>NC_047165.1:3780678-4400678 GCF_009819705.1 Hippoglossus hippoglossus
CATCCATTGCAACCGACTCATACATATCTGAAAGGCTGAATAGCTTTTAGTGTCACTTGCATTTACTTTGCATGTAGTTCCCTTGCTTTCAAAGTGAGTTGTTGTCGTCGTCAAACACGTCTTTGATACTACCCTCATGTTCTGCTACTTATCCTGACTCTGCAGAAAGTCAAGATACAACTCACGTCTATTCAAATTACAGCTGAGTGTTAACTTCCCTACGTTTCTTCTGTCTCATGCTGCTCCTTCAGTAAAACGATAACTTCAGTCTGTATCATGAACTCCTGATGCTTCGTAATGACGCTTCACTGTTGACACAGAAATCTCCTGATACATCTGTTCACCCCCCCTCAACCCTTTGTTGTGCTTTATCATCACTTCTGTGCTCTTTGACACTGTTTGATTTCCCCTCAACAATCAATGTCAGACAACATCCTTCAACTATGACGAATGCAGCGATCCCCTCTGGTTCTGAGTGTTTGATCAGTTCTCGTTCTGCTAAAACGACAGAGATGTCTTAGATTCCCTGTGTAAGGTGCACTCGGCAGTGTTTTTTAAGATCTTGGCTTGTACATGGAAGAGAAGCACTCAGTGAATCACAGCAGACACGAGTCAGATTCACCTCAGAGCGGTCGATGATCATCGCTGATCAAATAATCCAAAGAGCCCAAATAAAAGAATTACAAAAACATCCCTTCATCTCGATACATGTTTCTGTTTCCTCCGTATCAGCCGGATTACAACAGGAAATCTGACAAGCAATTTAATGATGTACCAAAACAACACAGGGTCATTGTGTGTGTTGTTTTCTGAATGATTGTCATGTTCGAGCAAATGTTTGAGCCCAATCAAAATGTTTGCATGACATGAAAGCACTAGAGCCAATCAGCGTTCAGAATGAAACTCACTGGAGACGGGTCCTGGCGCCTCGGATGGTCTCGTGGACCCACCAATGACGGCGCTGGCTTTTCCACGATGTTGTAAACGTAGCATCAGTAGAATAACGTGGAATAAAAGTGCCAGAAAGGTTAGATGGCTGCAAATTTGTGATTTATCTGCCCGACTTATATTAAGGAAGCAAACAGAAAGAAAGTTTGGAAAGGAAATGAATGTTTGTCTAGTATCACACTGCACTGTACCGCACCTCTGGCCTTGAGTTGCCCTGACTGGGAAGCAGCACTTGCTTCTTCCCGTTCTGAAAGCTGTGCACAAGTTCAGTCTCGAGGCTTCTGTTTGACCATTCATTGACACCGGGTTCTGCAAAAGTCCACCCCAATGTTCTCGGTCATCACACACCACTACCCCCCCAAGGCAGGAAGAGTTTCAGGGAGGCAGGAAGTACATTCACAGCCTTATTCCTCTGGTGGAAACACAGGGAGAGTTCAGTGCAGTGGAAAAAAGGACAAATTTAGAAGTTGTCTTGCAGCTTCAGTTTGAACAAGAGATCCCATGACACGTCGTCAAGACTCATTTCTATGCATCATTGTTTATAAATCATCCGTTGTAATTTCCTTTGTTGTTACAGTACTTAAAATCCTCTCCACATTCTGCAGCACGTTGACACCAGAGGTTTGTTGCTTTATTAACTAGAAGGCAAAGAGAAATGTGAACAGGAAGTTATGCATTAAAGATAAAAACCTGACTCATCTCAGGAATCCACCGTGTGCATTTGACTTCAGCTTCTGATGTTCTACATGAAAAAGAAGTGATTCAAACTCCATCTCTCACCTGCTTCTCTCTGCATTCATCTGTTTCCTAAGAGTTGTGATGTGATTACGCTTCGCGCCCCCGAAGGCCTCACGTCAGCCCGATACGATATGATTTGCATCACACTTTGATTCTTCGCCATGCTTTTCCTTCTCCTTAAGATCACTTTGACATTACCCCCCCCGTCATTTAAGGTAACGCTTTGAAGCACTGCCGTGTTATCCACAATCCGTTTCTCCCAACTGATTTCTTTGCAAAACAACTCTACGCCTCTGATTTGTGCGGAAAAGCTTCCCATTTTGCTCACTTTAAAGCTCAGAGTAAAGGATTAGGTGTTTAAGTCTGTAACTATGACCGTGCTAAAATACAGGGGATGAGTCTCTCCCTCCAGATGAGACGCTCGTCAGCCAAATAAGATTGCAACAACTCGGCGTCCCTAAAGCCACTTTGGCAAAGCTGTGAAAATAAACAGTGTGAGACCAGGAGATTTTCCGCTCCACATCAGTGACCACAGCTCCTGTTCAGCGGGGATTGTACGAGAGGTCCGCGACCCATCCCTCTGTCTGATGACGACAGGCTGGTCCACAGCACTAAATAATACAGTGCGTGGCGAGCCCATCACGGGTCTATAAATATAATGTGATCAAACAAACTTACCTGTTGGGCGGGCCAGGAGAAATACAGCGTGTGGAGGGGAAAGATGGAATCCAGCCGAGGCCCAGCGGAGTGGAAGGACGGGCGAGAGGGAGAAAAAGAGAGGAAATAACCGTCAGGCAGAGCAAAGACCTTTGGAAATAAATAATTGAACACATTCTTTTTACGTTTCGGGCTCAACAAAGATGGCTCTTAAAAAGCCATTTGGGCCGGAATATTGAAATGAAAGAAACTCCTCAGTATGAATTATTGAAGGGGATGTGTGATTCTTTTGGTGACGGTGAGGGCAGGAGGGGAGCTGAGGCTGTTCTGTCCAACCGCTGCAGAATTACCAAACAGGGACTGGCTGCCACAGTGAGGAGAAGCTGTGCTGAGGTGTGTGAGGAGTTCATGACGCCTCATTGCGCGAACACATGCAAAAATCTGTCAAAAATATTGCTTCATTATGACCCCACACAAGACCGAGGGGGAAGCGCCTGCATGCTAAGCAGCTGGCTACAGTGGCATACATCACGTTAAGCAGCCATTCATTATGTATGCCAGCTCCTGGAGAGCCTGAATTACCTTCTCCACTGTGCAAATGAAAGAGAGGGAACAGGTCAGCTGCATAAATGTCATGACTCGGTTTGATGTTGGTACTATTTCATTAGCTAAACTTAATACCATTTCCCTTTACAGGTCCCACGGTGCTAATTATTATTCCATATGCATCCAGCAACACCCACCTCTGCTGGATGAGGTACAATTAAACTCCATGATACTCGTGCACAAGGCTGCGATAATAGAACCCAAATGGAACACACATGATGTAATGGAAATGCTTTACAGGTGCCGAGCAGGGAGCACGGGGCCAAAATGGGAAAACACAACACCCCCCCACACACTGCTTTGTGCTTCCCTTTTCTGAATTCATATTTCACATACTTGTGTGTCCAGTGAGTATTTCCAGAGTTCTTAATTAGAAGCTACTTAACTTATGAACAGTCTTTTTTCCACTTCCTCTCCCCGCTCTACCATTTGAAAAGTTTACACATTTCCATACGGTACCAAGGCACTTTGCTGCTAAATGGTGATAGTGATGAGATATTAATGGGGATTGTGTCGTCCCACTGGAAAGATGCCGACTCAGCACATTCACCTGGTTTCAAAGTCAAACTGTCGCCTTGTAAAAAACTAATCGACAGGTCGTCTCTGAAGAAGCTTCAGACAAAAAATTGTCTTTTTAGTTGATGACCTGTTAAGGTTTTATCCAAGTGCAAATAGTGAATTTAACAAAGTGCAATAATAATTTAACCGGGCAGTATTAATATGTGCAATGTTACAACGTGCAGTATAACTGAGAACATTTTCTCTTCTGCTTTAATACCCTTCATATATATTATAATATTTATCAGTTAGTATTTTATATTTATTATTCGACTGTAAAGTGTGTTGTCTACGAGTTATGATACTATAAGTACCGCAGGGAGGTTCGTCGTACACTATGCGATGATAATAAAGGTATTGAATCCAACCTCTTGCAACGGAAGTGCTTATGTCAGGGTTCGATAATTTTCCGTCCAACAATAACATCATTACAACATTAAGAGACGGGTGAGGTGGACGGATGTGTCCAGACACAGGAAACCACTGTTCGATGTCGTCTTGTACGACCGCTTCGCCATCTTAGCCGTGTGTGTTACATAATCATGATGACAAACGTCCAGAGCGCCTGCTGCCGCCGGCACTGTTTCAGGACACGCTCCTATGGATCGTATCGGAGGGTAGAGACCGCTGACCTATATGGTCGTCCAGGTTGGAGGAAGAAAACAACTGGGCAATGATATGGAGATGGGTCATCATCACAAAGGTCCTGTATACATAAAGGTGTGTTTATTCCATCAGCTTCCATGAGGGTGTTTAAAATGTGTCATACAGCGAAATGATTGTTTATGATAATATTTAATTCGTCAGTTATCAGTTTCTTCTAAATTTGAAAGGACTGCGCAATTATAAAGCCTTTATTCTTCTCGGAGGTCACCAAGTACCAGAGCAAAACTAAATCTAACTTGAAAAATCAAAGTAAACCGGCACTTTGCCTCTTCATCCAACAAACTCTCCTCCTACAAGACACATAACCCATTTATCCAGAGAAGCCACAGCAACCAGCCAAGTCTGTGTGTACAGAGACTATTAAACAGCACCAGCATCCACCCAACACAACCTCGTCAGCTCTGCCACATCTGAAAAAGCACACTCCCCTTCTGAGCCGGCACCTTGTTGGGCACGGCTCCAGGCCCCTGATCAATGGAGGGATGTCCAGGGAAGCTTTTCAGGAGAGCCGGAGCAGAGCCGGTGATAGAAATCTGCAGCTCGCTCTCTTAGCAGCTATCATTTTTTTAAAGCCCAGCGGCAGATGGTCGGCCAAGTAATCATGACAAGAAAGAGTGTGCACGTCTGTGAGAGATCTGAGGCTGCGTCAAGGTGACCAACGTTCTGTTGAGTCATTATCTGATCGAGCAATTCCAGACACATTATAACTCTTTATTTCTCTGTGTCTATACTTAAACCTACTTTATTTACTTTATACTACAATTAAAAAGCAATTTCCTTAAATGTTTTCCGATAACACAACACTGATGGAATCTAGAATTGTGTGTGTTGTGTTATCAGGTAAATAACAAAAAAGTTCACAGTACTTCACTGTAACTTATCTAGTGAGTAACACAATGTCACAACACTCTCGGAGAAGGGTTAGGGTTAGCATAAGGCGAGGGCTGAAGGCAGGAAAACACTTTATTAGGACGGGTCCCCAGTAAATGAACGTACGGGTTCAGAAACCAGTGTTTCCCATTAAGCTGTAGCTATATTTCCAAATATATATATATATATATATATATATATATGTAGCATACCTAAAGTTGTGACCGTCCACACAGACAATCAAATCTTAAAGTTTTAGCAGCAGTAGAAGAGAGAACAGAGAAAACTTTTCTTTGACTCTCCAGTTTGTTTTCCCTTCACTTGGAATCAGTTGCGGTGTGAGAGTGACATTCATGCACGTGCATGTGCACCCCAGCTACTAGCAGAGAATGAATGAATTCTGTGGGAAGCACTGGGAAACCAGTCTCTAACATCCCACATGTTCCCTATTGAGGCCTAAACACGTAAGGTCATACCTATTTACATGGAATTATAACATTTCATACCACATACGACTCTGCTACACATATACTCATGTGTCATTGCTGTGATCATCTTATACACACGTGTCCACTTGTTGTTTCTCCACTTTCCAAGTGTGAATATCGATGTTAAAATAAACTTCAGCTCCATGTGAGAGGTGAGGATTCGTGTCCAGCTGCTCTGTTCCTTCTTCTTTGAACAGTTTCTATCTGAACACAACCCTGAGTGTTTACACACTGACAGGAGATGATGACCGAGGACGAGTGGTGCATTGATATCGAGCAGATTGTTCTATTGCAGCACTATTTCAAATGTTTGGAGAAAAGAATAAAAGAGTAAAAAAAAAAACTGAAATCCTCACCAGCTCGTCAAAATGGTTTTTTTTTCAACTGAGCAGTTGTATGAGATATGAAAAATTCATAAACTCGTGAACTGTTGGAGAAATGATTTCTTCTGACTATTGCAGCTTTACCGCTCTTGAGAGTAATGGCGTGTGGGTCGGGGAGTGTGTGTGTGTGTGTGTGTGTGCATCTGTCTGTCTGCATGTGTGTGTGTAGAAAAAGAGAAAGGGACTTATTTACTCCATTTCATCACTTCTGTCCCTTCCACACTCTTTGCCTCTATAAAACCGCTCGCAGCTCATTTGCCAGTATCTGGGGCAGATTTCGAAGACACCCCGGCGTTCAGATGGAGCCACTGAGAATGTCCGATATGCGTACTCGGATGTGTGTCTGAATACACACACATTGCACTGGAAGTGAACACAACATGCATCTCTTAGCCTGTCAGCCAACAGGCCTGTCAATCAGCCATTCAATCAAGCAACGAGCCAGATACTTTCACAAAGTCTCTCTCTCACTAAAGATACTATTTCTGCCAGTCACACGTCTTCTGCCTGTTCATCGTTGCCCGGTGAGATATGAAGACTTCCAGCTGTGTCTCTGATGCCTGTCGCAATTTATCTGAATCCCAAACAGCGGCATACGTTTGCAGGAAATGCATCCTGTTACACTGCCCCCCTAGTGGCCAAGACGGCAATTAATGCAGCTTAGAACATTTAGCAAGTGGCGTAAGAAGCTTTTATAGCAGAACATGGCTGCCTTATACGATTTTTAAAAGTCACAGGTAATGCTTTCTTTTCAAGGGAGCTCTGGGATTTGGAATCTGGAGCTCAACACAACCAGACCAAAACAAGTCTCGTACAGAAAAGCTGCATGCAGGACTCATGACCTCAATATTTTCAAAACCCCCCTCGCCACAGCGCTCCTCCCCGCTGCTTCTCTAATAATGGATTGAGATGAGTTTGCCGAGGACAAACAAGAAAGAACAGCACTCGATCTGGCTCAACTTCTTGTTCCTCCTTTCTTCTCCTCTCGTCTTTCACAGTCATCTAATCATAGCTCGGTAATGGCCCATAAAACATTAATTTCATTATTCCAGCAATATAGCTTTTAGCTAGACACCGAGCGGGGAAAGGGGGGGCAGGGAGAGGGACGGGGTTACAGATTAGTTGGACAGACAAAGCAAACTGCCGGACGAGACGTGCACATTATCAGACACACGAGGATTTCCCCTCATCACACGGAAACAAGACGTAGCCACAGAGCGTTTATACTGCAACGCCTCTCGGATCAGGTTAATTGAATTAAAAAAAGTATACGTTTCCTATTTTGCCAGATATGCATGAAAAACTAAGAATTGTCGTCCCAGTGAGACGTACGAGCTGCTGAAGACTTAATGGAAAAAGTAACAATAATAACAAAGCTTTCAAAAAGAGTATTTACTGTTGTATTTCCTTTTTCGTTTAGTTCGTTTCATGAAACTCGACGAGGAGGGAATGTACTCGTGTGTGCGGGTCATTCAGGACTCACTTCAAAGTTTCATGTTTAGCGCCGTGCAGGACAGAAAGCACTTCAGATTGTGCCTCGGAGAGAAGAGGGGGGAGAGAAAGTTTTCAGGGAGCTCTAATTAGAGCTTTCCTTACAGTATCGAGCTGCGTGCAGACACACACATGCACGGACACACATTTTGCACAGCGAGTATTGCAAACACCGCACTATTTACTCCAGATGTGCTATTTTAGGATTTATGGTTTCACATGTGTGTCCTCATTAATGAGTGCATGTGTGTGTGTGTGTGTGTGCATGGACAGTTTTACATGTGCTGTGATGTAATTATGCCCTTTGATGATGGTATGCACAAACCATTGAAGTAATTCAAAGGTGCACGGAGATACTTCAGCTTTTAGGCTGTTGTGTGTCTGTCTTGTGCTTCATTATGTGCTTTTGTTTCTGCAGCATGTGAACGAATTAAGTGTTGCTAAATTCAGAAGAAGAAAAACCGCCCACATGATAAATCCGTTGGCGTACCCATGGCATAAATGACATAACCCGGCCCCTTTTTATTTTCTCCACCATGAGCTCACTACACAAGGACAAGATTAAGCAGCATGACTCTCGGTGATTATAGGTGTAATTGGATTTCTAATTGGTTTTCTCTGCTCTCTCTATAGTTACACTTCACCACCGTAAACGCCGAAACCCATTTACTCCTTTTAGCATCGATGAATTAGCATCTCATTCTCTGACAGCCTCCGCGGCTCGTCGCCGGGATGCAGAACAAGTGGCCGACGGTAAACGCCAAACACGAGGCACGCCAAATCGAGGGCGCTGGCGGTGAATCACACAAATGGATGCAGGCACTCGTGGCCGTGCTCGCACAGAGACAAACACAGTCATGTAAACAGACCCACATAAACAAACAGATATGTCTAACTAGGGAAACACGTGCAGTGCTTTAATATCTAGCTGCAGACAACACAGGAATTATAGTATATTTTAGTATATTTTCAGAAGGGGACTTTCTATTAATATTACAATCTATAATGTACAGTTTTCTTTTTACAACAGTTCATGTTCACTCTCTGTTTTTGATGATTCTCCATCTTCACCTTCTGAAATTTGAAGATGAAGAACGACGACACTTTGAGTTTCTGCAGTCGCTCCAGCTGTTCCACCCTCCACCAATGAAAACTACCAACAGCTTTAAAGTTTGGTTGCACAATGGTCCATGCATGAACTTCGTTTATGCACTAAATCCAGTCTGTAAAATGTCAGTCCTGGTGCCCTTCAGAACTGCATAAAGAACAGGACTTTTATCGGGAACCCGTCTTAACGCTTACATGCTGCAGCCAACATTTACCTCATGATATAAGACATTAACTTAAAGCATAAAAACGTGTCTCCTGCCACTTTAAGTATAATGAGGTGCATCACCACAGTTTCATTTATCAGTTTTTCACTTTTGAGAAATCTATCCCGAAGTGGAGTGAGGAGCCTAAAGAGTGATGGAGTGTATATTGGTTTCCAGAGAGTGTGATTGTGGCAGGTGTGGCGATGAGATGTGGTGACAGCTGAAGTGCAGCTCTCTCTCTCCTGCGTGTTTCGAGCAGCGACTGTCACGGATGTATGATGAGAACTGGATGCTGGACCTGGAGAATTCAAGATGGCAAATGGGGGATTGCAGAGGAAACTGTTCACCCAGAAGATACAGGAAAATGAATAGATATTCTTTTTTCGGTGCACCTTCAAAGCTTCAACACTTTGACACCGTCTATTTCCACACCAGTGCAACCTGCTATAAAACCTCTATAATACTACTGCTCCGATGAATATCTACTATTTTGTACAACCCGTTTGCCAAAATGAAAGAGGCAGAACATCAGAACATCTCATTGAAACATCAGCGCTAACTCATCTCAATAATACACATGTAGTTGAAGATAAACTAGTTTTATGCTGATAAATCTCAAACGGCCATTTGGAGATTACGCCTGAAATAACTTCACTTAAACTGCTCTGCTTCACTTTATTATAATAAAATGTGGCACAGACAATGTTCAGATGTAGGGTGATGGGTTAATAGACGACTTGTTCTACAACTGTACGATTTCAAAGGGGATAAAACTCTGACCTAGTAACATCTATACTGACCTCTGCAGAAATCTGTTATTCTCTTATTAGTTGTAATACCATGGTGAAACACTATGAGAGGCAACAAGGTCAGCAAATCTTGCTTATACAAGAGAAGAGGAGAGAATAGAGGAGGATAAAATTGGATTGAAACAACAAAGTAGGCCAGAGGAGGTGACGTGTGTTTCCCTGTCCCTCTCTGCAGAAGCTCTGTGCCTGTTGTGATACAAAGTGTTCGGCCTCTCCCACAAACACTCGGCAAACATTTCCATCCTCTCTGCATCAGAACTTCTTCCCCACTGCTCCCAGCCCCTCTCTCTCTCTCTCGCTCTCTCTCTCTGTGTACAGTATATATTTAACCTGATGTGTTTTCCTCTGTAACCGGTGTACAACAAGTTCCAATAACACACTCCTGCAAAAGCTGGAGACCAGAGTGTGTTCCGCGGCTGCTCTATATGGCCGAGGCTGCCGTTTCGCTTATTTCTCAGCTCATATATCACGGGCGGCCAGGCCCTGCGACAAGCTAGAGCCCTGCATTTGAAAACACATTACTTTTTAAGACCCCTTGAGAAATTGTGAGAGGAGGAAGAGTAATAGAGCTTTCCCACTCTCTCTTGTAAAGAACCCGCTGTGCACATATGAGATTGTGTGTCGCTGTGTGTTTGGCTGTGTGTCTAAATACATTTGTTGTACTCGTGTGTGTGTGTGTGTGTGTGTGTGTGTGGGGTATATTTGGATTGGGGGCTGGAGCAGACAATAACAACAAGCTGTAAAGTCAGCCGGGGTCTGTGTTGTTGTTCCTTATTGCAGGAGAACTCTACGCTGTAAAATCTCATTATCAGTTTGGTGAAATCAACTTCTCATATCGTTAACTCGATGCAAGTGGCAAAGAATAGTAATGCTTTCATGTTGAATTGGAATAAAACCCCGTGCTCACGAGTTAAAGTGCTTAAGATGATGACTTGAATAAAGTGAATGCCCTACTGAGCATTCGCTAAACTCATCAAATGAAAATTGTTCAGCGGCATCGGTAGCTGATCAGCATAATTCAAGCCTGAGGTGTATTTGGGTTAAAGCCCTCCAGATACCTCAAGTCGTGTTTGACGGGAGCAAGAAGTTCCATTATGCATGAGGTTGTTTTTTTTTATTCTTAATGTGTGTTTTTGTATTTCACGTCTTTTTTTTTCCTGATATGAAAAGACAAAAACAAAGAAACCTTTTGAAAGCCTTGAGGCCTTTACTCACCGGGGGGGCCATGGCAAATAAAGGACATGAAAAGAGGGAGGAGGAGGAGGTGGAGGAGGATGCTGGCCTCCTATTGACCCAGAGGAGCAGCTACAGAGTGCAGTGATTGGTTAATGCATCTTTTAAAGGCACTCAAGCTCAGGGAAAAACAACCTCTGTTGCTTTTTTTGCTGCATAATATTCAGTATGAACGTTCAAATGACAAAAATAAAATAATGAAATATGGAAATATACAAAATTAATCACATGTAAAAAGATTTTTTCTTGTAAAAAGTGAGTCATGGTTTTTTGATGGCACTAGAGGTGCCAGTGTTCACATTCACCATTATACCTCTTTCTGTTATGTTCCACTTCCCGAACGCACCAACAACTGAGGAGCTCTCTCACCTCGCTGTCTTTCCCAATTAACACATTAACCCAGGTGTCATGTTTCCATCGCTGCAGATCGGAGCCAATAAAAACCCTGTGTCATTGGACCCGGGAGCGAATGACGAGTTAATCCACTGCCATCGCAGAAGAAAGTCAGATGTGACTGTGTTTTTCACCAATGGAAAAGGGGCTTTAGAGAAAAGTCTTCACGATGCATTTCTCCCTTCATTTTACTTCAATATTACCAACTAGCTGATTGTCTGTAAATATATTGCCATAGCAACACGAGACAAAAGATGATCCCAGCTTTGTAAACCCTGTCACGATCATATTGAATGTGTTTGACAGATAAAAGGTGATTTTTATTCTTGTAGAGTTTCACACTCCGATCTTCCAGTGAGACACCTCTGCTGCACCGGCGATTCTTTCTAAACCTCCAGATCTAAGACACTCTCTGAGAGGCCGGGTGCACATCCGTCTCTGGAGTTCTCTCTCTCTCTCTCTCTCTTTCACAAGAAAACAAGATTTTTCCCACTTCTCTTAACGCTCCCTCACTCCCTCACTCCCTCACTCCCTCGCTCTCTCCCTTTATCTCTGCGAGGGACATGAGATAAAAAATCATCAGTGTGGCTGGAGGAAACGCAGAGGGTGTGAAGAGACAGCAGAGACAAAGATGTCTGGGGGGATGACTTGATGGATGGAGATGCAGGGAGGGAGAACAGACACTAAGCAGGTGCACTGTTGTCCACTGATCACATCTTTACTTCACAGTGTCTGAATATTCTGTGTCTTTAGGCCACGGAATGTAAAGTATGTTGCAAAGAGCTGAAGAGGCCAAGTTTACGAAACATTTGATAAGATGTTTTGATCACACAATGAAAGGAAATCCTTAAAACGTATATAGAAACGTTTTAAACTCAAACCTTAATTAACCAGACTAAAAGCTTTGAGTGGTCGAGCTTGTTGGTGGCGGTACACAGTCTGGGCGGAGGCGTTTCCCTGGAGACTCGAGAGGGTGAATCTAACTGAGCCGGTCGGGTCTGGAAGCTCATTAAGTAAATGGGGGGATTAAAGGCTTGTGAGTGATGTTAACAGTGTTTGTCTTCAGTTGGACAAGTGACCAACTAATCATCACCAATCCATCCTCTGGAGCGAGTATTGGTCGAGCTGAGATAAAAAAAAAATGATCACAGAATTGTACAAATGTGCGGAAAATGTTAAAAAAGTACTATTTCACAAACTGCAGTAATATCAACAAGTTGACTATTTAAATTATATAATAATTATCAATAAAAAGTATGATAATATTTGAATTATCTATCAGAGCTGAGAAGGAGAAGGTCTACAACTCGTTTTATTAAGTGCAGACGTCCCCAAATCTCACAATGTCCCTGTTGGACCTTCACAATACGTCCTGAAAAACAAACAGTTAGAGACTAGTGAGTTTTTAATACTAACGCTGCAGTGAGACGGAAATCAAGACACCGATCTGCTTTGCTTACGTAGATAATGAGTTTTATGAAAAGTGCGATCGAATACACAGCAGACTGAGGGAGAGTAGGTGAGGAAGAAGGACAGGGAACAGAATTAAAGTCTACAGGACATGTCCCCCATCCACCACGGAGGCAAATGTACGTTCTGGGTTAGATCCCAAACACATGTGCACACACACACAGTGATGACGGGACTGGGAGAACCTGAAAGGTTAATTAGTCACCGTGGGGGAAACTCAAAAGGTGTCAGCTCAGCATCTCTCCCTCATCAGTCTGCTGCCGTCTCTGGGCCCCAGTTCCCTGCTGAGGCTTTTGATTCCAGGCTGAAGCAAAAAAAGACCAGTTGTGATCTAAATTAAGCAGTTGAATAAAAAAATAATGGGTCCTCTCATTATCAAACAAAAGGGGGAGAAATTGATTGAAAGCCTGGAAAAATACAGTAAGAGAGATTTAAAGTGGGATGTGCTCGCAGCAGGGGAGCAGGTCTGAGGGTTGCAGGCACTTATCTGCACAGGCAGATACACACTGGGCTATTTCACAGGGTATTAATGATGACTATAGTACCACTTACTGTGCCCAACCCATCAATCACTGCCCACTCACGTACACATCTCATAAATCACAACTGCACCTTTGGACCATTATCCAGGCTGAAAGCACAAATACAAACCAATAACTGGTGATATAACTAAACGGTAAAAAGAATTGTTCTTTCAATTTGAATGCCAAGGAACATTTGGTAAAGATGTTTGATTTATTTTGACAGTGATCTCACGGAAAGACAAAAGTAAATGTCTGCAACACCTATAGTATAGTTTTATTCCACAAATGAAATATCTTCTTACTGATTCAATTACACACAGAAACTGAACTGAGAGCATCACGTTATTATCATTTGCTTTTTGGCGCAGTAGAAGACGACGCATGCATCTTTAAAACATTTCAAGATTTTATAATGAGCTTTTCTGCAATTTAGGATAGTGGAGATTCTTTTAAGCCTATTGAGGAGCATTAAATTAACGCCAACACGGAAAACCAATGTTCCGACTTGACCTTATTTAGAATAAGACATTACTTTGATTCTGGTGTTTACATAAGTTGCTGATAGAAAAGCTCCATTAACGTGCTACTGAGCATAACCCGATTATGAGTCACATCATTACGTCTGATGTTATTCTGCCACTTTTAGAACAATAACTTCCAACAGTTTAATGTACGATGCAGCCGTATACACTTGAGTGTTTTATTTCTAACAACTCCTTTGTGTTTTTCCATCTTGTTAATACCCAGGAAATGTGAAAAGTCTTAATTTGATTATTGCTTATTCAGGTTTATTCAGAAAATGCTGTTAACATGGCAGCGTCTCATTCAGAACCAGGTCAATATTAGAATATCGGCGTCTACATGAAGTCCATGATAAACCAGTATCACAGAGGAGCAGACAAACTGGTGCTGCTCTGACAACATGATACAAGTTATTATATGAAGCTCAGACATTGAGAAGGATATGATAAAACCAGTGAGTGGCATGAAGGCTCTGTCAGCAGATTCCATCCATAACCTATTATTATTGTTCTATATGGTCGTTTTCTGACGACTTCAATTACTGGCTTCAAAATGTCAAGTCTTGCCATTTGACTAAATAACAGTTTTATACTGACAACTTATTGTTTGCTTTAACACAGCATATTATTTTTAAATTGCCTTATTTATAAGATAGTTGATGTTTCTGTAGAAAATGAGAGGTCCAACCAATGGACAGCAACAGAAAACTGGAAAGAGAAATATCATTCTGCCCGTTTGCTCATATTTATATGAATGTATTCTGAAAATGTATTTTTCAAAATGTTTCCTTCTTGTAGAGTTTTATATCTAATGGGAAATTGGAGAGAGCCTGCGCTCATTAGATTTGGACGTTAGTTTGTGTGACTGATATGAGTCTGTGACCTCTGACCTCTCGGTTGAAGTGAAATGAATATGACTCACTCATTAGTTTTGGCTAAGAGACGTGGAAAATGCCACCAACTGTCGTGGAGACTCATCCGGGCTGCGGAGGAAGTGTTAGTCAGCATTAGAAGAGTCCCCAGAAATCTCTAGAGTCAGAGTGACGTAAAAAAATGGCTTAAGATGTTGTATTCAGATTGTTTTCTCAGTTTTCTGGAACAGAAGTATATAAAAAAAAAACAATCTTCCTTTGGTCCTCGGTGGCTAAGACGCACAGAACCACTGGGGATCAACACGGGCACGCAGCGGTTCCTATTTGTCTTCAAACTCAAAGCTCGGCTCGGATGAAATAAAATGTTGCAACAAATCACAGCCACTGAATTTTCACTAACAAGAATCTTAACGTGTCCTGTTTAGGCTGCGAGGACACAAAGAAACGTCTTCACTCTGATGTGGGTGCGAGTTCTGTGGAATACAACTGCAATAATAAAATACATTTCTGTCTTTCTCCGTCGTTCTGAAAACCCGCCGCACTGTCAATATGAGGATCAGACACACATCACGGGACACAAGCTCAGAAACAGCTGCAGCCTTGTTAAGATCTCACACATGAGCTGAAAACTTTATGTTTTTACATAAAGCAGCTCAGTTTATTTCAGGCTAGAGGCTTTTCAATAGACAATGCAGCATTACAGTCTCCTTAGGGGACAATTTAATGCTCGAACTTTACTTTTAGTCCCATTTGGAAAGATCACTTCTCTGCACTCTCCCTTTGTTTGGTTTTTTTTTGGTGTGTGTGTGTCTCCCAATAGCACTCGCCTCTGCCTTTGATTATCGGAGAAGACGGAGCGTCTGTATTCAGCCACCAGGCCATTAATCTGCCACTGGGCCTGAGAGATGGGGGAGCCTTCAGTGGAAACCCGCGGGGAATTATCTGCTCGCTTCAGAGACCCACTGCTGGGCTCCGACCGCAGGATGAGAAACACACTCGCCACCGGCCACCGGGGGCACGGACTGCGGACGCTAATGTGGTGAGAAACTCAACTGATGCAACACAACGTTTCTGAGGACGTATTGAAACCATGCTGCTTACTAATGTGGGTTTTAAACACACACACACACACGGAGTAAACTTTTATAACAACACAACTCATCTCAACATCTGAAACAAGAAAAACGTCTTCACATGTCACTAACTTCACTAATGACGTCTTCAGAATGAAAGAAACATTTTAAGTCTGACTAACAGTTGTTGAAAACTATTTTTTGTATATTAAAAAGAGCGCAACTATATTTTAACTTTTTATATTCATAAACTTCTTTTTAATTTCTGAACTTCTCTACATCTTATGAAATGCATGCTGGACTCCCTGCTGTGATTTACATAAAATAGGGATTCATTCCTCTGCACGTCCTCGTTCCCTCCTGCACACGGGACTGTCTGCAGGTTCGGGTCCACGGCCGCTGTCTGTGCTTTGTTTCATCCAGTTTGCTTTTATCCGGCTCTGCATCCTCCTGCAGACTCAGACCGTGTTTGCTGCCGAGTCTTTGTTCATAACTGTTTAAGCATCATGTGTTTGCTATGACTAAACCACAGCGCCCGGCCTCAGCTCCACTCTTCTCTTTCTTCTCTCACTGTGTGAATGATAGTCTGCAGCTCACCTCTGTGTGTGTGTGTGTGTGTGTGTGTGTGTGTGTGTGTGTGTGTGTGTGTGTGTTTGAGTCTCTAACAGCTCTTGGCAGCATGGCTCAAGTTGCCTGATGTCTTCATTGATCCAGATTGTTTACCTTATACACGTTCACACTGTTTTCAGTTCTATTGCTGAATGCACTTAGAGATAATTTGCAGTAATTGCATATTCATTTTTTTCTCCCCGTACAATCGCTATGAAGTCTGCAGCTGATTATTGTGATTCTGCCCCTTCATAGTTTTGTCATTATTTCTCGTACACTGTATTTATGTCTTTCTACGTTTACAGCTACATGTGTTGAATATGTCAACATATGTTTCTCAACCCTGAGGACAAAATCCTGTTTGTTGGATCACTCTGATTTAAATGTGTCAAGTGAGTAATGTGATTCAATACTTATTTTTTGTAGTTTCAGTTCTTTTTGAGGTTTTAACTGAGTCAAAATCCATCGTTTGGCCTGTAGTTAATGTTGTAGCTGACTGGTGTGAGCGCTTCACCACATCTAACATGAAATAAACACGTGAAACAAACATGCAACCGTTTTAAATCCCTGCACGTTACATATGACTGCAGAAAACAGATTTAGTTTGTCTTCCATTGCTGCTTCGGAACACAATCACAAAGGTTGAACACGGGTCCTTCCTCTGGCAGTTGATGGATGAACCAATGTGGAAAAGAGGAGGGGTAATAAAACACCACAACACTGAACATATACATATTTTTTTACTTCAATTTTGCATTCGAATGATTTGAAATTGTTTCCCTCGCCGGTGTGCGGATCTCTGCTACCTATTCAGCCGGTGAGCGAGCGCTATCTGAGGAGAGAATTTACACCTGCATCATTTGGCAGTTTGTCTCTGTGATAGCGGAGATATGAAAAATGTGTTGCTGTGAGAGAGCAATTTATATCTATTTTTTCCCCCCGCAGAAACACTCTGGTGGAGGAGACACCGAACATGTTAATTAGATAAACAGAAATGCCCGACACGTTCAGCGCTCGCCCTCTTTTTCTCGGAGCCACTCACGGCTGCAGGTCAGTGTTTCCTGCGCTGGTTTTCTTATGAATCCAGTGTATTGTGTTTCTCGTGCGCTATTCACATGCATTTTCTCTCAGCGCTAATGAGCCATGCCAACCTCATGGTCAACAAACCTGCCTGGTATCTGCTTTTCTTTCCCCCTCTGCACCTCTCTGCACTTCCTCTGTATCAATTAGGAGTTTTAAATTTGCATATACATTTTGGGAGGGGGTTTGCCACAGAGGGCCAACGTGCACAGGATGCAGGACGGGGGTTGCAGAGTAAAGCTCAAGGACACCAGCATGACAGTGGATGAGGACTGTTGGAATAGTTGGAAGATGGAAGGTGCGTTATATTTCCCTCTGGGTTGTAGTGGCTTTATGTTCCTCTCCTCTCCCTCGTGCGAAGCCCTCCACGGCCGGAGTGAGGCCCCGACCGCCCGATGCAATATAATCCTTCACCTCCCCAATTACAGAGCAGACAGACACACACACAGAGAGAGAGAAAGTGTGGGAGCTAATATAATCTAATATGAATTGTGAACTGTGGACCTCTGCAGCACTGCAGCTGAACTCAAAATCACATTTGGTGCCGGGTGTTGTCCTCTGAGACTGAGACAATATTTCTACCCATCCATCTGTTTGTCGGATCTATCTATCGTATCTATTTATCCATCTATATCAATCAATATCTATTGTATCGTATCTATGGTATCAAACTATTGATCTATCATATGTATGATATATCATATATGTCATACCTCTATCTATCCATCTATCCATCTATCTATCTATCTATCTATCTATCTATCTATCTATCTATCTATCTATCTATCTATCTATATCTCTTGTTCTGTATCTACCAATATCTTTGGATCGTATCTATGGTCACAAACTATCGATCGTATCTACCTGTCTATCATACTGTATATATCATATCTATCTATCCATATCTATCAATATCGATCAATATCTTTTGTATCCTATCTATCCATCTATCCATTTGTCTATATCTATCTATATCTATAATATCTATCTCTCTGTCATACATCTAAAATCTATCATATATCAGTTGTATCATATCTGGTGTTTATCCATCTCATATCCATCCCTCCATCCATCTATGTTCATTAGTTCTCCTCTTTCCCTCTAGATTGGATTGATTGACTAAACATTAGAGAGGAACCCAGCGTATTGATTGATGATGCTGACATGAAGTTGGGTTTACAGTAATAGGCTCCGCAATTAATCTAATGGATGATAAATAAATGATAAAGAAGGGCACCGAGCACCGCAACCTTGAGACACACAAACTCAACACGTGGCGGCGTCTCTCAGGTTCAATCAACTTTGCAATTAGAGACGTCATAAACCAACGACGCCGGTGATGGCTGGAATTTGTCTCGTGCTGCTGCCGCCGAGCTTTATTAATAAACCGTGATGAATTTGCCGCGAGTGCTCGTGCAACTTCTCTAATTCCAGCCCACTTGGTATGCGGCACTCGTGTGAGCTGAGGAGCAGGAGGGAAAAAACAAGATGATGTTTTGCTGCCGTAACTTTGAAATAAGTTGAAAATCGAATTTCTTTGAAGTGCGGCTCTATAAATAAATCATAAATGTGTCAATACCAACAGTTAGGTAGACTATGATCCTGTGCTCATGGATCCCACGTGTCCTGTTTGTAATTAATACTAGTAGCGTACCCCCCCCCCCCCCCCCAGTGAGAGTAGAATGTATATTACTCCACTATAGCGTTAATTCCTATCATATGGATATGGTCACAGAATCTTATCTCAAGTTTCTGGTATTTATAAAAATAGTGGCAATAAGATGTCTGTGTCACAGCCATCTGGAATATTAAAGAAAATCTCTCTATCCATCCATATAACATGTACAGTAGTTGCGTTATATCCTTCCTGACTCGAGCCTCTGGCCTCATCCTGGAGGAGCCTACAGAGCTGATTAGGCCAAATTCAAATTCTTCTGCAGCCGAAAAAATCGGTGAGACGGCAAAAGCAAAAAGAGGCCGATGCTCAAAACTCAATCACGTGCCGCAAGCAGCCGAGAGTGTAAGTACGGACGGAGCGAAACAAAAAAAAGAGTGAGACAGAGGGAGGGAGAGAAGAGCACATGGAAACATTAAAGAGAAGTGGAGCTGGCAGCTGGTGCTTCCCACCATCCTCCTGGAGTGTGATTTCTCTCCCCGTCTCCTCTCTTCATCGACGGGGTCTTTCACGGCCTCATTTCCACCCTCCGTTGACCCCGTGCTTTGAGACTTTCATTCACCATTAGGCTTCAATATCCATCTATTCATCTTTCTATTTGTCCGTCCGTCTATTAGGACGAGTGGTGGCGCAATGAAAGTGAAGCCGTCACACTTTACTTTCTGCCAGACTCCGACGCTAAATTTAGCTCCCGCTGCAGTGCAGGTGACAACACGATGGCACGTTATCTTTTACTCCCTCACACACACACACACACACACACACACACACACACACACACACACACACACACACACACACACACACACACACACACACACACACACACACACACACACACACACACTCAAAGCTTACTCTCTATAGCAAAGGAGAAAAAGGGCCCTTTAATCTGCCCGTCTCTCCTTTACTCCGAACAGGTGCCACAGGACTCGAGAGCAGCCATCACACCTCGTTTCTTTTCACACTTCTTGTCTTATTAACTGTTCCATGTTGTTTGCCTGTATGGATTCATGACGTGAACAGATGCCCGCTGGGTGACGCACTGAAATAAATAAGAAAATGAAATAAATAAAAGGGGGATTTGGAGCTTGGATTTGTTAATACGATATTGTTTTGTTTCTGTCCCTCAATCCCTTGTTAGAAGCGCCGACCTCTCCTCATCTCCACAGATTAGAGACTGGGAAAGGTAGAGTTTTCCCACCAAGAGGAGGTGAGAGGATCTGATTAATGCACATTTCCTCTTTATATATTCATGACCATTTCTTGGAGTCTATTCGAAAGACATGACTTATTCAAGTGGATTTGAAGTTGTGATTGAAGTTCTGTCTGTCACTGCAGTTGACTTTCCATCTTTCGTTTTCCAATACTACGCCCCCCCCCCCCCCTGTTCTTTGAACCCCACCTTGCTCTCCTTTCATTCCCGAGTGCTTCGATTGATTGGATGCGACAGATTATATTCATTTGGCACCACCTAGCCCGGGCTGGTTGTATGAGAGTGGGGGTGATGACCCTCCATGAACTGCTGATGAGAGATGGTTTGGTTGTGACCATCATCTATTATGCATCTGGGGGGGGGGATATGGTATTGTAATGATTTTAGACCAGTGGCTGCCTTCCTTCCTTCCTGTGAGGTCCTGATATGCATTCACATCATTGCAGGACCATTTTAGAGTTGATTGTAAATAGCGGCTTAACGTTGTAGGTCACTCTAGCGAGTTTGTTCAAATGCATTTGTCCAAACTACAGACTGCAAACGCAGGAATTCATTGATTGCGGCTTCAAATTGGATTAAAACTAAATCGCTCTGTGTTTAAGTATTCAGACATAAAAGTACATGAGATTGTGATCAAACCACAACTGTTGCCTCTGAGTCAAGATTCAACATTCACGTCCGAGTCAAGTTGCAAGTTCACAGAAGTGCAGGTGAGGATGCAAGTGGAGATGCAAGTGGAGATGCAAGAGGAGATGCAAGTGGAGATGCAAGTCTTCCAGGTCTCTGAACGCTGCAGTAAGAGTCACTGAGTGGGAGGAGGAGTTATTTCAGATATCACAGGTTCCACAGTAAGAGTTCAGTATATTTTCCGTACAGTTCAATGGTGCTCGCTGGCTGCCGAAGCAATTCTACGAGTCATGAGGACATCTGCTTTAAAACTAATGTTGTTCTTTGGAAAACCAAAGGTGCAAGGATAAATATGATGAATGGTAAATGGTCTGTAGTTATGTGGAGCTTTTCTCTATGCATCTATGTGCAGCACTTTCTCTATCACAGGGGTCAGGGGCATTTTCTGTTAAGTACTTTGCCCTAAGACACTTGCAGTATGTGGGACAAAAAGAAACAGCCGACCCTCTGGTTTGAGCACAACCCGCTGTACCTCCTGAACCACAGCCGTCCCCCAATGTACACTATGATTTCCAGTAAGCAACAGGAAGCATTCAACCATCATGCTAATACATCTGCTGCAGTTACAGTTAAACAATCCTGTTATTTACAAGATTAATTTCTGCCATTATGAGGCTGTTTTGTTCTCTGAGTTTCTCGCCTTGTGCTAATCACATTATTTTGACCGCTGGACTGGTTTTCGCTGCCGGAGGAATAATTTTGGAACTATCGCTAAATCAGTCTGACTTTAAATCAGGAGCCGGCTTAAATGAGTCTTTTGATGCGTTTTTCTCTTTTTCCTCAAAGTGAAAGTGTGTGTGTGTGGGGGGGGACACTTGGGGGAGAAGCTGTAACAGTGAGTGTCTGATGTGCCCTAAAGCCAGACCCTGACTGGGGCCAAGGGGCCATGTTCTGCATGCACAATGAGAACTGAGAGCAAATCCAGTATCACTTGAAAGAAACCCGATAGTAACACGGAGACTATTGGTTCCCATCATCTTATCGAATGTAAACTAGACAGGAAGCACTTTAAAGTCTCCTCCCTCCAGTGTTGAATAACTTAGTATAGAACAGCACTGAGGATGACCCGAGCAGCCACTTACTTCCAGAAATGTTGGAAGAGTTTGCTAATAAGGACGATAATCTTCCTTGTTCTTGGAAACCTGGACTGAAACTATATTTTCCCAGTGGACTTTGCCATTGGAAGATAAAATAGACTTAATTGCCACACTGCTCAGCAGCAGCCAGGATTTCTCAACCTCGTGCATCACGATTCTCATGTAAAGCTCACAGCGGGGGGGAGTCTATTGGGAATCCCTTTACTCAAAGTGTATGTAGCTCAGTGGGTACACTGGGTCATTTCCAGGCCTCCTTCCCAGAAGGAGATTTCCAGGCGCGTGTTCTCACCTACAGATCAGCCTATGTAATTGAAATGCTCGATCTGTGTTCTGTCTCATGTGGAAAAGACATTATGGAGCAAAATACAGTTAAAGTTGAGAGAATTAACTAAATGCTACTTTCTCCCAACTTTTCTCCAAGGAAAGTGAGTTGGCTGTATCTCTCGCTGACTGCCGGTGCTGCTGGGAGCCTTGAGGGACACGAGACGGTCTGTGGGCAGCACAGGGAGGCAGATGGCTCTCAATCCTATTACACAGCTCCTTACGCAATCTTTCTATTACACACTCTCGCTTGCACATACACACATACGACATGTAGCATGCTCGCACCAAATGCAGCTGTCCCTCCGTGTTGTCAGTGTTTAAATTCGACGCTGCGCTCGCCAGAAAATAAAAGAAAAACATAAAAAAAACTTTAAAACACCCTATTTTTACATTGTGTGGGATTTTGACACTGGAAACAACACTCCTGGTCCTTTTTTCCTTTTTTTCAAACTTTAACCAAACTAACTGGATGGGAGACGATCTTCTGCAACCTCTACTGCGAATAAAGTCGCACAACGACGGGTTTTAAGTAACAAAGAACACAACTTGCTTCAACGAGGAGATGGGGTTTCATTGATGTGAAAACACGAACCAGTAATTCTCCCTCGCTCAGTGATTAGAGTGCTTCTTGAGTGCAGCAATTTCATCCGCGCTGTCACTGCTTGAAGAAAGCAACTGTAAATCATAATAATGGGGCACGGTTACTGTATAGAAATTGCATAGATTTGCATCTCGTCAGTTCCTATTTGCAGTATTCATCCAATAACCACTTATATATAAGCCTGAGTTACTAATACCTCCAGGGTCCCATTCAGGATGATTCCATTTGTGGAGCACGGCTGTAGGAGCTGCATTTGTTTTAGTTGATAAAACATCTATTGCTTTATCATCTGTGTTGCTTTCTGCTCATTGAAAACGTTCCCTTCTGCTTTTACCGATTCAACTTTTAAATACAGACATTGACGACCGTTGAGTTTACCAGCAGACGAGCCGTCCTGTCGAACAGAGTAAACAGTGGAGTCAGCAGTTTAGTTAGTACTGAATGAGCAGGACCACTACGTGTCCCACGTGTGCAAAACTGTTTGACTCTGCAGATCCAGGGCTGCCCATCAATTTGTGGGGGAGTGATATAAATAAACAGCTGCGCGAGTACGAGCCTCTTGTGCCTGCGAGGATCTGGAGCACTCAGACGTCCACTCAATGGAAAACAGCTACAAACCTCGATATGCTTTTATTTTTATGCTTTTAAAGATACACAATATAAAGAACAAACACATATATGCCAAACAGACAAATACACAAAGTATGTGTAGCTATTAGTGTTGGGGACCAGTTGGGCACTTCTTCTTGATAATAACTAAACAAAATCTTAACCCAATCAGAACAATTAACACTAAATAAAAGTGTCATCTCTTACTAGAGGAAAATACTCAACAATTGTCTCTTCTGGGTTTGGGGACGTTGGTCATGAGCTCACGGAAGCATTGACAAAAAGCCTGAGGCATTTCTTTGTTGTGTCGACTGGCGTTTTAAGGGCGCTACTAGCTAACTGAATTATTAGATGTCTAAGGGGAACTTTTATTTTGCAGGAATTATGCAGTTTAAGCAAAATTTCATTTGTTTTTTAATGGAGTTCATAACATTATCATTATTCACAGTCCAGTACATTGATGGATTTGTAGTGTCGTCGGCCCCTGTCCTCTTCCTTTATGTAACGTTTCAAACACAAAGCTGATTTAGACCCCGAGTTAAAAGTGAATCATGTCGTTTGTTTCCAGTTGTGATATCACGACTCACATTGTCTAAATCGATAGATCAAAATCCTGCTTCATGCCTTATCAGTAATTCACTACCTGTGAAATCTGCCCTAATCTTTCTCTTTCACATATAAAAGGTGAAGTGTAAAGTTGAGTAGAAACATCGGGCCCGTGGCTCATAGGAAACACACCTGGTGCAAATCCACTTTTGGGCAGTCGTGTGTTTCTGTGTTCAGTGAATCCAGAATAAACAGCCGAAGCGTTGGACGCATTCAGAAGCTAAATCTCACAAGTGGATAAATGTGGACTGTGCAACTGGGAATTGTGCAAAAAAATACAAATCTGTATTAGGGTTAGGGAGAAGAACAGCTGAAGGTATTCAGAGAACACCCAGGCAGAATTAAAGACGCTGCACAAAACACCTGCTTTTACTAAGGCAGCAGGACGCTGTGGGTAAGAGAGTTAGGACGGCTCCAAATGATCAATTCTGGCACGAGACACAGGAGCTTAATGGTGCTTAAACGTGCCGTAAAGCTTTATGTTCCATTAGTGATTCACCAAACCATTGTCACGTGTGTTATCCATCATGACAGGGAAGCTGGTAAATGTTTAGAAAGGATAACTCTCCTAGTGACACATTGAAGACACGTATGTGTGGTTTCATTCCCTCTGGATCACTCTACTAACACAACACACATGCATGTTGCTTTTCCCCCTGGAACTACTCATACATTTCCTCTAAGTTTGATATTCTACAAATTCATTAGTCCTCAGGTTGGAGTTTAAAGACCTTGTATGACAATGATGCAAGTCACGGACATCTTCAGCTGCTTCGTGATTAATGTAAACCTCACTGGAATGAAAGGTCACATTAATAATGGTCCGTAATGATGGAGCCGTCTCTCTCACTGCGAGGGGCACTCAGGAATTTATCCAGGGCAAAAGGCTAATTGCATAACATCAGGCACAGTCCGCTGCCAGCAAGTATGGGACATGTAAACAATGATTCCAGCCACAGTTTGACCACAGCTGATCGCGCACAGGTATACAGACAGGAAGTGGGACATTTAAATAGTTGCCGGGTTACCTGAGGGAAGTCACAGATTTCTTCCACCATCCATTTCTACTTGGATTGTCTGGGAGACGAAACGCTTGTGAGGCTGATGTCACTCTGTAAACTTATATATATATATTCAGTTGGTTGAACCGTCATGAAAAAGTCTGTATTATGCAGCATTGGAATCTGAAGCTGTAGTTACTCAGTGTGACAGGGTGCAGAGGGGATGCCAGTGTTCATTCCCCTGAGATGGGTGCAGTAACCCTGCTGACAAGGTCGAGAGACAGGTCATGAGACGGGCACTGCATCTCAACGAGCTCCTCGGGGGCTATTCTGTCGCTGCTGCTGCTGCTGCTGCTGCGCTCTGACCTTCATGTAAGCAGAAATTCATTCACATTTGGAAATCAATGGCATATTTTTATTTTTCTATTTATTTTTTAATGAATTCTTGTGATATTTACTTCAGTGTTTGTCCTCTGGGGGGGGGGGGGGGGGGGGGGGGGGGTTGCAGACAGTCATGTGCTACAGATAGAAAATTAAACTTCACCAACCTCTAGTGTGGAACCTCACTGTGCGAGGCCATGCAGTAAAATCACTACAACTACACAAACGTCAAAGGCTACACAAAGTCAGACATATCTCTACTGGGAGTCTGGACCTGGTCTTTGTAGTCGTGTCACTTTATTTCTTCGAGTTACATTTGCAGACGTCTTTCCCATTTGGTCTAGTTTCAAGTTTGGCTATGGAAGAACTGTGCGCCCGTGCTCTTGGTCCGACCCAGCGGACCTCAGACATCATAACTATCGACCCAGCTCACACGAGGGGTTTGAGCTCAGTCAAGCACCAAAACACATCAAAGTCTGATAGTTCAGTGTTTCCAAAGTTTCTCCTGAACAGCAGTCGGCCTCAGTAACAGACATGTGGGTGAAGCACCTCAGGTGTGTGTGTGTGTGTGGGGGGGGGGGCCTTGGTCAGAGCTGCTCCACCACTCGACGCAGCAGAGCTCAGATAAATATGTCACAGCCCTCGGACGCACCTCCTTCCCTGGTCGCTAACAGAATATATATATAAAAAAGTTCTTTATTGCTTCTTACTGAACAGAAAAAACAAACCTCTGCACCCTCGTCTGCTGATGAGATTTCAAAATTGATGATGGCGGCTTCAAAACTCTTCTCAAAGCTCAGTATGAGTTTAGAAAATGGACGAGATCTGTCGGTAATCCTGCACAAAACAGACCCGAGGAGCGTTCGATTCGTGAAGCAGATATTTCAGCAGGGCGAGGTTGCCATGGCTACCGTCTGTCACCTCAGCATGGGGCGGAGCGAGCTTTACTGGCTCCTCTCTTTTTTCTTTCTTACCCTGCGCTCCCTCTCTTTCACACAACACACACAGTCAGCCCAAAAAGACACATGCACTTGTAAAAAAAAAAAAAAACGAACATATGTGTGAGAGAAGGACGAAAATAAATGTTGCTGCGAGAAAATAGAAGAAGGGAAATGTACGAGGTGCATTCTGGGAAGAACGACTCACTCCGTCGTTGGTATCACAGAATTACTCGTCTTATTGGGCCTTTGGAGGACTGAGACCATTTTATTGTGATTGTCAACACACACGCACACACACACACACACATTACTTTTGAACAATTTCCAATTTGAAAGGCTTTGGATAAATCCAACAACATCGCTACATAAATCAAAGTAAAGCTCAACTAAACCTGAACATCACGCTTGAGATAAAACATCATTGTTAGACACACACACCCTGGCCAGCATCACACACACACACACACACACACACACACACACACACACACACACACACACACACACACACACACACACACACACACACACACACACACACACACTGACGCTCCCTCGTTTCATCCTCTCTGAGCCCGTCTTTCTCCCTTTATTCACGTCCTCCTCCTCTCCTCTTTCAGTTGCCTCTCTTGTGGGAGCTGAAGAACAATAGATGATGAATGAGAGGCGCCATGGAGGCTACGTGAATCAGACAGCTCTGTATTTATAGTGGCAACCCACTCTCTCCATCACCAGGTACTCGGGCTTTGGCTAGTGAGGTGAACCTCGGCCCAAGTGGTATTACACTGCCTCGAGCATAGAGTCAATATTTTCCCGAGTATCAAGGGATTAAAAACACAAGGTGGCTGCAGCTGAGGGAAACTTTATCTCGGCAGTTGTAATACCACACGACGTTGAGTCTGTGTAATGTTTAAAAGGGGATTTATCCTTAATACTTTGTCAGAAACAAGGGGACAGAGACTTTCTTTGCCGTGTTGAAGAAAGGTTTATCCTTGACGCTTTGTCAGTTCAGCTGAAAGGTGGAAGAGGTATTTTCACCTGAAACTGTTCTGTGGTTTCAGAGCAGTCGGAGTTAGATATTCTTTAGTTAGTATTTTAAAATAAACGTCGTGACCTTAACAGTAAAATATGTTGCTTATCTTTGCTCAGGACTGTAAATAAACATGGATGACACATCTCCACTTCCTTCGGTTGAAAAATCTGAAATGTGTATTTTGGTTTTGTCCATGTCCCGTCCACTCACATGGAGAAGACAGGCTCTGTGATCTGTACTGCAGCCAGCCACCAGAGGGCAAAGAAGATGATTTGACTCTATTTTTGGGAGCTGTCATATCGTCCATCTTATAAACAGCAATAAACAGTGTTATGGTTCCCAGTATAATTAACCAAACCGTGAAATAGGTTTGATTGAATTCAAGCCCAAAAGCAACTTGATTAGGAAAAGTGATCAATCCTGGGTTTTTGTTTTTATAACTTTATAAAATCTGAAAAGAATCGAGGTCACGGCTAAAACACACAGACACTGACTGCTGACTATTTAAAAGGTTCTGCCAATCAGAAACATTTTTTCCGGGGCCTTGGTTGAATAGGTAGATAAACTCTCTCTCTCTCTCTCTCTCTCTCTCTCTCGCTCTCTCTCACACAAACACACACAAACACACACACACACACACACACACACACACACACACACACACACACACACACACACACACACACACACACAGAATGGGAACCTTGGGAGAATCAATTTTCCAGCTGAGAGTGTGACTGAGTGTTTCAGCTGGGCTAGAAGGCCCATTACTGGTGGAACAGGGGGGGCAGGCTGGGCACTTCACCCTGTGTGTGTCTGTGTGTGTGTGTGTGTGTGTGTGTGTGTGTGTGTGTGTGTGTCATGCACGTCGGGGGCCCAGGACCTGGGAAGAGTCGCTGGGCAAATTGGTTCTGTTTGGTTTGCTCCTGAGTCCAAACATCATCAGGAGCCTGTGAAGAGTCGAGTGGATTCAGATCATCAGGCCTGATGGGAGCTGATATCATGATGTCAGTCGGTGCTGCTGTGAGGAACTGCTCTACATTCAGGGTGCGAGGATGGAGAGATACGTGTCAAACCATGTGAATGCAAACTCTTCAACTTGAGCTCTGCAGAGCTTTATCTTTCAAAATGATAAAAGATGCAATAAACAGCTAGGGGGCCTCTCAACCAAAACAATAGCAAAAGACAGAAGTTTGAGGATGTTGTGAAGCAACGTGTGGGATCATGGTTGTTGTTGTCTTCACCAGCATTGCCGATAAAAATCTACCCGACGTATCTCAGGCGCAAATCATGTTCAGGGATGAGGTAAAAACTTACAAACAAACGGCAATGAATAACCTCACGTCTTTTCTAGACATTTAAAATAAGAATTGTTTCATGTTGAATCTTTTAAAACGTTTTTAATTTAATAATTTCCAATATTCTGATATTTAAAAAAACCTCAGCATACAGGGTTCATACAAGTTGTCAATTTAATTCCATTCCTCCTCCTGGTGAAAACACCAGCCCTGTGATTGCCGCGCAGCACAGATGGTTTAATGCTGCACAGAAAACACAGCGACTGGTGCTACAGGGCGGAAACTGCTGCTAATCTTCTCTTTGCACGATGACATTTGCCAAGAATACCAGTGTAATCCTTTAAGGAGATATATTTTATATATTCCTTATATGCGGCGATCAATCGGGTTCCATTACAGATTAGTTTCTATCAGCATGGTCTCCATGACAGTCCACAGCCGGATTAAACAATAAAGATTTTCTATAGGCTCCAGGAGTAATAGCAGAATATATAGAAGAAGCTGAGGTGTCTTGCAGTTATAGTGAAACCCTTCATCACTGATAGAAACACAACCAGCAAAACAACCTTTAGAGTTTCACAAAGGTAAAGAAGGACACTTTTGTCCCTCTGCTTTGTCGAGGATAAATCACAAAATGTCCAAATGTCCAAACGTTCCTTTCAGACACTTCGGGGGCCTGACCTGCCGCTGTCGCTCTAATTCCATGACCACAAGCTCTGTGGCAAATTCTGCTTTAATACACAGGGCTGCCCTCTCTGGTGATTTGTGGATTTCATGCCGGTGCTGAATGCCCACACAACGGCTCCTCCAGCTGAGGCTGTCAGTCTCATTTCCAGACATGCTCTACCTGAGTATTAAATCTTGTTTTAGCGAAGCCGAGCGCAGACTTGCTTGCTTTTTCTGTAGCATCGCAAAGTACATACATTGCAATTTAAGCACCCCCGGCTTGTCTCGTGGAGATAACAAGGCTTTAAATGAACTAATTTCAGTTCTGACTTAGGAACTGCTCAAGTGTTGAAATCTTTTAAAGCGTAATAATGAAATACCCACGCGCTTGTGTGGCAAAAGATTTTCTGCACAGCGATTACGGCAGCGCACAGACAGAAGTTCATTAAGAGAATATAGTAGATTGGTGGTTGGTGTTTTTCTACCAATCCCCCGTCTCTTCTCCGAACCATTCCTATAACCCATGAAAGTTAAATCCCCCCCAGTAGAGCTCCAGTCCCTGAGTCAGAGCCCGCAGGCACTTCCCCAGAGACGCAATCCATCTTTATCAGTCTGCCCGAACCCCCCCAAAAAAAGAATAAATAGGGCTGTTAAACCCTTATGGCTTTTTCTGGAAAACTACAACAAATAGTGAGAGCAATAAAAGAGAACTGCTTTGGTGAAATTGCTCAAAAAGCTTTGTGGCGGCTTCTTTTGTCGCTGTAGCTTTCCAGAGGTCGCCTGCAAAAAGCACCATCTTTGTTCTGTGCCTGTCGAGAAGCCTCCTCATATCACTTTCACAAGTGCCCGTGCCTCTGTGTGCCCCCGGCTTCACTCCTCCACGTCCAATCACCCTCTCATGTCACCCTTCAAAACGTGTGATTTCATCTCCGCGTGCAGCCATAACACGAAAGGCGAGTGCTTTGTGGGCGGGACTGGATCGATATTACATTTTTTGGGGGGGCTTCTGACCCCTCATGAGTGACAGGCTCTCCTGTGAGGCCTCCGGCACTTCCTGTCTCTCTTTGTCTTCCTCGCTCTGTCGCTACGCCCCCGTCGGTTCCACAGTATCAGTCAGCGCAGTCTGTTAAAGGGGATTTGGTGACAGCACGGGCACCTGTGGCGTGGGATGACTCACATCTTATGAACAGTGCAATCAGCTCTGGTGGGTTTTTTCTTTTTTTAAAAACAATGTGCTCACACCTGGAGAATAAAATATGAAATCTTATATCATGATATTATTATAATGACATACCTGGTGAAAGTGGAGAAAATTGATTGAATGAGGAAAGTATTCTAAGGGATGGAGAGTTGGGACGATGGCGCCGCAGACCCCATGTTGTGTGTGACGTAATATTCATTTTCATAGGGTGAAGGAAATTATAAGGTTTGAGTAGAACAGGAAGGAACAATGGGGAAATTACTGTGCACAATCACACACACACACACACACACACACACACACACACACACACACACACACACACACACACACACACACACACACACACACACACACACACACACACACAGGGAGGAAAGGGGAAAGTACAAGGAGGATATTTGTGGAAGGAACCGATTAAAAGTTTGAGTTTGGACATTGAAATCCCTTACTTAACCTTTGTTGTTGCCATAATCGTTTGTACTCGTAAACTGTTTTGATTTTGCATGTTTAAGCAAAAATATATTTAAAAACTGACATTTAAACACGGAATTCCTAATAATGTAATTTTAAGTTGATTTTAATTTCAGTGAAACTCTTTTATTACACTTTTCCATCATCTGATTCAATCACAAATGTAAGGATTTCAATTACTGGGATTAATAAATCTTTACTTTAGTTTCAGTCGATTCCCCGTTTCCCCTTTGCAAAATGTATCAGACCGGCAAACACTGTATCCATCTATATGTTACCATAAATACATTTCTTTTATTCTATCAATTTCCTGTTCCTACTTATTCTTATGTATGGGTCACCAGGGGATGGAGTACATCCCAGCATGCCGTGGGAAGGGGCAGGGAGACGACCCAGACAGGTTGCCCCCCCCCCCCCATCCCAGGGCTACATTCACACATTAACACATTCACAGTGTGAAATGAAAGTATGAAATATTCATGAAAACACTTGTATAAACTACATGTTAGTGCAGAGCTCACCACAGGCAGCCGACAAAATGTGTGTTTTGTAAATATTAAGGAGTAAAACTACTTTGGAAGTAGTTGTTTTACAAAGTTAAAGGCGAGGAAAGAATTTATGCATCCAAGAGTGGACGGTCCTGCGATTAATCAGGTTAACAAACCAACGTATGAGCCACAGGTATCTGCATTTTATCTTGTAGAGGAGATGGGTGAGATTCACTTTGCATTTCTGCAGCAGAGGGGTGGAGTTGACACAATTACAAAAATATAACGATGATGAAATAATGAATCCTTATTATCGTTTGTTTACTTCACAGCAGGAATGCGCGGCACATCTGGCTACGGCTAATGATTATTTACATGGAGGAGCGAACCAGGCTTTACATTATGCATGTTATGACTTACAGTAGACGTATAACGGAGCGGCAGGAACACACACAGCTATTACACAAACAGGAGACTGTGATAATGAGGGGGTGAGCTTTACTGTGTGTGTGTGTGTGTGTGTCTCTCGCACAGTGCAGTGTGCCTGTGAAACATCAACACCGTGTCATCACATTTTTTTTTTTTTTATGTGAGGTGGGATTGGAAAGACTGAGCAGATAATGAAGAGACGGAACAAAGGGAAAGAGGGGGAAGGAAAGAAGAAGTGAAGGTGTGAGAGTCCCTGACGCATTGCGATGCACGGTGGCCTTGTTAGAACCGAAATTTGCACTTTGTAGACATGTGTGCGTGTCGGCTCGTGTGAGTTTTGTCGGAAAACTTGCGGCTGTGATATTATGAAACTGAAAGACGGTGAACTTGTGTTCGCCGGCAGATGTGCTCCGATATGCACGTGAACAAATAATCATGAGTTGATGAGAAATGTGCGCAATAAGAGACAATACTTAAATCTGTTTTTTAAAACCCAAACTATCAGACAGGCTGAAGTGAGAGGGAGAATGAGAGAGCAGTTTTCAGTACATGAATGTTTGCGTGTGCGTGTGTGTGTGGGTGGCAGTGTGACTGACATCTGGGAGGAGTGGAGAGAGACAAGAGCTAAATTAATCAGTGTGTGGGCAATTTTCAGGGCCGCACACACACACACGCGTGCGCACACACACACACACACACACACACACACACACACACACACACACACACACACACACACACACACACACACACACACACACAGTGTTTTCATCTCCTCTCTGAGTCACATGGCTTTTTCCTTGTTGCCTCACTCCGTCAGCACAGTTAAAGTGTTCCGACAGCCTTTGTTGTGTTTAGATGTAGATTCCGTGTCAGAGGGTGAACATGATGTAAAAGAAGAGGCCGTCAGATTTTTCTTGCTGCATCACTGACTGTGTTCCTCATCATTCTGATTCAAACACAAACACTGGCGAGATACATGTGTTTTCTGGTGTGACGGTCGAAAAATAAGCAGTTTGTTGAAAGATCTTCGAAATCCCACTGTGCTCAAACAACTCAGCTGGATGTGGATTGAGTAATTATTTCAAATCAGCAGTGATTTCCCTTTGCACAAAGCAACAGATTAAAGCAAGTGATGTCTCATTTCGTAGTGTTTCTGAGTTTGTCTGTATTTCTTAATCGAAGGATAAATATATCCATGAATACGGAGAAACTCCATCCGAACCAAAGAAGAAAATGAAGAAATGAAAGAAGAAATCCAATTTGAAAAATGACCTAAGAAAGAGTTTTGCAAAATGTCAGCTTTCAGTGACCTAAAACACTGCATGTTTAAAATACGACAACATCACATAGAAAACTACAAGAAGAAGAAGTAAAACATGTGCATGTGTCTAATTGTAGGGATCTAAACCCTCTGGTTGAAGCTTTGACACATTCATGCAGGTGTTCTCACTTATTTGCCTGATTTACGTCTCTACTCACAGGAGAAGACGTCACCTGAGTCTGTTCATCATCACTTCATTTTCATGGATCATCAAGCTAGTGAAGTGAAGTCAGAGGTAAAGAAGGTGAATCAGTCAAATTAAAAGCAAGTGTGTCTGAGTGAGATCATTTCCTTGAATAAGAAGCAGCGTCCTCGTGCTTTAAGCAAATCAAAATGATGCATCACCACCTGGATATGCTCAAACTTTTGTACAGTAGCTCCCCAACTTTGGGAATTTTTATGTTTCTAGTGGGGAGCAAGAGGAAGAGAAATGTTTTTCCTCTCCTCTCTCTGTTTGTCAGATTTACAGAAAAATACACAGCCTCTTTTACAAGGGGGCTGCAGGAGCCAGGAGAAACTTGTAATTCCAGCTTGTATTTTCTATTCAAGATGGGTCGCTGTGAGACTCAAGGCTTTACTGTGTGCACCAGCAGCACCAGGCTGCATCAATGGATTCAGAATCTGCATTGGGTCACACGAGAGAAGCATAGCAATGCAGGATCTCACTGTTGTTTCCCACTGAGGTGTGACAGGAAGGATCAATACAGCATTTCTATAAGTGTTCGAGCCCGTGTGTGTGGAACCAGATGAATAAAATACATAAGAAACAAGGACTTTTGGAGGATTTGCACCCGAGCATTTAAAAACTGCTCGTATTTAGTTTTTGCTGTCAAAACTGGATTAAAAGCTTCTGACTTTAAATGTGAGAATAACAATCTTTTCCCTCAAAAAGTGTATCATTCACACTTCAAACAGATTGGCTTTTACTGGCGTTAACAAGATGCAGGAACTTATCTTCCAGGTGACACAGCAACATAAAGCTGCACCACTGGTGCTGTCAAGACAATCCCACTGCTTCTCCATCTCCAGGGTAAACATGAACTGTATATATCCTCTACCTAAACAAATAGACACAGGATGCAAGTGTTCCAAGCTGCGATTGAGAGGCTAGATCCTAGATCTTTAAATTCCTGCAAAGCCTTATAATAACACAAAAATCAAGGTCACAGCTTTCAGAGTTTGTTTCCTGAGAGATCGGCGACTGCAGCGTCAACGCCGTTTGTTATGTAAGGTGTGTAGGCGACGTTGCATCACATGAGGGCCTGTAGCGCTGCTGCATATGCAAGAGCACTGCACATGTAAAGAACTTGGCCACAGGCACAACGTGGCATCGGATATACAGAATACAACACAAAGCTTTATATGTCCCTGAATTTTTCATAAACAACACAAAGGCAGAATAGCAGAGTAGCAGCTGTAGGGTGTGTATGTGTGTGTGTGTGCGTCTGATTGTATGTCCATGCACGTGATCATGTGTACGAGGCCCAGTGAGACACAGAGAAATGTGTCCCCGAACCAATCAGAGCTCTCCAGCATGCACCAAAACAACAAAAACAACACAAAGATGGATGTGCACACAGACTCAGTGTCTCCCCTCCTCTGTCACCCCTCTGCTGAGAGGGCAGGGGGAGACTGCAGCACCAGCAGCGATTAAGGAAAGCTGGCTGGGAGAGCAGGAGACATCATCTACCACATGGTGAGAGAGTCGAGGCCGGCAGGGAGGATGCGTGTTTGTAGAATCATTCATGTATTCAGAGGTTCTATATTTTTCATATCTAAGAAATAGTATTTGTACAAGGTTGTAAATTGATATGAGATATGAACTGATCAGCGGCCTGTTCAGGAAGAGTTAATTCTGAACTGTCAGTTATTGTTTTGTGATTTCATATTTAAATAAATGATTGAACAGGTATTGAAATCAGAGCACGAGACAGAAGACCTTTTAGCTGTAATAAAAATATTATTCAGTAATACTATGATGAAACTCACATGCACAACAATATTGTAAATCATCATAAAAAAATGTTCATGGTTAGTATGACTTTCAGGTACATTTTCAGTGTGAGGTAACTTCTGGGAGCTTTGGCTTTGATGAGGTTTCGTGGCTGCTTGAGATGAGATAATGTGAATTTTAACCTTATAACTTGTGCCATGAATCCTTCTTTCATGTGACATACACCTTAACGTGGGTGTCACCAACTTGGATGCTGGATATATTCCTTTTTGAAAGCCTGCCGTGCACATGCATGAATCACGAAGCGTTTTTGAAATTAGAGACAGTTTATAACTAAGAATACAGGCAGACACGAACACATAGTTCAAGAAACAGCTTTTTATTACTCTGTGTGCAAAGAGCCACACGTCCAACTGTTCCTGAGAAACCTCAGTATCTCAACTCGACAGTGGGAGTTTGAAAAGCTCTTTTCTGCACCGACAGCTCAATACGAACCGATTCCCTTTCTCATTTATGTTGGTGGTTTAAGGAGATTAAAGGTAACAAGTCAGCAGATGTGTCATAGTGACATTACTGATTACTGTGTCATAACAGTCCAAGAGCCAGCGTGACATCCATCCAGCGGCTCCGTGGCCCAGTTTGCAGAGCCGAAACTTTTTTCCAGCAAATAAGATCAGTCCCTCGCTGTGCAACCCCTGCAGGCAGCTCCCCCGAGGAAAAGACAACTCTGACACAGACTCTCTGTCCCCAAAAAGGACAGATCTCTTTTCAAGCCTGTTACTAACACCCCCATGCATAAATTCTGCGGTGCCTCCTTTTTTCTCTCCCTCTTGTCTCCCTCCCTTGCTCCCTCCACGACTCCAGTGAGGGATCCTCTGTGGCAGGATCCTCTAGAAATTTGGCCCCGTAGCTATTTTGAAACCATATCGGACCAGCTGGCTTGGCCTGCCGATTCATTTCCGACTTATAACTCCCTCATTATGTGACACAAATCAATTATGGATGAAAAACCCTGCGAAGATGCACAGAGGCCCTTTCATGTGTCAAACCCCACAGCGTGCCAGACGAATACAAAGAGGAGATGAGGAAGGGAAGGAGGGTACGAAAAAAAGGAGTGATGTGAAGGGTAAGAGGAAGGGTTAGGGAGTTGGTGTGTGTGCTTGTACATGCGAGTGTGTTTTTCCGTCTCGGAAGATTCCTCGCTGCGTTGGCTCGGCCTCGGGCGTTTTTCAGAAATACTCGCTCTTGCTTGTTTTTTGAAAAAAGAGTGAGAGTAAGACTGATATCAACTCCATGTCTGTGTGTTTAGTAAAGAGCTGGAGTCAGGAGATTTGAATGTATATAAAAGATGGCCGACAGGACTGCTGCAGAAAAGTGAGGCCAAATTGTCTTGATCACCCCCTGGTGGCTGATTGGAGTATCGGTTGTAAACCCTGCTTCCTCCACGTCAGCAAGTCATCAAGTCAAATTAATTTATTTCAAGGAGGATTATTTAAGGTGGAATTTATCATGTTAATTGGTTTTATTAAGTCATTTGATGCTATAAAAACATTGTTAAATGTTATCATTGACGGCTGAGACTGGCCCGTGATTGGTTATAATTGGTTATTTTTCCTCACTACTGTCTTTAAAGCCTCCAGATACTGACAGTAAAGGTTTTGGTGTTGGTCTGTGTATGATGTGCTGAAACTTGATATATTGCCTTGATGAGAGTCTTCATTAAGCTACAGGGAATTGTTCTCGCATGCATCTCCTCGAAATACCACATGCTTTCGTTTTAAAACTCCTTCAGAGCTGTTTGCAGGACGGATCAAGGTATGTTTTTCTTTGCCTTAAGTCTTTATGCTATACTTAGTCTAAACACGTCCCAAAACAAGCTCTGTACCCACAGATAAACATCAGAGTCCTCACATCACTCTCTAGCTGAACGGTTCCTTTAAGGTCCCAGATCTTCTCTTCCCCCCTCGTCTTTGGACCAAATACTCTTTTGCATTTGTTCCTTCTCTGCTGAACTATTTCCGTCCTCCTCTCTCCTTCTGTCTGTGTTTCTCACTTCTCTCTCTTCTCATTCACCCTCCTCTGTTACCTACTGTTCCCTGTCTCCGTCCTCCCCCTCCATTTTCACACATCTGCCCCTCCTGCTGGGCTCTGCCTGTCTCCGTCTCCTCTCTCTCCTCCGCTCTTTGCACTCATTCACTCACTCATTCGCGAGTCTCTAAGGTTAGAAATGCTAAACTACTGACGACTGACATTCTCCTTGAGGACGACTTCTCACCTTTGACCTTTTTTGCAGCTCTCGCTCTGCGGATCTCAAGCTCTAACCTCTGCGGTGACATTTCAGCCAGTTGGGATGTTTATGCATGTCTCAGAGCGGATATGCAAAATAATTAATTTCCGGTGCAGTGTGCGATAGCCTGCTGCTCCCTCTGTCCCTCCACGGAAAAAGAAATCAGTCTCTCGCTCCCTCTCCCTCCCTCTCCCTCCCTCCTGCCTCAGAAGTTGTGATTGTTGAAGGTAAAGTGGAGCAAGGGCGAAGCAAGGCCTCCTCCTCTGAGGCAGCGGCTGCCGGCCACTTAGACAGTGTGGGGCATAAAACACACAGGCCTTGGCATATCACTGGGTCCCTGCACGCTAGAGTAGCAACACCATCCGTGCATTATTACACTGGCTGAGCACAGAGCTGCAAGACTGAGCACAGATTTATGCTCAGTCAGAGGAGGGGAGTGTGGCCATGGGTAATGATCATGGATGGATGGATATAAATAGATATAAATCACTTACCTGCTTGGTAAGAAGGGATCAGAAGGCAAAAGAAAGAGAGAGAAAAAGACAAGTTTAGATAATATTAAAACAAAACAATATTCGGTTTAGCCAACCGCAACGCTTGGTAAGATTATGAAGATCAACACTGCGTTTGTGATACAATACAATGATACGATCAACAGAAGATTCCACATATTCAGAGCTGCAAAGAGGAAAACGCTGTTCACGGTTGCACTTGACACACACAGCAAACTTTTCCACCGATGCAAACTGACGGATGCTAGTTCTGTGTTTGTGCTGATGCTAGTTTAAAGTTTGTAGACATCTGTATGTCTCTGCATCGTCATCATCTCTTTACAAGTATACTGCTCCAGGCTGTGGGACATTGGCATCTGTTTTCGATGTTACATTTTTTTTAATGAGATAAAGCTATAGTTGATCTTGACGTGAAGCCCCTGACATGAGCGCTCTATGTTTCTTGACCAGCAGTTTTAGGTGGTGCCACTTATGGTTCACTCTCCCTGACCAAGAGACAGTTATTTGGCTGTTTAAAATGCAAAGAAACAACATTAGGCACCAGCCATAAACAAGCCTGCATTGGTGGAAATGAGTTAATACACTAAAACCCACACTGATCAAACAAATCGTGACCAAAACCCAACAAAACACCTTAATGCAGTAAATACTCAGTACTTAATGAGTGCCACTTCAAATTGGCATATCAGAAAATGCAAGTGACTGTTAATTGCGAGTTATAAATACCATGTGATTTATTCAGGATCGTTGCCTGACACAACAAACCCACACACTGACGCTTCTTTCTGAAATATTCCTCCATTAACACCAGGGAGTGATTCAAGCAAACTGAATCCTGGGGCAGAGCCTCTCAAACACCTCTGTCTGGGGTGTGACCTATTTGGCCCGACTCCTGAAAGCTTGGCTTCAATTCTGTTCTCATTCCTCGAGCGATTTTTAACAAACCTCGCACAACAGGCATGAAAGAACGTCTCCGCTGATTTGAGAAAACCTGTGAGGCTGTATTGACGGAGGACATGGCAGCAGACAGGTTGCAGTGCACGACTCTTTCATCTCTGATACTGAAGAAGGTGTGTGAACGGACATGAAGGCAAAGGTCACAGGGACGTTTCCATCTTTACAAACGGAGTATTAAACGGACATTGGATAACATTTGAATGCGTGTGCAAATCCAGACTACAACAAATCCACAAATACAACTTTCATCATTACTGATTAAAACACGGTAGGCTTATATATTTATATGTGACATGGCACACACACACACACACAGGGAGAGGTGGGGGGGCTGAGAGAGGCCTAGATACACAGACCCAGATAAAGCAAGAAACTGGTTAAAAAGAGAGAGAGGAAGAATCAGGCAGTGGGAAACTTTAGAAAGTGCCTATTTGCATAATCTCCTCTTTGCAAAGAGTCTAGGGGAGGAATAATGAGCTGGAGAAAGCTATCATCTGCCAACACAGCATTGAGCCGAACCCCTGTGTGTGTAAATGCAGCACAGCAGCTCTCGGTGCCACTTTACTCAGTCGCATGTTCGGTCCTATTCAGCTCCTGTGGGTGTCAGACGTCCTGCATTTGATAAACCCACAAATGTAAATGAAAGAAAATAGCGGAGGGACAATTTCACCATTCGCTCCCTATGGCGCTGAGCCATTCTAATTTACGCTAAGTGAACACGAGGCTTTTTATTCATTCACTCTTCAATATTCCTATAAAAGCAGCCTCGTGTAGGAACAGATCGAAGGCGCCATCAAAACTTCAATCACGGTGACATTTTCAATCAATAGAGGAAACGGTGCTGTGCTTATATTAATTGGCAGCCGTCAGCTATCGTGTGTGTGTGTGTGTGTGTGTGTGTGTGACTGCGAGTTAACAACATTTAACAATATGTATTTCAGGAAATTTATTTTATTACAAACAATATTGTAGTTCATGTTAGTAATTGGTAGTTTGTAAAAGGCTGAAGCTAAGTTGGCAAATTATTACATATATTCTCTCAAGGATCTTTATATACAGAAGTAAGGGGGAGATTTTACAATATCTAAGAGAAAAGCAACAGTTCCCACAACGAGGAAGCACAAAACTCCTCCATTAACAAAAATAAACCTCTAGAACCAGACTCAACATGGGCGTCCATCTGTCTCCACCAGTTAGGATCCGTCCATCACCCATCACACGGATCACTTATGCTTTTAAGGGTCACAGGATCTTGAGCCAATCCCAGCAGACATTGAGCGAGAGGTGGGGTTACACCATAAATGTGGTAATAATTGCAGGAATTCAAAAAAACCAAACCAAAATCGGTGTGACATGAGGATTTTTCACAGATCTGATTTTCTCCTAAGGTCAAATGCAGGATCCAACATGACTTTACCATCTTCAAAAGGCTGCTGTCAGAACCCGAGCTCCTATCTGCCCGTCAGCGGGAGCCCGGACTCAACATCTGATTGATTTCACCACATTGTGCCGCCAGGCATCTGGGATCAGCTCAGTCAGTGACAAGGAGTCCACAGACAGAGAGAGCAGATATAACTCTGACTGGAAAGAGCACAATGGACAAGGACAATTAAAGCATGCACACTGTGTCACTAATGTGTCGCTAAACGGAAGGTTCATTAAGTGTGATTGACTTCAGATGAGTGGGGTGAGGGGAGGAGACGCCAGCTGAGTGATATTTGAAATGAACTTGAGCTGTTGCAATGTTTAACAGATATATCATGACAAAGATTAAGTCTCGTCCTTGTTTCCAGAGTTCGGCTCACTTCTTGCTGCTCTGTAATTTGGATGTCTTGTTCTGAACCCTGAGGGCCCCGCAGCGGCGAGGATGCTGCAATCCTTTGAAATCAAGCGGAAAAAAGGGGGAAGGAGTGATATCATTGGTTCGTTGGTGTGCGGCGAGCGTATCCTAGTTTCCGTTTAGCAGGTGACAACCCGCTCATGCTGCTTATCAGACAGACATCGCACACATGAACACACACTACAGACACACACTCGTTGCACCATTCCGAACTACATACATAAAGTCATAATTTAACTGAAAATAAGGTTGTGAGGAGCTCATTCACACTTGCTGCATGTTTTCTGGGTGAATGTCTGTATTTGATTTAGCCGTAAGCCTCAGCCTGTCAAGCAGAATCCAACTAGCCGTAGTAGTTATGTGCATTTAAAGAGCTCTCCTGCTGTCGTACAGGGGCGGCCGACCACCTGATAAATAACTTTGAAGGTTACTGAAGTGTATGAGCGCGTCTGTGTGTAAGACTCAAACTCTGTAATGTCCTGAGTTCTGTCTGTGACCCTCCATCTTCCCTCTAATCATGTGCAAAGATCAGCAGCGGTGGGAAAAGGGAGAGAGAGAGTGCAGACGTCAGCAGGTTCATCTCTCAGAGGGTGAATACACAAACAAACACATGCACACACACACACACACACGTGCAGGTAGATATACATACATGAATTACAGTGTGTGAACAACTGCATGGACACACACTGTTGCAAACACACTCTTCTACTCACACAGACAAACAATACCCCAAACCACAGTGGGGTCAGTGCACCCGACTACAACAGGAGAGTAAATAAAGCTGTGCTCATTTTATCACAGCCTCTTAGGTAGGTGTGTGTGTGTGTGTGTGTGTGTGTGTGTGTGTGTGTGTGTGTGTGTGTGTGTGTGTGTGTGTGTGTGTGTGTGTGTGTGTGTGTGTGTGTGTGTGTGTGAGAGAGAGAGAGTTCTCCTAAAGGACAGTGTTAAAAGCTGCTGTGCCACGTTCAGCTTCAAAATCCTTGTTCATATGAAACTACAACACACGGCAATAATTATGTTCTACCACAAACAGCAGCAGCCGTCACAGTGCAACACAAATACCTCATCTGCAGTATTAACAGTAATAACTCCAGTGACTTGCACTTAAATCACTGTCTGCTCCAGAAAGCATACGGACAAATCTTTCCAGAGCTGCACTTCAACACCAGCAGCAGAGGGACCAGTGATTCATGCCCCAGCACATGCTCTGCTCTACTCTGCTGTAAATGATTGCAGCTGCATAATGCACATTAATGGAAGCCAGGTACGTGTACATGATATGAAATGTCTGGTTTCCAACAACATGCCCATATTTACTCAGGCTATAAAAACAAACAGCACAAAGGCTGGAGTTACGTTTCTGCAAAGATGCATGTGAATATCACTGCAGGCCCAGAAAGGGTGTTTAACATTTAATTCCAGACGGTTTAATCTATATATGCAACTAACGATAAGGTTTAAATGGATTCATCTATCTCTGCTGTATCGTTAGTGGTGTATATTTTCTCCATTTTTCAATTGTTTACTCTAGAGAGAAGAACATGACACGGCACTGGCAATGTTAAATAAAGTAAAAAGAAATTTGCCCCCTGATCAGGATCAAGGGTTCTTCCCTGACAAAGACCACATCCTTCAAGTAGCGTGGAAATCTGTCCAGTAACTTTTGTGTAATCTTACTTACAATCAAACAAACATACAAACCAATTCATTCATACCAGTTTCAACACAGTTTTATTGAGATCACTGCAGACAAATAAACCAAGATAATATGAAATGAGGATTTCTGGCGATGGTGTAAATCTCCCTAATGTTTCCCCCGAGCAGCAAAACTAACCCTGACACCGTTTAACATTTCTTATATTTTGTTTTTCAAACAGTGCAGCACATGATTATTTTCAATATACTTTACTATGACAGTGTGTGCGTGACTGGAGATTGCAAGAACACACAGACACAGACACACACACACACACAGACACACACACACATTCTAACATAAGTTTGCTCTTCGATCTGGTTGTGTATAAAAATAAATGTTCCCAGCATCTGTGAGATTCTCTGAGTGCATCCATTCCTGTTTTGGCGTCTTTATATATGTGTTTGTATATATGTGTGTGTGTGTATACGTCTGAACCTTCACTGTGTCTGTGTACACTGTAGCCAGTGAAGTGTACACAGATATATGGAGGATCATGTCTCTAGAAAGTGCTCGTACAAGACGTTGTCACGACATAGGAAGATGCCACAAAGCTCACTCTCTCTATACAAACAATCTGAACATACACACTCTGAGGGAAAACTGATTTGTGCTTTTAACACACACACACACACACACACACACACACACACACACACACACACACACACAGGAGCAGATTGGTCTATTTGCCTGCTCATCCCAATTGAGAGGCCCTTTGATATCACACATCAAGCAGACAACGTAGGAGAACACACACATGCATGGAATTGAAATGCACACTCACACACAGACACACACAGACACACACACACATCAGAGTGTGAGGATTCGTGTGCAGAACAGGTCGTTCCTGGGAATGAGTGACAAGAAGGGAAGGAGCCGATGAGTGTGGAGGAGAGCTGGGAGAACAGATGGGCTGAGAACATGCGAGGAGGGAGACAGAGAGAAAGAGAAAAACGAGACTTTGGCTGGAATCAGAAATTAGTCTTCTGGACACGTTAGCTGCTTTTTCATGTTTCTTCTTTTATTCAAAAATTATTAATTCATTTTAGAATGTAATTCATCTGAGTTTATAGAGATTATTTTGAAAATGGGGCGACAATTGAATACAACTCAACAATTATTGCAAAAATCCATTTTAAAGGTTTTTGAATCTCACTTTCTTTTATCAGAAGCATTTCTAAAGGCATTGCAACTGGATATAATTTGTTAATCTGTCCATTTGCTTTTCTGCTTTTCTCTTTTGTGCGTTTGTTTGTGAACAGAATTGTGCAATGAATACAAAGCAGATTTCCAACAAAACTTGTTTGAAGGATGGGACACGGGCCAAGAAAAGAACCCACTGAATTTTGAGACAGATCCAACATTTGATTTTGCACAATTTAGTGCAGATCCAAATAAAAATCTCAGGTTTGAATATGGATTCATAGGAGTTTAGGCTTTTCCTGAGACCATGATAACAAATACAGCCACAAAACAGTAACTAGCACCAATGTGTAGCTGAGATAATGTGAATTCAGGAGAGAAGCAAATGTTTATATGCATCTTCAACTATGTCCAAACGAACAGAATTTAAGGGACTGTTGGGCCTTGGCACACGGATGCAATCATATCTTTTATATTATAGGGAGCATAAAATCTACAAGCCAACAACTGCATCATCTCAAGTTATCATGCACACGGGTTTATGATTTCTAAACAGAGTTATTGATGTTTAACGTTAGAGAAAATGCTTTTTACGACTGACTCCGGCATCTGTGTTCGAGTATGAATGAGCAACGTCTGCGAGAAGATGATCTTCAATTTTTTTCCCAATTGATCTGGAGCTGAGAGTAAAACTGCTCTGCTCCTTAGAAAAAAAATAACATGCAAGTAGAATTCAATGAATAAAAAGAAACTGGTGAGGCTCACAGGGCATTTAGCTGTATTTTTCATCAGAGGCTTACGGCAGTGAGCTCATGCTGCAGCTGCCGAGCTCTCCCACTCACAGATTTGAGGAGAGGAACTCGCTGTAGCTACAACATGCTCACATTCAAAAGGATTTATTCATTTCTGATTTGCATGAGGATACATTCTCCCGAATAGCAACAAACAAGCATGGACAAAGACGTACTGTACACGAACATGCACATTACGGATACAGAATTATGCACATGCACTCGTGCGTCAATACACCCACGTATCATGCACACGGACACAGATACACAAACACTCCAGAGCTCTGATATGAAAGCATGTGAGACTTTAATGAGCAGGATGAGGTGGGCGGCTGTTTTGAAAATTCTGCTTCTCTTCTGTACCAATCTCCTCGTTCCTCACCTCCCTCTCCACCTTCCTCCTTTCCTTCCAAATCCCTTTTTTCTGCCACCCCTCTCTCCTCCTCCTCCTCCTCCTCCTCTGTCTAGCTGCAGCAATTCCGTTTTAATTGCTTTTTGAGTCACCTAATTCCTCTGAGGAAAGACGGGGTGTGTGGAGGAGAGAGAGATGGAGTGAGACAGGGAAAGAGATGGTACATTTGAACATTTAAAGACTCAAACACACACACACACTCGGTCTCTTCCTCTCCCCTCCTGTCTTTGCTTTACTCCTTCGTCGTCAAAACAACTTTCTTACTCAAAAACTAATCCTCTCTTACCTTTTAAAGTCCACACACACACACATTCGGTGCTAATCATTTTCTGACAAATGTGGCTAAAACTCTAGTCAAATTCTACCTCCCACTGTGGCAGATGCATGTTTTTATACTTTTCAATCTACAAAGCTATTGGCATCCGACCAGGGGAAAAAAAGGGAAAAAGAACCTTATTCCAGCAAACCACTTGTTTTCCCATGAATAATAAAGAAGACAGATGTTCTTCCTTTTATTTCTCTGCCGGTTCCTCATCTTTTTATAGGCCACCCTATTGTGCAGAAACCTGAGATAGCCCGTTCAAAGAAAAGTGCAGCAGCAGCATTTATGTAGCTGTATATTATATCCTATAGTCCCAGCGCCTAATTAGCCAGTCCCACCCTGATTGTGTCCCCGGTTGTCTCATCCATCCTCTCCTCCACTCACAGGGAAAGGCTTGTTATAGCCCAGTATTTGGAGAAGGTGCAGAAAGCCACTGAATCTTTTTTGTCATCTTCTCTGGCAACTGCACTCCAGAAAAATAAAAAAAAATCCTCATCTTGTTAAATCACTTCTGTCGACTGCGGGGTCTTAAAACATCACGTCTTCACAGGGATCATTCGTCATTTCGGGAAATTGCTTACTGACCCGTCAAGAGTTAGACGAGAGGAACACGACCACGGAGGTGTTTGTGTGAAGTATGAAGCTGCAGCCAGAAACATGTTTAGACTCGAGGAGAAGACTCTACACAGAAAGAAACCCACTGAGCCATCAAACCACCCACAGAACAATATAAGAAAAAAAATCAAATTAGAATTAAAAACTATAGAAATCAATTAAACACCACATACCAAGAATAAAAGCATGTGAATTATATAGAGTGACTCAAGTCTTGACTACCCTACTGCGGATAATTTTTTTGAAATTATATTTTCCCTTCCAGAATCTCACACAGACGAGAACACAGAAACAATTATTAACACTCAAACGAGTATGTAGGAGGTGAATTGGTCTATGTCAATGATCTGTCAAATAGCAGAGAAGAACATTGGGTGAGACAGACGCCTGTGAGTGTCGGTGATGTGCTGCAGTGATGCTGTAGCTGCAAACCTGTAATTAGACCTGGAAGTCTAAGTTTTTGAAAACTTTGAAAGGTGTAAAAATCTCAGTGTAAGTGACTTAAAAAGCCAATTGTGCTCAAATGCAGAGGGAAAAGTTTCTTTTGCAAACAATCCACATTAGTGTTAACAGGATATAAAAGTCCTTGACTTAACATGTGAACTTTAAAGCATCTGAAAGAGGTTCAGAAAGACTGTGTTGTTTTAGATTCTGTACGAGTCAGAATCCAGAGCAGCTGTGAATCAATATTTTAAAAAGCTAAAACGATTAAAATGGATAAGAAGAAGGTCGTCTAATAACCAAAGAGGCTACAATGTAAAAGAAAAGGGCAGATATACGTTGAAGATTTGATAAAATGCTCATTAAAGTCGCCCCTTGACTGCCCGTGCTCTCTCTCCTGCTTTCTCATTCAGGCTTTGAAGTGGAAATGAAGGTCCTGTGCTCACACAGCCATGACCAGACAGAATTGATCTGCTGCTGATGAAAGGAGGCCTTTACTGTGTCTGAATGCACGCGTCTGTACATCTGAGTGTCTGTGCTCAGCCGTCCCTCCAGAGTCAATACGAAAATATACATTCAAGTCATTTTCAGGATTCCATCCGCCATTGTCTACGATAAGCATTTGTCCGGGTGAAAGCACGTCAACTCAGTCGCTGCAGCCTTGAAGCTAAAGCGTTTTCCTGTCTTTTCTTTGAACATGTGACACAAACAGCTCCATTGACTTTTGCCCTTTAAACATTTATGTGATTATATCACCAGTGCTCTTTTCTTTCCCTCCTTTCTATTTATGTCTCTCCGCTTTTATCCAACAAAAAATCCGCTCCACACGTCTGAACTCCACGTCCATGTGCTTGTCCTTCTCTGTCAGTCAAGTATTTACTCACTTTTACATTCATACAGACACAAGTGAGAGAGACAGCTGCTCTCAGACATGCTCTGAGGTGCATATGAGAAGGCAAATGTACGAGTCAGTTGCTGCGGACGTTCTCCAGCGTTTCTCCTGTCAGCCCCCCAGTAGAAACACTGGTGTGAGTCCGTAAGAGAAGACAGCAGGAGATTCTCTGGACGATTTCACAGTGAGCAAGGGGTTGTGTTGATGTTTTTTCTTTTGACACAAAGCTAAAATAAACAAAACGAATATAAACATCTCAGGATGAAGAAGAGGAGCCAAACGTTTCAAAGACGTCAACTTGATGAGATTCCACAGGTTTTTGGTGCAAAGGGCCGACGCCGGTGTTGATCTCCTGTAAACACGTGATCTGAACGCCACGCTACGTCTCACCTGATGCTCAGGAGGTCATTTGATCCTGTTGTCGTGAATGCATCTGACCAGAGAATCTCCTGCAGCGTTGGAGAAAGACTTGACCCCGTTCTGCAGAGTTCAGGCCTGAAAACAGCTCATGTCTCCTCTTGTGGTGTTTGTCATCCAGTGCATTTAGCAGCTGCCACTTTAAATACAAAAAGACTTCGCTTAGCCTCAAAACTTCTCCCGAGGACCTGAGAGCCACAAACAGCGAGGCCCTAAATTATTGACAGTCATGGTATGTTTTGTCGAGTCAGCCTGATCTTGTGTGTGTGTGTGTGTGTGTGGTGTGTCGGCTGGCAGCTGTTTAGTGGCTACGTTTGCATAAGAGTGTGTCTGTGAATACGAAATTAACTGCGCACACATGCCTGCGAACGTGTGTGTGTGTGTGTGTGTGTGTGTGTGTGTGTGTGTGTGTGTGGACACCTTCAGACACACTCCGTATTCTTTTATTGCCCATGAATTAAACATTTTCCCTCTGATCAATCACATTTGCTCACCTGAAGAACCAATTAAAGTTGTATCGAGCGGAGCTTCACCAAATGTCTGTTCCAACGCAGCTGAAACAAGTCGGTCTCACTTCTAAATTTTTCATCTGAATGCGCTGCATCAACAGTCAGAGGGACTCCCACTCATTTAAATATTAAAATGGTTATCACTGCACTTTTTCATCTCCCTCTGCTCCCCCTCCCTCCGTTCATTCATCACATCCCTCGTTCATTCTCCTCCACTTTCTGTACTCACGGCTGTATTTCATAAGATGTGACGTCCGTTTTATTTTGAAGGATTGAGACAGTTGTGTTACATGTGTGTGGGCCTTCAGCATTTCAGCAAATGCTACATGGCTAAAAGTTTGTGTACATATTTACATATTACTCCGCAAAGGCTTTTTACCAGATTCCACCATGAACAGTGACCAACCTGCCGACTGCAACTGGCCAATAAGACCTGACTCAATCTGAGTTTCAGATCAAAACAGAGGTGTCAGGTGGTGTTTGGACAAAACTTTCCACCCAAGTTCCAAGATACCAAACCAGAGGAGTTATTGGGGACAGTTATTAGTGTCTAAACTTGTACACAAAAGTTGTATTTTGTATTTTCTCTCCCACTTCTTTTAGCACCACATTAACGACTGTGAACACTATTTTTATTAACAGTATTTTGCTGATGTTTGTGAATTCGTACATGTGCATGTCAACATCATCCAGACAAACTGATGCATAAGCACAGAGGAGAAGATATAGAGAGAAAAATGATTTAAAATAAATGGCCCTCTCCCTCTGTCTGTCTCTTTGAAGAATCGGAGTGTGATAATAGTTTGTGTGGCAGCAGCAGCAGGGATTAGTAAATGAATGCAAAGCTCTGCCTGCATCTCTCTCTCCAATCCACAGCACAGGTGGTTCCTCCAGAGGCGTAGAGAATTCAGCAGTGTGGGCCGGTGCCGGCCTTATCTCCATATCCTCACTCTGTTTGCTATCTCTGCAAATAACAGGCGGCCATCTGAAGGTCTGCGACGCACCTTTAACTTCTCTGTTGTCTTCAAAATCAAACAACAGGAGGAGACATCAATCAGCGTCGTAGATCTATTTCTGCGTGAAGGAGGAATAAGATGGAGGAGGCTCAAGCTACAACACAGAGCACATCTAAACAAACCTAGAAGCAATTTCCCTATTTATTCATCACACTTCAATATTTCACATGAGAGCGTTACTCAATGCTGCGCTTTTGTTTTCTTGTCTTCGTCTTACACGTGTTTAATCTTCTTTGCATTATGCTGACCAGCGAAACTCTCAGGAATAATACAGACTAATTCCTCCTCCCTCTCCTCCTGCCTCCTCTCCCCCTCGCAGTGGGAGCCGTGATAAGGATGCAAGGAGGTAAGCAACAGCCAAGGTCCTCCAGAGTGCATCACAGGTGCTGAGACGTCAGCAGCTCGGAGGTAGGAGAACAGACCCAAGCCCTCAGTGTGCACATTCTTCCAGTCATCAGATACCCAGCTGGAATAGCAAGCTGGCCACAGGAGAAGACAGATGCCTCTGATGTCAAGACATGAAAACTCCTCACAATACACGGTGGGGTCCACCCGAAGTGCAGCACCCTGAGTGACTGTATCAGCCTCATAAAGAGGGAGGGTAACTGAGAGTCAGAGCCCCGATGCAGAGTCAGAGCCCCGATGCAGAGTCAGAGCCCCGATGCAGAGTCAGAGCCCCGATGCAGGACATAACGAGGAGCATCCATGAACACAGAAGGATGAAAACCACCCACTCCCCCGTACTGAGTGCCTGAGGCAGAAGAGGACAAAGGATGATGAGGAGGAGGAAGAGGTAATGTCATGGAGGACCAAGGCCGTTGGCGGACATCAAGAAATCATACCAGTGGCTAGAAAACGCCACATTGAACTATAACAGAGGCCTAAGCACCGGGTCCATAGAGGAAGGGGTCCACCGGAGCAGGTGAGACCCAAGGTGAGGCCCCTGAGACCCTCCTGCACATAGAAGCAGGGTGTAATATGCAGGACAGCATTCACTGACAGAACTGTGTGGCTATAAGTGAATATATACATATATGGGAATTATTTTCACAACAATCTCAATATGAACATATATATGGGGCATTTTTGTGAGTAAAATAAAAACCACTGGGCTAAAATGGTCTTTTAGTGGTGAGGGAGAGAGATATCATGTGTGTTCAAATGACCCTGCATGTGATTAAGTGTGTACAATTTGATTCATGTGATGCTCTCCAACATCAGTGGAGGACAAAGATGAGAGAGAGAGAGAGAGAGAGAGAGAGAGAGAGAGAGAGAGAGAGAGAGAGAGAGAGCTGCACCTACACCTGTCAGGTGACTCTGGAACAGATGGTCAAATCCAAATACAGCACCGCAGGCACCAGAGACAGCGGGCGGACGCGGTGAGTGTGTGTCCACGCGCTCGTGTACTTTTCAGTGTCTGCGTAGATGTTGGAGGTTAGTGATGAGCTCAGAGGTGGAGAGCGGCCAGCAGCCCAGCGGCAGACAGCTGGGCTGCAGGTTTGAGTCCTGAGGTCTGAACCCTGCGGGTGGGCGCATATGTCCGTGTGCTGTGAGCAGACCTTATTGTATGTAAAGCACTTTGAACCCAGGGGGCTGCAAATGCAAACCACTCTGTTCTACACACAGCTCCGAACGTGACCCTCGTTCATATCTGCATTTAAATACCAACAATTAAAGCTGTGAAAAATACAAAATCAGTGGAAGCTTTTCATCCTTTCTCCGAGTGGTTTGCATTAGCTGTGATAAGGACCGTGGCTAAACAGACACAGGAGCGCCACTTACTGAAAAACACATTCTAGCAATAACCTGTGGATTGACAACTGGAACAGAACTCAGCATGAAGAACTTATCATGGGAGCTATTAGTTAGAAAAGGGAAAACTAAACCTAGAACATGCAGAAGCACCACACGAGGAGCTCTGTGAGGGAGCGTTAGATTAAATAATATTTAAGATATTTGAAAGGGTTGAATTAACTGAATAAATCTGAATAAAATCTATGAATACTTTAGTCGATAAAGTAAATAAATGATATATTGCAGCTGAAAACATGTCACGGCTATAATTTCTTCCTTCTTCTGTGTTCTTCTGCTGTTATCATTCAAAATAAAATACAAAATTAAGACCCATTCTCCTGCGATGTCTTTTCTGTGATTATTCTTGAGTCTGCGTTTCATTCATCTTCATTAAAAACCTGGCAGCACTTTGGCTCCGACACCTGCACTCTTCCTTTTCCTAAGAACATTAGTAGCTTCCAGCTTTGTCATAATATGTCTGAGAGGAAGACGGGTGAAGAACAAACATCCCTCGCGGACGCACTGGGACGAATTCAGGAGCCGTTCGTCCTCCATAATGAATGTTCATTACTTTGCTTTGTCTTTTAAAGTGATTGCTCCGCACAATCATCTCAAGTTCACTTTTCCATGAGAGCTTTTATAAAAGGGACGCTAAACGATAAAAACCCAGATGAACCAGTGAATAAAAGGAATTTATATTTGTGCACCGTCACATGAATAATTCCACGGAAATAGTTTTCACTCTAAGTGCATCTCCTGAATTAATGAGTTGGCACGAAGGAGCTGCCGCGTGATAGTTATCATCATATACGTTGTTCTCATGCGGTTTAACCTCAGCTGTCGGCTTTAAGGCCCCGAACACACCGTCTGTTATTCAACGATGTGGTTTGAAACGTAAACCCAGTGACGTGGAAAGAGTCGGCCTCACACACATATGTAGACATGTCTGCTCCATATATATTATATAATGAATAATGTAAAATAGTCTTGAGTTGTGTACATGTGAAATCCTGTGTAATCTTCTTATTATCACTATAAAACAAGGCTGGCAGATCCACATGCACATGGATTACTTTCCGGAAACTGTGCCAGACAATACACAGATTTTCATAATCTTCCTTTTTGGATGCAATGTGTGTGCTTTTAAGTTTTATACACTTGCCACAAATGCATCAGATTGTCCCCGTGGGCACGATAAAGCTGCACCAGTGTTGTTAAAGTTCAGTCCTTGGGAATCCGAACCTGTTACTCTCCGGGCCGCCGAGCCGCCGACTCTCCCGTGGACAGGCGGAATGAAGACAAGACAACACTTCCAGCATTGATGGCCCCATTTAGAAGAATAAAGTGGTGTGGGATGTAGTTGTTTATGATGGTCTGTGGGGGGGGGAAACAAGGACAGGGCCAAAACAACTTGTTTTTGTTTTGAAGCAAACTCGGTTATTGGCGCTTTGCTTTCAATCTCAAAATCTCAAATGTACGCCTTAGCTGGAACACACACACACACACACACACACACACACACACACACACACACACACACACACACACACACACACACACACACACACACACACACACACACACAAACAAAGGCAAACAAAGGCTAACAAACAGGCCAGCGGTCGGTGACAACTGTTCACTGTACGTTTAGCTCAGTAGGGGCCATTTGTTGTTGCTGCTGTTGTTGTTCATCCCTTCGACAGGCTGCTATCTTCAAAATAACCTCCAGCCTCGCCAGCAGCAGCAAGTGGTGCATCGGATGTTCTAACCAATCAATGAGCTCCAATTAACCGGACAAAGTGATGACTGACAAGAGAATAGAAAGGGAAGACGGCATGCGGAGGACTTCCAGCTGCTTCTATACAACATTCTTCGTTTGTCATTTTGTGACTCAGAGAAATAATAATGGCAGATATTCGTGGTGGCAAACAAACAGACAGAGCTTGTTTTCATGTAAGAAATGATTTCCAGCCTCCTCTGCCCTCCTCATTATCCGCTCCCTGCTTCCTCCTGCCTCTCACCTCTGTCTCCATCTGTCTGCGGAGGGGAGTCTCCCATCGTCTGCGGCAAACAGCAGGTGGAACCCAGAGGAGTCCACCACTTCCTGATAAATGAGTCTGAAGACGAGCTGTTTATCTACTTTCTCTTTTGGTTCCATCCTGGTTTCTTCTCATTTGCTCCGCAGCTGTGTGCAGCTGATTCTTGCCCCCGTCATCACATATTCAGAGTTCAGGGAGATTTGTTTCAAAGTTCTGCTCAGAGAAAGAAAAGTGGGGATCCAGGAAATAGACACGCTCACTGTTGGTCCCGGGCTTCAGTGGCGTGGAACTAACGGTAATGGCGGTCCATGCTGGCAGAGGTTCCTGGGACATTTCAAGAATCTGTCAGTGAGCAATTTTACTTATGTATCAATTCACACAAATTCAGGGAGGCACCACTGCTCCTTTCCCTCCGAGTGGATTTCTCTTTTGTCAGGTGAAGTGTGATTCATAAACCATTCATATCACACACATCTGCTCAGAATGTGTCAGAAGTTCCTGTTGTATAAAAAAAAAAGAGCTTCAAAAGTTTTAAAGCTCCAGCAGCTTATTTCATTCCAATCGTGGCCGGGGGTAGAAAGTTAACCTGAACTCACCGCAGCTACAGAGCAAGGCTGTGCACACAGACAGAGAATAAGACACATTCTCACCAGGACGTTTAAACACCAGCAGCTCCACTAATACCATCTTTAGTATTTGAGTTGATGGATTCACTTCTCTCCTTTGAGGCCGTCACCACAGAATGAACCCAGGTACGAAATCTTTCAGGGCTGAGGTGATTTTAATTTGCACCGTGCAGAGAAAAGTTAACGATGCTAAAACGCCTCTTTTTAGTCCTCCTACCTCAACACTACCCACGGAGAACGGTGGTCATCACGGCTACAATAATAACGTATATAGCACTAGCGGCGGGGTAAGTCATCTTTGTTGCCATGGTTACCAAACCATTAGAGAATAATCGTGGTTGGGTTGTAGGCACAAAAATTCCCGGGTAAGTTTCAGAAGAGATTTTGGCTTGAACTAAAATGTGTTCAACACAGTTACAGGATGTTTGTTGTCGTGGTTACACTGATGAAAACATGGCTGTGGAACGGTCATCTATAAAAGAAACGACTAGATGGGAAATATTTAGTTGATCAATCTTTCGATATAGATTTATTGGTCTTTCTACTACGTCACCTGACTTCATGCATACAGTACACACGTGACAACACGGCGAGCATTCCCTGGGCTGCAGGAAGTGCAGCGTTATTTAGTTTTCGCCGCTCTGGAGTAAGAGTGAGAAATGGAGCACTTCAGGGAGCTTCAAAAACACGAGATGAAAGGAAGGAGCGATTGTTGGTCCAATCTGTCTTGATTTGCCTGTAATATCGGCGAAATAGACCGAACTCTGTGTTCTGTCAGCCCCTGAAAGCCTGGCCAGAAGCTCCGAGCGCGGCCCGCTCGCTCTCGCTCGCTCTCGCTCGCTCTCTCTCTCCACTTCCACTCCTCCTGCACAGATGGCCCATTTGACTGTAAGTTTGAGGAATGAGACTGTGGGTGACAGATATAGACGCGTTCACACTGGAGCCGCTTGCTGCCTGCTGCTGCTTATGAGGGGAATACAAAACTGTCAAAATATCTGGACTCGAGTTAAAAGATTTGAGGCTCTGATGTGACTGGTGAAAATGTGCAGTGAGAGTCTGTTTCAGAGGAGCAACAACATTCGCTTGAAGGCATCACAGCCACTGTCATTGTGAAATAAAATGTCATCAAGGGACGGAGGACATTCAGATCCTGATACTACCCTCGAAGTAGTAATACCACAAAATTTAAAAAAACATACTTTATTACAAAAGTCAAATATGCAAAAGTTTGAGGATGTACCAAAGTATTTTCTATAAATACAAATATCAAAGGAATCTGTACTTATGCATGAAAACAATGCACAATGGTATTAACTGAACAGCTGAGGAGGAATTTTCGTGTTGCATAACTTTGCATAATTTAATTTCCAACATGCCTCATCTTCTACAGGCTGTTTGTTCAATAAAATCAAAATTCGCAATCATTACTAGAGAAAAAGTAAATGGAATGGAATAAACATACCAACACTCTCTTCCAAACTGCAGTGGAGTTGAAATATAATGGAGTGCAAGTACAAGTACCACTTGAGTAATGTACAAAGCTGTAACACACAACCCTCCCCATGTTAGTTTGTGTTTAAAATGCTTTACTGGCTGCGAGGTAATGTTTTATTTTTGCTTTTATACTGAATTTATTAGTGAATTTGTGGAGTTTTGTTCCTGCTCGCCACTTGATTGAAAGTGAAATAGATTAAATCCAAGTTAATGAGAAAAATGTGACATTTTCTTTGTTTTAATTAGAACAAATCACTCAGGAGTTAAATATCAGCCGTGATAAACACCGTCAGGTAAAATGCTGTTGACAAACAGGAAGTTAATCAACCGAGCACGATCCGTAATTAAACGAGGAAAATCAGAGAAACAAACAAAAATAGCAAATTGCCGTCGAGTCTGGTGCAGGCGACCGGCGGGACCGCGGCACTGTACAACCTCAAGTCACTTTGCTTAGACACGTTTTCACTCATGTATTCCAACACTCACACTGTACACAAATACACAGGTACACAAATCTGATTAGTACAACAGAGTACATATTCAAATTAAATGTGTATCACAACCCACCCACCTCTCTCCCGTGGTCCCCAATGGTTCCTACACGCTCACGCACAAAGTATATTGTATCTCACCAAACAATGGATCCCACTCTTTGAAATAACTGTGCATTTTATACAGTAATGAGTTTTGAATTATGAATGAGTTTTTTTTTCTCTGTGTGATCAAGAGAAAGTGGAAAACATTTTTATGTGATATGAAATTCAATGTATGTCGTCCTTGTCAAAGTCAATCAGTGTTGTTCACAGCTCGAAAGTCAGATATTGGACATGAAGGGACATCTGTTCAGCCAATTAAACCATTATACCATATATTACAGCATATATACCAATTATATATTGTCTTTTGAAGAAAAACACAATATTTACCTGGACAATAAAACTCCAGTTACTGGCTCAGTGGCCACCAGGAGGTTGCTACCGGGCGACTGCTGGGTTTCTGCACTGTGTGTCCAGGTGAGTGAGGATATGCGGATATGTATATGTCTGAATTCCGTGCATGTGCATGTGTGTGTATGTTCCTACTGAGACATGCTGTCACCTTCCGGAGCCCAGGTGGCCAGGGTCACATGAGTGCCTTATTCAGGGAGCTGGTGGAGAGCGTCCATCTGGTCTCTTTGTACAATGTGCATGCATGTGTGCGTGTGTGTGTGTGTGTGTGTGTGTGTGTGTGTGTGTGTGTGTATGTGTGTAAAAGTGACCTTGTTCGTATTCCAGGGCCGTGCTTAGAATAGGTGGCGAAGCAGCACTTATGAAAACAGTTTGTTCCTACACTGTAAAATATTAAATAATTGTATTTATGGCATCACATCTGAACTTCTGCAAGGTTATTTTTATTTCGTCTCATGGCTTTTATTCTCTCCAGGAAAAAGCCTAATTATGCAGGAACAGGCTGATCACTGTCAGGCTAAAAAGGCAGCTTGTCTTTCCACGAATCTTCATCTGCTCCATCTGTCTTTCTATGGACTTGAAATCAGCTCTTTGAGAGAGGTGTGGGGGGGGGGGGGGGGGGAGTACAAAGTGGGTGATTCATCCAATGCACACAAGTGAAAATATTTGCCCAGAGGCATTCAAATATGCAGGATTGCAATGAAATGGAAGTTTCGCTCAGTCAGCTTGCACTTTATGTTCAGTTTTAGAGACAGTCAGCTGTTGGGACGGTGCAGATCGCCATGTTTTCTATTGTCTCTCTTGGTGATGGAGACATGATCCCTCACTGTCCTCCCACTAAACTTTGCATTCAATGGCCAATCAAAGTTCTAGTGTTAAGGCTTGAACTCATCCATGCTCTCTGCTTTGGAAACACTGATTCCTAGTCTCTTCTGTGACTTAGGCGAGCAATACAATATATTTTTCAATTACTGACTTCTTATTTAAATACTATTTAATTAATAAGAACACACTAACAAGCATTTTTCCACTGCAGCATCCTTGAAAAATAGGAATTTGCTGCAGCCAACAGGAAGAATTCGTCACACGTATATTTTTCTGTCTCGTTTGCATTCGATCTGTGAAGTTCTCTGCCAGCAAACCTCATCTGTACATACATCTGCCTGCCAGCTACCTGTGGATATATTGATATATATATATATATATATATATATATATATATATATAAATAAATAAAGCTGTAGAATGATGCCAATGATAAGTGGCTGTTCTCCAAACACTGACAGGTCTTGGCAGGTTTTCATTCTGTGTGTGTGTGTGTGTGTGTGTGTGTGTGTGTGTGTGTGTGTGTGTGTGTGTGTGTGTGTGTGTGTGTTTTGTCGTCATATCACAATAATTCTTCTTCTCTCACAGAGCTCATCCATCTGTTTATTTGTGTCTCTCCCGCCCTGAGCGACTCTCCCCTGCAATCCTTTCATTCGTCAAACTTATGAGTGTCGGTCTCCTCTTTCTCCATTTGTGCCTCTTCCTCTCCGCCCGTGTGGTTGTACTGTATGTGTGTGTGTGTGTGTGTGTGTGTTTGTCATTTATTTCACATATAACTTTCTGTTCTGGCCGTGACAGTAACTGCCTCTCGCTCCACTCGCAGGTTCAGAGACGCCTCTAAATATGATCTGGATCTGCCACAGATGCTGCAGCTGCACACACACGGAGCCACAGCAGCTTTTTTCGACCCAATTTCCTCAGAAATTAACTGCGTGTACTGAGTCACATGTCGCGGTCTAGCCAGAGATTACATAACAGCTAATTATGCAAGACATAGGAATACAATTCAGCACTTATTACTTGACTATGCCCCCAAATTTATGTTCTGGTATCTCTCGTGTACAAAAAGCAAAAAGAAACGTCCCCATAAAACTTCTATCGTGCAACATTACATTGTTTTTCCTTTACTGCTAATGATGTTGGAGAAGCTCAGAGCGCATTGAGATATAACTGTTCATATAACACTTATTCTAGTTAGAAGTCAGAAATCTATACAGTTCTAACTTCTATACAAAGATGATTTCTACATATTTTTTAAGTGTGACCTCCTTTTTCATTGAAGTTGTTCCATTTATAATCCTGTGATGTCTCATCTCCAGCAGCTTCCCTCACATGCATGTGTGGGGGAGCAGGCAGGCACAGCTGGGCCTGTTCCCCTCAGAAGGATCACTCCACTCTTTACCTTGTGAATCTGTGATGTGTTTGGACGGCGTGTGGAGCAAAAAACTCCAAATTATCAGTAATGTAAATGGCGGGTTGGTTTCGTGACAGATGGAGGGGATGCAGGTGGAGGGTGGTGGCTGGGGGGGGGGGATCTATGGCAGACTGGGCTCCAGCATCATTAGCATTTGGCTGACAGGGACCGTATGGATTAGGGGTGGCCCTGGCTGCTCAGAAGTGCTGATGCAGGGAATTGAGTCCAACAGCCTGCTGATAAATACATGAACATGGAGAAATGTTCGGGTGACGACTTGCTGCGACACAGAAACGCACAAAAGGCTCCAGGCCTGGAACACAGAGTCCAGGTTCTGTGGTTACCACAAGGGGGCACCTCATTCGGTTTGTACAACATGATAGATGCAACTCGGATGAAAATCCTTTTTGCAATGACTTTGTCGGCAAAGTTGCAGACACTCTGCTGCTCATGCACGATTATCCGACTTTGTACCGTGCACGGAGACCTGGTATTTATATGGCAGATGTTGATCCAATAAAATACTGTGGAAATCCCTCAATTCCTGTGTCTGTAACCAGTTCATTCAGAAGTCATGCATGCCTGGGTATATTTCAGGTAAATCATCCTACTTTGGGTAAAGTGAGAGCAAACTCTGCCTGACACCTCCGATGACAACATAGCAAACACCGAGCAGTCCAAGCCGTCTGGAGTTTAGGCTGCAGCCTCATTGGGACTATCTGCAATCATCATTTCTGTTTGCGAGGTTGGTTTAAATCAGAATTCACCTGAGCGTTGTCATTCTAATCCTCCTCAGAGAAGGAACATCCTCCCCCCAGTATCTGTCTGACATGAGGAGTGATGGGACCAGATTGGCTTCATGGTTTAGAGAAAAACAGAGTAAACAGTGTTGACGGGCTGATGGGAGACCACCGGCAGACCATGGTCCCCATTGTCAACGTGTGATGCTAAGTCGACACAAACCTTCATCCAAATATCCTCTATCCTCTGCAGAATAACCTCTTTACTGGTGACTGCACTTACAAACAAACTGCGTTAGTACAGACAGGTCAGTGATTATTTGTCTGACTGTTTAGTTGTAAGTGTTCTATGATCCTTTGTTTCTTTAGACAATTCCAGGCGACTCTGTGTTGTGCGGAGGGGGAATGTGTTCTCTGTGTCTCTCCCTGTGTGTTTTGTGTCTCTTTGTCTGATTACATGCGTTCCTCTGCAGGACCACTCCGACCAATTACTGCCACTGCTGCTCTCCTGCATGGCTGACCTGTCTGTGGCTGCACGGGTACAGCCACAGACAGGCCGCTGTGGCAACACCACAGGTAATTACACCTCTGGAGAGGGAAACACACGTGCACTCGCAATGACAGACACATGAACACACACTCAAACACACACACACACACACACACACACACACACACACACAGGAGGCTACACCGGCAAGTTGTCTAATGGCATCTCAAGAATTGATCATTTAGCTGAAAAACTCCTGGTTCTATCAAAGCTTTACATCAACGTCTGTGTTCATTATTTAGATTATTAAGCATTTCTTAAACTTGTACTTGTGATTTATGAGAATAACAACTACAATCTGATTGTTGGATCCTTTGCTCATCTTCATATCCCAACAACTGCCTGATAATGTGTCAGACATTTCCTTTTTTTCCCCAGAGGACGGAGACAACCTAATTTAGATGATCTTTCCCCTGAACCATCATCATTACATCAAGGTTTAGGGTTAACAAAAACAATTATATTATTCTCACCAGGGAGAGAGATGTAAAACTGGAGAAGAAGAGACAGATAAAACCAATATTAAGTGAATCAAGGATGAGAAGTGACAAGGAAAACATGTTTTCTTCAGCACCCTTTGTTCTTAGGTCACACACTTTAAATATAAGTGTAATCGCATATGCATCAGGTATTAATGCTATTTAAATATCATGCCACCTCGCGATTAACACAGAGCTTTGAGGAGCTTCATGCTATGTTAATTATAATTATTTTTTCACACGGATCTTAAGACTTAATTTTGCGCTTTTAACCTGGTTTCCATGAGCAAAACAAACAGAGGTAGTGAGGGATGATTCATTAAAGATGGAACCTCAGAGCCGAATGTGGTGTCACATGATTTCCATAGCATCTTGATGTGTTGGGGTCCAGTACTCAGATTCTTACCTTCCTATACAGACCATGATGCCCCAAATCAAATAAAAACTAAACGTAGGTGTTAGTGATATTGTCAATATGTTATGTCCTGCCTCTTTAATTAAGACTTTGACAAGCTGGGTTTAAACTTCAGGAATTTCAGGACGGCTTAATTCTGCCCCGGGAATCGTAGGAAAAATCTGGACCAGAACCTTGGTGGGTACCGATGTCACATAGTACTTTCTGAGCGGCAGCTATACATGCAACTGGACAGATATTATAAGCGACAGTTTAAATCTCACCTGAAGAATAAATGTCAACTCTCTCTTTGACCATTTTATCATCCAGAGTCGTTTATCCATGTTTTTGTTCATCGACATTAGAGGAATTTGTCAACCTCCATTTTGTTTACATCTGCTTCCCCATGAGGTCACATGAGACGTGAGGGGGTGCGTCTCTGCCTCTGGACCAATAATCTTAATAATAGCCTATAATATAAAATCCCACAGGAGAATATCCGTCAAGATTATCCTCTAAATATCAGTGAGGTTTTTCAAAGTCCAGCTCCAGCAAAGTTTTAATTTGAATTTCACAGCTAAAACCCTGGAGCTGTCACAACAATGCAAGTAAACACACGTGCTTGTGTCCGTGCACATGCATACACATTAGCCGTCTCCTGCACACAGCCTGAAGGCACAGCTGAAATGTCAGAGTGCCAGTCCGCTGAGGATGTTGTTGTTGGCTGTTCTTTTTCAGTCTCTTTGCTCCTTCCCATTTCAGCTCTGTCCAAGCATCCGAGCCACAGCTCCAGGGAAAGAGCAGCGGAGCTTGTTGTGTCTCTGATGTGTCTCTGTCATCCTCTAAAGAGGGTAAAATGTCCATTTTCCTCCCTCTTTGTCTTTCGGTTCTTTTTCATCTGCCCTTAGATGCAGTGAACCAGGATGAATTCAGATTTGTTCGACTGGAATTTGCCTCAAATCAAAGACTTTCGGGCGTTCCTCTGCCAATAAACAATGTTTTTCATCCACGGATAGTTTGAGTCAGATGAGCATGTAAAATAGGATATTTTTCTGTTTGACTGACAAAGTTTTGTCTTATTTCACAGGACCTGAAAAGCCTCAGTAACTTTCGCCTTCAATCTTAAGAGGAAGAAGCTAAAACCCGTGGCCCCTAAAGGCCAAAATACACTCTTCAATTAACCATTGGTTTATTCATGGCTCTGTCAGATTTTGAGACCATCATCTATCATCATAAACATCATATATTATAAATCCCAGCAGTTTGGTTTCTAAGTGAACTCCATCTCCAAGTTCATTTGTCAAAAGCCATGTTAATTGGTGCACTCCATCTTGCCTTCGCTGATGGTAAAAACTCATCTATCACAGGGAGCGCTCTTCCCTCTGAAGTTGTCAACTGAATAAAGTGCTCAGAGAATCACGGGGACAGGGAGACCCAAAAGAAGAAGGGTTTTTATTAATCGCAGTATCTGTAAACTTCCCACGTCGGAGAGCCTAATATTCCCACATACATGTAAAGTGAAGTGTCATACGTGAACAGCACTGTCTCCGTCTCTGTCCGTCTCATGGACGACACTTTGAGGGTGAAAATTGAGATGTACCGTGGATGTCAGATGGCCACCTCTCTGTTTCCCCCCCTCATCCTGTCCTCTCCCCTCACAAAGTCGTCCGTCAGCAGTAAATCCCATCACTTGTCACAGCGTCCAGGCTCCTAAGAGACCCGCTTCACGCCAGGAATATTCATGCCGACCCAGACGAGGCTGCACCGGCCTCTGACAAATCACTCAATCAGCCCGTCGAACAGAACACGACTCGGAGTGCCAAGTACAAGAGGCAGGGGCGGGGCCACAAATGTTGACACGCTGCCGCCTGCATTAGAGACACAGGAACCAAGTAGACCGAAATAAAACTCATCTTTTCCGACTGTTTGACACAGTTTCAAACCAGAAATCCAACATTTAATCAGGGACCAGATGGTGAAGCCAGTTGGCCGCGATATTTCACTGAATATGTCAGTGAAGGGCAACTGCTGGAGAAAAAAACTTAAACTATACTCCTCCAGAATCTGAAAATCTTTATTTTAGCTCATTTTATAATGGTGTAACTTTTAATTGAGCATCTCTATTTCTCAATCTTTCAGGGATTTATTTGCATTGTGATGTAAATCATTTGATATCTTTTGTTAAAACATTATTACACTATGGATTATCTTGGAAAAACCCTGCTTTGCAAAACTCATAAAAGTAAAGTACAGTCATGCAAGCTGGAAAAGGAATGAGAAAATATATTACATCTTTCTTATTTTACAGTGTTTTAGCCCATATTTGCATTAAAGGTGACAGCTATAACAATAATAAAAGTGCATATGCATCCTCTCCATCCTGAATCCGTCCCTTCTGCCCACTGACGACCCCCACAAGACTCAAAACAGAGCTTCAATCAATACGTGAGCAAGCTGCTACTTCTCAAACTTTTCCCAAACTGTCCAACCCACATCTGCCCTGCAAATACCTCTCGGTAAAGATTCTTTGTGTGGCATTTAGCCATGCAACCCTCAACACTTGTTTGTTAAAGGTCACATCCGTGAAAGCTTTCAGCCGCACTGCCTTTGATTCCCGCTCCCCGACAATCTCTGAGTCGTCGCATGTCTGACCCCGTCTGTGTCTTGTTCTCCCATCTTTTCTTTCTCTCGAGTGCTGATAGGTTTTACCGGCACTCTTCTGAAGCTGCTCCTCATGTGGTCACATTCAATGGAGATGATATTTGTATCATTTCTTTCAGGGTTTCTTTTTTCCTATCGTGGATTCTCGTCTTTGTTTGAAAAGAGCTCCCCTGCATCATTCTCATTTCAACATTTAGATGTCTAGATGGTTTTTAATTTTGTGGCGTCTCTGTAAAGGGCATTTTAAATTCAAATCCTTGGGGTATTTTTCTTTTTTTCCCACATCCTCAAGCAAACCTGAAAGCATTCGTACTTCTCTCACTTTCAATATCTACTTGTGTGACCAGAAAGAAGGATTTGAAAAGTGAATATTATATATTCATGACTATTTCCTGGAGTCTATTAGAAAGACATGACTTATTCAGGTGGAGGATTTAATTGAAGTTCCTCCCATTTCTGTCGTGTGCCGTCTCTCTAGTCATAATTTTCTTTCGTCACACAAACTCACAGGGTAAGAACAGGAAATGAAGCCGTACTCTCCCCCCTCTGTTTCTTTCCTCCTTATTAAAGCCCGACTTGGGAAGCCAACGCCAGGGCAAGAAGCTGGGCAAGGTGAACCCTGGAGGAAAATGGCTCAGAGAGCAAATGAGTGCTTAGTAAGGGAGAAAGTTAAGGAAGTACACGAAGGACCTGAGGGAAGGCTGGTGTAGTGGAATACTGTTTTGAGTAATGAGCCAGCAAAACCTGATTTTACGAAATGGAAATAAGCAAAAGAAAAGCACTGGAGTATTTATTCTGGAAGGATCTCGTTTTACTGTCGTGTAGCGGCAGAGGCAACGTCTGTTACATCACCGCGTCTGAACGGCGACATGTTCAAAGATGTGAGTGAAATGTAAAAATAGACGCCGAAGCAGCCCTAACGCTCGTGTCCGCCACCTCACTAGAGTGTTTCTCATGGTCTGGCAGGTTTCCACTTGTCTAGGTTTGCCTGGAGGAACATCTTCTCCATCCTTCTCCTCGCTCAAACCCAGCTCGATTCGGGAAGGCGGTTCACTTCAAATACGAGGAGTGTAGCAGAGCAAACGTTCCCCGGTGCCATTTCTGGCAGTGCTATCTGCAAGGGCATCCTTTTCTGTAATGGCCACATTCATCCTCTGCGCTGATATCCCTCCTTTTGTTTGTCGGATTTGACAACATTAAGATTGTATCGGTCGCTCCTCTCCCAGCTCCCTGAAGTCTGCCTTCATTATTCAGCAGTCAAAGCCAGACATTCTCTCAGTAATAGGCCCAAACAGCCAGGGGGGGGATTTAGCTGATCGTACTGTACACAGAAAAACCTTCAATTTTTAGGTCGGCATAGCTGAGGGATAGCTGAGGGACTGACTCGGCTGTCTGATTCACACTTGAGTCTTTCAAAGGGTTCATCCATATTCTAATGGGGAGGAATGTGAATCCTTTGATCTGCTGTGTATTCTGTCTATTTGCAGGACAGACTGTTTGTGGAATTATGATCAGTCAAGTACACAAATATAGTTTTAATATCAGCAGCCAATGATGGTGAGATGGTGAGAAGTGAAGGTGAAAGGGTAAGAGGTGGAGACACAGAGCACATCACAACCACCTGGAAAAACTACAATGAGGGATAATTGTCAACCGCACACATGTAAATAAAAAAAGTCTTGCCCGCTCACACATGCACGAGCGACAATGCCACGACCCTCAGCAGCCGCCCGGGGGTCTGGCCATAGAAAATGCCATCACAAATTGAGATTGCTAACAGTTTACACCACACTGACATTTTCCAGCTGGCCGCTCACAAAGGTCAGCCTCCCCACCTGAAGGCAGAAGCAGAGGGAGATGGTGGTGTGGCTGTGGTCACTACTGAGACCTGGCAGCCTCGACAGTCAGCTACCAGTGCATTATTAACTCTGCGTGCAGGGTGCTCAGGAAGCAGCGTTACGGGCTCAAAGTGAGATCATTGGCAGCTCCGCCGCTCGCTAAGTGCCAGAAGGTAAGGGGCTGGTGTTTGGCATCAAGATGTCACGTGGAGCAAATATTTGTCTTGTAATTGCGGCTGCTCACTGTTGCTTTTAACAAGGAGATGATGGCCTGTGTGACACCAGAGGTAAAGTGAGAGATAAAGTGCATTTTAAAGTTTACAAGAGGCAAATTACAAATTGTTATATTGCTTTTTGCAACAAGTCTCATAATTTAAAAGAAACATTTCAGTGTCATAACCAAACATATCACTGAGGATATTAAAGGAGTCGCTGCCAGAGAGTTTGTTCTTTTATTTAACAGCATCGGGGCAGAAACAAAGTAATGTCATTGAAACTTGCTCTTCACGTCAGAAGGATTTTTGGGGAATGGGTGGATTAGCTGTGTGGAGTTTGCAGGTTCTCCTTTGTAGCCTTGGTGCAATGGTTTCCTACAGATTCTTTGGATTAATTGGAATGTGAATGTGAGCACGGGTGGTTGTTTGCACCTATATGTCAGCCCAGAGATATTTAAGCTTAGTCTTGGGCAGGAGGTGCTCTCTTGCCTGCAGTGTCAGCTGGAATTGGCTCAGGACAAGTGGTATATAGATGGTAGATACTGAAAAGAAATACAACTCTACAATTCCAATAAATTGGGGAAGTAGGAATAAACACCACCCCCCTCCCTCCTCTGAGAATTAATCTAAACAGGTTATAGGACCACTCTGTTAGAGGTAAGTTATTATCTGAGAGTAACACACACCCTTAAGCCAATAGGAATAAGTTAGCTCTATTTCAATATTAAAAAGCTATTTATACTCTGGAACCAGCTACTACATCATCCAAATGGTGCGTTCATATTATACCATGAAGACGTGCGCTCCCGGTGTATTTGCAGGTAAACAAGCGTTGACCTGTGATAAATGATGCTGACGCTCAGCAGTCGCTGTGCTAACGAGATTGCTGAGGTGTCACGGATAATTTCCTTGGAACATACTGTAAACTCCACCTGATTGAAGAGGGTGGTCATATTTATAAACTGCATGCATACGTGCGAGAGTGCACATGCTCCACTGACATATCTGCATGCCAACACGCCATGACATGTGCCGACACACGCACTTGCACCCGCCCACGCACACGCACACACACCGCTCTCCTGACAACACACAGACACCCACAGGGTTGATGGTGTATAGCGTTTGAAGGGCATCACCAGTGTCTCTGTCTCTCAGGTATCATGTAGATAGCAGAGTAACTGGAATGTCATTTATCTCGCTGACAGGGACAAGCCTCCGTGACAGCGACAGTCAGCCGAGCAGCACAGCGGCAAGGCTCTCTGTCGGTAATACCACCATCCCACAGACTGCACGTAGCGGCAATGCATCACCAGGAGCATCTTTTAGCATAGTTTACTGTAGAATTGTAGAAAACTGTAGTATTAGTCATCTTAGTCCTTAGTTCCTATGCTGTGTGCTCTCCGATCAAGTGCTAATACCATAAAGACAAACTGAATTGCGTACAATAAAGGAGATGGTTTCATTCAGAGCTTAATATTTCTATACCTGCAAGTATTTTGTAATCATTCCATCCCTGTAGAAGGACAATTGGGCCACATTTCTTCAAAATTCAGCATACAGTTAAATTCTGTTTTATAAATAGAACTTAATGAAGTGTAATCCCTCAACTCCGTTATGATAACAACTTTCTTTTCCCGATGTCTTTATAGTTGGGGAAAGATGCAGAGTGCATCAATTCAGGGATAGGAAAATATGAATCTCATTTAATTTTCTCGCATTGATTAATATTTTGCACGTATAAGCATAAGTGTTGTTCCTCAGATGATCACATAGAAGAAGAAGATGAGCTCCTGAATCCCACCTGAGGGATGTTCACCAGCAACAGTCTAGTGCTGAAGAAATCGTGTTTATGCAGCAATAGTAGAAAGTAAATTAATCTTGTGGCACTTAATGGTTATTCCTAAGTTTTTCAACATTAGTCTCCACTGTGCTTTTTACTTCTATGCTCAGATCAAGACTCATATTTTCTAAAACCTATGCATTTACTATAAGTTTGTGATTTTCAGAGAAGCAGGGTGATAATCAGCTTTCTCTCTCTTTACGCTAAACTGTGTTGTGGATTACTCGTGTTCTGACCCTGACATTGACACAGCTGCACCGTGTTTGTGTGAGCAACTGCAACAAAGGGATGGTTTACAAAGCTTATCTGCATTCAGGTCTTTGCAGATAGTTACACATGAACAAACGTCAGAGCAGCTAAAACTGCACGATCCCCGTTGTTATTCTGTGTATGTATTTCTGTAGCAGCCCATGTGTAAGAGAACAAGGGAAAAGCTGGCATTTGGATTTTGGCTAAAAATCAAGGCAACTCCCACCTATCCATCTGGCATCTACATCTGTACTCAGACTGAGTAGCTGCCCTGCTAGGTGTTATGCAAGGAAGGAGGGATGATAGGAAGATAGAAAAGAGGAGGAAAAAGGAGGAGATGGGGAGAGGGAGTGAGGAGGGGAAAATGAATAGCTAAAAATATAGATAGAGGAAAACAAACCCCCCTGGGATACATGGGTTAAAAAGCTAATTATCTGGTAGGAGTCAAACAATCCAGTTCCATCACACAGTAATCACTGAGCCTGCGCCAGCACCATTTATTATTTCATCACTGTCTTCATGGAAAATAAAAATAGAAATCAGACGTAACCATTCCCATCAGAAATAAACATCGGGAAAAAGGGTTTTACTTTGCGTCTGCATTTGCATAAATGAACCGACCGCCTGGCACTTTTCTCCAAATGCTTGGATACTTCCACGGGACCGAGCCAACATTGTTCAGTTTTGATTTATTCATAGAGATGTTCATTTCAGTCGGAGCAACCGAGCTGCAAAATGCAATACTGTCCAGTGGAGAGAGGAGAGGAGGAAAAAAAGAAAAACAATTTCCTTGTAATAATTGCATTTCATTATTCTGTGGGCTTGTCTCAGGAGAGCGGTGACAGACATACAGTGTTTGTGGCTGTAAAACCAACATTTTAGCAAAGCTCGGGAATTTACCTACAGTCGCTATCAGGAGGTTCGGTCCTCCGAGGTCTAACGAAGACGCCATTTGTTCTGCGCGTCACTTTGAATCATGATCTACGCTCATCTGTCAACGAAGAAGGAAGCGAACGGGTGCGGGGGAATTTCACTGCGTCTACGATAAAGCAAACATGCTGTTAAGAAAAAAAAGAATGACAAAGGGGAGGATGGGATTTTCTTCCAATCAGAAAAGTGCATTGTGTCGCTGCACAAGACGTCTGGGATTACATGATGGGAGTTTCCCCATCCCTGGTGGTGAGCTCGTTTCTCAGATGGTGCATCTTGGGGAAACTAAAGCAAACCTAGGGAGCGTCCCAGCCTAAAACACACACAACTGAGATGCTGCAGTATTTAGTTCAAAAGTTGTTAAGGTCTCAGGGGCTGAAGATTTCTGTATGTGTTGATAACCTCAAATCAAAGAAGCCCACCACACAACCACCAGCGAGTACCAAGTTATTTTCATTTGTGACAACAGCTGTGGTAATGGTTGCTATGGGCAATTAACCGAATGGCGATTTAAAGATGAATCATTTCTGTACAACAACCTGTACGAGCAGCGTCATCCTTATCCAAGTGTTTTCTGCTGCTCGGGTTCAGCCCAACAACTCAAAAACAGCCTCCACCAACTTCAATCCCATCAGAGGTCAAAGGATTCAATCACTACTCCTGGGCAGGTTTGATTTTTGGAGGCTGATCGCAGATGGAACATTTCCTCCCAGTTGCATTTGAAACGTGAAAACAAAAACTTCCAAGACTTCAAATTCTTCTCTTCAAATCACATCCTCCCTGACATCCAGTCCCTTTGCTTAGAGGAAATTGCCTTTTATACATTTCTCTTGTTTGTATTGAGGCACATTGTCAAAGATATGAAACCCACAACCTACTGTTATGATGCTGTACACTTTTTAAATAACCGACCCAAACATTCAAGATAATTTTAACTGCTAAAAAATCATAAACTAGATGTTAAATGTGTAGATAAGTATCGACCTTCTGCCGTTTGTTACTGTGACTCTGACAAATGCTACGATTCCTGAATCTCATCAAGATTCTCCATCCATTTCAATCAGTGTTCAAAACTGCTCCCAGACTGAAACAGCTCTGTTAAAAGTGACAAATGATCCGTCACCGCGTGTGAATATGTGACCTTGGTTCTGCCTCATCTTAGTGGCGCCGCGGGCAACATGGATCGCACCATTCTTTTGACATGCCTGGTATAAAGGGTGCAGCACTACACTGGTTTGAATCCCATCTCAAACACAGGTACGTTTTAGATATTCCCCTGTAAATGCAACCTTTGGGGTCCATCCTATTCTCATCAGTCTGTATGTGTTCTTTTCCTTTTATTCTATTGGAATCCATTGTGACTGCTGAGAATCCATTGCTTTTTTGCAAAAAACAGGTTGTGAGTATGTGATGCTTACAACACAAGGTTCTGGTTGAGCATTGCTTTGAACCAGGCAGATTTAAGAGGAGACAACCTAGTTCACATCTTAACAATATCTGCAAAAGAAATTCATCATTTGCTTTGCTTAGGAATATTAAGTATAACTTAATACCCTAGAAGAATAACACCCTGTGGGATGTAAATCCAAACCTCCAGCTGAGTATGAAAAAACACCGGAGAGAAAAATAAACAAGGTGCGATTTGTACTCCCTTAAAAAAACGAGAGCCCATTATATCAATATTGTGCAAATTTGCCATTTCTTCACCCCCAAAAATGTGTAAACAATCGAATGAATATGATTTGAATACCTGTTTCAGAGAGAGCAACCTTGGTCAGTCTTCCCTGAGAAAAAAATAGCCGAGTATAATTGGCACTGTAACAGATGCGCTGAAGGTTTCCGATTCTTGACATGATCCATGTGAAGCCTGAGGCTAAGATGCATTTACGGATTATTTGTAGTTGCCACAGACTAAAATCCAAGGAAATGAAAATATAATTGTTTTATGCAGGAGGGTAAATGACATCTCTCACCTCTGGGATCGCTTTTTAAAAAACAAAAGAAAAAAAAGAATCACACTACGTCGTACTGAATGAAAACCTTGATCAGATATGAGTGAGCAAGATGAATGTGTTGGTGCCCGTTGCAAAGACGGACAATGCATACGACTGATATTTTGAAGATAAGATGCTTCTGTACAAAGAGATTTAAGAACGTTCTCGCTTTTCCGCGTCTGTTTTGCTGCATTCAAACATGCAGAGAATTGGACAGTAAAGTGGGCAAGAATCAATAGTCTATATTTCATTCATATGCTCAGAAACAACTCCAGCAGACTGTTAAATCGACGTCGATACGACACAGAGCGGATTTGACAAGAGGCTTCTGGCCGAGCACGTGCACTCGGTCCTCGTAAACATGTCTGGACAGTAATTTGGGATCAATAGCGGAGCTCGGCTGCGGACTCACTCGTACTTGACAGTGAGAAGTTGGCTGTTTTGTTCATATTTCACCGAACACACCATAAAACTACAGGGAAACAGGTGAGGGTGAGGATGAGGTACACGGGGGGATACAGGTGTGGAAAACGAAATCCGCAATTTATTTGGCAACGCTGATTCACAGAGGGCTTGAAAAAAGGAATAAAGATTTTACCGTTTCAAACATCTGCACAGAAGAATTCTCCAATGGTCAAATAAACGTCCTGCTGCCAACTGGAGCATCAACGTTACACCTGCTTGTATTTTTAGCCGGTGAGGATGGTGGAGGAAGGACGTGCATGATAAAGTCACTATATGCATATACTGCTTGTTATATATGACATAACAAGCAGTGCTATATTCATTTGATAATTTAATACGTTTCATCTGTGCTCTGATCTCCCTGCATGTGGTAAAACAAAGTGTTAATTAAAGACCTCACAACTTTGACATGTGAAGGGAACAAACCCAGAAATAATACTTGGGATGCCGCCTCCCTTTCCCACTGCATTTGCACATAAACTCCTCCAGTTCTATTAATACTCGTCCTCATGGATTCTTCTGAGAAAACGTAAATTACATGGACTAAAAATGTCGACATATCTACTGATAAAATCATCAATATGCTGCTACAGAACAAATAATCGTTGCTCCTGCAGGGATATTCTTACATGCACGATGAAACTCTAGAGGACATATGTAAAATGCATGTATAGCTTCAGTGTACGCAACAATAGGAAAACAATAAAAATACCGATGTTGCATAGATTTCTCACGTGTTGCATGTGACGGCTGAATTATTCACCAGCAGAGCACGGTGTGTGTGGGAGCTAATGCAGTCGGCTACCTCATTGACGTTTCAAGCAATGTTATCAGCTCCTCCTTAACCCGCATGGAACCCAAACCACAAATTCAAACTAGCAGGCACTCATGTCTCCTCGTCCTTATCCGACCATCTGTGTTCTGCATTACGCGGTCCCTTATGTATATTGTATGAACTATTGTAAAACTCTATTAACCTCTCAAGTTCAACCACAGAGGCTTAAGTGATCGCTGGAGTGTTGCAAAGGCTCATTTAGAGCGATCTCATGCTCCATCATGAGCGTCTTAGTTGGTTGTTTTCACTGTTTTACTGGTTGGAAGAGATCAGAGCGCAGCCGACCGTCCTGCAGGGTCTGTTTGCCTCCCACCTCGGCAACGCCACATACCAATTGAATCAGTTTACATAAGATACGTTAACGTCTTAGAAAAATGGAGATTCCTGATGAGAGAAACAACGGGAGGAGGATGGAGAGGGAGAGAGAGAGAGAGAGAGCGAGAGCAACCACTTGCTTGTTCATCTGGTTGTCCCTGCTGTCTATGATAAACCCCAGGAGACCACAAGCTCCTTGAATTTGCATCACAAATGGGCCACATGCTTCACATTTCTTCCCTTAATATACATTTTAATTCCTCCACAGTGCGACTCTGAGTGGTGCCGCAATCAGGGCGGCACGCATCTGCAGAGAGAGAGGGCAACACCTTTCAAATATAACCTTTATTCCTTGCTGCTGCAGCCCCCGCTCTCCATGCAGGCACATATATTCAGGCTTCAGTTCAAATGTAAAGCAGAGGTGGGTGGGTGGGTGGGTGGGGGGGGGGGGGGGGTGTTATATAGACACTGACACGATTTGATTTTTGTCTTGTTTTCTGAGGAGCGCAGCAAAAAAAACCAACAGCAGCAATGAAACAATCAACACTACTGTGCAAAGAAGAGAAAAGATATATTTGCCCTGGTGCTAATTGGCCGAGCGTGTCATGACTAAGTCAATAGGGGGGGGGGGGGGGGGGGGGTGGGATTTTCTGGAGGGCCCCTCCTCAGGTTCAGGGTCAGGTTAAGTCCTCTCCACTGGGGATCCACCATGAGGCTTCCACTCAGGTCCATTCCATTAACTGTAGATACCGAAGATATCTTTCAAGTTATATGTTAATTGGGGGAGTTGGCTTTTTAATTGGTGAAGCCCTGCAACCTAAAGGAGCTCGATCCTGGTCTGCATTGATTGGTTGTTGAATATAAATGATACAATTTGATGATAGAAATAAATTCACAATGTGCAGTGAGGAAAAATCGTTTTATATATCCTGCTCTGTCAGTGGATTTTATTGCTCAGCGGACTTTCACATTGCAAAGTAGGATTTTTTACTCAACAAAAACAGTTACCAGAAACAAATATCCTGTGGTTGCAGGATGAAAAAAAACCTAATTAGACTTCTTCTAATTTCTTGGTCCACTGGCAAAGTCGAAAACAATGAGTCTTCAACACAACGTGGCAGTAAACAATCCTGTCGCACACACACGAGCACATCTCATTGGCTGATAATGGATGAGAACTGTTCTCATTGGCTGGTGTACAGTGACACTGCAGGGCCAAATGTGTTGGACATGACCTTGTGCTGTAGACGCTGGAAGCGGAAAGACTCGGTGTAAATTATCTCTCGGCAAAGTGCTTTGGCAAACAATGGGGGAGTAATGGTGTGTTTCATGGAGACAAGACTAGCGTCTCTTTTATTCACAGGGGCGAATGTGCCGGACGGCGTTTAGTGCTCATAAAAATGACTTTTAGCGGCTGGCACAAGTCTGGGCTCCTTCACTGGGTGGGACCGAGAATAGACAAGAGAGGTGGAAGTGGCTCTTAAGGATGTTAATAATCAAATATACCATCAAGAGACTTTCCTGACACAGATTTTTTATCCTAAAATACTGGATTTAGTGAATGTTTATCTTCATTGTAAATTATTTGCGCTTCATTTTCCTACCTGGCATCAAACCTGTGTTGTTCGGACTTTCTGTGCCGCTAAACGCTCGTGGTTCCAGTTAGATGTCAAAAATGTGTTTTACCGGATCTACGACGAAATTAGAATAATTCATTGTACGCTGAGCGGTAGAAAAATAGATGTTAAGGGTGGAGCACGTTTGGAAACAAGAGAAAAAGGCAAAGGGAGAGGAGGAGAACGAGGAGGAGGAGGAGGAAAGGGAGCAGCACAGATGCCGAGGTTTTCCAGTTCAATGCACTGAAACATGAGCCAACACCACAGTTGGGATGTCCGGGGAGATTGTTAAATAAGACATTTATCAAATACAACTCTGCTGCTCGCGTCCCTTTTGGGAACTTAAAAAAAGTTTAACAAGATTTCTGCATTCAGTTTTAGGATTCACACATGGAGGAGCGCCATGAACAGAACAAAGCCCGTTTCTCGGCTCCACATGAAACGCCATGAGAGTTTGTGTGTGCGTGTGTGTGTGCGTGCGTGCGTGCGTGTGTGTGTGTGCATGCAAATGTTTCCATGTGACCAGGTAACCCTATACGCACCACGGCCAAGTGGAAATCAATTCCACATCCCTGCACTACCTTGAACTGACCTTGTGCCGTTTTCAGCCTGTGAAATAACTTTAGTCTGTTTGTGACAGTGCACAAAGAGATGATAGCAAAACATGAATGCATATATATTGATATTAAATCATATCATCATATATTAACATAGTTAGACTCTCTGATAGTTTGTGCATCTCATCGGATAAAAGGGAAACAGGCCTGAGTTTCAAACCGGATTCTAACAGACGGTATATTTTATCATATTTTAGAAAGATGCCTTTTATCCTCTGCGAGTTTTAATTTGCTGCTGAGGCTGTTTTTCATTTTGCAGACTGAACACATTGCCTCAATTCCACCAGTTAAATACAGTCATATGCAACTTGACCAATCTGTTGATCCGGGTTCGCTCTTTAAAGAAGAAAAAAGCGATTCATACTCTGTCTGATGATAAACAGGAAATAAACAAAATAGCTTAAACCGAGCCAGACAGCCAATCAGCAACATCGGGCACTCATGCTTGTGCACAAAAAGGACAGAAAAGCTGAAATGGGGTCAGTCGGAGCTCGAGACTCTAAATCTGTAACGTGCTGATGAAAAGTTTGAATTTAAGGATTTACCAGAGACGGGGGGAGGAGCAGTCTGCCCTTTCATTGAGAAACCATCACGTCACATCCACAGGTCTCGTCCTCTGATCTGTATCATGGTACTTGTTTATAGAAAGGATTTTAAAAATGAGTTTGCTAGCACAGAGGATTTATTTGGTTGGATGAACGATTCAAAGTTGTTGTTTAGCTCAGCTACGAACCTCCAGGTCTCTTTTCTGTCACCGCCGTTTTCAAGCAATCCAAGAAAAAACAAACCAGTTTTTAGCTACAGTTTAATTTGAATCTGTGTCTGTGAGCAGGTCATTTTATATTACAGGGTTTGTTTTGCCTCCATGAATTTGGATGGTAAATTGTATTGGTTTAGCTGATGAGCTTGAAAATCAACAGTCTTTCTCCAGAATTGCTTCAACTTCTGTTTTCACTCTTCTTTTCTACTGTGAATAAATTGCAACACTTCCTGCACGTCCATGTTGAAAATGTAAAACAAATCACCTGATCAAAAAGAGCTGAATCATAGACAAGCTATATTTGGAGACTTGGAATTGTAACTTCAACTCAATGTTTAATTCATTTGTCTTATTTTTACATGTCCTGAAAAACAAAACTTTATATTTGTCAGCAGCAGTAAAGTGTCGTCTCCATGTCGGCAAAAACATAAAGTCCTTGAATTGTCAGGTTTGTCTGTGGTTGCTCTAGTTAGCTTGTGCTCTTTTATGCAGTTTGCAAGCATTTCCCCCCGTTCTGAGGACAGGATGATGTTTGTGTACTTAAGCTGTCAGTCCATCACGGTCATAAATACGCTCTTTTGTTGTTTATATGCAGCATCTTCTGTCCTCACTTGTCACTTTGTTGTGTCTCTGTTGTGTCTTTGTTGCCTCCCTGCAGGGAACTCCATCTCTGGGAGCGACAGAGCCGGGACAAAGTGAGGAGGAGCGGGCACGAATGAAATATGAGTATCTCTTCCTCCGTCTCGCTTTATCTCTTTACTCTTCATTTAAATTCATGTCATAGGTGGACCCGGTCTCGGTGGGACTTCGCCATCTGGCACTCTGGGATTTTTTAAGCTCTATTAAGTATGTTTTTTAAGCAGTTTTATGAATCACCACGGCACAGGATGTCATTGTGCATATGTTAACCTACTTCATGCACCTCTTGTTTCACTCCTATCAACCATTTTGCTGCATTATTATATCTCAACAGACAGAAACTTTCCATTTGAAGACACCATGTGACGTTTCCGCCCTATTTGACGGTTGGACGCATTTCAACTGTGTTTGTTACAGGAGCTCTGGAGCATGAATGAGGGAGGCCGAGGCAGAAAGCAACATATAAACATATAATTGATTTATTATCTAATGGTGAAGTATTGGTTCTCCCTGGCCGTAATAGTTCTGTCCATTATCTCTCAGTCAAGCTGCCCCTTGCCTCTGAGAGAGTAATGGCCTCCAGCTACACGTATCTCTTATATCGAAATAGGTTTGTGTATGTGTGTTCTTGAGGATGTGGGTTGACAAGTGTGTATTTCTGTTAGTTGGTGCAGTTGTGGTTTATTTTCCTCTGTTTGAATTCATAAGATGCATATTTAATTTCCTTGTGTTTCCTCACTCACACAAAATAAATAAGTAAAATGAATGGTATGCTGCTTGAAATATTTATATCAGCGGTAAGTTTGCTCCTTAGATGAAACATCATGTGCATCTCTAACGTTTTCAAATGCACCTACATAAATATCTCAAAGTATTTTTACATGCATTTCCATCAATTCCCTATAAATTGGTGAAAATTAGATATGTAGGTAAAGTTAATTTATAATTAAAACACATTTCAGAGACATAAGTGCTTAACAGATGCACATTAAATGCATGAAGCTAAAATCAAAGTGCATTAAAACTGATTAACTGCGATGTAAAGTATATGTGAGGTGCAATAAAATAACTGCTTATCAATGTTGAATATAGTGGGAGGTAAAGCATGAACACTCTGCGTCAGGAAGAGAAATTGCATTAGGATATTAATTCCTCACATTAAAGCCTTGATAATGACACAGACGAGGCTAATGGCATCGGAGTGGTTGGACCAAAGCATGTAGGACCTGCCACACCGCTGGCACAGCCCAGGGACGATACACTTGAATAGATCCTGAAGCCTCTCTGTGACGTCATGCTGAATTTGCATTGCAGACATGTCTCAATCAAAGAAAAACATGCTCAACAGCGTCAGTCCTGGAAATACATTTTCATGAAAGTGCACATGCTGCATAACTCTGTTTGCTGGCGAGGTAATTAAACTCATATGAGCACAGGCTGCATATCAAACTCCAGTCTCTGCATAACACATGGTGCATGGGCCCTAAATTAAATGAATCATAAGTGAGCGGCGCTCTCAAGCAAATCTTCCACGCACACTACGCTTCTTCGTTTTTTACCAGCAGGATGCATATGTAATATTAATACGGGTACACAACACAGGAACGTGCACCACACATGCACATTCATAGGGAGAAACACACACACACACACTGTACACATGCTCCGTCTACTGGAAATGAGCACGACTCAGTCGGTTGCATTAGCTGCCCACTGTGTGGAGGTTTTGCTGCCACACAGTCAAGCGCACACAGATGTGTTAGTCGAGCATGAAGCCGAGCCACAGATGCAAATCCCCCCCCCCCCCGAAGGTAACTTTGAAAGATCGTGTCAAAGTTAGCAGCAAAGTGACCGGGCGAACCCTTACTCTAGGATTTTATTGTTCCTGCAGCCGAGCACACGAGTTTTGTACGTTTGCTACCGACAGATATGCAAAAATATGCGAAGTCACCAAACTCAACTACCATATAGGTAATTTCTATAATATTTAGCATATGGCTTTAAAACAAAGGGTTAAAGTCTAAATCCTCTTTCTATATACAGCAGCACCTGCCATCCATTTTTTGCTATCATCATATGTAGATATGGCCACTAGAGGTCACCTGGCGAAAAATGTAACTATCAGGACAAACTTGCACAGACGGACTGGCAGGATTTTATTTTTCTTATTATGAATGCATCAACAACATATAAAATGCAAAAATCATAATTTAACATTAAAAGATGGTTTTCTGGATGAGAAAGACCTGGTGCATGTGATGAAGAAAAACATCACAGAGGATTTTAGCCTCTTTTGGGAGATTGTTGTTGTTTTACTTAACACATCCGTCCTTCGTCCACATTTGCTGCAGGAGTGAAAAAGATAACGTTTGGAGAAGAGAAGAGTTCAGACTTAACATAACTGAAAACTTCACCCACTGATGAAATGACCTCGTAGGATAAAAGGCAGACAAGCCCCAGCTGTGCGTCCTCTCAGGCCTCTATCGCACACCACAGGGGGGGGTGCGTTCCAACCCTCTCCCCACTCTCACCTCAGTACGCTGCAGTTCAACTTCAATTGAGATGAAGAGTGAGCCAACGAAACACCTGCAGGGGGAAGCATCTGGCCGCCCGCCTCAGGCTGTCCATCAGCGCCGCCCCAGCTGAGGAGCTCCCCGAACAGAACTGGAGGCTCACATGTTCAGCACCAGCTCCACAACACGCAACAAGGCACGCAGGGCCCGCGGCGGATTCTGTCATATATGTTTTGGTTGCATTAATTTTTCAAGGGAAACAATAAACTTGACATGATATCTAATAGATTCTCGGTGGGAATCCCATTTCATCACATGGCAATATCCCTGTGACTTAATTACACTGCTTTTCAAATTAAACCTGGTTTCATCATAACGTTGTCAGTCCCCGAGCCTCCCGACATGAGAAGTCTTTGTGTTTTCTGACACTGCAATTAAAACCATGGTAGTACAGTTCATGTAGCACTGTATCCGAACAGGAGCAATTCCGTCCACTGGAGCCAGAATCCTGTAATATGATTATGTGATATCACACCACAGTAATTGGCAATTAAGTGGGGGAACGTGGATAATAAAGATGGGCTTTTTCTTCCTTGTTCTGGAGCTGAATACAGTCTTTATGCTGCACTGTCATACTGCGTTTTTCAGAGTTTTCTAATTAATTTTGAAAGGTCGTCTCTGAGTATTAGTGTAACATCGAGCCTGGTGGGGTACAGCTGGAAACCAATGTGCATGATTCTTATACCTCAAAAGCATGATTCTACTTCTCATACTGTGAGATCTGGTCACACACTGTCGGCATCAATATTTTTAGTTACAATCCCTAAAGCGAACCTCCCAACTCTGATTAAAAGCAGCTCAACAAAGCACAAGATGTCTTCGATGTGATCTAAATGCTTATTCTACCCTTTAGGCAAAAGACAAACAACCTCTCTCACCTCCAGTGCCGAGGCAACGTGTCTCTCTTCTAAACCCAGAGTGTGAAGCTGAATTAGATTTTCCAAGAACTATACTGGATTTATAGAATAGAAGAAGAATAGAATAGAAAGACTTTATTATCATTGTATCAGCGGAATACAACAAAATCCAAATTGCTGCTCCAGACATCAGAATAAAAGACAACACACACAAGCCAGTGTACTAACACAACATAAAAACATGCGCACACAGAAATAAAAGTGCATAACAGTGTAAAATAAGCTATTTCACTCTGTGTGCTGTGTGTTCGGTCAGAGTTTAAATGGCTTCGGGGGAAGAAACTGTTCATGAATCTGCTGGTTGTAGTTTTTAGTGACCTGAGGTCCAAGCAGATGGTGACCAGGGTGCGAACAGTCACAGCGTTTCTGGCTCTGGAGACGTAGCGGAGGTCTACGATATGTTGTAATGAAGGCAGAGGGCAGCCGATAACATTTTGAGCTCATCCGCGGAGCTTTTTTAATCGGCAGCCGAGCAGCCAGATGCCGGACGACAGGAGGCTCTGTATTGTGCAGCGGTAAAAGGTCACCAGCAGCTTTCCATTCAGCTCGATTCTCCCTCAAAACGTGCAGACGCTGCTGTGCTTTTCTTTTCTTTTTTTTTTACCAGGTGAGGTTGTACGACTTGTGGAGCCCCAGGAATTCAAAGCTGTCCACAATTTACTCAGAGTCGCCATGAAAAGACGGCTCCATGCTGCACTTTGGATTTGGTCTCACCAGCAGCTGTGACAGGAACATTTTGGCCCAAAATGAATTTCAACAAACGATTAGTGAATTTACACATTAAGTCAAAGACCATTTCTGGCTGTTCTTGGGTTGAGACTTCAGCTGCAAACTATGTTGACAGTGTCGACCTTTGATAGAACAGAGAGACCCATGATGCTCGCTGTGCCACGCCATCTAATTTTATACATCTACCAAAATAGACCTTTTGTCTTTAAGTCCATTCTTCCACGAACAGAATCGGCTGCAACCAAAGCTACTTCCCAACCAGGCACAGTGAGGAGGACGTAAAACCTTCCAGGGAATTCTTTGTTCTGGGTGTGTTACTAAGACGTGAAACTCAAAAGTTGTATTCCAATAATATTCCTAAAAAACACACAAAACACAACAGCATCCTCCATATTATCACGATCAATTTGCTTCTCCCTCCATCTCTGAAGCATGACACCATGTAGACAGACCCACGGAGAATCAAGGCGATTCCCAAACATGTATAATTGAACTCCTCTTCTCTCATCTGTTAGTCTGAGTCATCCCGCTCCTCCCCTCCGTTCCCTCCCTTTGCAGTGTTGGGACACACTGCTCCCGTCTCTCTTACCGACCCTTTACTCTGTCGTCTTTCCTCCTGCTCTGTGGCTTCCAACCACCACCAGCGCCCGCCTCCCCCTGCTCCCTCAGTGAAATACACCCCCTCTTATCCTTTCTCCCTCCGTTTCCTGTTCTCTGCTCTGCTCCCTCGTCGTCTGTATCCTTGCCAGGGGAAGGATGTAGAGAGGAGATGTATGTGGGAAGCACATCTGGTTTACTTGTGTGCAGCAGGGATAGTGGATTGCAGATGTGTGGGCGGATGGGTATCAGTGTGTGTTTTCACATGCATATTCTTGTGTTTCTATCTAAGTGCGTGGGGGGGGGTGTTTATGTGGAGCAGTGATATGGGGTAGCAGCAGCCATTTGGTCTCCAAACGAGCCTCCGACTCCATGTGGTCTCAAAGCTGCTTAGCACGGCATCTCTCCCCTTTTCTTTTTCTCACTCCATCCTTCTCTTCGTCTGATTCTCTTAATCAGTGTCAGTGTTGTTCATCATCAAATGACCAGATCTCACCACCGCAATCCTGAGAGAGTCGGGAGAGGTCCTGCATCCCGGGGAGCTCAACGTGTTTGTCTGAGTATGGCAGCAGTTTGCATGTCGTTCTACAGGTTTGAGTTCACGTACGCACGTGTGGTAGACGGAGGTTATCTGGCGTTTGGCAGTTTGTTAGGATGTGTAAAGGAAAGATGTTGCTCTACGAAGATAGTTGCTCCAAGCTATACTGCCTCATTAGGATGGGTCGTACATATTTAGGGCTTTAAGATGTGGGACATGCAGTAATCTGATTTACAGCTTAGTGAGGATGCAAGCTCATAAGCAAGGCAAATGAAAAAGGCGGTGGATTCTGACCGTGCTCAGAGGTGCCATACATTATTTTTTATTTCACAAAACTGCAAAATCTTACCAGGAATGCACCACTACTCACAAACTGCATACTAGTTGTAAACACTGTGTGGATTTTGGTTTAGTTAAGACTGAGAACACCTCCTGGCCAATCAAAGAGCTGCAGGTGAGTATAAGGCGATTAAATGAGAAGCGGCTCGAATACACAAATGGAAAATACAAATTACACTGCTCCATTTATAATGAATGCTACCATGGGAAGGGAAAGAAGAAACATTAGTCCGTGTGGAAGGAGGGCAGCCTTTTTCCGGCTATGCACAGAGACTTGAAAGAACTGTCATTATCATATAAAAAGACATCATTATCACTTGGCCCCTGTGTGACTTGGTTCCGAGGAAGAGGAATCATCACTTTTTCCCACACAGGGGGTGACTAACAGTTCAGGTTACGGCTGTAAGTGCTGTGTGCTGCTATTTATAAATCAGGTCTTATTTAGAATAGCATATTATTATAATGGATGATGAATACACAACCAGAGAGGTGACAGAAACGTGACATTTGGAAATAGACGTGACAATTTATTATTATGTCAGAGCGCAATTACACAGGAAGGTTAATTGTGATGTTTGATTCCAGCTCTTTATGAAGTGATGAAGTCAAAACTCCTGAGTCTCATTGGTCTTGCTGCGCCCATTTGTATTCTGCTACAGGGCAATAAAAAGGCTCTGCTCTGCTTTTATTTCTTTAACCAATCATCTCGGGAGGTGCAGAGCCCAGGATGCGGATTTATCATCATTAGCAGCACCAGAGAATCATCTGGAAAACACCAGCAACTCCATTGTGCTTCGCTTTCAGCACTGCACACAATGAAGAAGAGGAGGAGGAGGCTCGGAGACGAGTGCAACATCCATCACATGGACGTGGATCAGGTTTAAAATGTCAGACAATGAGCAGGAAACAATGATGTTGGATGACGGACATTTTAAGAAACACCAACATACTGTGAATCGGCCGTTATTTGAAATTCAAACATTTAGGTGGAAGGCCGAATATATTCAAATAAATATGCCTCATCATTTTTAAATTAGTTTGACACCTATGCTGTGATACATTAGTGCCTGTGCTTCAAATTCTACCCAGTATAACTCTATGCACATGTCAGCATCCGTGGCTCTGCAGCGTAGATGGAGTGAAGGAGCCGGAGCTGAGGCCTGAAGTGACAGAGAAGCCTTTTCACTCCAGAAGCTTGTTAGTGCAATGTCCACCACCATCAGCCAAAGGTGATTACTCAGACAGGAAACCAAACTGACAGTGTGTGTCTTTCTTTTTATTTCCATGCCCATACCAACGACTGCAGTCAGAGTGCACATGTAACTCAGGGAAGCTGATGACGCTGAGTGGGTGCGACTGGTTTTCTGCAGCCTTTGTGTTCAGCAGGCAGGGGGGGGGGGGGCAATGTTTTACAACCCATGTAAGATGCTCAGTGCACTTTGCAGTTCCCAGAGCTGTAGTCTGTTATTTTTCACACCGTCAAAATCACAAAGATAGAAATAGAAACAGAACAAACCTGTTATGTATATCATAAATAAACATGTGCTTGAAGAAATTCCAGTTCACGTCTTATTTTCTGTAAAGCAAAGTTTCAAAGAAAAATGTTCAAATGTGCAGCATATCAGGTGGAGGTGGAGCGTGTTGTTCACTCACTGCAAAGTTGGTGGTTCGATCCCTAACTCCCCCGCTCTGATGGCTGTGATATATGAGTGTTCGGCTGATTGATAGAAAAGTGGTATGTATAGAAAGCCTGTATTAGCATGTGTGTCAATGGGTGAATGCCACCTGTGGTTTAAAGTGCTTTGAGTCGTAAAGACCTGAAAAGTGCTACATAAATGCAGCCCATTAACTACCTCTTTTACCTTTTTACCATTATGTACTGACCAGTATTTCCCTTTTTCCTCAAACCTTCAGCTTTATTTTTGAGAACCTTGATCATTTCCTCTGGGCGGAAGTACGGCTGATGTAAATATGTATTCACTGAGGGAGGGTGAAAGTCAGGGCACGGCATACCAAAGAGCACATGCACAGCCACATGCTAACACATCTAAAAAAAAAACTGATCACAAGCACAAGGTTGTGTGTACTAGGATACGCGAGCATAGACCGGAACACACAACGTTAACACACACACACACAGGTATGGAGAGCGGGGAAGTGTCTGTCCTGGCCTTCAACCTCCGGCGTGGTGCATCACACCCAGGTGGCCAGCCCCTACTCTCCGACTAATGGCCCCAGTGGAGCAGCACAGGAGTCCATCCATCACAGCTCCACTGTGGTGAACATCACACAAACAGGTGCATGCATGTACCTGCGCACAAACATTCACACCCATGCATGCACAATGCAGGTAGGAGCATGACCCTCAGCGAAGTCCATGCATAATACACAACAGAGCCCGTGAAGACCTTTCTACACTGTTAGAAAAACAGCGAACAGAAAAGTGGGTCATATAAGAGGAGAACACACAAACTGTGTGCGTCATGTCAGTGTTTATCTACTGTGATTGGTTCTATTCATAGCTCCCGTGTGTTCATTCGTCAGCTGGATTGAGTCATTTATTACAATTTGTCTTGTCAGTCAAGCCCCTGATCTGCTCCATCCATCTTCCAGAGCCGGCAGTACTGTTCCTCCACCACACCCCTGCAACCAAAAAAACCCTCCATGTTCAGTATTCACACCTACAGCTGAGGAGATACAGACTGATAACTATTCAATAGGAGCCATGCCGCAGCACGAGCCATTCTAGCATGATATGAGATGAATGGTGATAACAGGTTCGGAGACGGAGGCAGAGAGAGGGAATGGAAGTGAGAGCAGACAGGAGAGGGGAAATGGGTTATCACAAGGTAAGATAGATAAGAGAGAGAGGAGAGAAGGGAGGGAGGAGCGAGATGAAAGGAGAAAACTGAGCGATATGACGGGAGAGAAAAATTCCAGCAGAGGAGAAAAGGCAGTGGAGGAGGCTGGCGGTGGAGAGCGAAACATGGTGGGATGGATCGAGCTGAAGTTGTCAAAAAAACAACACTAATTGGGCAGGAGCTTGTGAGGAGGCAGACAGTGAAATCCTCGCGCATCTGCAGTTTGGCATTGTGTTGCGAGGGGGGGGAGACGCAGAGAGAGGAAGGATGAGGTCAAACATGAAAGTGCAAGCGAAGCAGACATCACAGGAGCGAAAATCTGTCCAGACAAAATCTACTTTCTCTGCTTCGCTCCTTCTGGGAACTTATTAGCAAAAAAAACCCACTCCTGCTGCGTAATCAGAGCAAATTTCAAGGTTTAGCTTTGATTTACCCTCTCAGCAAAATGACAGGAGGTTGTCAAGGTAACATGGACAGATTCTGGTTATGGACAGGAACAGTAAACGGTGTGTAAATGGGTACAGCTCCTCCCGTCGTTGAATACAAGACGCACACTCAAACTGATTTAATCTGACAGCAGTAAAGGGCAAAATGCACCAGGGTCATGTGACCCCATCAAAACACCCACACCTTATTTTTGCTTCCATGTAAAAACACAACCATGTGATCAGGACACATGTTTTCACTGGTTGTCGTGCGTCAACATGTCAAGAATCACCAATGTCCTGTTTCCTGCAGCGGCAACATGCATCAGTGCCTTAGTGTTTCATTAGCTATCAAATATGGCACTCTTCTTTTATACTGTATGTATTATGGATGTCACGCTTGCACTCGAGTGTGTGTGTGTGTGTGTGTGTGTGTGTGTGTGTGTGTGTGTGTGTGTGTGTGTGTGTGTGTGTGTGTGTGTGTGTGTGTGTGTGTGCAGCCTCTGCTGTTTCCTTACAGTCATTGAGTTTTACCTGACAAGTGAAACCTCATAATTTTCCTACATGCCTCTGTTCTGTTTTATAATGTTAATAGTGTATCTTATTTATTATTTGAAGACTACAGAGTCATGGTTGTGTTATTTTATGTTCAAATATTTTTACAAAGGATTGTGTGTTGAAGTAAAGGGAATTTATAGTTTTGTTTTTTGCCATGGTGTCAAATTGGGTGGCAAGAATCGTGGATATTTCATGGTTTCGGTGTAGACTACTTAATTTTTGGCATTGTGACATCCCTAGTATATATATATATATATATATATACTATTATATTTATACTGTTATACGTGGAAAGCTTTGACAGATACACACTGAAAGGGTCACATTATGCAGCCAAAATCCAAAGATGCCACAGATACCGTTCCATGGATAGTTAAGGAAATAAACACACATATTAATGAGATGTTGTCTGGGTCGTGGGAATAGGAGGAAATGATAAGATGAAAATCTGATGAGCAGACTTGCTGCTGCTGACGTCGGCCCTTTGGTCGGGCGGTGGGAATATTGTGCTGAAGCGAGGGGAGGACTTAAATCAGGAGGAGCAATCAGCTTTAACACCTCACAACCACACACACACACACACACACACACACAGACACACAGACACACAGGTATGCACACACACGCACACGACACGCACTACCTTTTTCCTTTTTTTTTAAGGGCTGGGTGCTATTCCTGCAATACCATCGGGTGAGAAATGATCCCAGAGTGAATCACGCTGAGAGGTGAGGCCAGGTGTTCAGGCTCGGCATCTCTCATCAGTAATTAAGACGGGAACCCTCGGGCCCTCACACCCCACAGAGGAAAAAAACATGGAGAGAGGGAAAAGAGAGAGAGGTGAGAGAAAGAGAGTGCACACCGAGGTCTACTTCTGCTCAGCGTACAGATCTGTGAAGCGTGACTCCATCTGTGAAACTGTCCCCTTGTCCCATTTACACTTATCTGTGAAATGCATAGTCACTCGCACCTCTCTCTCTCTCTCTCTCTCTCTCTCCTGGAAATGTTCACGAATGAATTTCATCAAAACACACACTCTGACTTTATTGTCACTGCTCCATTACCACCAATTTATTTTGAAGGTGATTAAATCAATTGGAGTTTTCAGCCACTTTTGGAACCGTTAGTTATCGTCAGTGTCACCGATCGAGGCGACTTCAATGTCCAAGGTGAACTCGTATATGTGGGAATTGACTGAAATCGCTCCTCTCTCGGGCAGATATTGTAAAAACTATTTTCTTGCTTTTTATTATTCGGCTCAGTCCAACTCTGTGAATTATTTCAGGTCTCCGAGTGAGAGAATGGATAAAGAATGGAGCCAAAAGAGGAAGTGATGTGCACTGTTCAAGTTCCTGAGGAATACAGCGAGGAGCATTCCTGCAGCTGAAGCTCAGAGCTGTTACAGGGACCAGATTCAAGTTATAAAACGCACAACTTATTTTTCAGCTGCTGCTTTAGTGTGTGCGGGTATCGTGCAAAACATAAAACTGCATTGCATGGATGACAACATGGACAGAGAGAGGAGTTGGGTATTTTATACATGAAAAGCTTTAAGGGTGGAGAAAAAAGAAGAGTACACACATTCATGCTTTTAGTATTTCTTCCCCCAGAAGACAGCAGGGCCTGGATCACCTCATGCAGATGGTGCACAGTCAAAACACCGTAGACAGACTCTAATAGACATGTGCTGGAATATTCACATGTATTCTCTCCCCTCAACTTCGGACTTTTTGATAAACTCTCTCCATCTTTCCAACTTAGTGATCTGTGAAGAGGCCGGGCAGAGGAGACTCTTTGCTGTCTGTCTGCTAAGAGGTAATCATTAAATTATTGAGCCATTCGGGGTATTTAAACTTTCATGGCCAGCCATTAGCATCCAGGCCAGCAGAAGTAGACTGGAAAAGGCGGCGCGTTGCACTGACTGGAGGACGAACACTGTAGGAAGATGGGGAATTGAGAAAGAGGAAGGTGGAGGGAAAAGGCCGCGAGAGGAGAAGGCCAGTGAGGATGAAAACATGGATGACCTAGATAAACAGGTCCTGCACGACATTTTCTCTCTGCCTCCTCTTGCTTCTACATCCTCCGTGTTTTCCGTCGTGTTGCCTCTCCTCCTCCTCCTCCTCCTCCTCATTGTCATCACTGCTATACTTTTCCTCCACGGCTGCCCTCACCACTTCCTCCTCCTCCTCCTCCTCCCCAATAAAAGTGAACGCCACGTGCTCTCACAGAAGAGAATGTAAAATTAGTCCGGCTGCACGTGGCAGCGCTGTGCACAGTACCTGCCTACTCATGGTGCATGCGAGAACAATGGGAGGTGAAGTGGAGGAATGGAGTCAGAGGAATGAAGTCATTTGGACAGAATAAGTGATGATTCATGGTGAAATGTGGGTGTGTGCATGGATGATAATGCCTGTATACATGTGCACTTTGTTGTTGAGCTGATTCCTTCCCCGCTTTGGGTGGTGTGCACCTTGCTCGACACGCAGTTTCAGCCTGACTTAGTGCTGATGCAGTATTAGAACTCTGCCTGTCATTACATATAAAGACGCATGCACAGATATAAGCACACATACACTGACATTTCAAACTGAATTATCGTTGCAGGCCCATCCACAGTTTCTCCTTCTCCATCCTCCTTCATGTAATAATAATAGATTGCCTCAGATTTTAAAATCCAAGCTCAATTAATCTTCAAACTACCCTGACGTTAGCTTTTTTACGTAAAGTTGTGGATTCACTGTTCCTTGATAGAAACACACACTTTCATCTTATTCCACTTTTTATTTATTTTATTTTGCTAATGTATGTTTGGTGAGTTCGTACTTGAGAATTGTAATATCATTGTTTTCCTCTGTTAATATATATTTTTATAGGTCTACATCATGATAATGTATATGATGAATTAGAATCTACAGAGTCCCGGCTAGCCTGCATCCAAACAATAACTCAAACAAGATTTCCAAACAGAGGCCGTGTCTGAGGCTGCAAAACATGAATATTACATTAAAATGGCATGAAAGTGTCTGTTTTCTATTTCACGGAGGATTTTACTTGCTGCCACTTGTATAGGTATTAATGGTCGTTGGTGATAAAACCGACTGTACGACGTCCTTCTAGTGTTAAAACCTCAGCACATCCATGTATGTTGGACTGAGGTCAAAAGGCAGCAGCCTCTTATGATATCAATCAGCACAGATGTGACTCACTGTAGCTTAAGCACAAGCACTTGCCTTTGGGCTTAACACATGTGGTAATGTGTTAGCTGTCTGTTAGCCTTGCTGTATGGTGGTCACACCATCACCTCATCCCTAAGCCTTGGGTATACGTTATCATCCTGTGGTAATTTAACTGGAGTCCAATACGGATACGGCTGTGGCAGATATGAGCAATGGATCCGACCAGCGTCACTAAGCCTCACATGACATTGATGTGAATCGTTTTTTCTGGCAGTTGGAGCATCTCGCTTCTTCACAGCTCAATTTGAAAAGGTCACGTGAATGAATTGGAGGCGTCTGCTGCAGGATGAGGGCTCCGTGAGACCTGAGATAGAGCTGGAAGAAGCATGACATCCCTATTATACCACTTAGACTGCAGCTACAGCCATTATCTAAAGAATGCATATTCACACACGTGGACTGATGGACTGGAAAGACCAATATTTTCACTGATGCTAAACAATCAGAGCAATAAGTGGGAAATAAGAGGTTTCCCAGCATGGTTGACGAAATTGACCATCTACTAAATCTTGAAATATTAATGTGAGAAGATGGAAACGTCAGAGAACACGCACAGAATTGTGGGTGCACATGCATGAGGGTCACTTTAACGTGCTACAGACTAAAGAGTGAAAGAGAAGTTCTGTATTATAGGCCACAGCAAAGTCTTACTGTCTGGAACATAGAGCAAACACACGGTAACATGAGCACACTACAAATACAGAGATCTCTTATGTTTTCATCAGAAATGTAAAACATGTTTGCTTCATGAGGAAACTGTGGTGGACCTGACACATGGGAAACCTTTATCAGGCCTTTACGAGATAAGAATCAAGACTCAAATCTGTGGTCGACCTTCGGGTTGGACTCAAAACTGAATATTCATGGAGTAAGACTCGAGATTTGGATGAGTTCACCTTTTATCAGGTAAGATTTGTGGATTCCATAGATCTTCATCAGACAGTTGTTGATTCTAATCTCCTTTACTGAACTGGATTGTCCACTGACCCCCAGTGTTGATGTAATCAGTCACGTGAGCTTGATACTTTCCCGACCTCTTCTTCACCTTTAAATCCCCCAGATGACCCGAGGGATTAAGACGGTGTTGGACTGATCAAACTCCTGAAAGTGTCAATGACAACAAACTGCTTGCTTGTCATCCAGAGAGATAAAAGTTCTTGAGGATAAGGAACAAAGATCTGAACTGAAAGTGGGTCTCTGTGTTGTTGCCACGTGGCCAGTCGTGTTGTGTGGGGGGGGGGGGGGTATGAGTTTCTACCAGACCAGAACTATTTGACAGAAGTGGAACAAAGATGAATTAAACAAGGCTGCTGCTCTCAAGGCAGCCAGCTCCAGTGTGATTGTTTTTAACCAACTGTGACATAGAGTGAAGCTTAGGGGAACAGCATGCTCTGGTTATTTTCCGTTGAAGATGGGTTGCAGAAATATGATCAAAAAAAAAAGATATATCTAACATTGCTCATACTCATTCATTCAGATTTAAATAAGAGTTTGGCAATGCAGAAGTAGCATGAAACGTCCAATGCTCGGCGTGAAATATAGAAAACCTCCAGTGTGTTGACAACAAATCTGATGCTGCAGAGTCGTCACTTAATTCCCTGCAGCCTTTGACCTTTGACCTTAACGATTGCACTGTGTGATTCACGGTGACTTTTCAGTTCAATTGCCCACAGATTGTCGCCCATGTGATCTACAGCCCGTCCCTCGGATTGCCTGCAAAACTGCGACTAGGTCATGTTATCTAAGTTGATTTTGTAATCAGCGGTGTTGTGAGTATACACACTGGGCACCTCTAACCCTGTAATCCACACAGAGAGCGGAGATGTGATTGTTTCTCCGACAAACACCGACACAGGACGGTTTGTGTGTGAGCAGCCTGAGGTGGAGCTCTGCTTTATTGTTTACATGGACAACACCTCGTCCATTATCATCGTCCGAAGAGACGTCATGTGAAGAGGCACTCCAGGAAATACGTGTGTACATTAAGGTTATGAACCCTCAACAGCACACGTGTAAATAAAGACACCGCAGTTCACAGAGAAGCAAAGAAACAGGTAAACAACGGCTGTCTGAGCTCCTCATAACCCGACTGAACCCGTGTGGTTCAATACTGAAGGACTCAGAAGTCGTTTAATAACCATAATGATGGAATAAATTGGTTTTGTGTGTGTGTGTGTGTGTGTTTCTTTAAGGAACACAGACGATGACAAAAGCACCGTTAGTCATGCAGCTAATGAAAATGTTTGGCATGTGTGTGCTCGTGCGTGTAGTTTGTTTTTGCTAGTGTCCGTTTCTCGCGAGCTCTTCCACTGCAGACAGCTTCTTGGCCGAGCTGAACATAGTAATTATTATTTACTGATTTGTAATTGCTTGTTGAGCCTCACAGGGCAGTTTGTAATCACACTCATTTCCCTATAGAGTAATTGTGTCTGTTCAAACCAGGGCCGACTGTACTGGTAACACACGGAGGCTGCCTGGTGCTGCTGGTTTGCTCTGCGTTGAAGTATCAGATGATTTTTTGGGGGGCTCCTACACTATGCTGTTTTCCTGTGGAGGGAATTTTAATGTGCTGTTTTTATTTCCATTATATTAGAGAATATCCCAGAGCTTATTCCTAGAATATGCAGCGACAGGTCTCGTACAAAATATGAGCCGAGCACAACACGTGTTTTGAAATGCAAAGTCGCCTGCATCATGTTTTTATTCCACACAATCAGGAAACATATGTGAAAAGTATTCACTGCCATGAGTATAACTTTGTTTGGATTTTGTTTTTCACTTCTCTCAGGTGTGAGAGTACAAGCCGGAGGAATCCAGTACTACAAACCAGTAAAAGATTCAATACAGGACATTAAACACTCATCGTTTAATGTCCAGTTTATATCCAGATGCTTTTATCTGGAATAAAGAGTCATAACTTATACACAAACTTTATGTTCCTGGAAACAGTAAATCTATGCACAAGTGATTAGTTTTTGTGAAAACATCACATTCGTGGTAAAAGAAGTATTTGCAGTTAAGAGCGGAATCAGGAACTAGTTGGTTATTGGCAGTACTACTGTTGTGCATGTGTTTTGTAGCCTATGTCTAATATTCTATTTCATATTTGGAAGCAAGACTGTAATTAACATGACAAGTGAAGCAATTATTTATCTCACAATAATCCTTATGACTCTGCAGTTTTTTACCTCCTGCCCAACACAGTCACTTTTACCAGTTTAAAAAGATTTAAGGCAGAAATACAACGAAACATCTTGTATATTATTAGTTATTAAATAAATGTAAGAAAGTGTTAGAGTTGCTTCAAGTCACCAATGATTTCACCACACACATAAAAAACAACTCTGTAAATATATTTAATGTTTGTCGGTTCTGTGTCCAAGCAATCAAGTGGTTTTCTATCAAATGTTTTCTGGGCAGAGATTATGTTGACATCCAAAATGTATTTGGAAAATAGAAATGCATCTTGTAGGGTAGGTTCATATTTCAGATATATTCGCAGTAATGCTGATTTATGTCTGACACAAAACTGCCCACTAGTCACAAATGAGCACAACAGCTGTTGTTGATAATTACTGTACTGTAGTTGTTAAGTAAGAGACAGAAGGAGAATGGATGAGAGAAAGAGAAAAAAGGAGAAACAGCCAATGAGGAAGAGAGAAAAATGCCCTATAATGGCCTGTCAGCAAATGCTAAAGGATGGCTATTAGCGAAACACCACTTTGCAACTTCATCAATATTTCAGCAGCGTGTCAAAGGCCCAGCACCGAACTGCCTCTCTCCCACAACTCCTCGCTCTTCCTCCTCCTCCTCCTCATCCACTTCCACTGGAGGAGAGTCAAACCTTCCATGAGGCAAAACGGACGAGCACTTCCAGGAGTCGGACGCTTGGATGAATCTGTTTTTTCATGCAAGGTTTTGTGCGCACACATGAATAGAGATAAAACCTAAAAGAAGAATGAAACTAAGTCATCCCCTTCGCTGAGCGCTTCCTCGTTCCTCTGTTTGGCCTCGGGACATCGTCCTATGATTCAGTCCTGACCAGCCCTCTGCGCTGCACGTACCCAACTCCCAACCATGCACCTCCGTGTTGTAAACAAAACTCTGTTTGCTGCGTCCTCCTCCAAACCGTAACCGCTCGGCTTCACCTTCACCCCCTCACTCGTCTCACTTCGCCGTAGCTGCACGACGCAGAATCTCAGCCCGACTGGTTTTAGGGTTCTCTTATATTCTTGAGCCCTTATCGATTTGCCTGCAGCCACTTTGGGGCTGGGCCGCCCCGGAGAGAAGAGAGAGATCCCACTGAACAAATTAAACAGCCATTTGCTCCGAGCTGAAGCCACGGATCTGTACGGCAACCGAGCAGCAAATCCAAATTTTCTGGTGAGCCCGGAATACAAGATCCCCTCCCATCTCTCCCTCTCTTCCCTCGGAGGACAGATAAACACATTCCATTGGTGCGCTTTAGCTGTATTTACGACGGCTTGTCTCGCAGGGATTGGGGATAAAAGCGTCAATCCTCTCTAATTGGTCACACCTATGTTGAGGGGGACGTGGCAGGTATTATTGAATAGGCAAGGGGCCTTTCATCAAGTCAAAATATTGAATGGGCTGAGCTCATTCAGTGTGGCAGTGAAGGGAATAATTATGGATTTTGATGGGGATGAAACGCTGGCACATGCACTTTATCAACGTGCACAAGTACACATCTGCTCACATCATAACCAGAAGTGCTGCCTTTCACTTGTCGAGTGTACACACAAAGCACAGGCGCGTGTGTAGCTCAAGTGCCTCACACTGTGAATTCCTGCATTCTGCACTCAGTAATTTGATTTGTGTGCAATGTTCCAGAGATAATATAAAAAAAAGCAAGTGGCTCTACACGTGTCAAAATGATTATTATGGTTTAAAATCACTACATTGATAACTTAAACCAGTATTTGTATGTATGTTATACTCTAACACTCTAGGAGCAAGATGCTAAAAAAGAATGACGCTAAAATATTCATGAATTCTTACATGATGGTTTACTGAAGACTTTTAAGAGGGCAGAATAATCACAAATTTACATTCTGGTTCCATTTTGACAGAAATGATGTTGTTAAATCTTCATAACCCTGAAGGAAAGCGGTAAATATTCATATTTTAGTATGTTGCGTATAAAGATAGTAATAATCATGCAGCTCATTGTATACACACAGTTAATTCTATGTCCCATACAGTGTGAGAGGATTAATAATCTATCTACACATTCTTGTGATGAGAGATTTCATCATGACGATGATTGAAAAATAACCACAGGCCGGTATTTCTCAACTAATTGATAAAACAAAGAAAAGGTAATTGACAGAAAGAGTCAGACTTGACTCCAGCGTGTCCCCATCAGCACAAACCCTGAGCCAAGTGTGACAGCCTTTCAAAAGAAGAGCTCGGCAGCCAGACAACAATGTCACCGAAACATCAACACAGCCATACAAACAGATTATGATACAAAAGCCAATGCAAATGAGCAGTTTCCTCAATTCAATAATAAGTTCCATGACAAGCATGGTGGACTCTTCCCCCCCCCCCCTACCTTGTTTGCCCTGCTGCAAGTTTGAGGATGAACACAAAGAGCAGGGAACAGCCAATGAGGATCAGCGTCTCTGTTTGGAAGCTGCACTTTTTCAGCACTGCACAGAGTGGACAGCTCCAGCTGAGTTTCAGCACTCTGGACAGAGCCTTTAATGTTGCACAGCACCACAGCTGTTTCTTCACTAAATTACAAGCGGACGCGACAACAGTGTTTTGCAAACACGCAACTTAGCCGACGCGCTGACAGGACACGACGTGAGGCCGCCCTTTCAGAGCCGGCTGAGCACTGTGTGTGGACACATTAACAACGAGCGATGCAAACGCACAGGGATGTAAAGTGTCATGAACCTCTGTTTACTGCAGAGGTGTAAATACACAATACACAACCTACTGATACAACCTAATGTAAAAAAGTTGATCCTCTTGGGAGCACGGACATGCTCTGGAAACGTCCTGGCCATACGCCTCCTGGATTAAAAGACAGTTTGACGTGGAAGTTGAAATTGTTTGCCCGGAGGTGATGCAAGAGAAATGCTGGTAAATGATCTGAAATGAGGTGTTCATCCCCTGGGGATTATCTACTCATTACAGCCTCTTTTTTCCTTGTTGATTAGTGGAAAATCTATATTTACTGTCGTGCTACTCTGTCAGCCACAGGTTCATTGATACATCATCTGAGGATCATGAACAACAACAGCAAATTGCACAGTAATCTATTCAGTGTTTCACCAGTAAAGCATGCAGGGCTCTATTGCATCCATCCCAGTAACATTCGCATGGGATGGATATCCTGACTCCGGAACTGTGGAGAAAAAGCTCAGAGGAATTTAAAAAAAAACCATCTCAGAATGTGCAGGGAGCGATAAAAGGGAGAATTTCACAACAGAGGAGGGATGGACGGCATTGAAGAGCTTTACTATCAGAGGAAGATGGGAATGGAGAGTTAGTCAGCAGAGATTTGGGCGGCGGTGGAGAGGTGTGTGGGGGGAAGTTCTCGACCTTGAGGAGCTGTCAGGTGCTGCAGGAAGGCTGAAGAGGGGCGAGAGGACGAGCTGGGAGAGCGGCTTAATCCACCATCGAAACGAGGCCTCCTCACCCTCTTGACAACGTCACCCTGGGCCTCCCCCAGCTCAACGAGCACATGCTGCTAATACACACACACACACACACACACACACACACACACACACACACACACACACACACACACACACACACACACACACACACACACACACACACACACACCCAGCGGCTCCAGGCAATCTCACTCTGACTATTTAGAAGTTTTTTTTATCTTCCTCCTCATCTCTCTTTAGCAGATCCTGTTGGAAGTGTTCCAGAGCCACTAACACTTCCAGCACACTCAGTTCTGGGAAGAGGAATAAAGAGGCTGAGCATTTACTGTCGGTATAAAACAACACTTCTAGTTATTTGGAGATTTATTTTGTTGTGCAATCAGCTTCTCTCTGAGCTAAAGCAACCTGACCTTGAGACAAAAAGAGTTGAGTTTGCAATTCTGTTGAAATAATTGTGGCTATTCTCTACAAAACACCTATTTAAGAAACTGACGCATTTTGGTAAATTTGTTCCACCTCTTTTCTGACCCCGGAGTCGGATGCCTCGCCTACAGATTGTGCACGTTAGCATGAATCAGTTTATAGAGATTTGATCATAGAAAAACAGGTTGAAACATCGTGATTCACAGCTGAGACTGACTCACGATTGCTCGAGTGCATGTATCAGGTGGACCTCGATACCGTGACTCTACTTCACGATCACTGCTGCACATACACTTGCCCCAAAAGACGTCAAAAGTGCAATATGGTGGCACTCGTATCTGGGATATGCTTCTTTTTTGTACAACAGGAGGAAGTGGAGACATATTGTCCATCTTTACATACGATTTATGTTATTTACAATAAAAATAGGATTAACAGGAAGTCTGAATGTGTTTGATTTTCAAATATCAGGTTTGTCATTTCTGTTTTTTTAAGATTAAAAGACCTCCAAGAGACACAGGAAGCTTAAAGAAGCCACTGTTAAAATAGCGTGTCAGACTCACAGGCTGAGTGTAAGTATTCAAATATATGCAGTCAAACTCATGTGGCTGTCAGGAGGTGCAATGTTCCAACACAGTAACAAGATAAGAAACTTTGAAAGATTTCACCTCCCATGTTCTGAGTACCGAGCCGAGGATGAGACACTTCACCTCCTCTCCTTCACCCGTCTCCCTTCCTCACTCCCTCCCTCCCTCCCTCACTCCCTCCCTCCTCCACCTCTCTCGGCTCGACACGACATTTCCCACTTTACCCAACTGTTCCCGCGCTGCAGTCGTTCTTCTCCGACTGACCTGAGTCCTCCTAAGTGCTTCCATTATCATTTCCTCTCAATTAGAAAGTGGTGAAAACCCTCGCTCTCTCTCGAACGGACTCTAATATGGATCCATGCTTGTGCACACACACACACACACACACACACACACACATTCACAAATTAGTTTTGATGAGATGAAAAGTTTCTTTCTTTACTTTGGACGAAGTTGACCTGAAATTTCAAGGTTTTGTATCTATTTATTTCCGGTGCTATTTTTCTCCTGTGTACAAATGTGTGTTTATTGGGTCAAAGTCAACATCTTGAAGGACTTTTTCCAGGCTGCATTTTAACCCGAGACATGACATCCATCAAAATGTCCTCAACTTGCTTTTCTCAAACCTTGGAGTTGACTTTTTTTTTAGTTTAATCCTTTTCCCTTGACTGTTTCTTCTTGTCTTTTTGTCAGACTATCACACTCTGTCTCTCTGCATCACTTGTTCATTTCATCCATCACTAAGACAACCCTGCCATCTCTCGGTTTTACTCTGTTTCCTTCTCTCTTATTCTCAGTTTCCCATGGCAGCACGTCCAGAAATAAAGTCCCTGAGGACACTGTTGACATGGAGCTTCAGGTATGTTCAGGCTAAATAAAGATGCTGAGAGACACACAGGCTTCTCAAACACAACAATATCCTGTATATAGTAAATGGTTTTGTATTTATATAGCACTTTTCTAGTCTTGACCACTCAAAGCTTTTTACAGTACAGTTTTACATTCAACCATTCACACACACATTAGCAGCACTTTGTTTTTCTATGAGGGGCAATGCGGGGTTCAGCATCTTGCCCAAGGACACTTCGGCATGCAGATGGGGAAGACTGGGGATCGAACTGCCGACCTTCAGGTTGGCGGACGACCGCTCTACCCCTCAGCCACAGCATGTATATGTTACTCACATGAACTGATTTATTACATTTTTAGTGGTTGCTTGGAAATTGTACATGTGTCTGGATTCCATTCGAAAAAATTGGGACCAACATATTTTGATGTATCTTGGATTACATTACTATTTTACGAGTTTTCACTTCTTCCTATATTTTGGGTCGGGTAAGGCATCTTATGACCTGACATAACTACATCCTGTTTCTGTTGTGAAATGCAGATTGAACTTTTCATCATATATAGATAGATGTATAGATCAGAACCTCAGAGCTGCATCTTCTATCATTTTAAGAACCAACACATGTGGGCGCTCAGATGGGCAGAAGGACATTTGCTATTTATACAACATGGGCACTGGGCAGAAAAAGGACACCAGCATCGGCCTGAAACTAGCAAAGACACTTGCATTGTGCTCGGTGTTGCTTTGAGCTGCCTGTGGGATCGGAGCAGCTATAAGTCACGCTAACGACAATAAAAAAAACTTCTTTGAAGGGCAAAACTTTGAGAGATTGGGCAAAGTACAGAACATCATTATCCATCTCACTTTTTTGTGTTTCCATAGCAAACTAAATGTCTCCAGCATCTCATCTTATTGGCTGTGCCTCTAGACCAGTGGCTGATAATAATGCAGAGGAAACACAGAGCGTGTCAATCAACCCATGATGCCTCACTGTCAAACACAGTTCAGACTAACGATGAGTAATCACTGATGTGGAGCACAGGAAATATTTCATCTCATCCCTGCAGCTTTAAAGGTTTCGGTGCAGACCTCAGTCAAACTGGAAATACTTAAAACAAGTGGATTGTGCATTCTAACTAAACACTTGAGTAACGGTGAGTTTCTTCCTCCACTCGGCCAAATCCTACAGAAAGTGTCTCAGCCTGAGAGAAAAGGTTTCCTGTTGGTTTGTGTAAGTGCATCGTTCACTTCTCCTCCTCTCTGTTCGAGGCCTTGAGGCCGTTTTGTCAGCCAAGTCTTCCAACTCCACTCGAAGGTTTGCCTCACCCTGCTGAGAGCAGACGAGAACTGGGCCCCGGCATTTTGGGGAAAAATCCATCGTGCCACTCAAAGTCTGTAAATATCAAATAGGTATTTACAGACTAATGCTCTGTCAAAACAGGCTCCGCCGTGAAAGCGAGCAATCCACTCTCATTTGCTCTCATTCTCAGCCACTGGATCGTGAACGGGGGGCTGACAAAATAATATTCACAGCTGTAAAAGGATGCTTCCCAAAGTACTCGCACTGCAGTCTGGATAAATAATTGGGTGAAAATTGCGAAATGTGAATATTTTGTTGAAACAGTGGCAAAATCGTTGACCAAGGCCCAACAGGAGCCTGGAACAATCACATTTAAACTCACTACGATTAGGATCCACACTAAACTGTGCACACGCAGATATCAGTCCCCTTAACTTGCCTGATTTCTTTTCATTAAGATGCATGAATTACTCTCTGGTAAAACTGTGGAAGGGTCTAAAATCTTGTAAATAAAATTCCTGGACCTGCACCAAGTCTGTTCTGTAGTTTCTGCGTAATCCTGCCAACGAACAGACGAACAAACAGACACCAGTGAAAACATAACATCCTTGGCCAGGGGTAAAAAATCATCTAATCTTTAATTGCAAGTCATTCTGTCCTTGAAGAAAATATAAAATAATCATAACAAACTTTTCCTGAAATGTCAGTTTGCTGGTTTAGAGTGATTCACACTCGGTTTTTGTCATTTTCAGTACGAATCGGTCATTTTGAGAAGTATTGTTGGATTTTCCACTGGCTGACGTTGTATTTGCTGAACTTCATAATCCTGCAACAATGATTTGATCACTGAGGCAGAGCTCACTTTATATATAGTTTTGTACATATACGCCTGTATATAGTGAACAGGGAGTAGTGGATGAGCCACAGAGAATTACACAGTTACACAGATTATTCTACTTTTCATATGTTTCTGTAGTTTGTGTTTGTTGTGTTGTGGACGTGTGACACTGTGTAAATCTATAAAATCTAAAAACAAAGAAAAATAAAAAAATCCAGAAAACAAACAGACGCTCGCCCGCCAGCAGCAAACAGAAGCTTTCTCTCTCTGCCTGTTTAGCGCCGTCGGTAAACACTGACTATTGACTGGACTTCTTTCCTCTGGCTGGTGCCTCACGCGCTCAGAAGGAGATCCAGTGCAGTTTGTAGCATGGATGGTTCTTTTTTTATTCTTTCTCTGAAATCTCCTTGGATCCTTGTGAGCTCCTGGCTAATCCTCACTAGGGATGAGGACGTGTTAGCAAACCCATCTGCCAGTGGTTCACAGAATACTGACTGGAAGCAGAGGAGCAGCTGGACCTTGATACTGTGAGGGAATGCAAGAGAGTTTGTATCTGTTGTTGTTTGTATGTGTGACATTAAATGTCCCGACACAAAGATTAACACTAAAACTGTCCCTGTCACTGAGGTGATAGAGGATGCAAAACATGTTATGATTCACTTTGTCGGCTTAGTCAATAGTTGGGAGAAACTTTAGCCTGAATTTATTGTCCTAAGTGAAAACACAGGGAGAATATAGAAATTTGAGTAAATCAGTACAAATGAACAGGGTTCCTGCAAAACTGGAAATTAGAAAGGACGTTTCCAGTCATGGAAACAATCTGGAGGTTTTATTAAAGTCTACAAATATCCTGGAAGTATTAGTTATTACATATTACATATAAAAACTCCAGCCCAAATTTCTGTTTTACTAAATAAAACCAGATCTTACTGTTGTGAGGAAAGACTCCTGGAAAATGTCCTGGAAAATAATTTCTTCAAAACAGTTGGAACCCTGATAAACCACCGGCTGGAGGAGCAGGAAACAAAGACAGTAAAACAGCAATCCAAGAGAGGAGCCATTTTCAGAGACGCTTCTTCACACCATCCGTCCTCTAATACACTCAGTGCCTCTTGTATATTGATTTTTGACCACTGCCAGTCCCCTGCATATAATTCCCTTAAAGTGGAGCTACAGACAACACGGGGTCAAGTTCTCCAGTTTTTCACACCTAGTCCATCTTTCAGTTTTTACTTCCCTCCACACGTCTCTGAGCGGTAGTGATGAGCGCTGAGTGTTCCCGCAGCTCGGCCCTAACGCTGCCGTGTACTGTGGTCGCGCCTGCTCCACCTAATTCAGTTAAGACAGCCACAGTGGAAGAGTGAGGGGGGGGGGGGACTCTGTGGTTCCAACTGTCACATCACGGCAAAATCCCCAGAGTGGGCTGAGGCAGAGGAAAGTTTCTTTACCTCTCCTGGTTCTTTATCCTTGAAAGAAGGTCAGGCTTAGTACATTAAATACATGTTCTCAAAGTCCAAGGTGAAGATGATGTGTAGCAAAGGACCTGGACTTCAATTTGTCCATCGCAGTTCACTCCTCACTTTATACCATCGAATACAGACTCTGGATTCTATATGTTTTGCACAGGGGGGGATATTAGCACATTATTATAATGTGATTTACATAATAACAATACACTCTCCTATACATGGGAAGGACCGTCTGAGCAGCAGCTGGTGAATCTGAATATGATATTAAAATACAGACAAAAAGGATCTAACTCTTGAAATTAGATTTCAAAATGAGGAATGAAGAATCCAACAATGGTTTGTTTTGAAATTCAAATGGTGCAATTTGGTTATGTTGGTAATTTCATGGTGAGCTTTCAGAAAGAAAAAAAGGTCTACTGCCTTTTGCAGTAGAAGATGATGTTTTTACATCTGTTAAAGTGTGTGTGCGTCCGTGCACGTGTGTGTCTCTGCTCTCCCAGGCTGTGCAACTGTAGTGTTACTGAATCTATGAGCAGCGGACGTCAGTCAATCAATCAAATTCCATCTGTAAAGCCCAAATCCACTGATCACAATGTGTCTAATAGATCCTAACAAGGTGCGACATCCTCTGTTCTTCACCTTCAACAAGAGTCAAACCAGCAAAAACTAATATTACATGAGGAAGATGCACATGAAAGTAGAAGAAGTTCATCGACACAAACAAACAAAGTCAGGATTCTGTGCAACATCATGACACAACAAGTAAAATCACACACATCCAGTTTCCTGAGTTTGAATCAAGGGTTTTTCTTGTTGCTTTAGATCTGATAAGGACAAATAAATGTCAGGACCTTTTCCATTTGTAGTAACTTCTGATACTGATGTGAGGTACATCGTTTATTTGCCAGTCAACATTTGGAGCACATTTTTAAAACTATCAACGTATGAGGCTAAATCCTTCTGCAGCACTTTTTACTGATGCTTTGCTTTTGGTTTGTCTTGTATTGTAAAGGAAAGATACAAACAAAATGGAGACTTTCTTCCTTAAACTTTGCTCAATAGCTGCAGCAGTGGTCAAACACGTCTGCACAACTGCAACCTTCCATCATCACAAAGCAGAAACACCCACTTTTAACTTCACTCCATGTTGTCACAGGTCAAACTGCTTCTCAGGTTAAAACCCTCACAGCACCACAGGAAACAAAAAGAAATCCGAAAAACCCGTTCCTCGTGCTATTCCAGCAAAATCTGGCAGAAGTGATGTGTCACCGAGCCCACGAGACGTTTTACACTCCATAAATCCTGGATTATTGGACAGTTAGTCCACTCCTGCATCCTGCAGCGAGGTGGAGAGATTTGTGTTGTGTTTCCTCACCCTCGGAGGCAGGAGACCGCGATGATGAATCGTCCTGCGAGAACAAACTGAGTCCAAATGAATCAAAAGACTCACTGAGACTCGCGGAAACACTCAGACGGTCACAGCCCCTGGTGGTGACTATCGGAGCTGGGGATCATTTGATTGACATGCTCTGGTGTGACTGATGAAACTTTAAAACGCTCTTTTGGCCTCATCAACAAAAGCGTCCGTGTGGTTCAGGACACTTGTCTCTTAACCCTCTTTGATTTGATTGATGAAGCCACACCTGGAGCGCTGCACGACGGCTCAGTCATCCATATTCCTATCAATCTCCATTGCAGACGATTGTGAAGATGGCCACCGTGAGCTGGTGCAGAGTAAGTGAAGAAATAACCATTAAGAGGTCGGCACGGCCAAATTACAGAACACATCCTGTATGTTCCTCTTTCTGAGGTGGAGCCCTGCTGATAATAAAGTGTTTTAAAGTGTGCAAACACACACGCACACGTGAATGTGAAGCTTCTGTTCTTGCACGAGGGTTCATGTAGGAAACAAACTGGAGTTGAGGCGCTCGCATGCAGAGCGACGACCACGGGCTGCACGCATGACTGGAGCCACTGAAGTGACACTGACTTTGAAAATGCCATCTGTTAACACCAAAGTGTCGTGATGCTGTGGAGCTGTTTGTCGGCGCCCGTCCATCCGTCCGTCCGTCCCTCTTTTCCCCTGAGTTTCCCCTTTGTTTCCTCGTCCCCTTCTGTGGTTTCCTTGTCCCCAGTCGGTCCCTTTGTCCTCAGACGTGCTCACCAGGTTCCCTCACCTGCACAGCTGCTCCCCTTCATCCGTCAACTCAACAATCTCAGCCGGTGTATCACCGCCGCTCAAATCATTCCATCCTGGTTTTTACACAACGACCAACTTCCTGTTCTTGTCTATTGGCCGTGAGCACCTGCTTTCCTGACACCTGCCTCTCCGGCCGTCCCCACGTCCCGCTCTGACCTTGTCCTCCGTCACAGTCCAGTTCCCGGCTTCAACACTGCCGTCCTCACTCATCTGCCTGCTCCACCACCAGCTGCTGCCCCTCGGCTGCTCAGCCTCAGCTGCCCCTTCTCAGCTTAACCCTGAACCCGGGTCTACAGTAAAAAACTGCCTCGGAACTTTTACTCGGCTCACTTATCTGAAATCCACAATGGCTCTTTTCTGCTTTTGATAAATGAGCTAACGGTGCAGGCTGAGTAACATGACATTTCTCTTGTGTTGATATAATATGCTGAATAATATCTATCACTTATTTATACCAATATTGATAAATACTCAATAAGTTATAGTTTTATCATTATATTGATTGGTTTATGGTTAATAACAATAAAATAATAATTCTGAATTTCAAGACACTTACAGATGTAACAACAATCAAAAAACAGCTCAATATCAGGACAATGATAAACAGTAAAAAATAAACAGTAAAAGAAAAGACCTTAGTCCTGGTTCGCTGGGTATACATTTCTATGATTTGCACAAAAACAAAAATGAATATATTTAACGAGTCACATGCAGATTATATAACGGTTATATTATATATTCTTTACTTCTCTATTTTCTGTTGAAACACTGAGCTCCCCTCTTTCTTCCCGCTCTGCTCGTCCTTCACACACAAGGCTCTCGGGTTCTCTCGTGTCCTAAAGACGCATAAAAAGCCTCAAAGTCGTCATTATAATTTCACACAGCACATTTCCCCTGCTGTGCATTAGAAGAAAAAGGATTGAGCACAAATGAACATACAGCACCCAGTTATTAAAAGAGACTAAAAATACCCTGATTTCTTTTTCCAGGCTGAGTCACAGAAGGGGACTGTGGACGCGTTCTGTCCCTGCTAATTGAGACCCTGAAGATCTGCCCTATTTGCCCAAATGAAGACTGCACAGTTACATCCACCTACAGGAATTGACAAAGTGATGCTTCAGGGAGAAGCAGGAATCGTCCTCCAGGCGGCAAGTGATCGCTTCATCCACAGAAAGTTTGAGCTGCTGACATTTGGGCGGATTGACGGGTTCGCTCAGGTTTTCTATCACAGACGGATGAACAGGAACAGGAAGTGTTGCTTTTCGCTGATAAAATTCAATAAAATAAATAAAAAATTCATGTAAAATCAGGAATTTTGTTGCCCTTTTGGTTTCGGGAATAAAAACTCTTAACACACATCTTTTATCTTGACCTTATTCCATTTCAGTGATATTAATTTTAATGTTGAGTCCCTGATACTTAGCGTGAGGATTTCACTGGTGGTAAATTAACGGTTAAAGCGATTACACGAATGTAGAAACATTAAGATTTTTATCTTCGCCGGAAGAGAAGAGGGAGGATTTTCATTAACCTCGTCACTGACCCTTTTTACATGATTTGCATTTGGTTTAAGTGGTTGAAGATCCAAACGGTGGCAATCGATGACCACTTAAATCAGAAAATAAACGGGAGAGAGGCGGAAAAACCAGAGTGCTCTAGTTTGTCATTTTATAGTCTGCAGTGAATTTCATTTAAATTTCAACATTTTTTCAAATCTTTACAAGGTTGAGACGTGTGACAACAAACGAGGCGAAGGTTTGCAGACGAAATGAGAGAATGAGCGGAAGGAGAGAGAAGCTAAAAGTACATGTGTCCATCAGAGTGTCACTTGGGATTGTCCCTCAGCTCTGTCCCTCAGCTCTGCAGTGTTTTCCTCTGATGTCCCTTCACTGTACATTCACCACACCGCTGCCCTTCATCACTTCATCTTATCTGCTGCCGTCGTGTGTGTGTTTGTTTGTTCGGCTGCAGCCTCACGCCGCTGCTCCAGAGGAGGTCAACGCCTCCGAGGAGAACCGGGCTGTGGTGTTTGTACAGCGAGCAGCAGAATGTAAAGAGTGAAATGAATCAAACATGAAAGAAAGACGCTGCAGGAAGCTGAGGTGGTCAGTCCAACAGGAAAGGCCCTTTTGGATGTCCCAAGGAATAATCGAATATGTGCCCAAGATCAATTCATGTTCCATTTCTTAAAGGGTCTCTGGTTTTCCTGCAGTGAGGAACGGTCATTATCAACCTGGAGCATTGGTGCAGTGTAACAGTGACTCAAACGAAGCCTCTATCTGTAGGATGTGAATGTTTCAGCAGCTAGTACAGATGTGAAAACACTGGGACACGAGGACTCTTACAGAACAATGTGAAAGACGCTATAAGAGATTATCCAAACGTTAAAGACCAGTGGTGCAGCAGCTTCCGAGCAGAGTTTGCCTTATCAGCCGCCGATGTCAAAGCACAGAGTCACATCTGGTCCCATGTGACTTGCTCCACTGTAGTTTTTTCTCTTTCCTCTTGCATATGGTTTGTCAAGGGAACATGCAGGAGTGTGTCAGTGTGTGTGTGTGTGTCAGTGTGTGTGTGTGTGTGTGTGTTTGCCCCCGGTGTGCGGTGCAGATGTGTGGGGGGGAGGGGAGGAACAACAGGGAGAAGAACAGATGTGCTCTCGTGGGGATCTCCCTTCAGTCTGATCAGACCCAGCTCCACTGAATCAAGTGGCCGCTCATGTTAAGCCTCTTAGTGCTGATTCAGATGACACTGGGCAAGCGCCTCTGCCCCATGAAGTGTGTGTGTGTGTGTGTGTGTGTGTGTGTGTGTGTGTGTTCGTGTGTCTCTGCATCATCAGCTGTACATGCATCACTGTAAAGGCAATGCAAACAATTTATTAAAAAAAGCAAAGTGTGTGTACACTTTCAATTCCTCCTGATATGTGTGCACTCCAAGCCGTTCGCAGGCATTAGCACATGTACAGAGCTTTATGGAGCAGGACTGTACGTCCTCCCATATCGGTGCAATATGCTGGAAACAGCTGCCTGCGATCAGGTAAGATGGATCAGATCAGCTCATGATCTGACATCAGCCAGTGATGGTCCACTCGTATGGATTAGTGGCCGCAGAGGTACAGCTTACAGCATGTGTGGCTTTAAACCGAGATGGGCTGTGATGATACACTTATATAAGTCATGTATAATTCAAGTAATGAGTGCGAGGGCCTCAGAAACTGCTTCAGGAATCAATATCGAGGCTTCATAACTGATCTGCACAGTGCACGATAGGGATGGAATATTAGTTTCCCCTCTGGCATAGGGTAGACGTATATAACTGAAAGACAGATGGCCAGTTATTTCCATTAGAAAAACAAATTGTGAAATAAAAAAGATATATTATTCTGTGTAAAATCTGTTTATCATCACCAGAAGCATTTTGTTTTTGACATTTGTCAACAACTGTCAACGCTGCTTGAGAGGCTCATTTAGAGCAAGAGTCAAAACTCCTGTGTAGAGATGAAAATATACAAATGTAGCTGCTTTAAAAGAATCCACCAAAAACACAACACAATGACTGTTAACTTAACCACAACACAAAACTGTTGGCATTTGTTTGTTGGAGCAACAACAGGTTGAATTGTGACGGTTGTTTTGAAATGTGTCGACTATAATGAATGCAAACGACAGCCACCTCACTGTGGGCTTTTAGTGTATTTACACTCACTCACATAATGCAGTCACGGCATCACACGCTGAGGTTAAAGTCGCACAATAATAAGCGCACCCTCAGTCAATTACACAACAACAGCAGCAGGAAAGCAAACGCAGGCTCGCGAGCATCACCCTCGGAGCGCGGGAGACGTCAGTGTGTTTGTTTGAGGCTGTTCAGTCGCCAATTTGCTTCTTTTTGGCAGCTTTCTATTGTTCCGACCGAGTCTCTCCAGCTGAGCCCCCTTCAGCTCCACTCGTCTGCCGCTCTTCTTGCCCTCCACAACAAACCTCTCACTCATTTATCTATTCCTTTGGTGTTACGGCCGGCAGCAGAGTGCTGTTGAGCTCCTGTAACCTGACAGAGCGAGGGGACAGATAACAAGGAGGGAACAACATGTCGCCGAGCGGAGGAACCCGGGAGAAGCTCGGTTTAATTATAAGAGGTTTGAAGGATCAGTCCTTCGTGTAATAGGTCGCCTAGAGTGATGCTGCCTCATGCTGTGGGATGTAAATATAAATGACAGAGTAAACCAGTCTGATAACATGCTGCTAAAATACTAACAAGAAAAACTAAAGACTAAAAAGTCTAAAAAAAATAGTTTTTCTTGAAGCTGCTTTCAGAGCTGCACTGAACTGAGACCCTCAGGACCCTCTGCACACTTTATCTGAAGGAGCAAATGTGAGGACACGGCAGAAGATCCTCTGCAGGATTAACCGCATGTTGATTAAAAACTTAAAAATCGAATTAAAACAAAAAGGGCACAAATATCTCTAAAAGCAGAAAACTCAATAAACAAAAACATGTGATCGCCGCAGTAGAATAAATACCTTACGTCCTAATTACGTGCATTTGTGTCAAAATCCCAATTTCCAGAATCCCACGGTAATCTTCCTGAGTTGAACCTGCAGCCCAAATCTGAAACCAGTGTAAATCCTGAAGTCCTGCTTGTTTAACGACTCGTGCAGTTTATTATCACACTTGTTTTTCTTTAATGAGCCTGAACAAGTCATGAAAACACTTTGTAAAACTGAAATGACCAAAATGTCTCCCGTCAACATTTCAAAAACACCATTAGTGTGTAAAATGACACAAATCTTCCCAGTGACTCCTCTTCAATGTGTATTCTCATCATGTCTGTGTTCCCTCGTCACTCTCCTTCCAAATGATTTGATCAAATTTACAATTTCACGATAATTCTGGCGGCTCTTGGGTGAAGCAGTTTGAAGAGCAGCAGCATAATTCATGGAGAAAATTGATATTTCTGTCTTAGGAGATGAAACCCTCTTAACACTCGACTGGACCAAACACCTTAATTACACAGATGTGGCCGTTGTTCTGGAAACAAATGTCAGATAAATGAGGAAGAGGTTGATTTAATCCCGTCTGCATATCTACACAGGCTGAAGAAGAAGCTGCACCATGGATGTTACCAGTGGATCCTCATTGATTCACCTATTAAAACCATGTCTTTTTCCTTTTTGAGGCCATGAAGCTGCTTCTACGTTTAACTTTGCAACTCAGATTCGACCTCCATCCCTCCAGACGGCGGCCCACCGTCCCGCCAGGCCACTTCCACACTGACACGTTGATGCTTGCCTCATTTTGCTGCTTGTCATTTCGTTTTCCATGCAAGTGTCAGGTCAGACCTCCAGGGACACGGGATCACACACTGCTCTGTCTGCAGCAGCATTAGATTCAGCAGTCAGTTGTTCTCTGTTACCTCTAAACTATGGCTTGGAAAACTTAATGATAAAACAATAAAGTATGGACCATAGACTATATATATATAGAGATAAACAAAACTACTTTTACTTTGGAAACGTTCAACAGCTCCATCACCATCACAGACTCTGAAACAAGATGGACGACCTGACAGGTTCCGAGAGCAGGCCGAAACATCTGGATCGCCCCCTTGTGGCTGGAACCAAACTAACAAGTCAAAGTACACGTCAAATAAAAATGTCCCAAAGCTGGTTTGTGTTGTTTAAGGTCGTTCTTACCACACTGATGTTGGTAGAGTTAGAATAAATGAATTACATTATTCAATTAGATTATTAGATATTTGATGTGATAAATACAGAATGATTGACAGCTCCGATTTGCCTTGTGGTTGGTTGTACACATGCTATTGTGTCGTCCATCTTTATTCACCATCCACGGTTTGGACCAACAGATTCACTCACAGCTCATATCCAGATGTTGTGCTTGTTTATCAGCGGTGGCTATGGTTTAAAGATAGAGGCTGATGTTGCTTTAATGAAACCATCTGGATGGCAGCTCACGTTTTATGATGCGCTGTTATGTACGAGTTGCTCCGGTGCAGAAGCAGCTTGTAATTGTATGAATGATGCTTTCCTCCATATGCAGAGAAGATCGCCGGATGTTAAAACCTGAGATAAATAAATAAAGAGGGGGAAAGAGTGACGGTGCATATTTCTCATATGTTTTATTCATCTCCTCCCTCGTGTCATCCTTTTTAAAGACTGATTCTCTGTGCACAGTCCTCCCCCCCGCCTCTCTCCACACTGTAAATCAGCACGATGCTCACTGCAGAAGCCCTCCCTGATTTAGCCTGTCAGATTGAGGCCTTACTCTGTCTGGCGAGGGGACTCCTTCCCTCTCCCTCGGCAAACACCGGGTTAGAGTCATATCATGTTTCAAGCCATTACCAGCAGAGCCAGGCCCCGGGAAGGCAATGAGAGGAGAGCGATCGGGGAATGGAAGGGAGAGGGCCGCAGGAACGGCCATCCATCACCCCTCGGACCCCTGGCGCTCGCACTGCCACTCCACTGAAACACTCACCAATAAGTACGGGATGGAGGCAGAAGCCACGCCACGCCCAGGTGGGGGGTCAGAGCGAGCAGACGACGGAGGCAACAGACAAGAATGGAGAGATGATAGAAGGGAGGGGGGGGCAGAGCAAGTCTAGTGGATTTTATGTCATTAGAGCCGGGTGTGACAGCTTCATCTCCTCCGGCAACAAGCAAAGAGAAAAATGAATATGGGATGTGGGGTGTTGTCGATGGAGGAGACAGAGAGAAGAGGAGGAGGAAGAGCAGGAGGAGGAGGAGGAGCAGGAGGAGGAAGAGGAGGAGGAAGAGAGCAAATGGTAGAATATAAAGAACAAGAAGTAAAAACAAGACAAAGATGCTTTTTTTCTTTGTCATTATTTAAAAACCGGACTATCCGTAAATCCAATTAAACATTATGTAAAAAAATTAAAATCTAAAGTCAGTATGATCAAATTGAGATTGGGATCAGTGCTCAGACATGATCCAGTTGATTGTTGTCTGCACATCTCTGGTTACAGATCAATCAGGAACTGAGCAGCTAATGCACCATGACTCCATCATGACATGATTTGCTCAAATGTAATTTTAGCTGTAAAATCTGAGCCAACATGAAAACTGAAGCTAAGTCACCGACTCAAGGGCGACATCAGCGTTTACATCCCTGAAACCAGGATGGGAAGTATACAGTACAACTTAAAACACGTATTTCTCAAGCAGAAAACTCAACGGCTGTTTCCAAGGTCCAGAATTAAATGTACATCTGTGACCGTTAGATTATTTTACAGAGAGGTTTGAGGTCTGAAAGCAAAGGGAGTAAAACCAGCAGCAACCCTGCATGTCAAGGTGTGAGAGTGAAATAGAGTCAGACACAGGTAAATAAGTTGCAAAGACTCAGTGCTAAAATATTTAAGTATAATATAACCCCCCCCCCCCCCCATGACAGCACATGCAGACACAGAGCTGCTCGTGGTGACAGCGACACACAGCCGCGCATTAGCAAGATACGCTGAAGCAAAATCACCTCTGAAGTAAACTCTGCACATTCCTCACTGTAGAATTCAGAGTCAGCGAGCACGCGTGCAACCTGCGCTCGTAATTAAAGCCTAATTCCTTCAGGCAGGTTGACAATTTACTCTTGTAAACAGGTTGTATACATACTGTAGAATTTTAGACAGGGAAAGTCCTTCGCTAAATGGCTTCAGACATATCTTGAAGGGATTTGTCGAGGCAGGTTGTTAATTGTTCCTGTTCAATCATAAGCTCAATGAAACACGGTGACTCTGCAGGGGTGGAGCTTAGCTCTTAGTACGACTGGCCCAGGGAATTATGATGAACCTCCGGCAGTGTAAAGTAATCACATCTGGACTTAAGAGTTTGGAAAGTCAAATAAAATAAGTATTTTTATTTATTGTTTGACAGAATTACTCCACTGCTGCTCCATAAAGAAGTTTTTAGACGAACTCTGGAAAATGTCTTCATAACGGGTCTGAACTTTCTCTCTCTTTCTTCGTGTGTCTTCAACATGTCAGCAGCAACCTACTCGGACATTTCCCTTCTCACATTCAGCCCACGTGGATAATTTCAGGAGATTGTCTTGACTTCTGAAAGCAGCTTTTAGTTTGGGCTGTTTTAGAAAGTTTGCACGGAAGCAGTTTGCAAAACGACGACAGTGTCACGAAGACAGCCAGTTACCGTTATACTTAATTCGTCTTGTAACCTTTGTACATTTCTAAGACTCAACATCAATGATCTTCCGTTCCTGGCTGTCAGAGGATCCTGACTTCACCGCGGCTCGTAGAATCGTGCCGCCTGTGATCAGTCTGGGGCTTAAAAAACAGCGGGAAAGGGACGTCTCTCTCTGAATCCGAAGGCTTTTCAAAGCATTACTCTGAAAACCTCTATATGCATCAGAGTCACAGTCACCTCATTGTTTATTAATGCAGAGTCACAAAGGTTTGAACGCAGCTCATTCCTCTTCCCGGCTTTGTCGCAAAGGAGCAATAACTGTCACAGCTGGATGAGGCCTCGTATGCAGCCCATGCAGCCCATACATCATCACAGCTGCCGCCCAAAAATCCCCCAAATCATTCGATCCGCTGCCAAATAGGATGTGGGGTGGACGGGTGGGGTGGGGGGGGAGAGAGAGAGAGAGGGGGGGGGGGGAATGGAGGGACAGAAAAAATGCGTCACTATAAAGGTTAATGTGTGTTTGGATGTTGGCTGCCGGAGGGTATCTGGCACCGTAATGAGTGTGAGAGAAAGTTCCAGAAACAAGATGGCATTTGCCCTGATTTCTAACGGCAGAGCAGAGGAGGAGGAAATGAAAGCAGCAGTGACGGAAGGAAGGAAAGAAGAAGGAAAGATGAAGAGAAAGATGAAGGGAAAGACGGAGTTTCACACATTTCACACTCATTGTGAGATTTGTCTGAGTTGCACTTTAGAAAACATGAGATTGACACTTTTACCTAATTGTAAGAAACTATTATTAACACCGGATACTCACAGATTATTTTTTTGGCTGAACTCATCCATCTTTTCGAATTTGCAACATAATTTTCTAATAAAATAACAGAGAATTAATGTAATTTGGTTTAATATGTGACACTTTGTCATTATCCCAGTCACAGTTATATCAGTAAAACACTTAGTGAGCATCACATTTTCAGGGATTAACACGTTTTGTTCTTTTCACCCTTGTTACCTTGAGTTGTGTTGCTTATATTTTTATTAAATATACATTATACTTGACTTCTTTTGCTTATTTTGTGATTTATTTATATAGTTGCTTATTTTTTTTTATTTTTTATGTAAACTTTCCTTTTGTAAATCTGAACAATTCTATTTTTGTAATTTTGTTGTGTTTCATTACTGAAATCAAGTTCTTGAATGGTGACAGTCATTGAAATAAATATTGCAGTTGAGGTAAAACATTAATTTCTTCTTTATGGTTAAATGATCGTAGATGTTACAAACACACAACATGTGAGTTTTCCTCCACATTGTTGTAGTAGCTGCTGGGTTCCAGTTTTCCATTTGCATCAAGAAGGAGGTAATTCACACCATTATCTGCGTCATTAACAATCATGTTTATGTGATTCTCAGTCTTACCTACACCAACGAACCTGCTGTTTCAAATTACACACAGAGCTGTGATGAAAAAGCAGGATCACACTGTACCTGTGACATCTCAATGGAAATTAAAGAAGTGACAGAAAGGACTTTTCAATTTATGGCTTTAATTTGAATCCAGTGTACAATTTAAACTCTTTATATGTATTATAAAAACCTGCCGTCATTATCCAATGTGTTAATACATGAAGTTGAGTGTGAATAAAATCACGTCGGTTGCAGTGGGAATGTGAGTAAACTTACAAAAGGCACAAGATGGATGCAGGCACGGCAGAGTCAGGTTGCTGAAAGCCTTTCGTGACGGAGAACAAACATCTGTAACATGTCGTAACTTAACTTGTGATTAAAGGACTGGGGGGGGGGGGGGGGGGGCTTAACGGGGAGGTTTGTTTGTACTAAGAGCGAGAAGGAGGAGGGGCAAGAGGGAGGGAGAGAGAGAGAGAGAGAGGGATGGTAAGAGGCGGAGAGAGAGAACAGGGTCATCAGCGAAGTCGCAGTAATCCCACTGAAGCCCTGTGCAGGAGGTTAATGGCGTCTCTGTGCACTGTGACGTGTGTGTGAGCGAGCCGCTGCAGCCCGTGAGACAGTGATACTGGAGCCGACCTGATGGATCTCACACTCAAACCGGATGATGGTTCATGTGATATCCATGCTCGGCTTATTTGAGATGAGATGTGAGGCCGCTGCTTCGCATGCAAACACGCAATCCCTCAAATACACAAACACACACACACACACACACACACACACACACACACACACACAATCGAAAACCTCACAACAGGAGCTCATGTGCATAAATGTTACATCATGTCTCAACGCAATACTGACAAAATTATATTATATTGCAATATTACATGAAGTTTTATATGTCTCCTCACTCGTTGTGTTTTTATCAGGCACTACGGCGACAGTACACGATGATGACATGCGAGCTGAGCACCAAACAGATGTTTATAACAGATCATACTTTCCACCGACCAATTATTAATCCTGTTTTATGCACGATTTCAACATTTTAATTCATTTCCTCTCTTTTGTTTTGAGGCTAGTTGCAAAAACCAACTGCACAAAGATTCTAAGCAAATTAAAAAAAAACACTTAAACACATGTATCCAATGTGACTCAGGCGTTTCATGTGAAATGCATCGCACCACATTTGAAAACATACATTTTACATCTACACGTTTTGCCTAAAGGCACGTGCGTGCTGAGTGAGTGCATGTGATTAATTTTTAAACTGTAGAACCAACACGTTTTTTTTTCTTCTTGTCAGAACGTAGAGCTAAACGTGCACTCTGTAAATCCACACTCATTCAGATAGATGTCCCGCTCACTCACACTCACACCTCCGCGACGAAGTGAGAGAAATAATACAGCTGTGTGGGCCACAGGTCAGCGCTCCGATGTCAGGTCCCCACTGGAAACACTACAATCCCTTTAATGGCAGTGTGTCAGCATACGTAATGAACATTTTTACATACGAGTGGGAAGGTTACGCTGAATGTTCTCTACTCAAGCACAACCACACAGAACATCCTGAGTGTGCAGCCGCTCTCGCAGTCCATTGACATACTGTGTAGCCTCCGAGGCCTATTGTGTCGCACCGGAGCGAAGCCAGATATTCATTATTGATGCTGCGGTGTTGATGTAGAATTTAAAAAGGCGTAAGAGAGGGGTTGCTCGGTGCACTTTCAAACAGATGATTTATAATATATAGGCGAGCGTACACATGTCGTGACGCTGCCAAACCGACGCTAATGGGACAATTAATGGGGACGAGACAGACGGAACGGTGCCGTCGCTCCTGTCGCCGTTCATGGTTCAGCTGAACCTGCTTCTCGTTTCACCGAGAGAGAGACAGAGGACAAAGATCCCTGAGCAGAGAGTGTTTGGATTCAATCTGAAGTACGAAGATAAATCGTGATAATTTGGTGAATTCATTATTCAGGTAAAATTTGTCAATTTAATAATATTTTTCTCAAAATTCATTAATTAAATCCTTTCATATGTTTCGCTAAAAGGAAAAAATGCAATGTCGTCCACACAAAAGGAAACATTTTCTGTTTAGTTCTGTCAAAAAACTAATTAATGTCCACAAACAACTGGGTTTTGCAATGTGAATGGATTCAATGTGCATTCGCTCCCAGTTCAAATGACTCTGCAGGTTTTCAGTGCGTTTGTGATGTTGAAAATGACGCAGCTTGAAAAAAGAAAACCTGAGAGACAAACTCCTCTGCTGGCAATGGGAAACAAGTCAATAACCCTTTTATAAATTGGTTCATTTGCATTTAAAAACCTACGTAGACACATAATAAATCACCTGGATTTTTTACCTGATATTAGCATGTGAGATTTGACACTAAAAGCATGTCTCAACGTAAGAATTATTTAATGGTAGTTTGCAAAATTTACAATCCCATGTTTTGTTACGACAGATTTTCTCTCCACCCACAGTCGATCTCTTGAAATCTGAAAATCTTCCTGCAGAATCTTCTGGAAAAGGAGGAGCAGTGGCTCTTGTGCTGGATGGTACATTGAAATCTTTGCCAACCAAAGGGAATTATCATGAATATTCCAAAAAACAATGGGACCAATGTAGCTCCCCCATAAGAGCAGATGGTTTTATCCGAAGTCGAAACAAACTAAACTCAACAGCGTCTTCAAACAAGCTGCCTCTTACTTCACTCAACATCCTCTCCAGGCAGTAATTCACACCCTGATCAGGATGAGTGACTCCTGCTCAGATAATTATCTTCCGATCTAATTGAAGCCGAGTCAACGCTTCACATGTGGATCATTATTTTTAAGTGAGAGGGGCCGACTCTGTGTCCCTGCGTCCTCGCTGACAGCTCCTGTCTGTCCGTCTTCCTCTGTGGCGCTCTCGAGAGTGTGGAGCTAGACGAGTGACGCCCTAGCTGTCTCTCTCTGTGTGTGTGTGTGTGTGTGTTTGCGTGTGCGTGTGTGTGTGTGTGTGTGTGTGTGTGTGTGTGTGTGTGTGTGTATACTTGGCGTCGGACATAAGTCACTGCTGACAAGTGGCGGATGTGGTGTTGACAGCTCATGACTCTGACATGTTCATCAGAGGAGGAACTCAATGTGCACACAGCTAAATATATTTATATATATTTATACACACAGGTGTTCGGCAGAATCTCACAAACAACAGTGATAATAGGTTCCTGATGAAGCTGCACTGTTTTGCCGCTGACCAGTGAAGCAGTGCGTCAGTTCAGGCGTCGCACCGAAGTCATTAACCGTTTCATTTATGCCTCACTATCAGCGGCCCGTACCTCAGCCGGAGGGCGACCAGACGAGTCGCACGTTCGCTCATTTCCCACGGGCGCCCTCGTTTTCTCCCACACCTCCTGCAGTCCAAAGACATGCATGAATTGGAAAACTCTAAATTGCCCGAAGCGTGAATCTAACTGTGAAAGTGTTCTTCAATGCGTCCTGTGATAACCTGGTGAGCTTCCCTGGCTGTGCCCTGCCTCTCACCCAGTGCATGCTGGGACATATGTAATAGCTGTAGAGTATTTACCTCCGTGTTCCCACCGTTTTTCCTTTTATTAACACATCCCTGGTCTTTCTCAGCACATCCTCCACACTCCTTCGTCTTCATTGGCACATATTGAAATGCATATACCTCCTGTGGCAACACACTGCAGGGCCTCTGCTTGTTTTACCTGGACAGCAATATCTAACCAGGAATCTGTGAGGAGCCCTAAAGGCCACGGCGCTGCAGGAACGTGTTCACCAGCCGCCTGGTGTTTGTTTTGGCTGCAGATCTGTTGGTGAGCAAACAGAAAAGCTCACTGCGCTGATCCTCTCGCTAAAAAAGAACAAGTGGTTATCAAGCCGACCGCAGCTAAGAAACCGCAAATAGAGATAATAGCAAATAACCTCATTGTGAGGATGAATCACACTGCGCAGTAAGGATATGTTGCGTTCAGGAGGAAGCTGAAGTGTTGAGCAGGAGCAGCGATTCGAGGGAGATCACTGGGATGCTTTCTCTTTTTTTCAGAGCATGACCATCTGGCATTACAAACCAAATCTCTGATATGACAGCGTTGGTTTCTGCCTGGTAGATTTTTGTTTGTGTGTCACAGATGTACCCAATGATATTAATCCTGTCTGGATCCACAGCCCGTCTCTGTGCAGAGTGAGCACTGTTTAACCTGCAGGAGGATTCAGTGTATTAATGCTTTTAAAGGAATGTATAATAAATAGATAATAAAAGCCAGATTTATCATATCATTATATTAATGGACACCAAAGTTCAAATGTTATTTTTCCAGATGCAGTTTGGAGGCGTACAAATTGCTTCACTCTGTAAAACGAATTGAGTTCAAATAGAACTTTAGCAAAAGTCATCGGGTCCCAAACTTAAAGTTTCTCTGCATCATGTAAACCCTTGTGTTTCATTGTCAGACGTATGTTTCATGTGCAAACCAGCGAGTTACAGGGACGAGCTGCAGCCATTAAACCCTCATCTCCCATAAATAGATGTCGCCACAGCTTCAGCTAGCGATTCAGTCGCTAACGAGCTTCCCATATTGTGTCAGACTGCGCTCGCCACCTTGCAAACAGCTGACACTGCTAACCCCCTGAGCCCATTTCTATAAACAGCATCAGAACCTCACCATCCATCACTCGCTACCAAATCAACTCCAGCTGGATGTAATGTAAATGTAAATGAACTGAGTGGGCAGAGAGGAGAAGATGGAGGGAGAGTGAAGGGAGAGCTCACTGCTGCGAGATGGATGAGAGGCTGGTTTCCATCTGCCTTCATCTCGCCCGGTGGAAAGGTTTCCTCCAGCGAAATCACCTTCTGCCCCCACAATGCATTTCTCTCCTCCGTTTTTTGTCTCATTCATTCCTTCCTCGCATTTTACTCTTCGCCCTAAACCTCACAATCCCATCACATCTCCCCGCTCTCCTGCATCGCTTAGAGAACGGCCGTGCAATACTATTTTCTTTGACTCCCAAATGTTGAGTCACTCACCCTGAAGAGAGTGAGAAGGAAAAAGAAAGAGAAAGCAGAGAGAGAGAGAGAGAGAGAGAGAGAGAGAGAGAGAGAGAGAGAGAGAGAGAGAGAGAGAGAGTCCACCTGTCATAAGCAGATCTGTGTCTCTTCCAGAAACACGCATGCAGACAGACAACCCACCAGTTCACCAGACTTGTCACAGAAAGTCTCTGGGAGACAGCTGTCAGCCGTGTCCCGAGGTTAGAGAGAAAAGAAAGAAACAAGAGACGGAGCAAAGAAAGAACGAGTGGGGAGTGATGAACATTGACGGATTGACAAAAACACTAATCAACAGTGATTTGACAAAACACTTGAGTCATTTATCAAAGGACGATGTCAAATAATTGCTCCTCCAATGGGAGGATCTGCTGCATTTCTCTGTTTTAAGCCATGTGTTCGTGATGATCTACCATGAAAGTCATGTGTGCCATTCTAAAAGCTCACATTGCAAATCACAAATATTTCTACTTGGGATAGAAGGGAAAAGAAGTGTGTCAGAATACTGAGAAAAACTACTATTGACTGATTGCCCACACACACACACACACACTGATACAAACAAACACACACACACACACACACACACACACACACACTGATACAAACAAACACATGCTCCATGTCAGGCTCCAAAACACAAATGATGTAACCATCTGCCCCAAGGACAGAGCTGAGAGGACCAATGTGTAGCATATGACACCAAGCTTAGCTCTCTGCAACTGTGTGTGTGTGTTTGACAGTGTGTGTGTGTGTGTGTGTGTGTTACTGAGTTGTGTTTCCCATCAAGGTGACAGTGACCTTCTAGACAGCTTCCCATTTCCCCCAGGAAACCTCCTGTGTGGTAATATAATATGTGATGTGCGGTTTAACAGCTCTGATTTCTTGGAGAATAGCCTCCTCCGTCTTTAGACTCTCATCGCAGAGGCCTCAAATTGCTGCTGCTTTGCATAATAAGATCCAGCACAGTGGCAGCTTTCCCGAAATAAACAAATCCAACACTGGAGAAAGATTTTCCGACTGGGCTTAACATGATAAACTGACCATAACTGTAATGTTTCCAAAATATAAAAACAGTCTTCGCCGTCTCCTCTGTGCTTTTCTGGGCCGTTTCCCTGCAGCTCTGTCGCCTCCGAGGCCTCCACCAGAACAGCCAGCTCCATGCGTCCTCTCACACAGAAGCTGGCATCGCTCTTTGAAGCTAAAAATAACCGCGGTAACAAATGCAGCGAGCTCGGGATAATCAGAACCCACGCCCAAACTCGCAGGGCTCGCGGCTAAACTGCTGAGTGGCAAAAGACCAGGATAGAATCAATACGGTGTCCAGGGCGGCTGAGGAGGCTCGTGTGGCCGACACGCCCTCGCACGAAGAATCATTATCCATAAGTAACCGAGAGGGAGGAAACTTTAACTGGTGCTGATGTCAGGATGAATGGTCAGGAAACTGATTTATTAGATTCATGTAACGCTGACATTGAAGCACTGTGAAGTAAAGTCACATTCTGTAGTTCATTATAACTCTGTAATGATAATAGGATTCATGGTATTGGATTATTATTAGTGATGCATTAGCAGTGTTTATATGTTATATAGAATTGTGTAATTCAGATTTATCTTTTAATCCTAATGTACCTGGATGTGTGAGCACATGTAACCAGAGAGTTAATTAAAGTGTTTGATTCAATGGCAAAAAATGTACTTGAGTAAATTCATTACTTTTGACCCAGTTCCTCACCAGTGAGGAGCTGTGGCTCAGGAGGGAGAGCGGGTAGGTGGTGTTTGGTGGTTCGATCCCTGGCTCCTCCAATCCGTTTGACAAAATTAATCATTTTCTATACGTGCAACTTCATATGTGCAATACTGTTACAACGTCTATACTTTGTTTACATTGTACTTTATAGTTATTTGTGTTTCTATTGTGTTTTTTACTTGTTTATACCTTTACTGAGGGTCTAATCCATTATTCCCTCTTCTCTTCTCTTATCTCCTCTTATCTTGTCTTATTTCATCTTATCTCATCTTATCTCATCTAATTGTCCTTGGGCGAGACTCTGTTCTCCACACTGCCCCCTGACATCCTTCATCATTCACAGACTGACATGAATCGGTGAAAGTGACTCGTGCTGTAAAACACTCTGAGTGGTTGTTGAGACTTAAAAGCACAAAATAAATGAGGTCCATAATTTACCAGACGTCCATTGATCGAAAAAAAGACTAAAACAAACCAAGTGACTGTGTTATTGTTGGTGTGAGATTTATTAGTTCATTAACTTTAGGTCGTCTAACGAGTCTCCGAGAGGCAGATTTATTAATTCATGTAATATTTGTTGACAGCTTCAGGTCAAACAAGTCAAGGAAAAAGAGTTTGACCTTAGTTTTAAGCTTCAGACATAAAATACACACCAGTGACGCAGTGGACTGGAGAAACGTCTGCGCCCCCCCCGCCTGCTGCTCATTATGCTGCCAGCACCTGTTAGTAAACAATGCTATTAGCTGAGATAAAATGCTTCGACAGAGATTATTTAACCTGAGTGTGCACTGAGCTTTCAGAAACCCAACGGTTCAGGGCAGCACCAGTTCTAGTCTGATACCATTTCTCTTTTCACTGAGCTAAATGATTGCATTTGTGTTCCCCTCCTCTGCCATCTCATCCCCTCTTTCCTCTATCTCTCCCTCTCTGCCTGTCTCTCTCTCTCTCTCTCTCTCTCTCTCTGCTTGTCTCAAGGTCAGCTCGTCCGGTTCATATTACCGGTGCTCCTGCAGCTGATGTGGACTGGACTCAGGCGAGTGGCTTGCATACAGGGGAAATGTCAAAAGTTAGTTTTCCAACAAAAAGAAGAATTTGCATCTGCATCTACTCGGTGAATCAAAGTGAAAGGAACACCCCCCTGTTCCTGAACTGCATTATGGGAAATATATGTTGCACCAAACTTAATCACTGGTTTGATTTTGTTCAGGGAGGGATTTTAAATTGAAGGAATGAGGAAGTGGTTGAAGTGGACGTCAGGTAAACAGACTGTGAAACCAGTTGGTTTGCATCCTGTCTGTGAGGATCCTCAGTCATCCAGGTCATTTGAACTGGACTTGTTTGAGTTCCACGTCTCTTTCAAGGTGCCTCAGTTCTGACTGGTGGGAGGTTTCATGTTCTTAACCTCTGTGGGTCTTTACCTATGCAAAGAGATGTTATGTTAAACAGGCCTGAATGGGACACAGCTTGGCTTCGGTTACAAAATAAAGAAAAGACGCGTGTGAAGGTTGAAACAAGAGCACAATCGTTCCCTAACCTGAGGTGGTCCCTACGATGCCTATTGTCTTGACTGCAATTGCATTTCCTTTTGCAATCTATTTGCCAAAGCTGTCATTTTTACCCACAGCTCAGTTGTCCAGCTGCAGGTTATTGCTCTCGTTTGTCATGTCCCGAACTTCTCTCGTCTCGACGACACAGAAACAAAGTGCGACGGCAGCTGTTGGCCGCAGTCGGACTCCTAACAGTCGGATCTTTATTTGCTTACTTGGGTTTAACGGTTCTCTGCTGTAGGCCGGCTGGTGGATTTAATAAGGGAGAGAGAGGGAAAGGTGAGCTGTGGGAAAAGGGGGTGTGTATTATTGGCCCATTTGGAAAACTCTCTTATTTAATAACCCACAAATCAATCTGCGCTTTTCATACTGTGGGTTCCCTGTTGTATCATATCAAATTTGGAAACTAAATAATAGGTTTTGGACACAATTTACATACTGTTTTATGACGTCATGTATGGATTAGTTGCTAACTGACGATTACCCAATACCCAGTTGTGTAAAACAATTGATTGTCTTTGTAGGAAGTTGTTTTTCACCCCCTGTCTGTTTAATGCCAAGCAAGTAAAAATATACATGATGGGACAACTCAAGACTCGTCCAATTCTGTCTTCCATCAGTAGTATAACATCTTGGAGAATGAGGACCGTGGGGCAGCTGTGGCTGAGGGGGTGCTCCTCCAACCAGAAGGTCAGCAGCTCGAAACCCAGCCCATGCCAAAGTGTCCTTGGGCAAGATGCTGAAAAAAATGGCCCCTCATAGATGTTGAATGCACATATTTTAAGTCGCTTTGGGTGAAAGCATCAGCAAAATGAAATGTAATGTAATAACTTGCAGGTGGCAGCTTCCCCTGAAGAGCAGACGCAGGTGAATCCCAGAAAAAAAAGAATGATCTCTTACATCTCGTCAGCCGCCACCTTCGCCGCCACTGGCTCCAATAAAATGCAATAAAAAGACTCATCTAATCAAGGCCACACTTCCACCTGAATTCATTATTAAAAGCTCCAAGAAGTTAGCGGCAAGATTTAACCAATTTGCACCTCTTCATCATCTGGATTTGTGTGATAGATGAGCTTGGGAGGGAAGTGGAGAGAAGAGAGGAGGATGGATAATTTCCACCTTGGCAGTCGTGAAGATATGTTGAGAAAAATCTCAGAAAATAACACCTTTCGACTTCCTTCTCCTCCACGGCGTCTGGGATCGAACGCACCCCGAACACCGTCATTCACTGAAGGAGTTCGCCTGCACAGGGAATTGCTCGGCGTGGCATAATTCGTCAAAGGGCCATCTTCAATTATTTACACTTTCCCTCTACATATTGAACATGTTTCTCTTTCGCGTCATTAATATTTCATCGCTCTTCCCCCTGCAAGACGTTTCATCAGAATGAATCAATGTGACGTTAAGCTTAGCACGCACGGCATCTCCCCCAAATTAAAACACTAATCGGGACGCCACGACAGGATCCCGCCGCACTCAGTTAGTGGTCAAGCACCAAGTGTCCTGGATGTAAACCGACTGTGATGCTGTAAATTAGAGAACGTCTTGATCTTTTAGGGAACAGCGTGTGTGATTGGCTACAAGTTATCCTGGCGGTTAAATGAAGTGGAACATGAGGAGAGTGTGAGCATTCATCATTTAGATGCGTGGGAATACACATGCTGGCCTTCCACAGACATTTTGATTACAAGACTCCCCAGTTGTGTGTGTGTGTGTGTGTGTGTGTGTGTGTGTGTGTGTGTGTGTGTGTGTGTGTGTGTGTGTTGGATGCTAAACATAACAACTCTGCGTCAAGGTTTGCTGCAGAATTTCCGAACAGGTTGTGAATTGGAGTAGAAACGGGTACACTGTAAAAAAATATATCAATTGCAACAAGTTCAATTTGTTTTGAATCAGTTTAAAAAGGCTGAATTTAATTGTTAATGACTTGTAAGGTGGAGATATTTTAAATTACTTCAATCAACAAGGTCAGTAAGATAATCATGAAGATAAAAAATGATTTGGATTAATGCCATGTTCATACTAATGCAGATACGATAAAACGTGTGGGCGGAAAATATCTGTTCAAAACAATATCTAAAGTCTTTAGGAGCCACTTTATTATTTAGAAACATAACATTTCTACAGTGAGCATCACAATATCCATATTATAGATATCAAGTGACAAATTTCAGTCATATTCCAGTCACCATCTTGTCCACATCCTGTATTGCTTCCCATTAAAGCTGTAATTCTGCCATTTGAGCTGCAGGGGAGCCGTGGAGGGCGGGGCTGATTTCAGTCCTCACTCACACAAGAGGTCACAGCTGGGTCACACACACAGAGAACATGGGGACACACACACTTCCATGTGCTGATGCTGACACCCGAGCGAGCGTGGGCATTTTTCAGTGCACAGGCACAGTCATGCATACATGGAGAAACCCCATAGGGATCGTGTTACTAAGCAGCTCACACAACTAATCCAACTGTAAAGATTCCGAACTCTACAATCTGGTTTAAAACCTGAAATCTCTCCATATGAGCTGATTAGTGAAACTCAAACACGGACCTGATGCCCTCAGTGTTGCCCGGCAGAGATGAAAGCCAGAGCTAATTGAATTAGTAGATGAAATGACTGTGAAAGTGTCAAAGTGACGACGCAACAACACACAGAGAGATTTGTAAAGAAACAGGCAGAGATCACAGGACACAGGACTTTAACAAACGCAGCTTTGATTAAAGTTAAAATGTTGAAATGTTAAACGAGCCTTTGCACCCGATAATAACAATTACTGCACGATTGAGTAAGAGCATGAACTAAACATGTGTTTTATCGCCTTGTAGACTAGAGCAAGACAATCTCATGTAAATGGAATGATGATTGTGGCATGAGGCGCACTTCTTGCTGTCACTAGGTGGCGCTATGACTGAATATTGCCGTGTAGAAGACTTCAGACTCTTATTAATTATATGAAATTTGGAGCAGAGTGGCCACTATATGCTCGTGTTACAACAAGTTCCTGCTCCACTGCAAAACATTAAAACACAAACAAATTATTACACAGAACACAAAGACCAGACAACAGTTGTATTGTACTTGAGAACAGGTTATACTCGACGCTGGCTGAGGAACATGGGAAACTACATGTTGGACTGCAATCGTTGCTCATATTTTCAAAACCCCTTCATAAACCATGCAAATATGAGCATGCAGGAGATTAGATAGCAGAGTATAAGATCACGAATGTCAAGAGCAATTTCATTGAAACACAGCCCTGGAATAATCCCGGCTTTCTACAGATTTGGAACTGTATCCTGATCATAGAGGCCTCGTGAAGGTTTCTGGATCAGATTTTCATCCAATTTTATGTGGTTGAAAAATGCAATTGTTCTTGTGATCCAATAAAAATCTTTTTGCTGGAAACTATAATATGCTTTGAAAGATCGGTGCAGCACTGGAGACGTCAAGTTAAGAGCTTCAGATTCGAGCACATTTCCACTTTGCTATTTAGACATTTAGACGTTAGCACAAGACACAGTGAAGTTCGGTGAAATTGCATGACTCAGCATCATTTGCCATGAACACTAAAATAAGGATATAACACCCTGCACAATACTGTTGTCACACAAAGCGACACTAGCCACCGATTTATTTGTGTTTTAATACAACTGTAAACCTTTCCCTCCATGAAGTGGCTCAGGGATCCTGAAATGCAGCAAAGAGAAGACGCCCTCTTCAACATGTCATCTCAGCATCGTTATTTAATAAAAATCATCCCTGCACAGACCATTAAAACAATCAATCAACATCCAGGCTGCTTTTAAGCCCATGTAGAGTGTGTGTATGTGTGGGTGCGTGTGTGTGTGAGTGATAGGTAGGCTCCTGTAATTCTGTTGCTTGCACAGTCACGGTGATGGGCTGTTAATCTGGATTTAGGTTTCAGGGCCACTGTCTGACTGAAACCTCATCGCACTGAGTGGCTCAGCGCGGAGACAAAGACCTCCGGCTGCACCGGGACGAACTCCGGAGCACGGACCTGACAATCATGTTAGTGACGTAACTCCAGGCTGAGCTGACCAGCTCACTTCCTTTTATTTTCTTCTGGAAGGGATTCACTCATCACAACATTGACTCATCTTTTATTTTCTAGCTTCTAATTTCTGATTCTCTTCCTCTTTGTTGTTTCTATTTCACTGGCAAATAACGGCAGATATGCGATTTCCAGTTTGCTTGAAATCCCTCTTCTCATTATCGCTGAGGCTTCCCCCTGACGCTTTGCCCTGCAGAGCAGAGGTCACCCGGCTCCCTGCAATGGTATCATCTCTCTCAGTTGTCGGCTCCGTTCTGCATTCACTTCTCCACTGGCCTCCCATTTTTTTCCCCATGCAGCGTGGAGGATGCTGCAGCAGGAAAACTCCCAAATGGGAATTTATAGCAGCAGCACAGGCTCATTCCAATTCACAGCTCTATAGGCCATAGCAGGCGACTGGAAGCGCCACAGCCCAGTGTCGATTAACATCTACGTCCATCTTAATTCAGTGACACACAAAGACAGTGACAGCATCGATAAGAGCACCCAGATGGCCCAGCTTTACTTAAATTAATATAATTCTCTCCGTTCCTGAGCACGAGCCAACACAGGCCATTGGGTAATACCACAGAACACATTCACACATAATGGACAGTTAATGTGAAAATGATGGCCTTTTCAAATCAAAGCAGCATGTGGGTGGTAGCATAAAGGGGGAGGGACAGTGTTTAGGATTATCAAATGAGCTGGCTGTTCTGTAGCAGCAGAACTTTCTCAGGCGAGCTGGAGAAGGAGTGACATTTTCCCTGGGATATCTATCAACGAGGCTTAATGGCTTTCAGGAGCACTTGCTGGAGATATGGCATTCTTTTTTAATGGTTAATTAATAAATGAATAGATGATGATGAATGGCCTTCATTTTTCCTCCTGGTAATGAAACGATGCACACACACACACACGCACACACACACACACACACACACACACACACACACACACACTCCAATGTTTCTAATTATCAGAGGGAACATTCCCTGGTCTCTAGGGTAGTCTGGGGACATTTTCATTATCATGGAAACAAAAGAAGCAACTTTGCAGTCAAGTGAACCGAAACCACAGCAGGTGGAACGTGTTGGGTTTGTTTACCACTTATATGAAATGACTGTCATCATGTAATTATCGCTAATTGAATAAATGGCAGCGATCGTGTAAAGCACACATTGCAACGGACCATATGATGAAGGATGGCAACAATATTCCAGCTTAAATGCCATCACAGAGCCATTAGGTCAGTTGAACCAACACACAATGCATAAGTGACATATATAAGTATCATGCTATGACTATGAGAGATGAGATCAACAGCATGAGATGCATGAGCCTGTATCGTCTAAATTTCATCAAATAACCACTCAGCTTATTTTTTTTCCTGCAGACACGAGCGACCCGATACAGGCAGAGTATGAGGTCACTATTAAAAATGAAACAGCGTCCTGTCACTGAGAAGATGTCTGTGCAGGCCCGAGCCCGGAATCAGAGACAGAAACACCACAAGCAGAGGGACGTCCAGCAAATAACGTGACACCATTTTGAGAGCTGGAAGGGGTGTGTGTGTGTGTGTGTGTGTGTGTGTGTGTGTGTGTGTGTGTGTGTCAGTCAGTCAGTCAGTCAGTCATTCATTTGAGCAAGGAAATCCCCTGCAGCACTAATCAATAGCATGATTGCTTGCATGACTTGAGTCAAGGACAGCAATGTCAAGAGCAAAGGTACAAAAATCAGCATTCATTCATTAATGGATAAGAACAAATTTCATTTCAAGTCAATTAAGATCCAATGACTGATTAGTATGTGTGGGTTCAGACACGGTTTGTGTGACACATTACAAGTATAGAAACTGTTTGGTTCACAGGACTGGATCAGCACATCAAGATTGCAGCAAGTAAACAACCCCACTCAGTGTGCATGTGGGTGCATGGATGCACAAGTGAAGGTAATGAGTGCAAATCACGTTTCTTCAGTGAACAAAACACGAAGGACAACATTTTAAAGCTAAAACAACATTGGATAAACAAATGCAAGAAAACAGACGTGCACACAAGCATTTCCACAAACTCGTGTCTAAGTAGTTTAAACCTAGTTTGAGTTTTTCATATCTAGCACATAAATGACCACATTGCACTTAGTGCCTGGAAAAAAATAGCATGATTTAAGCTTTGCACCAATTCGCATCCATTTAATGTGACGGAAATAAATCACCAAATTCTAGACCAACATTTCCTGTCTAAGACCAAAGCTGCAGTATCTGCACCATCTTCCATGATGTTATCACAATGCAGCCACGACATGAAGCAGCACAGGAACCTGGTGTAACCAACCATAGCAGAGAGATTGATTATTGAAACCTGCAACACTTCAGATTTCCTTACAGTAGCAATCAATGGCATTGATCACACCGTTGTAATTCTCAGCCCACTGGTTTGTCGGATTTACAATTTCCAAAGCAGAAAGGCATTGCATGTCAATCACAAAGCAAACGGTCTGGATAACTGTAAAATCTCATAAATGCCAATAAACTATAATAAATACAATGTATTGAAACATCAGCCTTGTTGACAATGAACCAACCAAGGAACCAACCTCCCACACACTCAGCAACACACCCGTGGAATTCCACTAATGAATCAGCCCATTAATCTGTTCCATCAAAGCAAACTTCCAACAATCACGTCAAAGTTCAAAGACCCAAAACTGTTGAACTTGAATAAAGCGAGTGACTTACGTGCTTTGCGGTGTCCATGTGTCCGGGTGGTGAGCGTAGTGGAGGCGGTCTCAGTAGTAGTATGCTCCGGGGTCCACATCTGCGTAGAGTCATGAAGTACGGTTGGATTGGACGGAGAGTGGCTAGATGTGGTCCTTGGTGTCGCTGTGGTTGTAGTAAAACCTGAAGGTCCACGTCCGTTACCATTTACAGGATTCCGAGGGGTTACTTGGCTACCGGAGGCTCCACCTCCTCTGGGGTTTATAGTAGTGGTTGTAGCGGTTGAGCGAGCTCTACCTTTAGCAACAGTTACAGTTCTAGCCGTGGGGTTCCCGCCATCGGCTGTAGGAGTGATTGTGGTTGTGGTAGTATCGGGACTTTTGGGAATCCCGCTCGGCTTGGAGAGGAAGATAGGATCCTGGCCTATTCGATTAGCATCCACCAAGTCCGTTGGCACATAATCCCGCACTGTGCCAACAACAATCCATTTCAACAGCATCAAGCTCAATCCAAGGCCAATGAAACCGATAAGTAAAGGGACCACACACAGCCATGTCTGCTGGCGTGGCCAAACGGCACAACGGAGGGGACCTTGATCCTGGGCCTGGCCCTCCCGACGGCCCCCTGTTGCCCCTGAACCCTCAGGCTCCTCCAGGATCACCACTCCGGATACAGCTGCTCCGGAACACTCGCTCATCCTTCCCTGCCGTCCTTTATGGCTCATTGAGGGTTAACCCTGCGTTAGGCATCGGTAGCACATGCCAGAACGGTTCCAAACAACGTGGGACATCAAGAAGACACAAAGAGAAAGGCAAAGAAGGACCCCGACGGAATTTCACTCTCAATTACACGTACACCGATATGTAATCCAAGGATAGAGAGAGAGGGAGGGGTGCAGATACATGCAAACACGCAATCACAAACACACAAGCACACAAATCCACACTCAGAGACACCCAGTGAAAAATGGGAGAGCAGGCATTGATGGGTAATGGACCAGTTAGTCCGTGTTTAGTCTTGCTTAAGTCCCGATGTCCAACAGAAGCAACGGTAAACTTCTGGATGTCCACAGCAGGATAAACCAAGGGAGGAGAAGAAGTGATGCATCCAACGGGAAGAAAGAGGGACAAAGAGAGAGACGGGAGGGAGAGATGGTTTGGAAGGAACAGCTTTACATCTGTGCATGTGTGGAATCCATGGCATCACTGTTCGGATGCCACTGCATCAAAAATCCACAGCGATTTCTACTCAACATGCAATAGATGTCTCCTCTGTGTACAATCCACGACAGTCCATTACTGTCTAATCAGGGGAATGAAACTTGCAGGGTGGGTCTTGTTGCTTCCCCACCCTGTACTGGACCCCAAAAAAAAGGAAAAATGTTTCCCAGTGCAGCCCGTTCCAACAGCTTTAGCCGAGTCAGCGTCCCTCAGCTCCAAAAATCCTCCTTTCGTAACTGAAAGAGAGCGAAAGCAGGAGAATCTGCCGTTTATGCGTCCGTCCAACACTCTCCCTGGATTATCCGCTATCTTTCTCAGTCTTTGCTTTTCAAATCAGCCTGAAGATTCTGTATTCATCACGCTTTGGATCCAAACCCACTTTGATTCCTTTGTGTGTGCTCCAAATTCCAGTGAGGCTAAAAATAAAGCAGTAGAATCCAATTAATTTTCTGGATCCAGTCAAAAAGCAACACTTCAGATGAGCACAGGGAGAGGGAGAGCGAGAGGGAGAAAGCAGAATGAGGGGTGTTGTCGTGCAGTGGTATCACAGGGCGGATAAATCTGCAACTGCGACGCGTGATCCTGCTCCTTCTCCAGCCGGCGGTGGATCAGATTTCCCCAAGCTGTCCGCTCAGCGCCCTGCTGTCTCAGTGCACTGTCCGTTAATACTGCAGCAAGCGCTCAGAGAGCATCTTCTCATCTGTTTGCAAGGTGCATTCCGCCACAGAGGGATAAAACCAGAGTGGAGGAGGATGAGAGGCAGGGAGAGGATGAAATTGATTGAAACAGAAATAGCAGAAAGCAAGAGATGAGAGGAAAATCTCAAACAGGAGGTCACAATGTTTTAAATATATCCCACTGAATGTCTCTCCTCTCTTTCTGAGTGCCGATGTTTCCTCTGTTCCTGAAAGCCTGCACTCTTTTGAGTCAGCCTGTGATTTGTTGGTCTCGTTGCTGGGATCCTTTGCTCGTCCTTCCCCCAGGATGCCTTCTTGGAGATGATTAGGAATGTGCGCCCCGCACCGGGATGAGAACTTGCAGCCGCAACAGCAAAGGCTCCCAAAGCCTCTATGGAGTTGGCATCGATCGACAATGCAGCTGCCTTACCTGTGGCAATTGGGATGCAGACGCAAAAACGGCTGCTTCCCTGAGCTGCCGCCGCTGAGAGGCAGAGAACGAATGATGGAAAAAGCACAGAGAGAGCAGAGGGTGCACACTGGTAGAGCGAGAGATAGAGGGAGAGGGAGGGAGGGAGGGAGTGAGTGAGCGAGAGAGGAGAGGAGAGAAAGAGGCTGCACCTGCTAGATGCACCAGCACTGGGAAGCTTGCCCACCTCCGCTAGCAGGGAGGGGGATGAGTAAAGATGCAGAATGCATACAGAAACCTGAGGAAAAAAAGGGAGCATACAGAAAACTCAAAAGAAAAGAGGGAAAGGGGTGTGGAGGTGTGTAGAGATACAGATAAGATGTGGGAGGAGAGAGAGAGAGAGAGAGAGAGAGAGAGAGAGAGAGAGAGAGAGAGAGCACTGCAGACGAGGCAGTTACCAGCGAGAAGCCCGAGTCCCAGACGGATCAGAGCTGGAGCACAATGTAAGAGCTGTCACTCACACGGTCCCGCCCACTGCACAGGATTAGACGAGAGGCTGGGAAAAAGGAAGGAAGGAAGGAAGGAAGGAGGGAAGGAGGGAAGGAAGGAGAGAACTCCAGAACTGCCATTTTTTTACTCATGCATTATATATTATCTATCTACACCAGTCTATTATAGGTTCTAAACATAGTCTCTCTTATACAACATTTACATTGTGGATATCTAAGTCTTAATGTGTCCCCACCCTTTTTTTAAAAGCTTTATTTATCATATTCTGTTCTTTTAAAGCAATTTCATGAAAAGGAAATAGTGCGGCACAAAAACAGAAGACTAATAATATTTGTGAGTTTCACATCACTGCTTATACCTTGACTATTATGTTAATAAGCTAGTTTGAATGGCTGTGCCTCAGTAAATACAGCCTGGGTCCTAATTAGTTTTACAGTGTACAGCACAGTGTAAAACAAGCTTTAAGGTGTTTGCTGTAAAACCACGCCAGCCACCATTTCCTCTGTTGCACTGGGACAACTACACTTGTTTGGTGTGTTTCCTCGGATGTGATCGCAAGACAGACGCACACTAAGTCATGTAGATAGCGGAGTGGAATCCTTCAATCGGTCCCATGGGAAAAGTCAAGGGGCTTCCACACCTCTGTCTGTCTTCTGAGACAATAAGTCTGTTAAAGCAGCCGTCGTGACACTGTGGTTAAAAGACTCGTCAATAATCACACTGGCAAACAGCCACAGGGACACAAATGAAATGCAAACCCATCTGCACCTACACTTAAAGATGAAGACATGTTTCATAACTGTAAAACTGATGACACTGTTCCAGATCCACGTCGAATTGTATATTTTAAATCAGGTTAATGATATCAAGTATAAATTCAGATTCAGACCTGTGTATTCATGTCATGTTTAGGTCAACAGTTGTGTCGTTGTCCTTCTCTGACGTGCAGTTGCAGAAGAAACTGTCTTTTCTCTAAAGTAGAACAGTTTATATTTGACTACAGAAGAAAATCTGCAGATGAGCCTCAACTGTGTTTAATTATAATGTATCACAGCCTGTGCAGAATTATGGATTAATTACCTACAGTGAGAGCAATGTGCACGCAATGGAAACCAATGGTGAACGAGGTCTTTGTGTCTTTGCACTAAACTCGTTCTGACTTTAGTTTGGAGCAGTTTTACACAACTTCCATTCAGAAAGGATCAATTTAAACACACCAACAAACGTATGCATGAAGGAAACTGTGCAGCTTGTCTCAGTTTTACATTTTATTCCTCATGTGGGGGTTGACGTACTGATAAAACTCTCCTGATCCACAGCTCGGTGTATTATAATGTCAACTTGATGGATAAGACATCAAAGTAAAACAATATATTGTGATAAACTGATAAAACCCTGCATTCCAGTTATTACCCATCAGCATCTTCTTTTCTTTATAAAATTCCCATGTCTCCCTGTGCATGCTGGGAAAGGTTGAAACACACTGTGAAGCTCAAAGGATAATAATAAGGTACAGAAATAAGATGAATGGATGGATGCACTATGCATAAATTAAAAAAAAAACATTTGTGTTATTGTAATTATTGTATAATTTTCCATGGACAATGTTAATCATTACAATATGTAAAGTGACACAACACTATAATCAGCAGATTGTTATACAGTCTGTATGAAAAATGATTATGAGGCTGCGACTGAGTTCTAATTAATGAACTTTTAATCTACACAATTCCACAAAAATAATGGAATCTGCACAATTAACCATAATCAAAATGCAGATGTTGAATTTACACTGAGAGAAACACGAACCAATAAGTGCTTTGTGTCCTCTCTGATGTTTCAAGCCTTTAAGTATTGTGTTTGTGTTTGTCTGATAATCCTGCAGTTAGCTTTAACTGCCCATCACCGTGCAGGGATTATATTTAGACTCGTAGTTTTATTTTAAGGCTTTTTTCTCTATTACTCATTTGTGCAGTGGTTGTGAATATCACTTTTAATACTCCTGCTTTCTGCATCGCTTCACCATCTGCTGTTTGCCATCAAGCAGTCTAATCCTGTCATATATCATAAGAGAGGATGTGTATATTTGTGTATAAGCATCTCTATGGCATATGTATATATAGAGACACAACAATAACCCTGCCATCCAGATAGATAGATAGATAGATAGATAGATAGATAGATAGATAGATAGATAGATAGATAACAAATGTTCAACACACACAGCAGAACAGAAAATGACGCCTGATGACATACTTTGTTCGTAATACTGCTGCAACCTGCTTTATAATTAAATGGCACATAAACATATTCCCTCCACTCGCAAGATGTCCACAGTTTTTCTAAAAGGTCAAAGTTATATTTGTTCGTCCGGAGCAATAATGTTGAGCATGAGAGTGAAATGACAGCTTAACGAGTTCATCCAGGATATTTCACACCACAGGAACCCAATCAATCCCTGCGTCACAACCACAGGCTGCAATGTTGAGTTCGTGGAATCATTCTTCATTCAGAACAAATTGTGAAATTCTTTCCATTCTCATTCCTGACATTTGTCTTTAATCTTCTTACGTTGGTCTTCTCAGATAAAAGGTTCACCCTCCAACAGCTCGATGACACACGAAGAAATGTTTCCAATTAGCCTGAATGTTTCCAGTCGTTGTTCGGGATCATCACAAATACAGCGAGAGCCTGGTGGAGCCACTTAATGATGGAAAGTGCACAAGTCATGTTACCAATTCAAATCAAATATGTTAGTGATACAAAAACCTTACAACTGGGCTGTTTGGGTCGAGACCTGTTTTCTGTGGTTGTTTGGGGAATGTCCCACGTGTTGGTGCATTTGTTATCTTATACTAATCATCTTTTATTTCATGGATAAATCAAAGCAAGGAGTTCATTGATTGTTTAGTTTTTATTGCCTAGAGGAGGAGGCAGTAGAAATGGGAGTTGGAGTTTCTACTCCTCCACTCATGCACATGCAGTTCATGGTGGCCGTCTTCAGCCAGCGGCCCAAACTGGTTCAGAGTTGTAGTTTATGGGAGTTCCCAGTTATTTTCTTTCTCATTTTATTTCAATTCAGACTTTCTTCAACATGACCTGCTGCTCGAACTCACTGCTATAAAAGGGGCAACAAGTATTTAGGCTGCAGAACAGATTTAAGGTTCCTTCCTTTCTGCCTTCACTGCTCAACCAACCTCGCAGCGCCATGAGCCCATTTTGTGGTAATGGATTTGAAATGTTTGGAAATTAACTTCAACTCTGGGATAAACGTGTCTATAACCAACTTTAGTGGCAGAGGACACAGGCTAATAAAAAGACCTGAGCTTATTAGACACAGGTCTTTTCCAAAAAGCAGGAGTCATTACTCGTAAAGACTCAATTGGACTGTTCCAACGTCAGCGGCAGTTCAATCACCCTACTCCCAGATGGGTGCTGGTTTCTAACATGGTTTATGAGTCAGGACCTGAGGACGTCCCTCTTTCATTAGAATGGCAGCAGCGTCTCCTGGGTCTGTCAGGGTCAAGCCCCCGGGGGCTCAGACCTGTGAGTCTCATAAACACACCTGCACATGTACACAGAGATTTCTCTCCACTCGGGTCCTGTGTGGCTTCTGTTTGCATGAGACACTCGCACAAGATTAATGGAGGAAACTAAATGATTGAAAGTGCTCCCCCTCTGTCATCTGTCATCCTATTATGAAGAAAAACATTTTTCCATATAATTAAAGAGGTTTGTTTCCCCTTTTCACTGAGATAACAGTTTGGAGCCTTCGAGTTTTTTGCAGTTCTATTTATCAATGAGAAGTGAGTGACAGTGCAAAATAGACAGGACGTTTTCCTGCACCAAACCAAAGTGGCATATCATGTAAATAATGTCAGCAGCTGTAAATATTCACCAGTTCTATGACAGTTTTATAATTAGGAAATCAATGGCTTAAAAATTCACTCCGTAGCTGTTTTTCCTTCCCTCTGCTCGTAGCGCTGGAGACAGCAGTTTCCTCAATTACCACTTCGACGTCAAATGCAAATTTCTGCTGAATCAATGCAAAATGCAGCACAGTGATTCCGTCTGAGCTCCCACCCCGGAGACCTGATGATAAGGCCCAGAGGGCAGCACACAAACATTAACTCCACGATGGCCAACAGGGAGGTCAGAGGTCAGTGTGTATCTCACTCAGCCATTTAGAGGTGTGTTTGTGTTTGTGTGCAGCGGAAATCCAATCAGATTCCAATTCCAATCCAGTATTTCACAGACATTGGTTTGGACTAAAATTGGTAGAAAATCACCATTTAAATATATTTTTGATTGAAAATCCTTTATTGGGGATTATACAGGTAAAAAAGAATAGAACACAAACATGGATTAACCAATATTCCATATTAACCTGAGTGAGCCAGTAGTTTTATTAGGACACTCACATGTAAACAGCATTTTCTGACCTAATTCCTATTATGTATGTGTATATGTGGATATTCAGTTAGCAACTTATGCACAACATCTTTATCCAAATAATGTTTTATTCGGAATAAGATCAATAGTCAAAATATTAGTGTCCAGCTCAAAAAGACAGTTTTGTTTTAAATTGGCAGCAATAATCAGGATATGACAAACATAAGGTAAAATATTGTGATATATTATTACACAGTAACATACTTTGGCTCAGTTATATTCAATATATATATAAAATAAAAATACTATGAATTTTGCTTAATGCTTGACATTTTTCATACTTGTGATGAATTAATTGTTAAACCTGCATCATCCACATTTTATTGTAGTTACGCTGAAGAAAAGATCTACTTCTATAGAGATGTTCTTTTTTCTGGAAATCGTAAACCAGAGCTGAAACACTTGGGACTTAAATTCATCTGGAGGAATTTAAATAATTGACACGTCCCTCAGCTTGTTCTCTAAACTCTCCTGTTCATCTCCTTCATAGAACGTGGAGCCATATTAGTGTCGTGGATGTTGTTCGGATCCATCAGTCCAACAGAAGAAGTGTGATTTGAGCAGAGGGGATTGCTCGAGAGTTTCAACCGAGGGCAAACAAACCTGGACCGATCCCCTGGGTGCTCTTCCCCCCACCGTGAACCTCATTAGCCGGGGCCAGACAGCTGTGAGCGCCGCAGACTTATCGGAGGTTCGGTCACAGCTCCACAGAATCCATTCACAGGGGTGTGATGTCACGGATGAATCAATGGACACAAAGATGATGAGGTGTGTCCCTGAGCTTGTTACTGAAATTTGGGATGTGGAGCTTTTTTTTTTACGACCCAGGTTTGACCACAATCAGGGAGCTGATGAAATATCTGGTTGGATTGACCCGGGTTGGGTTCCAGGGTGTGGACATCACGATTGTCTTGTCTTCCATCTGTTGTGATAAGGTCAACACTCCCCTGTTTAATTGCCATCCGGAGCTGCCTGACGTCTCTACCGCGGATTCCTGATCATTATCACACATGTTCGATACCGTCTGGTGATGTAAGTGAGCGAAGGAGCCAAAGTCTCAGAACGTCTCAGAACGTCTCCTTCAACTGACGTTTACAATAAGATGTTGTGACAGGATGAAAAATCTGGCCCAACTTAAACTGATATGATCTGATCTTTACATCATTTGTGAGGTTTTGATATATATATTTACTTGATGTAAAGATGTCTCGATAAAGAGTCTCGATCGCCACCTGGTCATAAATCCGGCCTTCTCCATGTTAGTGGATGGGACAAAGATGGTTTCTGTCATTTTATCTGGTCAAATGTTCGTGTTTCTAACAGGTTTTGATTTGTTATTTGATATCATTAAAAAGTCAAATGTCAGCTGACTCGCAATAGGTTGAGCACGTGTAAAGGCGGTAACGCACTACCGTGGCTTTCCCCCCCTGATCGCTACTGTGCAGATTCTGTCAATAAATCTGCATGTGCACGTATGTGACTGAAATAAATCTGGATTCTAAATCAGTCAGAGACAACACACGTCCTGAGACCTGGCCTATTGTTTAATTTGCAAACAAATCAACCTCAGGATGAATTTCCTTCGCCCCCCCCACACCATCTCAGTCATTTCCTCTCCTCCAAAAATCTGTGTTGTTTCGGCATAGATACTCCGTTATCTCATTACGCCCTCCACATAGTCAAGCTGCCTGAAGCCTCCATTATTCTTTTTTAACTCTGATTAGAAATTCTATTAAAAAAAGTAAATGAGGTCCGTGGGGGCCTTGTTGTTGCTGCTACCGCCCCCCCCAACAAAACTTGTCATAGCCACATGTTCAGACTTGGTTCTTACACGCTGAGCGAATCACACTGATCTGAATGAAACCACACAACTCAAGGCTATCATCAGGTTTTTGTCTCAGTGATCCAATCAAAACCATTTTTACCGCCGCCTCTGTGTTCAAGGCTACAATACATTGACTGGAATATAAATGTGAAATTTCTCCTTTTTTGCCTGTGCATCCGGTTTGTCAGCTTTATTTTAGGCCATGTTATTCACCAGCGCGACGACAAAAACAAAACAGCATCAAAAGAGCATATGGTAGCAGTGAGACAAAGAGCTGCAGCCTGAGAGCGATTCTGGGGCAAAAATGAAAGAAAACAGGACACGACAAGTTTACAGCAGCAATGACAAGTATTTTAAACAGCCACAGAGCTGCAGTGTGGCTAATTAAATGTACAATATGCTACAGGGAGCCTATGGAAGCTATTACAGCCACAATACAGCTCACGCTCTTCACTATGAAATGCTTTGGACTTGTATACTAATGGGAACACGTCCCCTGTGCCAGAGAGATGAGCGGTGCTGTAATTTCTGACTCAATAAATAAAATACACTTTCATCAGCGTGACATGTGGACGCGCGCGAAGCTGGTTGCGTTCAGGTTTTCAGGAGAGGCTGGAGTCGGTGTGCAGAGCACGAGCAGGGCCGTGATTTAGGGACGGAGCAAAGTAAACAAATAGAAAAGATAACGTGCTGACGGGGCAAAAACTCAAGTATGGTGCTGACAAACTGGTGCAAGGCAAAGCACAGGCTGCAGAGGATTCTCAACAACAAAGGGTGCTGCAGGTGAGACGAGGCAGAGGGAGCATGAAGCTCAGGGGCTGCTGGGAGTGTTGGTTGAGCGTAGCTACCAGTGCCAGACATGCAGGTGATCCACTGGGAGAGACGTGGTGGTTGATCTGCTCCTTTGTTGCTGCTGAGTGTTGGGGAGAAGATGATTGATTGATTGCAGGGGAGTGTTGGCAGGAGATGCAGGACACTGGAAGCCACGCCCAGTGAACACACACAGGAGTACACACACACACACACACACACACACACTGACAGAGAACACAAAACAACAACTAGAAGGGTTTTTAAGATTAAGATTTTTACTTTCTTCTGCACCCACTGTGCACATTACACCAGTCTCCTAAACAGGTCTGATGTTTTTCATCAACATCCATGAATTCTTCAATGAGAAAAATGTTGACAAACGTCCGACCTCACATCGATAATGAAAGTGAAAAACAAAATCCTGGATCTGCACCAAAATTTAAAAAGGTCCTTCCCGGACTCCACCAGGTTTGGTGGTGATCCATCTTCAACTTTTTACATAATTGTGCCAATGAACAAACAAACAAATGAGCGGAAATATTGCCTCCACTTAATCATCTGAGTCTGTGAACTGCAGAGACGGATCAAATAGGTTTAATACAAAAATATTTGGTTTGCAATGTGATTTCATGCTCCATTGGAAAAGTATTTTTTTCGTATTTTTAAAATACAAAAATACAGTAATGTATTTTGATTCATGGAATGGCTGCTGTATCTTATAGTTTATTCTGATACACTCACAATTCAGGTATTTGGTATTTTATCACAAAAAAGTGTCCGTTTCCTTGGTTATTGAGTAAAAACGGAGTTGTTTGACAGTTTTCTTTCTCAGTCAAGTGAAGTTTAAACACCACAACCGACACTTTTCACAAACACATTTGTCCTGTTTTCTCCCTGAGCTCAAAATAAGGGACTTGTACTCCCGACTCCCTATTAACGACGATCAAGGCTATTGATCAGCGAGACCGAGGAAGATGTGTGGGCTGATTATCAGGAGATCGCTCTGCCCCCCCCCCCACACACACACACACACACACACACACACACACACACACACACACACACACACACACACACACACACACACACACACACACACACACACACACGTCGTACACTGGGGATCCTTTTCTCCCCGTGCTCGTGTGACACCGCCGCTGTTCTGCACTGGTTGCCATGGTTTCTTCTCATGTCAAAGTTTTACTAATGAAGGGGAGAAACAGTCGGGGTCTGTTCAGTGACATGTGAAGCCCGCCCACATAATTACCCTCAGGGATGACCGAAAGGCCTCTCTTCACATGTTCCTCAGGAGTTCAGCCTCAGACGAGGGATAAAGGTTTGTTAGTGTTTAAGTGGAGGTGGTTAACGTGATGAAGAATGTATTCGTTAAAGGAAGAAAAGAGCAAGAGGAAGTCAGGGAGGAAATACATGAGGGGGTAAAAAAACGTTAAAGAAGGGTTTTTCGTTAACACTGAATCATATCACATTCATCGCACCTGCGTCGTTTGATATCCGAGCAGAACGGGGATTTGTTTTATCGATGTTAAAGCTTATCTGCACCATCTTTCAACTGGATACTGATCCTTGCTTTGTACCGAGGGCTGATACCACCAATTATAATAGAGGGAAGTGCGGAGCGGCCCCGGCACACTCACACAGCTATCTGCCATCTTTTTACTCCCAGTATCCTCTGCGGTTTTCAAAAGGCACTCCGGCATCAAGTTCATTTCAATGGAAACTCTTTCAAGTCAGAGCCCGTCTGTGTGTTAAGTGAAGGAAGTGGAGTATTCCATCAAACACATTTACCCACTTTGATCTTCACGACAGCTTTTGGCAGCGGAGGAAGAGATAGTGGGACTATGTGTCTTAAAATGTGTGTGTGTGTGTGTGTGTGTGTGGGACTCCACAATGGTAGCTAGTGTTCAGAGATGATTGACAACCAAGGTTCCTGGTGCAATGTCTCCTTATGTTTGTGGAAATTCTTTCTATTGTTGGTATCTGATACGTCAAATGTCATTCTGAGTGAGATGTAAAGAAGAAGCTTAAAGTGTAACAGGCTGGAAATGTCATCCTAAAACTTGCCAATTTGAACAGGCTTAAAGTACGAAAATAGAGGAATATAAAAGTATACATGTGAAAAAACTGAACACATAGAAAATTGATCCTGTTGATCCAAAATTAAAAGGTTTTTCCTTCGGTCATGATCTACAACTTCAAAGGTTTTTGACTAAACCTAAAAACCAAAACTCTAGTGGAAACTAGAGTGGTTCTCATATGAAGAAGTTGTTCCAGAGATTAGATGCAGCCAATGCAAAGCCTCAGAGCTCGGGATGTAGTATGAAGTTAATCTAGTTGTGCCAGTTTATTTAAAATCTTAAAAACAATCCTGAATTTGATAGGAAGCCAGTGAACAAAAGAGTTAGACTTAGAGGTACGGACTCCACTGAGTCATGTCTGATTCTTATTATGAATTTATAGCAAAAACTTCAAAGAAACGGTCAACTGAAGGGGAGGAGCTACACTCAAACACTGGACCTGGATTAAGATCAGATTTTCCACAAAACAGACAAAAAATGATTCCCTTACTTTGAAATAAGACTAAAACACAAACTTTACAAATATGAACTGAATTTTTGCTTCTCCAGTCAGAACCTACGCCCTCTCTGTCCTTCACTCCTGCATCAAGGTTCTTGAGGGAGAAGATTCAATAATGAGGGAAAGCCGGTTTTGAGAACCTCGATAAAACAGACACAAGCAGCGGAGCGTGACGAACCCAAAGCTACAACTACTCAGAACGACTCCACGTCAACGAGTGTTCTCTACCGGTTCGTCGTGCTTGTTGTTCTTCTGGGTCACAAGCAAACAGCTGCGGTGACGGGGGCCCCGACCGACTGACGCTCCGCTGCACATTAAGTCTGCGTCGGAGGGAGAACGGGTTCAACGGATAATTTGCTTTCAGATGTGATTCAAAATTAGGTGATTTGACGATTTGACCAGTGAGTCCAGGATGAATCCAAAGCAGCGCAGCACTGATTTCTATGGACAGGCTGATGATGACTGGATAATGGAGCAATTTTCATTCAACCTGCGGAGATAACAACCCGACATTTTCTCATATATTACAATCTGACAGCAGCAGATTAAACATCCACGTTCAACACTTTTACTTTGACAGACAAGAGTATCTAAAAAAGATTCAGTTGTTCTGAATGATCGTCTCTCTCATTCTTTGACAGTATTTACTGTCACAGCTGAAGACGTCGAGTTCATCAAGGTCATGAAAAACAAACTCTGCACGTTTTCAACAATCTACAGTTTGTTTTCAACTCTCCAGCTTGGAAACGCATCTTTTCATTCTCCCCCTCCTCCCAGTATACAGCGGCTCATATGCAGATTAAATATATTATAAACTGGTATTGGCTCCAGCCTCTTGTGATCCTCAAAGAGTGAGCAGGATGGATGGATGGATGGATGGATGGTTAGTAGAACTTAAACTATTTCACTGCTGCTCCAGATCCAGGACTTTTTTCTTTAACAATGCGTTATTGGGAATGATTCAATATTTGTAACATTTTCCCAGGAATATTTGATGGATTTATATATTTTTTTAGAACAGCCATATTCAGTGGACTTATATCTATGAGTGTGTGGAATTTAGTGCAGCTTGATCTAATTGAAGAGGCTCTACTGCCATTCAAGTTCTTGTAAAAAACATATGTGTCAGTGTCCATGAGCCAATTATAAAGTAATCGTATAGAAATGTCCTGTTAAAATATCCCTGCATTACCATACTGTACTAACAGTAACATACACATCCAAACCAAGATCAGTTTATTCATGACATTGTTTATTGCAAATAATCTAGTATACTGTTCGGAAAGCAAATGAAAAGGAGCCATACAGGAAGTTAACATAAAATAAAATGAATTTTGGTTGTCACAAAAATGACAAGTGACTAATAAAAAAGAAATCTCAAAAAAGTAAATAAGAGTTCAGAACAGAAATTAATCAAAGAAAGAGAAAAACAAGGAATAAAGAGTTTTGGCTCTTTTTAAAGTTTAATATCCAAAAAGAAAAAGTTGAACATCATCATGGGGAAGTTACGTGTGCAGCATTGAATCTGAATCCGTTCTCTGGCTCCACCAGCGCAGCTCGCTGACTGATCCTGAAGATCTGAGGCACATGCTGGTTTATATTCATCCAGCAAATCAAAAATGTATTTTGGCTGTGTGCCAACAGTGATTCATAAACCAGCAGCAGCAGCAGCAGCCTCAACATCTCTCTCACACCTGACGGCTGATGAGGAGATTCAAAGTCCAGGTGAAATTAAATTCTCTGTTTTATTTATTTTGTTTGCTACAGAATACAGAATACAGATTTCTGAATATTTCACATTTTGTGAATCTAACACACGATTAGCAAATTAAATACTTTGTGTATTTGTTTTAAGTTTGTATAATGATTTGATATATTTGACACATGTATGTATCACCATGTACTGCGTCGGTAAGAAGTTCAGTGACCCACCTCTTACATTCAGAATATATCTATCAATACTTTTCTGAAAATTAAAATGTTTGATAAAAATAAAGCTGTTGTCATATTAGTTGTCCAATATAATTAGGACTCATCTATGATTATTTTGCGTCACAGAAGTTTTGCTTTTTTCTGACTGCCTCACTTGCTCATTATCACCTGAGTCATAAATAAGTTTCTCTAAATGCTGTATTGAACAATTGTTTAGTCAGAGCTATAATTAATGAATTAATTATTATTGTTGTCGAAGGGAAAATAATCAGAAAGCATAATGTCTTTAGGTCTAATTAATCTGGTGTCAACCAGGATTTAAATCACACAAATGTACAATTATATATCGGACGGCATTAGTTGGAGACAGTGTCAAATTAAGAAAGAAGTTTATGAACTATATTTAATTAATAAAGTAAAAAAGCTCCATTTAACACACCCAGCCAGATGAACACATGTATTGTGATGAAATATGTGCTGGTCAACTGTGATGTCCATCGAGGTAATGACCACACGCTGCCATTTATACAGTACATCACATGTCTGGAGTGTCCCTGGTGTCCAATTAGCAAATCAACTTTTTATATCTGATTAGAGCGCTCAGGTCCCCAGACTACATCAGCTCAAGTTTTCAAATCAAATCAAAAGATGATTGTTGTGTGACAGAACTGTGAATTGAACATGAATCAATAAAGATTTAAATATAGAGATTATTAACATTCTCTCCATGTCACTTTGATAAATAACAGCAGGATTATGGAAAGATAAAACATCCACAAAGGACAAAACAATCATTAGCTGTATGCCCTTGTCTTAAGTGTAATGATTATACTTTAAAATCCTTTTTAACGGATTATGAAGGTTTTGTTTTTTTCTATATTAATCTCACCAAACTTTACTGACCTGGCTTTTAATAACAGGGAAGCAGAGATTACAGCAATCAAGGCTCGGGGAGGGACAGAAAAATATCATTAGAAGAAATTTAATCCTTGTAATGTTATTAATATCACGGTAATATGTCTAAACCAGAGCTCACATGATTTTATAAGGTCACGGCTTGATTCAGTTTTTTAATTTAAACTTTCCACTTCACTGCTGCTTCCTTCGGCCCAAGTTTTACATGTTGGTACCGACAAAGATCATTTAGATCCTTTTCCATATTTCTTGTCCACACCAGTGACTTCAGGAGAGGAGGGAGATTTACCAGTTACCAGTCACTTTACTTGCTAATTCTACTTGAGCAAATAACAAGTTGTGCGTGTGTTTGTGTGTGTTTGTGTGTGTTTTTCATGTCAGATATGATCCAGAAGGTTCGGGTGGAGATAAGGAATATTTGTGTGTTAGGTTGAAATAGTTTAGAATTGAGTGAGTAACACAAATGATGAAAAAATTATAGAAAACTGAAAAAAAAAAGATCAGGAAACAAGAGGAAAATGAATCATTTATTATAAAATAATTATTCAAGGACTGAACATTAAAAGCAGAAAACAATTGCTACTAAATGTTATTTCGGTAATTATTGATATTATAAAATGTTTTTGGCAGAGAAAAGTAATATATGAATATATTTACTTGTGGATTTTCTAACTTTGTTCATAAAGAATCTGTTTCATACTTGAATTCAGTTTTTTATCTCTCAGGGTTGAAGCTTCCTCGTCATTGTCCAACAAGTGAATTTAGCAGAACACAATTCAGACAATCTCTCCACCAAAGTCACACCACAGGTACCTACACAAGTGTGTGCACACAACAACACACACACATCCCCGCACAATGCTCAACACCAGCAGTTGGCCTGGCTGTGATTGGCAGATCATCCAGAGGCGACATGAAGCCTTTCTCCCACCCTCAAACTGAGCTGTCAGTCAAAAGGGAAGAGGGCAGCGCTGCGATGTGGGTGCTGGAAATAGCCCGTCCTCACCTCGGGCCCTTCGGGGGCCACGCTGGGAACATAATGTTACAGGCAGCCACAAAACTAAGAGGCTACGCTAACCTGCACAGTCTCTGGTGCAGGGCCTGTCGCTCTGAGGGGGCAAAGCTTGAGAGACGGATATATTTCTGTTCTGTACTTGACTCGTTTTCATTTAATTTCATATTTTTATCTGAAGTTCCTGCTTCAGGAACATTGACTGAGAGTGAAGTGTCGTTCCCCAAACCATCGTTTTACATTTCTCAGGTTTTTATTCTAAACCATCTGACATTTGAAAAAAGAAATACTGATAAAAATATGGATTTTTAAATAATTCTTTAAACTATATTTGGTTTAAAAAGCAGAATTGAATAGAGGATGGTTGTTTTTAAATCTTATCCTTACTGTTTGCATGTGTTATAAATGTAATCAAACTGTGGAAACCAACTAACGTCTTCTGTAATAACTGTAAGATCAATGCAACTATAGGTTTTTAGGTGAAATTATACCAAATAAAACAGCACATAAAGCTTGTGTGGCCTGTGATTGATTTTTACTGAATATGTGAACATACAGTAAAATGAAATAATAGTTATAACATGTGGCCTCATCAATCAGACCGTTTTTTAATGTTTAAACATGAGCACATAACAACCAGCTGACTTTAATACGACCACGATGGATGGATCAGATGTGTACAACGCACAGCATCATTAAACCACAGAGACAAAGGGAAGCTACATCCAGAGTCAGGTGCTACACAAACAAGGACAAATACTAGTCTCATTACTTTGTACTCGTTTGTACTCTGTGGTGAAAACCTCTGCCCTGAAACACCTCTGTCACACGGAGGCCAGTTAGCCTGGTGAAGCAGCTATTTGCAGTTCATTAAAAGGTTCTTGTTCCTTCACTGTCGGGTTCCAGGAAGTGGTTTTGTCGTTGATTTATATCTAATGACTTTGTCAACTTTAATTCCTGACACGAGGCACAAACACTGATTTCGCTTGTTATTCCTACACAACACATAACGAGCTGTAGCAGCGTAGCAGCGATTTAATAATAATCCGACTACACACAGTTCCTTCATTATATGTGCTATTGATTCACTCACCTGACAGAAAGTCCGTCCATGTTCCTTAGTGACATCAATTAACAGGAAAAACATGACGCTTGTTGGTTGGAGCTTTGTCTTTCTCTAATTAGTTAATTGATCTGTTTTCACTGTTCCTGGCATATTCACACAAAACATAAGGTCTCTGTGACCGTCAAGACAGGTTTGAGTTTTTTTCAGTAATGGATCATATTTTTCCTTCACTTGGAGCAATTATGAATTTTGTTGACATTATTCCCTGTGATTTGAATTACAATACAATTCTAAATGTATAGTGTCATGTCAGGACAAACCGATGTTGGAGAAATTGAGGAGAAGAATACGAACATTTCTTTGCAGTGAAAGTAAACAGACGGATTCATTCAGACTTTTCTCACTGTATCAGATCGTGCTCATCAGTCACAAAGTGAACAGTCTTTAGTTCCATCCCTTTGAGGACGTGAGGAAGAAGAGAAGTGTTTGTTACTTCCTGTCCTGACAGTGGAGCTGACCTGAGAGCTGAGTCCGGTCCCGAGCACTTTTCCTTTTCTCTGCCCTGCTCTCGCATTCATCTCATTAATTTGTGTTTCTGAACTAATTCCTTTTATCCTGATTGGCTGTAAATCTGTTGCTGTGTTCAGTCCCCCCCTCGCCTGTTCTGTTCTGATGCGTTGTTCTCCTCCAGCTGTGGTGAACCATGCTGAAAACCTCCGACAGCTTCGTGAAGAAGACACTTCCAGTTCAAATTAGCAGCATTAACAAGTGCTGGCAAATTTAGCTTCACACTGTCTGTGCTTTGCTTCGAGTCAAGTCCAGACTCCATGTGCCTGTCTGCTATTTCTGACTGTTTTGTTAGAACAAGAAGACGTTTTGTGTTCAGAGTTCTGTGCCCACACGGCTCGTGTTGCTTCCAAGGGTTTAAAAAGCTCTTCTGCTTTTCAACTCATCTTCCAGTCCTCCTTTGCAATGAAGAGAACCATCAAAGTATGAAGGTTTAGGAAAGTCAGGAGAAGAAGATCATAAAAGATTTCTGACCTTTTATTGAAAATGATTGTGTTTTTCATAGCAACACACAAGATGACTGGCTTTATAAATGTCTATATTATATTCTGGACAGTATGGTGATGTACCGAGATGAAATAAACTTGCCAGCTGGTGATGGTTCAGCTTCAGTGCAGCTGAGTCGTGTCCTTGCTCAAGGGCATTTTAGTGGTGATAATGAGGGTCGGTGCAATCCTTCCTCTTACCTATCTGGAATAATGCTGCAGGGATCGAACCCACGATACTGTGGTCTGTAACCTGCAGCCCACAAAACAAAACACATGAATAAACAGGACTGATTAGATTCACAGGATTAAAATCAGTCGGTTAAACACATCTTTGTATTTAACGGAACACAGAACTCAGTAGAAACATGATTTTTATCTCATAAAGTCTCTGATAATTACAAGATGTTTATCTCACGATGACTGATGTTTAGTTACAGGAGCTTTGTTGTTAAAGTTGCCATGGGAACTTCAGGTCGGCTAAGAAAAGGACACAGAGAGTTTTAAACAAAACCCTGAGACGCCGTCAGATCATCATCAGATCTTATTCTGAGATTCTCAAAGTAAAGATCATGTCGACAAAGATGTCTCCCACAATCAGCCCAACTTCATTTCCAATTTATCCTCTGAATCAAACCGTGTTTTTAGGATTTATCTGACAGCCACTTTATCCACTGCAGCACATCTTACATTAGTATTTCCAACCAGAGTGAGTGGACCCATTACCTGATCGCTGGCAGACGGATCCAATCCCCATCAAGAGTTTGACAGTGTCACGGCTCCACGTTACTGTTTTGTACTTTTCTGATGACGAGAGAACGCGGCTTGTTTTTGACACTTAAACTGAAGTGATGTGATCTACAACCTGTCGGGGGGGGGAGCATCAATATTAAGTGATGGATGGAAATGGTTTCTGAATGTCAGTCCAACACACGGGATGTGGATGTACGAGCTCTGACTCTGTGTTTGGATCAAATGCAGATTTTACATAAATCTGCTGAAATAACAGTCAATGATGGAAATTTGTGAGGATTTTTCATTTGCTACATAATCAACATTCACGTTAAGACTTGTTTACATAGAAATCTGGAAGAAATGTTTTCAGTTCAGCATCAAACTTGATTAATTTAGTCACCAAGATCTGTCTCCAGTGCTGAAAGTTTAAGTCCCTGCACCAGCAGCTTATTTTACCCTTTTAAACATTTCTCCTTCGTTTTATTTATTGCAAAGGTTTGTGAAAACTCTGCTCATGGGTTTAAAATTACTTAAATGTAACTCTACGACCTATGAATACTCTTATACGGCCCCTTCCCCTGCTCCTCTGTCTCCCCACCTTCACAGCGCCACCTGCAGTTGAGGAGAAGTTGACAGGATTAGTTTCTTTGGTTTGTGACATTACAAACTGTAACTGTTTGAATTCACTCTGGTTTCATTCAGACTTTCACTTGTTATCTGCAGTGTTGAGGAGGAAATACTTCCTTTTGCTCAAAATGTGTATTTTGACATATAAAAAGCTCGAAGGGGAGATGTTTGATAACTAGATTTTCACCATGAGGGGACTTTTATAGTTAGACCTGATTTAAACTCAGATATTTGTGTATAAACTGTGGAGTCTTTTTTAAATGTTACTGGAATTGAATATTGATCGAGATTTGAAGGGAAAACTTTGATCCCTGCTGGTGATTCTGAGGCGGAAAGTCAGGATTCATCTTCTGGGGAACGTAAACGTCTGCAACACATTTTATGACGGTCCACCTCATTGTGCTCGACTGACGACAACACACAAACAAAAAATAACCCATCTCCTCCCACTGCAGACTATTCATACTGAACATAATGACGGACAACACACTTCTGAGTGCAGAGCAGACGTCTTTTATTCGGTGCAAACTTCAGGGTCGTGCACCACAGTTCACTGGAAGAGAATCCTGGACCGACGGTTCCACAACAGCGTTTACAGCAGCTTCTGTGACTTTTAACACCCTCAGATCTAGAAAACAGCTTTCAGCTCCAAAGTAAATGGCTTTTTCTTCCCCAGTTCACCATGACGAGCTCAGAGCATCACATTTCTGAAAGAAGCCTGTGTGGGCTCTGTCACCAAGTGGGAGGAAGCCTTTTCATAGTTATTCTTCCACAAATAGAGTTATGCACAGCAAACTTTAATACAAGTCAAGTACGGCTGTCACAGTATCATATATCTACCTTTATCGTGGCTAAAAAGAAATGAAAATAACGATATCACCTTTAGAAACTTTGGAAAATGACGATCATGATACCTCAACATTGCTTATTGGATGTTTTATCTCACAATAAAAATATGGATAACCTACTAGGATTATGCAGATAGATGAGACATGACAGAAGTTTACTTCAAATTAAACAATTACATTTGTTTTTGATGATGTTCTACATAGATTTGATCTTTGAAGTGTCGCTTCAACTTACTCGAACAAAACATGACAAGATTTTGTTGTGTACTTGCCATCAGACACTGGAGACGTCTGTTTGTTGTCTTGTAATCACAAAAGAAGACTTTGACAAACAAATAGCTTTTTGTATTGTTTAATTATTCTGCATATTTACTGTGCATTGACATCACTTTCACTGATGTAAGATAACGTTGCTTCACTCTAACTCGAATCTACATTGAAAATACAGGGAATAACAAATGATGTATTCTCATGTAGATCCACTATGAAACACTTGAGTTTGGAATTGTCTTAATTCCCGAGGAGATCTCATCAAATATTCTATATCACAAGACAATAATGGAATCTTTACATTTTTCTATTCATGTATTTATTGCCTTTTTTTTCCTGTTCATTCTGAAATGTAAAAAAACATTCAACAATCGGAGAGGGTGAGGAGGAAATGTCACTGGTCACAGCTCATGACCACGAAGACTTGTGAAGAGGGAATTCAATATTCCTTCATTTTAAAGGGTGGAACAAGTTGGGGACCTCTGCCCGAACACATAAGTATCTACTCGATTAAACTTCTTTTTCACTCTGTTGCTCATCTCCACTGACTCTGGTCACATTGTCAGTTTTATTCCCTATTTTTTCCTTCCCTTTACTTTTTATTTTTTTGCCATTCCACCACTCGGGCTGTTATCTGATTGGCAGCCGGCTGGGCTGGCACAAATGGCGCAGATACGGGGAGTGCAGGATTCCGAACAGTTCACACGGTGTCGTGGGATTAAAGATGATGAAGATTGCTCACTGGAGGGATTAGAGATGCTGGAGACTGCTCACTGGAGGAATGTGGCTCAACCATGATGCAGATAAAAAGAAAAAAATCACAAGAATCTGTTCGACACCTCAAACGTTTGTACGGCAACAGTCCCAAGAAGAGGAATTCATATTCTTACACACAGACATGTTGACAACACTGCCCCTGATCTCTCTGAACCCTCAAACTGAGCTGTTTGCCTCCACATATTAATCCTCGATCCACAGTCTCACTCCTGTTTGTTTAGTTGTGGTGGATGATACAAATGTGCCCTGCATGGAAATGTCATCGCTGCCTCAGAGGCTCTCTTGAGTTAAGAGAGATGTGTTTTATTCCCTTTTACATTTTAATAAGTGATTTAAGGGTGGCATCATTAAATCCAAATACTGCCGGAGACATCAGGAAAAAAGCGTTTTCCATTTTTACGAGCCACTCCAAACAAAAGACGAGGAGGATCTGGGGAGAGATTCCAGAGAAACTAATGCAGCAGATTGGCAGAGGGAGTGGGAGGGAGCTGTGTTGGAGAGCCAGGGAAAACATGTGACTGCCAGCGCCGGCATACATTGTACTCAAAAGATGTTATTCTACTTCTCTGTTAAACTGTTGGAAACAAACCGTGCAGCATTAAGATGTGACATGGATGTGAAGATAGAATATGGACAAATTCAAGGTAATGGTATGTTTCATTTTGGTCATACCTGCTTTAACTTCCACATTGGCCAGTCAGTGGTTTTCCTTCCACTGGTTGTATTGGTCGCTCATAACTGGAAACCATTTAACGTCCTCCATGTTATACTTGAGGTCTCGTCTATTTTCTCCACGTGTGGATCACAGCAGAATAAACCGTGGATATGATGTTTCATCACAGTTTATCCACATGATCACATGTCGATCTGTTGAATATGTCACAACATAAATATTTGCAACACTTCCTGTAGCTGTTTCAAAGTAAAAGCATTCTCGCATTCCTGTTTCTTTTGTTTTAACAAGGTTTAGATTGTTATTGAGGGAGTGGAAGACACAAGGCTTCATACCATAGAATCTTAGCTTTTAGTTGCGTATACGAAACTACGCATTGCCTCACCGCTGCAGAACAAGCCGGCCACAGCCTGGTTGGCGTGAGAGTCGCTGTAGCGTCTTGAAGACGTAGAGCTACTCAGAGGACATACTGTATTATAACCTCTTGCAAGCAAGCATCACTACCACTTAGCTATAGTGCCTTTCTAAGTCTTTTATCACGATGTTAACTTCCACAGTTAGACCTGATGTTACTGTAATTGAATATTGATTGAGATTTTTACTGGATATTGATGAAAAGGAGAAAACTTCAACTTGCCGGTGATGCTACTTTAACTTTTCCGTCAGGTTTGAATGGAATTTGAATCAAAACCCAGGGAGAGCGGCAGCGGAGTCAATTCAGGGGGTGACAGCTTAGAAGATGAGTCAGAGGCCTGGTTGTTATTATGGAAAACGGTTTGGCGAAGGAGGAGGAATCTTTGAGAGGAAATAACTTGCACAGACCCATCAGCGAGCAAAACAACCATCCTGTATCAGCAGGGGATTATCACTTAGCATCTCTGCATCGAGCACGGTGCTGCAGTGGTTAGCGCCGTCGCCTCGGTGTCTGCGTGGCTAAATGGGGAAATTCCATGAGAATATCCGGATAAACAACCTCAGGTATGAAAACCTGCAGAATCCCTGAAATCCTCACAGCTTCTCACTCCCACAGGTTTCAAAGGGGCTTGGTTTCCTCCAGCAACAGTGGAACACACCCACAAAGGGGACTTAAAGGTGAGTTGTGTGCAGAGTTAATATGAAGGAGAGTAGTTTGATGTAGTGGCAGATTTTCATTAACACACAGATTGTGTGAGTTACGTCTAAGTTCTACCCTGTGTGCAATTAATGTGGTCGGTACAATGCAACATAAACAGAATGCCAATGCCAATAGTGACTCGTGCACATCCACAATCTCTTCTTTGTTTATGTCCCCCGGGAAACCTCACGGCAAAGAGCGAGGAAGATGGAGAATGAGACGGCATCAGTCAGTGAACGGTGCCGGCTACTCCTCGGGGGGGAGGGAGAGAATATTCAGCTCCACAAACATTCAAGCAGATCAATTTGACAAGGACACGGTGGAAAAAAAATCCCATCTACATACAGTTCATACACAAACACACACAAGGCCTCTTCCGCCCACTCACTCTCCCTTTGCAGTTTAACAAGCACACAGAGACATGTAAACTGAACTTTAGTTAGAAGAAGAGCTGCGTTTCTACCGATTTAATGAGGGCAAATATTGAGTGTATATGTGCGAGCAGACACGCGTGTGAAACTGCAGCACATATTTTTCATAAAGGCGCTCACACCTGCAGTCTATTTTAGAGTGTGGAAGAACACATTGTCGTTTTTTTTTCTCCATCCAGACGCGGAGCCACGTTTGTGAGAGAAACCCGAAGCCCTAGATATGAAATACAAGCTTGTTAGAGTCAATCCTTCGAATATCTTTAGGGCGTTCTACTAAAAACGTGCAATTTATTGGGCTGTTTTCAATGCATGTTGCAAGTGTGCAGCAGATTCACGACACTGCCATCCTGCACAGTCTCCCATCGCACAGTCCTTCAGCACATTTCATCATTTTTTACACCTGGATTTGTTAAAATGGGCCAAATGTTCAGGTTCGTTAAAGAACTGGGCACCGGGGTGAAAGTTAAATTGCTCTCTCTCTCTCTCTCAATCACCTTCCTGAATATAGGGAAGAGCCAGCTTTTAAAAAGAATTCATCCCAACTGCACTGACCACCTTTCTTCCTTTCCTGCTGCAATCTATCCATTAATGTCCCAGCACCCTTCAAGAGGTAAGGACACGACAGTCCCCACCCGTCAGTCCCACCAAGCGTTCACTGGAACCGAATTCTGCTTCATTGAGTCACATGGTGTGTGCATGGAGTTAATTCCCAGAATTCCTTCTTTCAGACTCTCTCCTTGTCCTTCTCCCATCCATCGTGCTGCAGCTTGTCACCTTTGCAGTCAGTTTGCAGATTATTAAAACAAATGCCTTCTCTGTGGGCGACCTCGATACATCTCAAACAGTGACTGATGAGTGAGTTTTTGCTGCTGCCTGTTTCGAGACAAATGTTGCACCTGAACACACCACGAAAAAAAAGCTGAGAGGCAACGCAACAACAAGGCACATGTACGTTTCTGCAACTGTGTGACATGGATTAGTTAGTGGTCAACATTCTGTACAATAAGAAATCCTGGATCAGAACCATATTCTCATGTGTTCTTCCCTGACCTGCACCACATCGTACCAGTCGTCAGTGTAATCCTGCAAACTAACAGACAAGCAGCACCAGGCAAAAGCGTCTTGATGGAGGAAAGATAAAATAAAAGACGAATGTCCAAATAAAAATGCATTAAACAGGTGAAATCCATGATTTGTTTGGCAATACAGGCGTCCACAAAAAGTGAAGACAATCATCAACCACAGGCATTAAACTCCAGCTCCTGTCTTTGTGTTTTAGAGTCGTTATTTACCAATGCATTAAAAGAAAGAAATCCCTGATTCACCAGGCTGAACAGGCGTCCATGAAAACTACAGTCGATCATCCACAGCACATTAGATGCAGCCAGTGAACAACTCCTGGCTCTGAGTTTTTTAGAGCCTTTATCCACCAGCCCATCATTCTGTTCCTGCCCCTTTTTCCAGTTTACCACCCCCCCTCCCACCATTTCTCAGCTCGATACTCGCAGCACCTGTCTTGTTCTGCAGCGAGTTGCTCTGCTCTCAGCGTCGGCATTCGCCTCACGCTCTCCGTGACTCTGACGGCTGACTGACACTCCACAGCCTATTGCAGGGATCTACAAATTTAGCTCGCTGCAACACAAGCATGCAAAAAAATACCGAGCCGAGGGACACACAAACACACACACACACACACACGCAATGACAGTTATCATCGAAAAACACAAATCTGATTTGTGCAAAAATAAATAACATTGAAGAAAACATCACATTGTATTGGAAAGTACACAGTCAGATCTTCTATCTAATAACATGGAATCTCATCCAGCCGACCTCGATCTACAGATGAAAGTCATGTGACAAACAAAACACCACATTGTGTAATTTCTTAGAGATGTGCTCTTAAACCCAGAGACTCTTTACTTTAACTTCAGGGACAAACTAATCGAGATTATTTTTAAAGCATCGTGCAATTTATATACTTCGAAATATCATCTTAAAAGCGACAGATGTGAGGATTGACAGAGTCGAGCAGCGGCAGAAACCAGGGCGGAACGACGACTTGGCCTCTTCCAGTGCGTCGTGGCGCCTCGTGTCGTTATGTGGCACCAGCTGCCTGTAGACTCGTGACCTTTGCCTGCTCGCCTGTCCACCGTGGCCCAGCTCTTCAGGGATGAGATTGGCCTCTGGTCTTTGCAACTGACATGTCAATAAGCTCTGTAAGTAATGAAAGCTTTTTGTGCGTGTGTGTGCTTTCTTTCCTCGCGGTCCTGTGGCACTACTCTGCCGTCGTGTCCCAGCTGGCTCAGCTAAACGTCTGTGAGTATCGTCTCTCTCTCGTGGGTTCAAGTTCAGCTTCAAACACAATATGGTTCAGTCCCCCCCCCCCCGCCTCCCCCTCCTGGAGACACAACTTTCAGAACAAATAATGTAAGACACCACTGTTTGAGCTCTGTGCTTGAACCTCCATCCCATACAAAGGTTAAACGTCTCCTCGGTATTTTAGGTAAATGCCACAAGAACGGCTGCAGGGGATTTGAGTACGGCTGCTTCCATATGTGCACCGTGCATTATTCTCATGTAAAGTGTATTAGTGTTGTAATGCATGTGCAGTGAATGTGAATCATCTGGGTCCCATCTCCTTGTTTTCTTGTCCGATAAAGTTCTGGTAGCTTTTATTTCTACTATTTATTATTTATTATCTACTTCTCAATGCTTTATCATCCAATGAGAACTTTTATATTTACACTGTCTGTGACTTTCATGTGGTTTTGGAAAAATCATCCTTCTACCTTCTCAGTTTCCTGAAATTCTAAACATTCAGTTTTAGATTTTATATTTTGAGAGAGTGCAGCTCCAGAGTGAGCGCTCCTCTCTCTCCCTCTGTTCTCTGGGGTTAAATCATTCCACTACGTCAAGTCGTCCTGTCCGTCTGTTCCAGATGTTGTGGACAGGTTCAGGCAGCTGCAGACGTGGACCCAGGGCGACTGTCAGAGGAAAACTTATGTCTGATATTGTGTCTAGGAAAATGTACTATATTACGTGAAAGTCGCTGTGGCTCTGAACGTCCCAGAGAATCCAGTTTAATCAGAAATCTGCTCGCTCACTAAAGCATGATAGTGTGTATTTAACAAAAAAGGAAAAATATTGGTTTTGAACAGACAAAATCTGAATATTTGCAGCAGAGTTCAGCCGTAGAAAATAATTCTGAAAGCAAAGCTCTGTCACTTTCCAATTTGTTCTCTCAAGCGCACATTCTCTCCTGAGTTGGCAGAAACATTTGCACTGGACCTGCAGATAATGTGCTCAGGTTTACATAAAGTGTTTTTTTGGGGATTTATTCTTTCAGTAGCTGTAATATTCAGCATTTCCTGTCTTTCCTTTGAGGAGATGTTTGCTTCTCTGATCCACGTTTATCCATCCACACTATTAAACGTGTTGCATACAGGTCACTGATCGCGTAGAAGTTCACAACCTCAGGGTTCGGAGGAACATCTGTTGAATTTTAGTTTCTGCACAATAAGAAAACTCCACTTTAGAATCCGTTTGATTCTCATCAGGATTTTTCCTTTGCTTTCACCCCTCCACTGAATACTCTTTACATCCTTCTTTGTGTTTCCATAATACAAAAAAATGAAGTGCATCCACTGCTCCCCTTTCTTTTAAAGGAGGATGGGATATTATCGGGTGTTAGAGGCTTATAAAGGACAGAGTCTGTCATCTCCCTGAGCCGCGGGAGGCTTCTGTTGATAACCTTTACCCTGAAGACTTCCAAACGCACTGATATCGCCGCTGAGGAAATGGGGACTCGCTTTATCTGGCCCGCAGCTGCACTCACTCTCCTCAGACATTTCAGTTTTTCAATCACAGCTTATGTGAGAACGGATTCAAAGCTCGCCCCTGACCCAGAAGAACAGGTTTCAGTGTGAGAGTGAGACAAATGGACTAAGCTCTCTGAAGTGGTCCTCTGGTTTCTCTCCTGCAGGAACACACGGACGACTCTGTCAGATGAAGTCATTACGACATCTGTGACGGAATTTGTTTTTTGATGAAGACGAGACAACAAGGAGATGGCACCGATGTCCAACAATAAAATAAAAAAAACCTTTGGATTAAATGTCCTATATTTAATTACCGTGCTGCACATCCCTCTTCCTCCAAGATCAAATTATGTTTCTGGTGATTCTGCACAACAGCAACAATGGCCGCCAAGGCCCCACAGTCCACTAATGAAACCTCATTTATTTCCCTACATCCAGATTTTTATTTGGATCTGCACCAAATTGGACATCAGTCTCCTAAATATACCTGATCAACAATCATTTATTTTTCCCTAGTGATAATAATAGTGAATGTGGAAAAAGCCCCCTCTTGCAAAGTTTAAAGCAATTATATTTCTGTATAAATAACTCTGAGTCGGCCTCTTTATTTGGATCTGCTCCAAAATGTGATCGGTTCTCTGTTGGTTCGTTTCCCATCCTTCCACCGAGTTTCATGAAAATGTGTTCAGTGGTTTTTTTGCGTAATCCTGCTGACAAACAAACGGACAGAGACGGAACCACAACTTCCCTGAGGCCACAACATGACAGGAGGGAAACCACAAGTCTGAACATATCTTAATAAACACAAATAAATGGATGTAGCCTAACATTAAGATAATAACACTACTTTATGTTTTTAAATCCTTATTAAACAAAGGGAGGAATCTGACATTATCTGTTTTATAAATAACCTGCATCTCAGGGTAAGTAATGTGGATAAATCAATGAGACAGATTGTGACGCCCTGTTTCTACATCATGTGTAACTGGGAGCAGATTTCTCAAAACAATGAATACATGTCTTTTAATATTGTTATGACTTCATAATTCTGGTGGTTTGTGTTGAACCCTCCTGAATTGGATCAGTGCCTCTTCCACCCAAATCGGATGCACATAAACTAATAGAGAGCTGTTCTGAAAGTGACCCGGGGCTAATAACGCTCATCTCAACCTGAGCCAAAGGACAATGGTGCAATTAGGTTTGACCCATTTACGCCAAAGTGCTGTGAATAAGAGAGATAAACGATGGAGCTGTAAGGAGATGAGGTGGAGTCGACCTGCTGCTGTGCAACCTGCACCAGCTGTCATCAGTAAACTCCTACTCCTTTATTTTAACTCTAGCTTAGTTTAATACAAAATGTGGCCGTGCTGCTAAATATCACATCAGCTTTGTTTTCTCAAACCTTCACTATACTTGTGTGACGGAATAGACCAGAGACCACAGTTCTTCCAACAGAGGACATCTTCTGAGCCACAGTGCAACACAAGTTAAATTGTGTTTTCTGGCAAAAAACAACAACTTCAAGGTGCTTATTTAAGTATAGTTATTACACTGTGTGAGTTTTAATACTTGCTGGGTTAAGTCGTGACTGTGTTGTTGCTCTGCAGCCTCCAGGATGAGAGCTCCTGCTGATTCATTTCTTAACACAGTTGAGGTCTGGTCTGAATGAGAAATGCAGAAAAGCTTCACCACCTGCAATTCCCTCAAAGTTCAACAACATGTTGCATCACAGAAGGATTTTCATAAACTCTAACTTGCACATATCCTTCTTTTATTATAGACACTACTTTCAGATTGAATTGATCTTGTATTAGATCATCACCCTTTTGGCTTTTCTCTCTTTTCGTGAAGAGTTTCTCTTGCTCCTCTTCTCCGAGCAGCAGAAGCGATTAAAACCCGACGCTTCTATTGTTGCATCACCATGAGCCGCAGTTAATCATCCGCCACATAAGAAGCAATCAAGCAGTTCACAGTGAATCAGTGTTAATGTATGAAGGAAAACTCTCCCTCGGCTGACGGGGCGATCAACAGGCCCCACTGTGCAGGAGCTGATTGAGCAGCTCCAGCATTGATCTGCTGCCCGATCGATTCCAGATCCTCTCGTGTGCGTGTTCAACACTGAACCTTCAGATTATCAAGGTCAGAGGAGTCGACTCTCCAGCGACTGAACTGTAATGATGTTAGTTTTTGGCTGAAAATGGACGTGGAGAAGAACGTTTAAATTATATCAAATTTAAGGATCATTGGGTTCATGTTCACATATTTAGATAAAACCATATTGCAATATGTGCTAATATTTTCAATCCACAGTCGTACATGTGAGTATCTGTTTTCATACAGACTTCATGACTGTGCAATTATGTGTTTGACTCACACAAATATACATGAAAGATAAAAGTAAACCCAAAACAAACACTTACAGTAAATGAAAGATATCGTACAAAAAGACTATATAATAACATTTTTGCAAAACGTTAATAGTTTGTATATATATGTATTTTACATTCATATAAATAATCCCTATGAGACAAATTGTCATTTAGGAATATGGGCTGTACAAAAAAAAATTGATTTGATGAATATAAGTTATAAAATATAAATAGTGAATAAAATAGTTTTCACATACATAAACATATTGAGGATGTTTGCCCATTTTCTTTGAGGGGTTGATAAATGTTTCCCTGAGCCTGGCACCGTTTCCACATTGTGTGCATGTGCTTATATTGTAACTTCCCTTCTGTACTTTAATACAAAGTTTGATATCACTTCTTCTCTGGATCTTATTAAACATTAAGTTGTGGTATTAGTGATGTCTCTCACACACAGAATGGTGCAGCAGCAGAGAGCTGGTGGTGGGAGTGAGGCGTATGAATGGAAATGACTTCACTGGGCCCTGCTGTTACCCAGGGTCCTTCGGGTCGCACCAGCATGCCCTGCGGCTGCAGAGTTAATGGGATAGCAGCAGGATTGCTGATCAAGCACACTGGTGGCACACACACACACACACTCCACTACACATTCTCTTACTCACACACACACAGATATTCAACTACACGTTCACACACACTCACCTACACAGAAAAACCCACACAGCCATCATTAAAGAGAGAGACACACACACACAGACACACACAGCTCCCACAGGACCTTTCAGGACAGGTCTGTCACACAGGCATCTGTCGCACTATAGCTTTACTACACACAACACAACTCGTGAAGCAATGCGCTCGGGCAGACACAGATTTCCGCCTGAGCCGCAGCAGTGAACTGACTGACAGCACCATCATCTGAAATCCACACCCACAGAGTGAGGCCATGGTCACGATTCAGGGATACGTCACCGGACTCAGGCCGAGAAACAACCACGACCTCCGTCACACACTCACACACTCAAAAGTACCAGCTGCTTAAAGTTAGAGAAAACTTGTGTCCTCTCTGTGTTTTATCTGTTCATCTGCATCACGAGTGAGCAAACCCTGCTTCGTGTTGATGGAAAGCAAGTTGAGAAGCTGTTGAAATGTAAATACTCATCTCTGAAAGGATAACTAGGGTTTTACAGAGGATCAACACAGAGGATCAACTCAGAGGATCAACTCAGAATAATACAAACACTGACACGGGGAAAAAGATCTGGATTCCTGGTATATGAGGAAAACTGTTTTTCAAACTAAAAGTCATGTCTTTAAAATCTTTTGCAGTGATAAACTAAACACAATTAGAAAGTAAACGCAGGGTTAGCAGAATTATTCAATATTGACATTTCCCCCCCCCCCTTTCTCCTTTTAATTGTTCTATTACATTATTTAATCACTTTATCTGAAGAGCTTATTCAAAACAACAAACATCGCCCAATGTGCGTAACAGAGACATTATGGGTTTAATTAAAGTGATATAAATAAAAACACAGGAATGATGTATAATGATGAATAAATAGGAGGAATACCTGAATATCTTCATGAAATCATTTCCACAAGTAAAATACAAAGTGATGAGACCCTGTGTGTGGTGAGGCACGTGTTGGTAGTGATTACAATGAAGAGGATTAAGTAAAGAGATGGGTATTTACACTGGTTTATAAGGTATCACTGGAGGGAAAGCATCTAATTGCCAGTGTTAACTATCACAAACACAGTTTAGACCCAATGATGGAAAAAGCTCTATTGCATTTTTTAACTGGGTGGAATGGAGAGGAGGGATCGGGAGGCAGATCTCAGTCTGGAGAGGTAATAATAATAATAATAACTTGATCTAATTAGCTAAATCAAAGCAAATCATTCATATAGGATATAGGATAACATAATATGATATAATATAATGATATAATACAAAATCAAACACAGATATAATAATGCAACATGAAGTTATTTCGTCAAAAGAGAAACTAACCCACGCCTTCCATCATCGTCCCTCCACCAAGTTTTGCTGAAATCCGTTGAGTAGTTTTTTGAGTGATCCTGGTGAAACACAGTCAAACGGACAGAGGGTGATGGGAACAGCCTTTAAACCAGTTCTGTATTTCATCGGTGACCAGTGAGGAGGGACCAGGACATGTGAGTTGTGGCGTCTCCTCAGCGAGACGGTGCAGACTGACTGAGATCTGCAGCAGTTCCTCCTCTGCAAAACCGCTCCTCATTGTTGTTTAGTGTCATGCGGACACGTCGGGTGCTTTAATTTTTTCTTTTCCGGAACATTTGTACGTCTGCTTGGAGTCGGCCTCGCTCCTCTGTCGCCAGTGGCCTTTGTACTGATTGCGTTTGTGTGGTGGAATAAAACAGCAGCTTATGTGAAATAGGAGCTTCTGAGCTTTCTGTTTTCTCCAGAGCTGCCGACGCTCTGTGTTGATATTCTCCGACATATTTTATTCCGTCTGTCACTCTCGCGCATCTCGCTCCCTTCTTCTTATTGCTTTATTATAGCCTGTGTAAATACACTTTTCTCAGAGTGGTTTGCAAAGAGCCGGGTGATGAGAAAATATCGTGTGTCTTGATTATTTCCATTTTCCTCCCTTTCATGTGCCTCTCCCGACTCTCCCCTGCTACTGGGGACACTGGCTGATGTAACAAGGCTTTTTTAATCTCCGACTTGCTCTTGAAGTGTATTTTTAAACGCCACTTTTTTTTTGCCGCCCTGGGTTTTTGTAATTCCCTGTGTGAAAAGCTTAGCGTGGTAAAAAAACAGTTTAATCTTTTGAATCACTTCTTATTTGCAGTGAGGCTTAGAAGATGTGGGTTTACTCATTGCACTTTCATATTTCACTCCTGTATTATTATTATTAATATTATCGTACACATCATTGATTCAGAATATTGTCTTCTGCATACTGTGTGTATACTTTGTTGTACTGTGTATACTTTGTCGTACTGTGTACTACGTTTTGAGTACTTACCATGCGTATTTATATGTTCTCTGTACTTGTACTCTGTACTCTGTACTGATCCCCGGTGTTTACACTTTGACTTTGACTTCAGAATGTGTTTTTTTGTAACTGGTGATTGTGCTGCAGTAAAAAACCTCACAAAGACACAACCGGACCCAGCGTTGATTCCCAAACAATCCACGTTCTGATCATTTATCATCATGTCAACTTGCCCTTCGCCAATCACCCTCACATAGCTAAATGCTTTTGGCTCAGGTTTCATCCCACACCTCCCACATCCGGCCCACACACCTCATGGAATCATGGCACATGGGTGGCCTGCTCCTGTTTGCCAGGTCTGGCCCACAAGTCAGCCACAGCAGTACTGCATCTCAACCCAAGATGCAGAAGTTGGCCCGAATTAGTTTGGTGCTATTTGGGCTGTGATCAGCATTTACAAAACTTAAGGTTCACATCCAGATTGCATCTTGCCCAGAGCGTGTTCTGGTATATTTGAGCAACATTTGCTATTTTTATAGGCTCACATCCATTTTGTTGAGGCCAGAAGTGCCTGAACGTTTCCTGCTCGTCCCCTCATAGTCTCACCAGTTCATCATCCAGCTCCAGGGTGTTTTTTAAACCAGTCTCTTTACTACACTGGGCAGACATGTTGTTACAACCGGTCCCGTCTGTACCTGCACCAACTACACCTGTTTATTGATCACAGTTTCTAGTTTATTTTCCTCAGCCAGCTGTACCTGTGTCCTCTTGTTGTTGCCTTGGACTGTTGAGCTGCCGCTTCTAGAACGGCAGCGCCTCCACCTCCACCAAGGCCGAACAATGTGTAGGATGAATGATTTGTTTAAGAAAAATAATACAGGATCTGCCCCTTTATCCAAATCTGCACACAAAGTGTTCTTCTGGGGATTAGACTCCATCTCTCCACCAAGTTTGGTGTAAATCACTTCAGTAGTTTTACTGTTTTCTGGCTCATGAAGAAACCAACAAAAAAAAGATCAGGAACATGATGTTATTTCCACCTTTGGCTCCTGGTGAGAACGACGCTGTCGTTATATAAATCTCTGAACACATTACAATACAGAAAGTTTAAAACAGCCTTGAGTTGAATCCAATTAATGTTTTATCATCATTTCTAAACTATTAAAGTCTCAATTATTCCAGAACACTAAAACTCTCGTTTATATAAAAAAATCAAATGCTGAGTCATTTTCTGTTCATCTCGTCAGATTCAGGTTAATGGCCGTTTGGGATCCAGCGACTCTGCTTCGTTATTGATTCCATCATTTGGCATCACTTCCTCTCATTACTGATTCCACTTCCTGCTTCCTCCTGTGTTTCCTGGTGCTGTGACGGTCTGTGCCGCCCTGACGTGTTGAACATGTGTCTCATTCTGAGTTCAGATCGTGCTCCGCTCCCTCTGTGCCACTTCATCTTGGTTCCATCTTCAGCTCCTGTGTTTTGACTCAGCTCCTTTTTTCCGATATTGCTTCTTACTCATCTCCTCTTTGTCGAACACGTTGCATCAGCAAAGACTTCGATTTGTTTACCTGATTATCACCTTGAGTCGTGCGGTTGAGTCCTCGAGTGTGTGAGTCACCACAGCTGCAACACCACTGGTTTCTGTGAGAGAGATTGGAGTCAAATCTCTGCGGACAAACTGGGAGACTAAAGTCATTTTTCGGGGTAATTGTCTGCTTCCCCCGGAGCCCTGCAGCTTCCTGTGCTTTTATTGTTAAGATACAAACCGATTTTAAAATCTTTCCAGTCTGCTTTAAGCTCATCTTACTGCAGCATCTGGCTCCTGAAGGTGATAAATAAAAGCGCTGTGGCTGCCAAGGTCAGTGCAGATTACCTCAGAACTGCAGCACAGTGAAATACAGTATGTTCTTACACAATGAGCCTTTAAAGACAAAGATGTCAGAACCATCTGCCTGCAACTCATCACCGTTTTCTAATTAGGACCCGATGTAGGTCGCCTGAGGTCTTTAATGTGTTGATATGAAAACTCGTTCTCCTCCTCAAACCTTGTTATGTAAACCAACAATCGTGTCTCTCTCTCTCTCCGACTTGGATTTCTGCCTCTTTCATTACCACGAGCTCTCCAAAGCATTATATGATGTTATATTTTAAGTAGAGGAACAAAAATCTGTCAAATCTGCCGCATTCCAACAGTTTACATAATTGGTTTCGTGGAGAAGTGTTTTCTCTTGTTTTGCTGCAAAGATCCAAACTCCGCTGCAGATTTTAACTTCTGCTGACATTTGGAACCGAGGGGCGTCGGATGAAAATACAAAAAAAAACGCAGATGTGCAAATGAGAGAAATATCATGGTTTAGCAGTTTCCACGGATATTACATTTATTTTCTAATATTCTGAATAGATGGTTTACACCTAAATGCACTGAACAACTGCAGCTCCTGGTCCCCATCGTCATTAACCAAAGATAAAGACAAACAGTGTCTGTCACACAAGGCGAAGAAGAGAGACTCCGACTCCCTCCTCCTCCTCCTCCTCCTCCTCCTCCTCCTCCTCTCACCTGCTGCCATTACTGCCCATATCACTTCACACATCCTGTCTGTCTGGTATAGTCCAGCCGCGCCTCAAATCCCCGAGTCCCAGTGGCAGAGATAGGCCATCGTGTAATGGATTTACAAATAGGAAAAAAAAATGGACACGGACAAGATTTGTAGCAAGTGCTGATAAAGCTGCTTTTTCATCAAGAAACATACTGATGCAGCCATTTTACTTTGGTCTTAAAGTAACACTCACAGATTTTTAATTATCAAGCTTTTGATTAATAGTGAGCCTGTGGAACTGGTGTTCATCCTCTGCTGCTCTGCGGGAGCTCTTGTATATCGTCTAAAAAAGTAATCCAGACACGATCAGGTTTTTACAGCAGAATGTGGAACTACTAACTGTGTGTGAGGTTTGAAAACATGCAGGGACGACTTTAAAAAACAAGGAGCGGCCATGACATCTGTGCCTCTGCTGCTTTTTGCAGTTTTTCCCATTTATATCATTCTTCCACAACTATCACAACGTTTTGTTGCGACTTTTATACTGCAACTATGGACTTTCCATGAACGTGCACCCCAGACACCACCATCATCCATGGAAAACGCTACAGATAAAGTAAATAAATTCCTGGATCTGCACCAGAATGTAATGACTTCACTTTGGACCCAAACTGCATTGTGGTATCAAGTTGTGTAATATTCCATCCAGGGGTTTTTGTGTTATCCTGCAAACCTAAAGACAGACCACATGAAAAAATTAGGTCTTTGGCGGAGGTGATAACATGTATGTAACTGTATGTGCCAATGTACTACTACATAAGTACTTTTTAAAGGCAACATTTTGTATATTTGCACCATTACATTTATTTATAATCTTACATTTTCAGTTTCCGAAAGCTCCGGTGACATTAAATAACCTCACTGGTTCTTTTGTTACTAGAAGACAGTTAAGCTGAGCTTCATTTTCACGGTTGATATATAAACTATATGCGGGTATAGAGCGTGAACTGAGGAAATAAATAGTCACAGCTAAAGTTACAAATCAAATACGAACTCATAAAACACCCGACAAGTGACACGTTTCTTATTAATGTTTGCCAAACTCCACTTTGACTTGTAGAAACGCAACATGCATCAAAACAAGGCTGAATCCAGGTGCATGCACAGAAAACACTCGCTGCTCCACAAAGTGTTCCGTGACAAATTGGCGGACGCAGCTTGTGAATCACAAATTACAGCTTGATCAGCGGGAAATTTTGAATCGGTGCCGTAATCTGAGTTTGCTCATGTCCCACCACGTCGGAGCGAGTGCCAGGTTCCATGTTCCCCCACCTCGTGATACACGGGGTAGAATGTGATTAGACGTGACCCTGAACAGTGTGTAATGACATTAGTGGATGGCAGAAGAGACGGCACAGGTGGGGCCGGATGATTGAAGCAGGGGGATGTGGTTTTCAGCTCATGACTGGATGCTGGAGGTCTAACAGGTGATTTGCTCCCATTTATTATGTGCTACACCTTGAAAACTCTTTGGGGGAAGCCCGTGTTTGGCTTTGGGGAGTTTTCTTCTTCTTGTATATGGGTTTTCTGACAATTTCTGTACCCCCCCCCCCCAATATTTACCAAACTATTGATTGGCTGAGTTTATATTTATTATGCAATAATTAACTTTTTATTCATATTTGTCTTCCCTTTTCCAAAGAATCCACATCACCAGCCCGTTCTTTTACCATATTAGTCAATGAAGCAGTTATGGATTTGAGTCAGGATTTACTATGTGTGTGTGTGTGTGTGTGTGTTCGGCTCATTTACACACACCAAACCCCCAACAGTTGACTCACACATGTAAAAAGAAACCAACCCAGCTCAACCCAGCTCAATCATATCATCAGGTAAGTCTACGCTAAGTCTCCATCCCTGAACACACACACGTGGTAATAACATACATTAAGATTGGCCTGTGGGATCAGAGCATTAGCGTTCCCCACCCCCCCGGCCCCGGTGGCGGTGGCATGAGCGCGGCTGGGAGGGTTCCACGGAGCAGACCCTGCACCGAGCTGATAAGGAAGGTCTGCCCCTTCCACACATGCTAATATTTACACCTCCTCACATCTCGCTGACTCTGAAACACCCAGCCGGCCCGGGGAGAGTGCTATTAAAGATATCTCCACAGTTACAAGCAGTATAAAAACATTTTTCAAAATGTTGTGTCTGTGCACGCACACAGACAGACTCCCCCGAACACCATTACTCTGCATAATGACCGTGAATCGATTGGAGGCTGCAGGAATGTGTCGTAATAGGGCTTATTATTGTGCTTTATAGTCTATGAGGGGCACATACTTTTATAGTTGTGGCATCATAGCTTCGTTATCTGCGGTGGCTAGCAAAGAGCCAGAGTAATTTGCTAATTGTTTGGCTAATCATCAGTCAGTTTTCTGTTGCCTTGTGCACAAGCACTCAGTGAAAACTCTTTTTGTACAAGTAGCTGCATGAAATAAAATCCATCCGCTGAGGAAGATCTTTGCCGAAACAGATTTGTTTTTACAGGTGGATGCATTTTTGCAACTGCGATTCCCGTCACATAGAAACTAGAGTGTTTTATAGATGATTCTGTCTCATCAGCACCTCTGTAAAAGGACCATTAGCAATAGATGTCTCTCCCAACATGCATTACCTGCAGGCACTTTACAGAGGATGTCAGGGTCTTACAGTATTAAAGAGAGAAACACAACAGTTACCATTCATCAAAGCAGGAGGAGAAAGGCATCCATTAAGAGTGCAACCTTGAGATTTCGACATTTACCAAAAACATCTAAATCCTTCTTTTCAGCCGCCTGACACCAGTGATCAGGTTTTGTCGGACGACACCTGAATGGAAGATGTTTTTTTAAATATATCCGGCCCTGCTTTACATGCAGCGTTTGACTCAGAGAACGACACTGTCTCTATCGTGCCTCTGAGGGATGACACTGCAGGTTATCTACTACCTGCAACTTCTACGGAGCCTGAACGTGACGACAGGACTGTGAATTTAAATGCTAATTTAAATCTGCACCAGCACAGGTGGCATCACGAGCTGCATCGTCTGCACACTTCTTACAAATTCCACTGTTTTTGTTGATTACAGATTTAAAAAGAAGCATAAGTAGTTTGTAATTGCTGCTGTTGTCCGATTCACACAAAGTCGGAGAGTTTCCCTGCAGTGGTTGTACCTTGAGTCCGTCTGTGGAGAAAACTGCTCTCATTTGAAACCTGGAGATTCAGACAGAGTGAAACTCGTTCCGTCAGGTATTATTTAAAACTCTAATTAGACAGCGGCAGAGGGAGAGACAGTTAAATGAGCTCATTAAAATCTGCAAATGCAGAGCTCCGGTTTTTTTTCTCGTGAGTTTGAAACATCTGCAGTAGAAGTGAAATTAATATTCAAAATGAGAAGAGTGTTTTTTATCTCACTGGTCCATGTTTAAGAAAAGTACCTGCAGTTATCTCTCAGGAATAATCTTGTTTCCTGCATGGACTGAATCACACAACCATGTTTCTTTGTTTGGAAATGATTTATTGACGGTTTATTATTATTAAGTTGTTCACTAGAAGGAAAGTTGACCCCTCCCCCCGTGTGGAGTGTCAATGAACCTCAATGAAGTCACACCTCAGCAAACGGTGTTATTTTCCAAGATGACACAAGTCAGCACTTTGATTTGGTTCAACATCATCTGTGCATGTGTGCAATAACAAGCCTGAGGATTTACTTTATCACTCAGTTTTGCATTTTTCTGCTTGCATGTTACATGTTTCCAAATAAACACGTTAAGCCAAAGTAGCCCTCACCAGATCTGAGGTCAGGCGATATCCTGCCACAGAGAGTCTGAGCACGCTGCAGAGAACAGGAGGAGGGGAGGGTTAATAGGGACTCAGCGGCTCATTCCCCCCCCCGGCACCTGAGCAGGCTAATCCGGGCATGGCTTAAATCATAACCATAATTGACTCATAGCATGTGTCAAACCCTGAAGGTGTTACACCCCCCCCCCCCCCCCCAGAGGAGGTGTCTTCTGCCATGATGCTTCCAGAAATCTGGTTCCATCCTAGTTGGTGGTCATCCATGTGAATGGCAAATGGCTTCTATCATGGTGAGATGGGGAGAGTCAGAAGCGTCTCCGCTCTCTCTCTCTGTGGAGAGTGAAAGAATTCAGCAGCAGACCCAGCAGCAGCTGCCAGCGAGGACAGGAGGCTCCGCTCTGCCAGTTGGTGGTGAACTCTGCCGAGTGGAATAATGGGCAGGATGGAACACGGCTCAGGCTTTGGACTGGGAACTCTTTGTTCATCAGAAATGTTTCACATGACATACTGTTACTCCTGGCCTGGAGGACAGGGAGCTAATAACACACTTAACTCGCAGGATTCTCCCTGTAAAAAACAAATGCAGGACTTTACTGAGAACCAGACTCAACTGTATGTGCACGGTTTTAATGTGCACATACTGTACATTAAAATCATATGTTAAAGGTCACAGTATTTATTTATATTGCAAACAGATGCTTCTAAAGTGATAAGTAAAAATGATATCACCAACCTGAATATGAGCTGAATATGTATTTTTTAAATGGCCAACAATAATTAAATAGTAAGTAGGTTCAAGGTTTGAATCATCTTTCATTGCAGCCACATTTCAGAAGCATGTGAATATGAAATACATGCTAATGTTCATGTTTAATGTATGTCTGACATCACATTAAGCCTCTATCTTCCTGCTAAATTGATTTACAGGCTAGTTGCATGTTTCAGAATTACATATTCATGAACCTTAGTAAAGTCGACATGTGGTTTTGTAGTCAACCTCCTTCCCTCCATGCAAAAAGAACCAGGGGCTTAAATTAGATCAAACCTCCACAGCGTGCCCCACATGCGCTCTCACACACATGCACTGTGACATGCACAGGAATCCATGCACCTGTAACACCTGCTAGCTTCAAAAGAGAGTCAGGGTGAGTGATTGCTCTTACAGAACGCAGGGAGGGGGGGGCAGTTAAAAGACTTTCTGATGGAAACTGCATGAAAGACTTCCTGCAGCAGGTTTTCCCAAACCGGGTAAAAAACAGATTTTTTTTTCCTGCTCGATACACGTGAGTGACCCAGTTTTTTTGTTGTTCGGAGCAGATGAGTTGTTTTTTATTTGTATTCTTGACACAGGACATACATATACACAACATACACCCAAAGTAAAGCACCTCTTTTTGAATTTCCTATATCGTATGAAATCCGTCACATTCAACCTGACAAAAACAGGAGGGAACCTTTTAGGATTCATACACTTTTTCCTAGTGTAATTTTTATGACTTAAAAAGTAGATTCACATCTACAGAGAACTTGACATATTCCCCACAATCCCCTCTTCCTTGTTTACCACAGCATATCTTTCATATTGAAGCAGACGCATCACAAGGGAAAGACAATGTTCAGCCTGAAAACAACCTGGTGTTAAAAATGCAGGGAGCTGTGTTGGTGTGAGCATTTTGCTTCAGGTGAGGAGCTGGTGTCAGGATGTCCGTGTGTGTGTGTGTGTGTATATATATATATATATATATATATATATATATATATATATATATATATATATATATAAAGTACTGTGCACCTTCTGTGCAGAGAATACTAACATGATATTCTTTATAAAAAACCCAGATTATTAAACAGTATATGCTACATAAAGATGATAACTCTACGTACATGTTTGTTGTACAATCATGGAATCACTAATCTAATACGTGCTAAGTGCAGAAAATATATATTCAGTCCTCTTGGATCATGCATTAGTTGAAATATGACAAGTTTGAATGGATTCACAAGTTATCAGACACCAACACAGTGCACAGTGGTTTCTGATGTGCCGATCTGGATAGTTATTACATCTATCCATCCGTCCATTTTCCTCCACTAACCCAAGATGTCCACCAGGTCATACAGGATGTATAATCCCTCCATCAAACTCTGCTCCACCCTGGGGTCTCCTCCCGAAGGCTCCATCCCAGGAGGCACCTCGATCAGACGCCTGAACCACCTCATCCGGCTCTTTTCCTTGTGAAGGAGCAGCGACTCTACTCTCAGGACCAGCAGACACCCGGCGGAGGAAACTCATTTCAGCAATCCTATTCTCTTGGTCACTAACCAGAGCTCACGACTGTGCAGGTGAAGGTCGGAGCGTAGATTCAACTGGCAAATTGAAAGCTCAGCTTCACCTCAAAAGTCTGGGACGGCAGCTTCACTGCTGACGCTGCCCTTTCTCTCCATCCGCCCCTCACTCATGAACAAGACGCCAAGATACTTATCATGTGGTAACTTTAGTCCAGTAACCTAATAAAGGCTTATGAGACACTTTTATTTAGGATAAGAAAAAGTACTGAATAAAGGAAATCAGAGGCGCAGCATCAAAAACTAAACTTAACAAATGAACGACGTTTTTTTAGGATGTAGAAACAAAGGCAACAACTTCTAAGCATTGAAATTAAACAACCACAACATATCTGGATTTTGAACAAACATTTCATGAAACACAGCTATAGCCTAATGCATTACCAATAAGGACAACGCAGAAGAACATGTGACTCATTCTCAAAGCCCATTAATTCACACTATTCACAAAAACCTGTTGAATTGATGAACTTCGACTAATTTTGGTTTTTTAAGTGTTATCTTTCAACCACTTTTCCTCGAATAGTTTTCAAGCTGCATATTAAATTAAGTAAACACATTTATTGTAATGCAGCTCGATCAAAAACAGCTTGAAGCTCTGAAGCCCGTTGAGGATTGTGCGATTTACTGCAAAGACAAAACGTATTGATCCTGTTTGTCGACATATGAAGCAAAAGATTTCACAGTCGCATCATCTTACACTTATTGTCTTATGGACAAATGGAAAAACTGCCAATAAGTGACACACACACACACACACACACACACACACACACACACACACACACACACACACACACACACACACACACACACACACACACACACACACACACACACACACACACACACAATCAGCAGATTGTCCTACATCTGATGTAAAGCAGCGGCGTCTTGTTGTTAATGCGTCCCAGCAGGGTCTCTGGATGAAAAGCAAAAAAGTGTCTGAGGCTTATGAGGAAAAGAAGAATGCTTCCCAAATGAGTGTTTAAACTTCAAACAGAGGCACCGCGATGAGCCGGGCAGCCGCAGGAAGACAACACTGGATCACCAGTAAACATCAAAGCTGTAACCATCTCCCGGTGTATGTGCGAGCGCGGCCCTGTGTGTGGGCGTGTGCGGCGTGAACAGTGTGGGCGCTGGCTCGTATGAATGAGTGCTGTTAATTAGCAGCACATGCACACACCTCGTATTAACCACTACCTGCCTGTCGCACTGCACATCCTCACACGTGCACGTGGGGAGAAATATACACGTGCATGTTCTCACACACCCTGTGGTTTGATCTGTGTTGAAGAGAAAAGTGAATCAGCCTTCGTGTCCGGTGGATTTGGGTCAGATTCACAGGGAGGGAGAGTTTGGAGTGGTTCCTGTCCTCAGAGATATGCATGCCCATATCAATGTGTTTATCTGATGTTAATACAAAGCTGTTTCCAGCAGGAGGAAAAAAAAATGTATTTATGTAAATAGGCCATAAAATATGAAGCTTTCTAAAATCCTGTCATTCAGCAGATTTGACCACTCCGAGTTTATTTGTTCTGTATTTATGTATAAATGTATTTCTTATTTTCCCCTCCTCCTTCTCCCTGCACATCTGAAGGAGGCTTTTTAATCCCCTCAATAAGTTTCCTTTTATGTTTGTTTGTTCTTGTGTGGACTCTTTTCTTAATGTCTTGTGTTTTAACTACCTTACGTGGATTTGCATTAAATCAAGTCTTCCTGTAAACTCTGTGCACCAGTTCACAGCCTCTGAAACTCACCTCACATTTTGTTTGGTCACAGAATAAGAAGTTCTGTGTTCGGAGTTGAAGCTGCAGCCAAGAAGCTGATCTTCTTCTTAGAGAGATAATGTTGTTTCCCTCATGTTCATCTACTGTAAGTGTTTAAATACAATTTTTGTTAAAGAAAATACTAATTAAAGGAGCTTTTCTCTTGTTGAACGAATGAAATAACGCAAATGGTGAATAAATACAATGGAAACTTAACAGAAAAAAAAGAAAAGAAAATATTTAAAATGCTAGAAATGTTTAATATTCAAACGTACAATGCACCAACTTCGGTGTCAACTTGAAAAGAGAGTGAGATTCAAAGCTTTTGGTGATAAGGGCCGATATGTGCTGTAAATAGGAAAGTGTGGACTCCAGTGTGCACACGTTCTTCATGTGTGAAACAGATTCACACACTTGGAAGTGCACGTGAGATCAATTAAATTAGACTGAACTGAATCCTTCACAATGATCCTTTAACGTGTGGGAAACAAAGTGCTGAGCACAGCGGCTGGTTTTAGCTGCAGCAGCGAGAGACCACAGGGATTTTATCGGAAGTGCTAACAATGGAGAACATTGATATTCAAATGCATAATACAGGTGACCTATGCAGTCCACAAAAGGAGCCGTGTACTTGAGGCAGTGAAGACAGGAAAACCTTTTCAAACTGCTGGAACTGCAGCATCGTTGAGCGGCCATTTTTCGTAGTGTGCAGGTTTTACTTTGACCAGACATTTATCACCGTGGACAGTGTGTAAATGTTCTGATGGGATAATAATAGGAGCCCACGCAGGTCGACGGAGTGGAGAGGAAAGGGCCTATTCACATGTAGAACAGCGTGAGACAACAGGAAATTATAATGGTGCATTGTTGCTCTCACTTAATAGTGTCTGAGTAGCTCAGCTCTGACGTACTTTAACTCACTAACTTTACTTTGATTTTCATTATTCATTCATGCCTGCTTATTCTTTTCATTCACTGACATCACGATCACGCAGTTTCCCGAAAGTATTTAATAGAAAGTCTGTATCACCTGATCCCGCACACCCACCTTCTCACGTTATTTTCCAGTCGAGACTTTTTTAAATCACACCTTTTCCCAGATTGTTGTATTATTGTGTTGTACTTGCCTCTCCAGCTCCTTTCCATTCTTCCTACCTGATAATCAGCCTGTTTACGATTCACATCACAACATAAATCTGTCCCTGAACGACGTCCTTTCTGATTTCGATCCTGCAAACTTAAAAAGTAAAGATGAACTAAATTTGAGTCGTACATTCATCACTGAGCTGTGATAATGTTTGACATATTCTGCCTTTTAGAAGTCACCGTCAGTCATGTGGTTCGATTCATGGCAGCACAGCTGCACGTGTCCTTGATCCTCCTGTCCTATAAATGCAGAATGATATCTTTAAAATGCAGAGAGAATAAATCCAATAAAACTGAAGCTGCGAGGACGGAAGTTAGCATCAAACATCAGTAGAGCTAACAGCACGTTCACAGTTCTTCCACCTGGAACAGAACGGCCACGTCATCACCATGTCTCTGAGGAACTGGAAGAGTTTGCATGGGCCACAATCCCTGAAAGAGCAAAGTCAGCATGTTTATCCATTTCTAGGAGGAAATGAGGGAGATTCAGATGCAAGAGGAGTTGTGCTTATTTCAGATCTGATATGGTTTAATGAATGAAAATAATAATAAATAATAAAAGAAACAGACATAATGTGTGATTGCAAACAAGACTGTGCCACAATAAGCTGTGTGCAAAATAGCAGAGATCAGCTTTTACAGTTGATTCGGCTGCACGAGGTTGAATCTGACAGAATGAGACATAGTTTTCTTCTCATGTAAGGTAAAATAATAATATATATAAATATATATAAGACCTATCGGCTTCACTGTGCTGCAGCAGGCAGCCTCCTGGGTGGTGAACCTGGTTGTTTCACTGCTCATAAACATGATGCATAGCAGAGGAATCTGTATTGGCGTCCTCTTCCACACCTGTGAGGCTGGAGCTGCTCATCATCGTGACAACCCTCCCTCTGATTCACCTCCTTGCTCTTCCCTGCTCTGCCTTCCTCTGCATCCGTGTCGCTCACCCCCCCTCGGCAGCCCGCCTGGGTGAAGAGCCGCATTGGCTGCTGAGTGAAATGATAATGAAGACGGGCTAAGAGTCGCCTCTCTCTCTCTCTCTCTCTTCGGCCTATATATGCTCTGACTCCTGCACTCGTTCACTCTCTTTTGCACCCCCCCCCACCCACCCCCAGACACGCACATACATTTTCTCAGTAAATCCGTCCAGCCACTCCAGCTGTAACCTTCGGCTGCTCAAGAAAACTGACTCAATCTGTATACATGAATCCCTTATTGTCACCGAGAAATCAAATCATTCTGCCGGCTGCTGACAGGAAAATTACCATCTTGAATGCACCCCCCCCCACACACACACACACCCCGCACACACACATATATAAACGCGCTGTGCATTTTCATCTGCGCCAGCCTCCCCCACACTCCTTTCACTCCCTCGATTCTCTCGCCAGCTATTCAGGTAATAATTTTTAATAAAGGCTTATCAAGGGACAGACAGCTCCACTGTAATGTAGCCCACTCACCTGCTTGTGTCTCACATTAAACTGTTTGAATTTGCCAAGGTTAAATGACTAAGCCCGCCGACAAAGTGACACAAACACACCGCCGCACTGAAAGGCAACCATGACAACCAACCACCCATCATTATGCCTCATAATCTCTAAATAGATTCAGATTCATTTTTTCCAACGGAAAACTCTTTCAATGCGGCAAAAACGCATGTCGAGCGCTGTGCTCTTCCAAAGGGCGTCCACCGGTTTGCATTCAGGGATGAGACAGGCGACTTCGGAGCAGATTCGAAGGATTTCAAAGAGAAATCAAAAGCCAAACGAACACACTCTTCTCTCGGCTCCAGAGTTCATGGATGCACATTGTGACATTGACAACACCAGCAACTGGGCTGGGTGACCAGTAGAGAAAGAGAGAGGGACGGAAATGACGGGATCCAGAGCGTCTGCAGCCCGAGCATCAGTTTCACACAAGGGGAAGCAAATTTAAAGAAAGTGATACAGAAATTATTAAGTGCAACGATTGACTATCAATAGGTTTCTGAACTAAAACCTAGCAGTGGCGTAATCTACGTATATGAATTGAAACTCTGTCTGTGATACATAGGAGGATAATAACATTATTCAGATTTACTTCTTTACTTCTAATCCCACAGGAGAGTATTTAGTTGTAATTCAAAGGAAACTGATGGGAGATCAGAAAGTAAAATACCTGTTTGTCAAAGTAATCTATCTGACGTTCTTTACAATTCATTAGTATCATGGTGCAGCATCGATGAGATGGAGAGAATATGGAAGGAAGGTTTTGATGAAGACAATTGAAGATCACTTCTCTGTTAGAGCATCGTACTGTGGAGTCTAGTGTCTTTCAGTAAACTTAGGGCAGATCCAACATTAACAGCAACCAAACACTGACAGTAGTGACTAGTAGTGAGATTCATGGCTGTCTAAGGGTTTCAGTTAAGGGTTGGAGAAGCTAGCAAGAGCAGGCTGCAGTTTGAAAACATGCAGCTTGTACATCAGGGTTTTATCCGGAGTTCAGTGCAGGTCTGAAAGCAGAAAATCAGCTTGTGGTGATTTCTTTGTCTGTGTCCTCAAGTTTGACTTATTTGATATCTTCTGCAAATCCTCATGGGGGTTGTGCGGATTATCATCTTTTAAATACCAATTAAAAGAAGAGAAGAAAATAAAGTAGCACAGGGTCATTAACAGTGGAAAATGCATTTGGGAGCTACATTTACCAACTGAACACCTCCGTGAGCAGGAGGATGTTTCCTAATGAGCTTTACAGAAAGTCACACCAGGAGTATATATATATTTCTAAAAACAGCATCTGACTGAAAACGCTAAAAAGGGAAGAAAAAGACAAAAAATGCAAATATCAAGACGTTGGTTCAGCAGAAATCTAAAGTTAGACCGGTAATAAATTAAAGAAGTGCGACAGTTATGAGGGGGGATTGGTGAGAGAGCAGCGGTGGTGGACGGGCGAGGACAGTGGTGAAGTGACTTGCAGTGTGGAGGCTGTGCATCCGGCTGGAACTGTGACTGTGTATAAACGGCTGCTGGTGTCTGACAGCTGATTTAGAGGCCGGGCTGAAGTAAATGAAGCGCAGCACTAATGGTCCTTCCTGCCACAGCTTTAATGGACACACCCGCAGAGCACCGGGCTCGGAGCATGGGCCGGCCAACACGCAGCGAGGAAGAGGGGATGGGGGGGGGAAATGGAGGAAAAGGTGATTGAGAGGAGGTGAACTGGGGATTGGAAAAGTGCGGCGGCAACTTGTTTGGCCACAACCGCAGCCAACACACGGGTGGAAGTCCATTTCCTCTGACAAACACGAGAATAATGGGTGAGATTAGTTTTACTCGACTCAGCACTCATCTAGTTATCTCTCTCTCATTGGCTCTTCCCTCAGTCCTCCTCCTCCTCCTCCTCCGCCTGCCGTCCTCCTTCTCCCTGATCACCGGTGACCTCCAGGAAAACATTTTCAGCACCCAGGAGGATTTTCCCTGGACAGAAGCCATTAATCCTCACTCAGAGTTTAATTCCAGCCGCCTCTTTGAGTCTTTCCTTCGAGCGGGAGGTGGCTTTCCAAAATGCATTTAATTAACGATTACTAATTAAGGTTTGATTACTCCTGATTGCACGAGGTGATTTTCTCTCGAGGAGTGAGAGCTTCTCTTTGAGCCGCTCAGTTTGGAAATTTCTCCTTGAAATGTTGCACACGTCGAAAATGAGAAAGAGATTTTCTTGTTGAGCCAAATTATTATATCCAGGGTCTTAATTGTATTTGCTAATGAACAACTAATGACTATTATTGACCATGGAAATAATGGGTTTGAATAAATACTCTAATAAGAGCTTTTATTCCACAAATTATACGTCAGACTTTACATTTATCTACAACAAATGTCTGTTTGTCTGTCGAACACACATCACATCAACAGTTCTACTCTAAGGTAAATGTAATGTGTGTGTCGGTTGCTGATCTCCATCATTGCAGCAAAATCCACAGAATCACTTCCTGTTTGGCAATTGGTCTACAAAGTAAAAGCACATTGTTTGTAACTTAGCTTTATATAAAGCATTGCAGCAACAAAAAGCAGATCATTTATTTTGAAAAGTTGTGAACCTGGGTCTGGAGATTGTATTGATTCTTCACAGATTTCTGAAGTAAATCATTCAAACTTATATAAAAAATCCAAAAGTGAACAATAATAAAACGAACTCAGTCTCATTGAATAAAAACATCTTCACTGCAGATAAAGCAGGAAGGATGAACACAAAGTTTGCTAACTTCCCTCTGCACCATAGACTGTTTATCTGCACACAAACAATAAAAAGCGACAGTGTATTGTAGAAGAGTTTGAGGACCACTCACTAATTTCAAGGATAAATTCTGAAGTATCAACACAGGACAAGAGAACACAACATTACAAACATGCAAGTTTACAGTTCCATGGCACTAGTTGTATTACATTTGGTTTTCTACAATATTTAGTGAAGCTCTGTGGGCTTCATTTCCAACGTGTTATGAAGCTTAGTGTTTAAAGTTTATTCTTTAATTTAAAAAATCCGGTTTGACTGAGAGAAAAAGGCGGCACATGCAGACGCTCACCTGCAGTCTGAGGAGAAAAGCACAGACATATTTATTTGTGAAGTTTCTTTTATTCCCCACATCAAACTTGGATAAGCTGCAGGCTAACGGGCTTCAGCTCCATTTCCCTCCTTGTTAACGTGTCGAGAAGTTGCTAATGATGCCCAGTTGTTTGTTTGTGTGTCGCTTTTGTTTTGTAGCCCCAAACATTCAAAGGATTCGGTGACATCCCACTTCCACTTTAATGCCCCTGAGGCCTGTCAGGCTGGGTGGCGTGTGCTAATTTCAATTCTAAAGCAAACTCCTTTCCTTTCCTCTGCTTGTGTGTGTGTGTTTACGAGTTGTCTGTGCACGTTTGTGCGTGCACGCCACTGTGTCCTCGCAGGACTCTGACCCACCTCCAACGCTCCCATCATTCATGCTCATTTTACAGGCAGCAGCCAGTGACTTCCTCTGATAGGACTTTGTAAATTTATGAGACATGTGACACGGATTGCCATCACCGAGCTCTTCCTGCAATGAAATAACTCTCAATGAAGCCCCCCCGCCCCGCCCCCCTCCCCAAATGCAATTTATTCCAACAATGCCAAGCCCAAAGTTATTAAAATTAACATGAATGGGTAACAGAAACTCCATATTCAATCCCTCTGTGCTTCTGCACTCACTGGAAAAGTACAACAGAAGGAAGATGACAGGGATTACTGTCACAGTAATTCCATTATAGTGAGACTGAAGACTCAAGTTAGAGGCAACAGAGATACTTTGGTTTGACTCTCAGCCTCAACAACTCAACAACCACCGGGTGAGTTGCAGCAAATTTGGAACAGACACCGACCAGAGCCTGCACCAAGAATCCTAATGACTTTGCAGGAAATAAAATCAATCTGTGAACTAGAATCTCGTTGCAGAGCGCTGGTATCGAAGGTATCACGTGTCCAAACTGCACCAAATGTATATCATGTATTCATTTATATTAAACATCTGAGGATCTGTTGGATAGATCAGCACAATGAGTTTGAAATGTATAGTTTCCATTTAAATAATTGGATTATATCGGATGGATTAGCATGACATTTGGTAACGTTCATTATTGGTCCGCTCCGGATGAATTTAGTTTTTTTAGGGAGACTGGGGCAGCATTAGGTCATCAGTGAAAACTTTGCAATTTTGCACCAGCACAAGTTCTGATGCTGATTTGCACCATTTACGAACAAGTGTAAGGAAATCGTACATATTTGAGTCAGGATTTCTCATTTTTCATATAGTTTGGTGTAAAATGGTGGATCAATGAGAAATGAAAAAAATCTAAACTATTATTTAAAAATCCATTTTGTCTTTCTGAGACATTAAAAGTCATTCGGAAATGTTTGCTACCCGCTTTTATTTCCCTCGCGCTGTCGAGGCGTTTGCTCATGTGTGAACACGCGGATGTGAGCGGTGTGTATTTGTGTGCTGACTTTGTCTGTGTCGCTGTGGTTGTGGTGTTCTGACAACTTTAGCATTCATAAATTATGAATTCATCCAGCCTGACTAATTAATGTTCTGCAACATGCTCTCCTCCTCGCCTCTTGGAGAACTGCTGTTCGTCAGCACTGCACTAATTTCTGGAGAAGAGTTGAGGTTTTGTCTGTGAGAGACGTTTCTTTAACAGAAGCTCAGCGTAAATAAACAGTCGACATCTCACGGTGATCGCTGTTGGCAGCTCTGCAGGCAGTTGATGCAAATGGAAAAGAAATGAGAATAATGGCAGATGGAGGGGACTGTAAGCACGCCACTTTGCTTTGTGATTTTCAATAAGACGAGGATCTGTCTCTGGTATTCGACTGTTTGTGACAGAGTGACGCGTGAGCTGCAGGAAGAGGGTTCAGAAAGCACGTCAGGAGCAGGCGCAGGTTGGATGCACGATGAATCGAGGGGAGATGCAATGCCACCAGATTGAAGAAGGTCCTTTTAAAATGACTGATTTAAATTCCAAATGACCAAATAACTTACGACGTAGATCCAAACCACGTCTGTATCACTTGGAGAAACCGGCTATTTACCTGAGATGTTTTTTACAGCTATTTACAGTATCAGCAACATCACAGCCACCTTAGAAAACAGATGTGACCTGTGGAGAACCCTGAAGTATAATGGTACTCAGAGAATTCAAACCTGGGCCGAGCCTCATCGGTCCTCTTATGAATCCACCTTTAAACTCATTAAATCCAGATTTTTATTTGGATCTGTTCCAAATACCAAACCCGTAAACATGCCTGATGATTTTCATTAAGATCCATGAATCATTCTCTGAGAAATCAACAAAAATGTTGAAAAAGATTCAGAGTTCTGCAACAAAACTTCCCCTCCAGAAAGTTTCATGGGAATCAGTGGTAATATCTTTGCATAATCCTGGAAACTAACAAACAACTAAACACAGAGGAAAACAAAGAATAGTGACTGAATTAAATATATTTTTATCTTGATGAGAAGAAGGCAAAGTTATTCAAAAGTGTCCACAATTGATGTCCTGCACGTGCTTAATATTCCCTTGATTCAGGAAGATTTATACTTTACTCACACTTTACTCACCAGCCTGTTGTCATGTTGACAAATGCACACAAAGCTAATCCCATGTACTGATTGCAAAATTGGTGAATGCTGCAACTTCAAAATCCCTTGCAAACACCTGCAGAGTCTGAATATATTACACTGTGAATCATACCGGAACAAAAATCCCCTGCAGCTCCAAAGCTTTTCATCCATTCATTACAATAACAGAACACAATGAAGAAGTGATAGCGCACCAGCAATCGCACACAAGAACAATCGCTCTTTGTTTTACGAGTGTGTCAAAGCCATGAACGTTTTTTCCCAGAGCTGTTCCCGAAGCCGTGTGTCGTCTCAGCCGACAGGAAGCAGAGGAACGCTTGGGGACAGTGACACCAATGACGCTGTGAATGATGCATGTGCGACGAGGAAGCAAACGAGGAAGAGGAACCCGGATTATCCGGAGTCCACAATCCATTCCCTTAAAATACAGGACATCTATAAACTGTTCCCGTCCTCCAGCAGCGGCTCGATTGTCCTGTTGCTCTCTGATTGATTGATGCTGCTAATCTTCCGTCTCCAACTCATCTGCACTGAGCTCCAACTGCAAATGCATTGTGCTGGAAATGCAGCGTCTGGCACAACTCAGCCTGCAGTCGGGACACGTCTCTGAACCACTTACACGAGACAAACTAGACGGGCACAAGTGCCAATTCTGTGCCGAGGTCTATTGTTTTTGTTTTTGTTTTACACTCTGCACTTGGTTCTAGTTCCTCTCCTGTAAACGCTGCTTATACAAACATGCACCGTCTAGTTTCTTCCTTTCTTTAAACTTAATGTTCTATTGTGTTTTAATCATTGCAGTTATGTGCCATTTTATCCAGGACACGCTAATCTGAAGAGGCCTATTCTGGGAAGTGAAGGTTTAATATTTAATTCAATGAATAAATAAACATTTATAGATGATAAATTATGGAAAAAGGTAAATGGGAGGAAAAAAGGGGGAAGCACAGAGAAGATGGAGGCAGCTGCTTCGGAGCAGGACCTGTGATGTTTGAGGAGTGAATCCTTCAGTCGGTCATCTGAGTTTTTCAGGCCTCCACTGAATTCAGGGTTATAGATTACATGCTTGACCACATGTGGAAAAATATAGAGCTGAAGAATAGAATCTCAGCAGGAAGATACGCTGCTGACAGGAAGAGGTGGACGTGGATTTGCATATGGCATTCTCGGTTTGGTCCTATGTATCTCGTAGGGTTATTTCCATTCACCCGTGTCCTATCATCCACTGAGGTGAAACCTGAAGTGATATTTGAAAAGAGGGATGTGACTTTCTGCTGGACGTGAACAGGAAAATGGAAATGGAAGCTGTAAAGGAAGCTTGAAAGACAGATACTGGTTGGATGATGATGGCACCAGACGCTTTCTGCTGTTTTCATGAAGCAACACTGTGACGCTGACTCACTTTTATTCCCTCATAACATAAATCAGAGCTGTTTGATCTGAACAAGAGACAGAAATGAAGAAATGGATGATGTTCGGCATCTTTGTAAAGTCTCATGTTGATCTGTTGGGATCAAGTCCCAACAGATCAAAGATGATCTTGATTCATCTTATTTCATTTTAATTAAGTAACATGAGCTCTTTGTCTTTTCCTCATGGACGGATCAGCCTCCATGTTACTAGACTGTTCATCACTGACAATAATATGAAAGAACATGTGACTCCAGATGTTTCTGCTGCAGTTTCAACATGTGGAACGTTGCAGACTTCAGTTTCACTTTGAATCACCGTTAACTATCAGGAGCTGAAAAATGCTTCACCCTTAAAAATGTTGCTGAATAAATAATCCAGCTAATTTCTGTTACTTCAAATATCTTTGTTGTGGGAAAACAAAAGAAACAAGTCTGTGAAAACATTTGCTAATTAACCTTCAGATATTATTTCAGATTTTGAGTTCTGCAGGTTTATTGTTCCTCTGTTTTCCTCTTTTCTTTCTCCCATCAGGCACAAAATGTCCTGAGTGCAAACATTCTCCTTTACCAGTGGACAAAGTGGCGACCAGGACACATAATTCCCCCCCCCCCCTATACATTTTGCAGTAGAATTAATGAAATTATTTCACTTTGTCAATGTAGCGATAAGATTTGTATTGACAGCACCTCTCGGTCCAAAGTAGTGCTTGGCCCCGCGATTCAAAAATCAATACCTGGCAGCCGGATAATCACCGAGCTTCAGGCCTCGGCCAAAAAAACCCAGAGGGAGCTGCTGGGTTTCTCTTAAGCAAGCGACTGCAAGTGGAGCAGAGTGTGTTCCATGCGTGCATGCTCCTATTTGTGTTCCTCACAGCTCTGCACATTCATACTCGCAAACATAAATAACACTTTCACGCAAATAGAGCTCTTGCTATATGTGATACAACTGGGAATTTGTACGGCTCTGCCTTTGGCGAGCTCAGAAGAGATTGCAGCAGAAACACATTTAGACTGACCCTCTCTCGCCATCATCCTGCTGCAACGTCTTTATCATCTGCACAAAACTGGCAGAGGCAGTCTTCTACAGAACATCCATATTTAACACATCACAGTAAAGCAATGCCCTTCCAGCTTTAATATCATATGCAGGAGATTAAGGTTGATGGAGAGCTCGACCTCCCAGTCAGAGACAGTGGGATTCATGTCCAATCTTCCACTTTCAGTCACTCTGAGCACTTTCTTTTCTTCACTCTGCTACAGAGACGCCTGGAGTTCAAACTACAACGCTGCAGGTTTTAGTCTGGTCGGGTAGAAACAGAGATATTTGGTAGCGATGACAAATGACCACAAAAACTCGAATAGATTAAAAAGTCTCATGCAATGCAACACATGATCAAAGCTCAAAACTATAGAAAGTTGATCTCTTTGATTCAGCGTCAACAGCGATGAGATTTTTCACAAAGGTAGTATTTATTGAATATTTGCTGTGTTCTGCAGAGGAGCTTGTGTTTCCCTGGTCCCTCTGTGAAACCCTGTTTGTCTTCTCCTAACAACCACCCAGACAGCAGATACATAACGAGACTTGGACAAATACAAACTGACGAATGCAGCCGTAGCCACAGAATAACTCTGAGCGCTCTGTCCGGCCCTTCAAACCCGGCTCCCGCAAACATTTCATCAGATGAACGATTCCCCCGCACGGCTCCAGAGTGTGCAGCACCTGGCCAAGGTGAGAGCAGGCTGGGGATTTATAGTGGAATACGCATAACCTCAAGGTGAACTAGCAGGTAATGACACTGTCTCTGCACTCAGAGTCCCCCTCCCTCATCTTCACAGCGCCTATAAAACCCAAATGTGTCCGGAATCAAGGATCCCGCCAGCTCCTGCCACAATTTCCCTGCGACATATTCCATCCGAACGCGGCCCTCTCTCTTTATTTTTTTTTCTGAGATGTCCCCGCATTCACATTGAAGGGGCCGGTTGTTGATGTTGTCGAATCTTTCTATGAGTCTTTCACACGTCGCTTACAGACGCCTCTAAATCTCGCAGGGGGGGGAGAAACGAGCCTGGAGCGCTCGGGGCGTAATGAGGGTGAGTTATTGATAAGACAGAATCACATAAAGCGGACAGATGACTGGTCATCAAAAGTGCACTGAAAGATAAAGGGGAACATAAAATAGATTTTGTGGATTATAGGACACAAGCTTTTTAGTTGTAAAAGGTGTGTGTGTGTCTGTGTGTGTGTGTGTGTGTGTGTGCGTGCACGGATGCATGTGGCTGTGTGTGATACTGCACGTTTATGCCTTTTTGTGCGGTGATAAACGGGACATTTTCAAAGTGAAGAGGATATTATCCAACAGTCACGGTGCTGATCATCTGTCTTTGGATGCAGAAGCACAAACTAAAACATCTTAAAGTTCTGCGTCTGCATAATGAACCGTCTTCCTCTGGAGACTTCTCCTTGGACCAAATAACATCTTCAGTATTAATGTGTGCTTTCATCTCTGCATTTGTGCACACGGTTCACGCTGTTCTGGGAACATACCGAAAAGACCCTGAAGCAGTTCCCCATGAAAAAGCCACGTTTCCAGAGTCTAACCGGCGCCTCCTGCAGGCATCATGCGCATAACCCACCTGTCTGTGATGCATCCGTATGTTCAGCATACTCCAGAAACTTCTTTCTGATCTCATGCCAAAGTATTGCTGGCATGGTCGGCTGCTTATTTGACTCTGATTTGAGACCAGCATAAGCAAACTGTGCTTTACTGTAGCAGAAGTAAGCAGCTACGCACTGTGGCCAAAAGTATAGTAGATCATTTTTAAATTTAAACTATAAGTCTGCCTCTTGTCTTCACTGTCTGACTTCATCTCTGTTCCTCACTGAACACAGGAAACAACCAGGAGCAGGACACAGGACTGAGGTTGTTAATGTGTCACTGAGTTCATCACTGCAGTTAGAAACACTTACCAGATAACCTGTACAGACCAGTATCATGATTATGGGACACGGTGGTTATGATGTCAAGGTATCACGTAAAGTGGAGGCTTGTCAACCCTATGTGTCATGCAACCGAGGCAGAATTGTGAGCGGCAGCCGAGGAAGAGCCTTAATGTGTTTGTGGAATGAAAACAAACTAATCAGATTTAGGAGAGCGCTGATTGTAGCATTGGAAACTAATCAAAGTGAAGAATGGGGCTATTCAAGTCTAGAAAACAAAGGAAGACACGTTTACGAATTAGAGTCGGCCACGCCCCTCGATTCTGCTGCTTTATCGACAGCAGGGAAAACAAAATGTCAACCTGGTGCCTTTTGATTTGTAGAACATATGAGAAGTCTTCAAACGCACAACCCGGAGTAGTTGATCTGGACACGAGAAGGAAATTATTTACAACTTCATAACAAACCTGACAACTACACTGAGTTTAAACTCAGAGCGAAATGTCAATAGAAACTGCTCCAAGTTTGATGTGCTTGTATATTTTATGCTGTGGTGGTTAAACTTTGGGCAGTTTTTAAACCCAAGTTGTATTGTTTTATCATTTGGGAAGGTCGAGATCAATCTGCATAAATATTCACACTCCTCTGTGACTCGGGAAGTTGATCCCTGTCTTTGACATCCAGCAGATGACATTAAATGCTTCATTTCACCAACAGCAAAGACTTGGCATCGCTGCCGCCTGTATTTCCATATTATTTGTGGTCTTATCTCGAGGGAGGGCTGAAAACTCGGAGGCATCAGAAGAGCGAGAAAACACATTTTTATGATCCAACAGCAGCAATGGACAGAAGAACATTATGTCCTCGGAGGATTTTTGCTTTTGAGCTTGAAAAGTGTTGATCCATTACTTCAAATAATTTTAGTCAAGTCGATTCTATTGTGAAAATTGTAAAAATGTTCTTGTTTTTGTTTTCACACTCATTTGGAAGCTGATATTTTAAGATAAATCAGTTGCTTGGTGTCGATGTAGCTGCAGTAACAATGGCCTTGATTCTTTTTGCACCAATTCAATCAGCTCGACAAGAATCAAAACACGAAAGCCGAGCGTTTCACAGTGTTTTTCTATTTCTACGCTCTCTAACATTCCATATGTAACGTATGTAACTGTGTCATCTCTCCACATCACAGTGGAAACTGTTCAGAGGCAGGTATGTGACATGTTTTGCGTATCAGGAATGCAGAGAAGATATTTCCGGCACTTTACGTTGATCTTTATGAATAAGAAGAACTTCTACATGCAACAAAAAAGCTTTGACTCACTATAGGAAAATGAGAAAGAGCATAAAAAAGCACAATACGAACCCTTGAAATGTCTGATAGCTCATTGTTTTTTCATTGCTTGCTCACATACCAGAAAAACCACGAGCATGCGAGTTCAAAGCTAAACCTACTTTCTACACAATTACAGTAAATGCACAAAACTTTGAATCCAAGGCTTAGCACAGCAGGAAGTTCCCCCCCCCCCATCTCCTCCCACACGATAAACAACCCCACGAACATCTGCCAGACATTTAAAAGCTTTTCTCTCATACAATCGAATCCCATTACGAATAAAAGGGAACTACGGCTCAAAAGGAACCAAAAAGATTTTAAAATTTCCTGTCAGCTTCTATAATCTATTTTTAACAGTGTTACTGTGGAGGGCTCTCTACTGTGTTCCCCCAGCAATCCAGTGACAGCAGTAATAAATGGTCTTTTTATACACCGGCTCTTTAATGCACATATAAAGTCACCCCCCCCTTCCTCCTCCTCCTCCTCTTCCTCCTCCCGTCCAGATCCGATTCTGCGTGTGAGTGCATCCGAAAAGACAAAACATACAAATTTGTGAGTGACTTGATAAAAGCGTGATAGCCGAGGGTAATGAGGAGAATTTCATTAAATTGGAGGCATTCTTCACCGAGATGGAGAACGAAAACAACGGTTCCTCGTTCTTATCCTCGAATAACATCCAAAGAAAGAGCTTTTTGTGCCCGAGCCACTGATTGGCTGCGTAAGCGAGTCTCCGCCATTTCTAAACATTGTTGACACTTTGCTCCTTATCATCATTCTGGGAGCGGCGCAAACAATTACGATTTGTGCACTTCCTCCACAGACACACAAACACATGAAAGCAATTCCTGCAGCTTCTGTAAACAAACCCGCGGTGCACTCGAAGATGTTTCACTGAAGAGACGGCTACATGGAACAAAATAGTCACATTTGAATTTATGGATTGTTTGCATTTTTATAATCGGGGTACTTAGAAAGGAAGAGAGGCGGGGGGGGGGGGGGGGGGGGGGGGGGGGGGGGGGGGGTCTCTGCAGCAGTGCTGTAGCAGAGCAGAGTGACAACGAAGGGGAGAAAAAGAGAACATGATTGAGTGGGACATTCGTCAGCCGCCGACGTGAGCTGGAGCCGGGATTGGGCGTGTATGTAGGTGTGTGTGTGTGTGTGTGTGTGTGTGTGTGTGTCTCTGTAAGCATCTATAGGGGTGTACCAGAGGTCTGAGTCACCCTGGACCAATTCTTTACTTCTCTGTTGGCATTCTGGAGCTAACCTGAGCAGTGCTGCGGCTGCTGATGGGGCTGCCAGTGCACATATCCCTGCTGACTGTGCGTGTGGTTATATTTGACTGTGTGTGTGTGTGTCCGAGCATCGCCACATCAGGAGACATGTTTTAGAATCAAACCAGCTGATTCACGCCAGCTTGTTTAAATTCTGTGGAACAATTGTTGATATTTGAACTTCTTGTTACTGCTCCTTTAGAAGCCCCCCCCCCACCCACATGTGTATTGCCGATCTCAAAGAGTTGGAATTAGCCACCAGAAACATCAGCTGTCTGTATTTACACAGTGACCAGAATCAATCCAAGAATGTAATTGGATTGAAATCACTTACCCCAACTTTAAGATTATTGCTGGTTAGGATACTAAAGCCTGTTCAATATGTGAAACAAGAGCATTGGTACTTGGGTCCAAACTGACTTCTGCTGTTACCTTCTGTGTTTATGGTTGAATCTGTGTGGACAGGAAGTGGAAACGTCTTCAAGACAACCACAGCGTCCTTCACACGTGTTCCAGGTGCAGATGTGAAAATGCAACATAAACAAGCCACAGTTTTGAAAAAGTTACAACAGCAACAGTCATTTCTCCGCCTTTAATATCTGGAGGTAAACACGAGAATTATGTTCGTCGCGTTACAAATAACCAGGAATGTGCTCGTATTTCATTGGTCGCTGCTGGATGATGTCAAACTGGGTCGTAGCAAAAGTTATGTTTCACAACCCTTGCAGATTTTTTACACTACCACACCAGCATAAGGTCCTCGGGGGGGCGATTAATTCATGCAGCACTAAGGTTTGTCTGGACATGGATGGTTTGTTGGCTGCTGCTGTTTGACATTATTCAATAAAGAGTCCTCACAACAATAGACAAACACAGATGGGTGTGTGCATGTGTGTGTTAGATAGTTTGTAATGGTGGACACTGGAGCCACTGGTTCATTTAATCGTGTTTGTGGGAGACAAAGAAGATTTTTCTTCTAAATGATGCCACGTAGGAATCAAAGGGATTATAGTATTAAAGGCCTTGTGTGACGGCAAATTACACAACATGCATGACCGTCTGAACTTTGAACGTATGTCCGCACACAGAGAGACACACACACACACACACACACACACACACACACACACACACACACACACACACACACACACACACACACACACACACACACACACACACACACACACACACACACACACACACACACACACACACACACACACACACACACACACACACAAGGCCTGATGGGTGAACAGCTGCAGTACAGAGGCAGAGAAAGCCTGCAGAGGACAGATGGCTGTCAGGGATACCAGCTCCATCCAAAATCAATCCGCTCCTGCTTTGATTTGTATTCACCTCACTAACAGGGTCACTGAGCACCAAACTCCTCCGGCTGCGGTGCTGCTGTGGTTTGGTCAATTCACCGGTAACAACACTGGACTTATTCGGATTTTGAATTCAACAAATCTCCTGGTGGTTTATTCCTTGAACCCAATTGTTGATGTTTGGCCTCCAGAGATTTCTCCAACATCTGCACACGTACCTGACAAGTAGTTGTAGGGACCTTAGTCGGATGTAACTTGGCTTATGGCTGGTGTGTCACTGGGAGTTACTGCCTCCATCAAAGTGTCGCACAAGAAGGTTGTTGAGGTGCGTTTGTGTCCGTCTGATGAATCCAAGTCCAACATCCATTGACCCTTTGGTTCAGAAAGTATTTAGTAAAGGAGAAAGCTTAGTGGAATTCGGGCGTTTGACACCTGGACGTCCAAAACCGTTTGTTCCTCTGTTACATTTGATCTGGTCAGTCTCACATTGTAATTTAGGTCCTGTCCCGTCGTCCTCACCTACATGGGCTGCGTCTACTGATACTTTAGCAGTTTAGATATAGTTTTCAATTCAGCAGGTCGTAGTCTTTCTGTTTGAATTGAGAGATTGGGAAAATTAACCGATTCACTTTGTTTATTTCGTTGCCACCGTCGTATCATCACGGCATTGGTCAGGAAATTGTTTATTGCTCTGTAAAAGAACTGAACCATGGTTGTGTTTGATCCAGACCCAGACCTCCTCTTTTGGACTGTCTTTTGTTTCGCTGGTCTGGACCGTTGTCTGAGGAACCTTCACTGACACATCCCCATCCAGATTACAGCTCCTCTGATGAGGACTTTTATATCGAAAAACAACAAATCAGTTTGAAAATGTCATTTGACTCGGTTTTAAACGGTTATACAATAAATCCCCAACAGTTCCAGAATGTTCTTGCCATTCTTACTTTCAGTAAAATATATTCAAATCATCATGGCTGTTATGTTTTAATGTCTTAGGCAAAGCAGGACATGATCTCCAAAAAAAACAATGGGTGTAAAACCAAAAAAATACACTCTCCCTGCTCTCTGAAACCTAAATTAAGGATTAAGCATCCATTTATTAATGTCGGGCTACTTATACATTCTAAATAGATCTGGAGTTCAAAATTGCCTGTGGACATATGAAAGCGTTAAATAGAGAATAGAGGCGTCAGTAACATGTTGCAACGTTCTCCACATTTTATATAATGCAAACTCAGGAGCCAAATCACATGGTTTCTGTTTTTGGGGCTTTGTGTTGTAAATGTGTGACATTACATGTTTGAACAAGAGAGCTCGGAGCCACTGAGTGGAAGTGTTGAAATCCAACTCGACAAGCGTATGCAGCCTCGTTTCCACTGCTCTCTTCCTTTTCTCTCTTCATCCCCGAGCATCTGTTTGCATCCCAAGCTTCCTGCAACCCCCCCCCCTATCGCTCTCTCTCTCTCTTTTTTGTTCGGTTCCCTGGTTACCATGTGGGCACAGTGTGAGATGTGTTTGTCTCCTTCGGCAATATGTTTTCCAGACACAGAAAGAAACTGGAGACAGGCCGTTGCAAACCAGCGTGCACACAAACACACGCACACACACACACCCACAGACACAAGCCTCTGTGTGCACAAACACTGACAAATTCACATGCAGGCAAGTGCACACACGTGCACTGAGGAGAGCGATGTTGGTGTGTGCGAGTCTGAGAGAAGACTGATGTGAAACTCTCAAGTTTGGAACTGGAAAGTGAGTAATCAGAAAGAAAACTGCTGCCAGTCGTACTCACACTAACACACAAACACAAACACACACACACACACGCAAAGTCTGCTCTGTAAGCAGCAAATATCCAGGCAACATCAGACGTGTGCAAATACACGAGATGCTTAATGTTGCTGCCGTGTGCTAACACTTTATATTATACTTAAACCAGACCCAAATGAGTAAACATTTAAATATAACTATGAAAATAAAACTGCATTTGCTTTGTATTTTCTGATCTTTTTTCTTTTAATACTGTTTGTGAAATGCTTTTCAAGAAGAGGGAATAGTCGGAGTTGTTGTTTTGATGAAACAGAAACATCGGGTGTGCCGTGTAACATTTGAAGAGTTCAGACTGTTGTGAAGATTTGATTTGAACCAGGAATGAACCGGTGCTGAAATGAAAATACACCATGCCAGAGTGTGACCTCCCTCCAACGTCCGTTTGATCCTCGAGGAAACGTCTCCGGTCCTAAGTGATTCAGTGTTTAGTAGAGAAAAGATCCTGCTGCTTGCAGGAGAATCACTACGAGCAGAAAGCAAAAGGCCAATTTTAACATTTTTCCAAATAACATGATTTGTTTATTTTTGACTGTGTCCGTGTGCCGATGACTCAGAGGGCAAATTCATCAAACATTAGAGTCAAACTAAAGTAATGGCACAGAAAATACACATTGAAGCGTCATGCACATGGATGAGCATCATCACTACATCACCTCTGCATGTTTTAAATCAATGTTCACCACATAAAACATGTTTATACGAGAGGAGATGATAGAACGTTATTTTCCGGGTATGTGACCGAACGACTTCACCTTAGAAACACGTTTTTCTAATGCATGATGAAATATCTTTTTCCATTGGCACCACATGAGCACACATGACATGTAATGATGTAATGAGAGGCCTTGATACTTTTCTAATTATGGCAGGAGTGTGTCTCTCACCTTATGCCTGTAATGATGTCACATGTCAGATTGGATTTTGCCTCCTCGTGACCAAATGTGATAAAAAAAAGGTTTCCTGTCACACGAAATAAAGATGAATGCAGTTCTGATCAACTGGAGCCAGAGCTCTGTCGTGTGAGGTGAATGAACTGTCAGTCCGCTCGGCGCCGTGCTCATGATGAGATGTATGCACGGCTGTGAGAGCAGGTGGGGGGGGTGGGGTGGGGGGGGTGATGTGAACACGCCTGCATGCCTGACAATGTACGCATTAGGGTTTTATTTCATGAGCAGTGGAAGTAGCATGGCTCCACAATGTGTTTGCAGCCACAATAAACCAAACTCATCAGAAACATGGACGTACGTTCATCTATGAGAAATGAGTGAGACGTTCAAAAGAAAACTCCTCCATCCATTCATGCTGACATTCACAGATTCAGAGTCTTGAATTAGCTTAATAAATATCATATTTCACCCTTCATTAGCACACGGGCTCATTTGTTGTAAGTCCAGGTTTTTATCAGTGTGAATATGGATTTTTATACAACATTAGTCAAAGAGGATCAATCAAAATCATTGAGTGAGAAAATCGTTAGGCGGCCTCAACAGAGAACAAATCCAACAGAACTACTTCCTACCCACTGACGGCGTGAGAGTGATGTCAAGCTGAAAGAAACAATATTTACAACAATAACATTTTTCAAATTTCAGTCATTCCCACTCAATGAAAGACAGGGACACAGAGCTGTTATATAAAATCCTTGACAAATTGAGGAATCACTAGATGTAAACAGGGAGATATTTGTTATAATTATAGGGTGAAATTATAAATTTTCTACACTTAGTCTTTAAATACATAATTTAGAAAGAAGCTTTTATATCACTTATTGTGAGGCGAAATACTATAAAGTCTCCAGGTGTTGTATTTCTACCAATTTCAACAAGTTAATATGAATTAGAAATACTTGCACCTCCCCACATTTAAAGATAAGGTGAAGTAGTGAGTAGAGAAATTTTAAAGCTCAACAGATGGAGCGTTAGACGAACGTGAACCTACCCAAACTTATTTAAGCCCTTTTTTTAAATATTTAAAATTCTTATTATTAAAAGTCTTTGAGATTCAGATTTTTACAGCACACTTTTTACTTTGTGGTTGATAAAACAAACATATTTGAATTAAACGCAGCCTGGTGAATATTATAGTTCATAAAGGGTTGTGCAAAATAAAAAAAAAACACTTGAGTTGATGTAACTTTGTTTAATTACTGCTTCAACTGCAAACATGCATCCTCTGATTTCACACACACACACACACACACACACACACACACACACACACACACACACACACACACACACACACACACACACACACACACACACACACACACACACACACACACACACACACACACACACACACACACACACACACACACACACACGATTGATCACAGCTCTAAACAGCAGATGAGTCACAGCTGCTTCTCTGGTTTTAGGAGCGAGTGGACAGATGTTAGAAGAGCGAGAGGGTATCAGCCTCTGACTCTCTCTCTCCATCCATCCTTCTTTTGTCCTCTCTCGCCTTCCCACAGTCTTCTCACCTTCCTGTAACCCTCCTTAATAAGATTTCCTCCCGCTATTCAGAAACAAGGTGATTCTCTTGATTCCACATTTTCCTGTAGGGTGCTCTTTTCATGCTCAGCGTGAAGCACGGCCTCTCAGTTCAGGCTGTCTGTCCTGCTTTATTTCACAGTGTTATCTCCGTGAGGCCAAGTCCTGCTCACAGAGTCTTTGTGCCGAAGAGCAGATGAAGGTTGTTTTCTTTGAGAGACCTCAGAGCTTTTCCCAAATCCACTAGTGGACTGATTTTAATGTAAAATTCACTTTAATTGTCGTAATTGCCAAACACGTGCTGGTTCTATCCCATCAAATGTCGGCATGTCTTTGTAAAGTGGAGAAAAAAGGCTCGATTAAGTTGTTGACAATCTTATCGACCAAATAATGAAACATCAATAAAACAACAATCTCCAAACAGGCAGATTCATTTAAGATTTAATAATCTTTAGTTCCAGTTTATTTGCAATTCAGAGACACAACGTTCCGGCAGAAGAGTCATGTCGCTCTGCTCGTGTCATAATGCAGAGAGGAAATGCTTCAACATCAGTGTGAGCAAAATGATTAAATATAATTTTTTTTTAAACCTTGACAACTTTCAGGGTTGATTCAACTTCAACCAAAAGATGAAACAGCCTCTTTAAAGCTCGGACAGTTTTTGCCATTTCATACAATCACCACACCGATGATTTCATGAATTAGTTTCTCCTTCCTTTCAAAATATTTGCGAATCGATTAACGTATCTTATCTCAGATTTTAGCTGCAACGAAAACCTTTGTATCCGGAGCCACGTTAGCTAACGTTTAAACACATCTGTATTTTTGTGATTTCATTGAAACAGTCCGATTATCTGCTTTTTATCTTCATCTTTCTCAGATTGGACTGAAAAAGTCTCCAGGAACTTTATATTTGGCCTGTACGTTTCAGTTTTTATATTCCCATCTGTGGGTTCGTCAGAACGCTGCAGTCAAACGTCAATCACTTGACTTGTTCCTGTGAAACAGTGACGCAGGAGCTTTTCTTTCCTCCACCTTTCAAATGAATCATCTAATCCCTCCTGCTGAAAACAATATAATTATGCTATCGCTGCTCCTGACACCAGAGGTAGAGTTCGACAAGTGTTAGAAGTTAGAAGTCATGAGAAGTGCATGAAGGCCATAAGTAGATTTCTAATTGTGGATGCTGCGTAACTCAGGAGCTCATCATGTTATGATTAAAGTCTATAATTTCTGGGCTGTAACAACAAGTAATATGGAAAATCACACGTGGCTAAGAATACGTTCTGCAGACACATTGTGTGCCAGGACTACGTGGGTGGTGGTGAGCAACTTAACACAGGCAACCTTTATTCAGAGATCCTTTATTGTTAACAATGCAAACTGAGCAACAAACAAGGCTGTTGCTTCAAATCGCAGATCGCTCCAGAAGCTGAGATTTGAGACACACAAAAACAATATATGAATTTAAATATATGCAGGTGTTTTTAAACCTGGTTGACCCATTTAAAAAAGGCGATTGATTCCTTTCCCATTCCAGATGTTAGGAGGTTTTTTGAGCTGTGGAAAAGGGACTTTACACAGATGTTGATTATTCACTGCTTAAAAGGTGGAAAACATCACCAGCATCCCGTGTTTGCACCTTTTTTTATGAAAAGATGAGATAAAGACACAACATTCCCACCTTGAACAGGTCCTGTCAACGGGGCTCCTCGCAGATTGACCATCCTCTCAGGGAAATTGAATCAACAAGACACGTCTCAGGGCCTCGTCTGACCTGCGCTCATCTACGGTACAGACGAGTGTTTGCTCAGCGACTCGAACCTTCACACATCTGCACATGTTTGAGGGTGTGAATGAGACAATTAGTGCATCTGTGTGGGTCTGAGGGATCGTTGATGCTCATGCATAGACACACATATACACTCACTAAGTTTCAGTCTCACCAGTTCTGTTTGCGTTGACAAATTCCGAGGAAACTGCCTCTGCTCACATCCCACAGGTTCTTTTATTTTGTTTGATCAAATCAGTAAATGCAGTAAATGCTTCAAGATGCTTGTTGACTGTGCAACATCTGTCAGTGGCAGTGACACATCTGGCGGCATTTGTTTGTATCCGTACCCACGTGTATACACACACACACACACACACACACACACAAAAACCTTTGTTAGGATTTTGTTCTGTATTTAATGCTACAAAGCAATATTTCCATAAGAGGGAGTCGTGGAAGATACACAGCAGCCACCACATGATCAGCTGCTAAACAGTTTACTCCTGAGCAGGAAGGTTTATTTAATATTAATCTTCACAAATCTCATAAAATGAAACCACGACATTTACAGATGTATAAATTCTATGATGTTAGATGAAGCCTTAAATCTGTCTAAATGAACATTGGTATGATTAAGATCAGTTTTAATACTTGTGAACTGTGTTTTTTGGTTATTTTTTTTATACTTGTTATCTGAATGTGCCGCTGACAGTTTTACCTTTTTACCTGGTGATGCAGAGACGGACAAGTTAAAAGCCCTTAAAGCTGCTCAGAAACATCTCACACACAGAATATTGGGTGAAGATTACGTAGGTCAGGAACAATAAGGCTGTAAACTAACAGGCCAGTTTGCCCATTTAAACATTTACTTCTTAACGTTTCCTGGCGAGTGTTCAGTGTTCAGCTGCCAACACAGAGCCAGAGCTTCACAGACACATCATTCATATTCTTCAAAGATATCGATTTTTCTTTATAGTAAGCCGTAAAAATATATTATCCATTGGGTCGAACAATTCAAATTAAAGCAGGGTCACTTTTACTTCAGTTTTTTGTACTTCCTCCTAAACGGCTTTAAACTGTGGCTGAAATCACTCAACGTGTTACATGTCGGCCTTTTAATTCCCCGTGTCCGCGCGGGTGGAAAGATAACGCTGAGCGCACTGTTATGCTAATGAGACAAGTGGACTGGAGAATCGGTTGAATGGCCACCGGCTGCTCGCTTGTCGATGAAGGTTCAGATGTGGCGTGTGGGCTGGGAATTGAGTCGTCGCTGTCACTGCGGATGTCTGGACAACAGAAACACCTTTGCATATTTATGTGCATGTTAGGGAACTGAAATGTAGGGAGGCTGTGTGTGTGTGTGTGTGTGTGTGTGTGTGTGTGTGTGTGTGTGTGTGTGTGTGTGTGTGTGTGTGTGTGTGAGTGAGAGAGAGAGAGAGAGAGAGTGTGTATAATAAACCTTGTTTTCAGGAGTAGTCACTTGGGAAATCCAGTCCACTCAAGCATGACAAAAAAAATAACTCTCCTCCGACTTAAAATGCTTCTAGTGAAGACTTAACCAAGTCAAATTATCCAGTTTGTTGCTTCAGATCAAGATGAATTTTTTATCTTAACATTTGAGTTTCATGTTGAGCTACTAGCATTAAGTTGTAGACAAAATGTTTAAGAAAGAACTGCTGCTCATTCCACGTCCAATAGATCAACATCACTCGTATCTGCCACCGTCTCTGTTGAAGCGCTCGAGCCATTTGGCTTCTATGATGCAAAGGAAGATATTTTTAAAAACGTTGAGCAGATTTCTGAGCCCGTCGGCTTTTATCCGACAACAAGTTAGCCTCTGGCAGAAACAGCCAATATTGTGGGGCCTCTGGTGTAGACAGTGGATATCTGGGCCAAGACTGGAATATGAATACAGATAAATTAAAAAAGCAAATAGCCGATGCATTTTGGACATTGTGGTCCATCTAAGAAAAACCTGCCCAGATTCTGCATTTTCACATGAAGAATCTGTCTATAGAGATAAGTTAGATACTGAAGTAACAACACTGACTTCCAGAGATGCACTGCGAGTTCTTTTCTGTCAATTGACTCCATCACGGATTTTGAAATGACGCCTTTTTGCATCAGTACAAGAAATGAAACCGCTGAAGCGACATTGATTCGACGTTTAGAGAAAAGAAATGAGAATATACGGCAGCTGAAACAGAGACTAAAGTATCCTGCACGCTTGTATCGCTCAAACTCTCTTGAGGACAACACTTTGCTTCTCAGGCCAAAATTCATACGGGCAAACATCACCATGCATATAGAGGCGAGAGGCTCTCACCTGGGAAAAGCCCCCATCGAAAGGAAGCCAGCGGCACCTCCTGCACACACAGTGAGGTCAGCACGTTCCTGAAACCCAAAACAAAAGCAATACTGAGCTCTTACAATCGTAAATATACAGAATAAAAATGACAACATTATAGAAAATCCATTCAAAGTGCACAATGCAGCCAGTTAGAGGGAGATGAGGCCTTTGCACCTTCTTTTACATCCGTCTACAACGCATCCATCAGTCTGCAGCTCGATCGTCTCTAATGTCTCTCTGCTGCATTTACACTTTTTCCTTCCACATCTTCAATCCACCTAAGAGGCACGAAGGGGAAATAAGACCGAGAAAGCTCGACACATTATTTCAGCTCTCAAGTTTCTGCTCTGGCTTCCAGGCTTACAAGGAATTGATGTTGAAACCCTATTACATGTTTGCAAAAATCGCTAAATGTGGATATTAAATCAATTCTGATCTTCTACCACAGTATCAACCTGATAGACCTCAAAGATCAATGATAATGAACCATGAAAAACATCAATAATAACCAATCCTGCAGAAATAATAGGTTATTTTTTAAATCTCCGGCTAAGAGGTTGTGTTTTCACCCTTGTCCTTTAAGGCGTTTCATTGTTTGTTGGTTGGTTTGCTTGTTTGTCAGCAGGTTATCCAGAAGAGGAAAACTAGACAGGAAACTAGAGAAGGGATTCCATCAAACTGAAGAGAGAACTCATAACATTTAGGCGCAGATCTGACATTTTCATATCTGAGTGTGAGCAATTTGTTGCAGCCTGATTGAGACTGTTGGACCTTGGCGGAGGTGCCATTCTTTTTTCTTTCTCATTCGTTTTCTTCCATTCAATCCATTTCTGTCAGTTTCCATAAATACTGAGCAAGGCAGCTATGACAATATAAGCATTGGGTTAAGATCATGGTTCTGGAAAGTAACTGTGTACTTTATTCATTCGTTTAAAGGCCAACTCAGCCCAGAACACTGGCGCTGGACGTTAATCTAAGCATAGAATCACACAGACAATGAGAATGTAATTTCTCTGCTGCTGGGCTCAGACTTCAATTCTAAAAGGTCTGAGATTTGCTGCAACAGAACCACGTGTGGGCTTCACATACATTTATGCATTTTCTTTCCAGACAGGATACAATTATAGAGTTCATTTTGCTTATTTATCTGTCTCTCTTATAGCATATATTGCTCTTGTGCAATTTATTTTTTTATTGCATTTCAACCACAGATGGATGATTAACATCCCGCTTGTTCGGGGAGGGAGACATTCACACCGCGTCTGCTCGTGTAGGTGGATGATGTGTGTTTCACTATTTATGGAGCGTGGGGGAATTCTTTTTTAAATTTGTCACCACCTTGTGCTCTGATCTGAAAATCAACATACGTGGCTGCCACACGGCAACGATCACAGGGCCTGAGATCAGCAAAACAGACATTTTGAATTAAATTTTGAGTGACGTATCCAATCCAGGAAAGCAGTTGATGTTGTTGTCCTCACAACAACGGGACAAATCCTCTTTTTGTGGTTTGATGTCAGAGAAATGGAAGCGGCTGCTTTGAAATACCGATGAAGACACTGAACAAACAGTATCAACCGCGGGCTTCTCTCCCGTGGCCGCGGTACAAAGCGTGACAGACGCCATGTGCCACCTGAACGGGCTCAGGCAGCTACTTCACATGATGGAGGACGACTGGTCCGAGCTGGAGGCTCCCGATAAAGCCGAGCTCGCCCAGGACGCTACGTCAAACGCATAAATTCCCGCATTCAATTGCTAATTCCCGACGTGCACACACACACTCTATATCACCGCTAGTTTTGGAGGGACTCATGTCTTCCTAACAGCCAGATGCCGACAGACTGAGATTATCCTGACAGACTGCTGCTGCTCGTCAGCCACAGAAAAAGAAAGGTCAGCGAACACGGAGTGCATTATCACTCAATTCCCTCGTCCTCTCCCCAAACCTCCACAGCTCCACACTTGGAAGAAAGGAGGCCATCCTAAAAGAGGGAGTGTGTGTATTAAAAAACACATAGCCAGCGCTGTCCATTACGGTGCATTAGCATTTTGATAACTCGGGCCTTGTCCTTCCCTGTCACCTGTTGGTTGCTGTGTTGTGTGGTTAACCTCATTCTGTCTTCTCTGTTTCCATTTCCCCTCGTCTAACTTTCTGCTCTACATGCAAACCACAGATTGACAGTTGACGCAGACAGACTTTATCTTTCCCCCTTTTAAGCTGCTGTTAATGAGCGACTCTGCCTGGAAAGTTTTTCCGCAGAGTTCATAAGAGAACTTTTCACTCCTTCATTTCTTCTCCACACTTCCTGAGGCTTGTCAGTGGTCGGCAGCGGGACGTTTGGAAAAGTGCTGTAATGTGGAGCAAAGAGCCAGTGGTGGAGGTCTGGATTCAGAACGGAACATCTCCTAATGGAAATATGTCAAAACCACGAGGCAGCAGAAGAAGTTCAACCCATTTACGACAGAGGAAGACATTTAATGCATTTAGCTAAAAGTACCAACTTGGTGATTTGAAGGTCAGATTGAGTCGTCCTAGTTAAATTAGTAAAAAGGAAAAGGATGTTCTTCCTTTTGAAAGTAAGTCAGCAACAATACTTTCATATGCAGGTCACTCTGGCATGATGGGGTTAGTGAGATCTGATCAGGTGAGTTGCTGGAACGTTGTTATCTTCAGGTGGGAGAAAGCGATTGAACTATCTTAACTCAATAACTATCTTTAAACTATATCTTTAAAGAAAGATCTGGTCTGGAATCAGTGATGTAGTATTTCACTTATATCACGATGGTAAATCACAACGGTCTTTCACTGAATCAAACCTTTATGGATTCAAATGTTTGCTTCTTCTTTTGTAAGACTTCACAACGTTTGTCAGGATTGAGTCTGAGGACTTTTGAGATATTATCTTTCAGAATTAATTGAACTGTACAGTTTATTTGGTTACGACTACGATCCCAGTTCCTCTTCTCCACAGCGTTGAGGGTGACACTGAACTCAACATCTATTTTTCTAGTTACTATGTAATATCAGCTGATGAATGCATAACACAGAACAGGCCACATTCAAAAAGCTCGACTTTCATCTACTCCCTTTTCTTTCTCTTCATTAAATTCTTTTACCGAACAAAGAAATTCTGAAGGGGACATTTCAATTTCTTTCCATATTGACTTCCTTCAGAGCCAATTAACTCCTGAGGGAAAGCTCACATCATTGACAGATGAGACGGCAGAGAAAACAATGTGCTTTTATGGATTTGACTTTTGATATCTCCATCTACTCAACAATAATAGCAGCTGCCTCGGTTGAGAAGGCAATTGATGTTGCTATTTCTATCTGGGCTGACAGAAAGGTTACAAATCACAAACAAAATGTAGATATGAGCCGGAGTAAGACTGGATTCGTGGAATGGGGATTATTTTCGGTGTCACGACATTGTTCAGAAAAAATAGGTCAAGAATAGAAGAGGGTGGCAATCGTGAAACGCATAAAATATAACAAACTCAACCGTGCTACTTCTGTTTTCTGAATTTTCTTGCGTTCTCTACAGAAACATCAAGGTTGTCTGCGAATTTCTTCAAAGATCGGTTTTGTTCTGTTCTGATAATTGGTTGGGTTTGACTTATATGGGGGGGGGGGGGGGGGGGGGGGGGGATTGGGGAGAGTATTACCTTCCATAGACGTGCACCCCCCTCAAAAGAGGTCAAAAGAAATGGTCATATTCCTGTAACGATTTCGGACACAACTCAAGTGGATATTAAAAAATGTGACTAAACTAAATTAACCTAAATGTTATTTACTTGACTTGCTTTACCTTCAGAGTTCCTGTGTCACCTGATGAATGTTCACCAGTTCTACTCTCTGCCTTAACGGGATGTTCCAGTTCAACTCACCCAACTGGCAAAGTTTCTCTCTATTATACCTTCTCCACTACATCCTTTATGACAAGTCAGTTTACAGCTCAACACCTTGCGCCTCTAAAACCCAGGACACGGGTCATCAGCTTTTATTAGCATCATATTAACTCCCCTTTGAAACACATCAGGACTTTGACACTGTGCCTGGAGTTAAAGTTAAAGAACACCTCAAAGTTCTGGTTTCAATCAGTACAATTCATTTGTAACTCCGGAGAAGTACATGGATTTGGGCAACATAGAAAAATATCTTTGAGGACATTATTCGATTTGCTAATAACTGCAGGATCTTTCCATGTGATTTTAACCCACCAATAACAACAGAGTTAGACCCAAGGAAGCAGTGAAGACTAATGTGAGTGTCTTTTTTACTTTAGAGAAAAATTGAAGAGATAATTATAGTTTGGACTTGGAGTTTGCCACAAATACCTCCCACAGAGTCTCCTGACTTTTAGTTAATTCCTCCCAGGGCACAGCTCTCTCTGCTAAATCAAGAAGGTTAACAGGCCCTTGTGTTTTAATCTCTAAAAAAAAGACACATTCCCATTTAGTGAATGTGACTTTTAAGACCATTAATATAATGAGGAGGCTGAGAATAATAATCAGTGACTCAGGCATCATCTTCTAAATGAAGGACACTCGAGCAGACGTCAGTGTCTCTTAGGAAACATCCAGCACTGTGAGGACTGCAGCGTCCACAAAGAGTCGATAGGAATAAATGAGTTAACAACTTTTGACCATAATGATGATTCATGTTCATTTTTATTGCTTTAACAGAATTGTAGCATTGAAAAAAATATATTTTTGTCAAAAGTGAAGCCAAAGCGTCTGAATCACCCCCCTGGTGGCCGGGTGCAGTATATGATGTCACCCCACCTCCTCCATGTTAGCAGAGGGGCCAAACTAAAAAGTCAACATTCGCATTATGGTTTTGATAAATGATTCAATGCTTTAAAAACAAGGTTAATCATGTAATTCATTTCTGGGGAGTAGAAGAGATGTGTTGTCCATCTTTGTGTCCCGGCTGCGACATGGTCCAATCTCGATCGCTCTTTTAGAGGCTGGAGATAATTTAAAATACAGAAAAAAAACAACGTTAAACCATTGAACAAACTGCCAGCGAGACAATTAACACAATTGTTGACACGATGATGATAATGGAGCCTCAGTGTTTCCCCGGCTCTTGAACACTGAAGAGAGCGAGCAGCTTCCTGTGTGTTCCTTCCCCCACTAACACACCTGTTTATCACCAGGACTTGCAGAATCTGGATGTGCAACCTCACAATAGCTGTGAGCATGAATATATTTGCAACCGTAAAGTCTCGCTGATTGTTATCATGTCATTGTCAACTCCTACTCACCGGGAGTGAAGGGATCACGTCACCTCGCTGTCAACACGCGTCTCAAACCCAGAGAGACTCCTGTTTTTAAGATGAGACTAAAACAGTGAGGAGGAAAAATATGCTCCTGCTTCACGAAGTCTCATCTGTAACACTGGACTTTTGTAGTTTGTTAAGAAAATAATATCTAAATACTGAAAACTGATCCCTTGAGTACAAGACAAGTGCAGACAAGCGTTGATTGGTCTGAATAACTGGACTGATCCACATCTGACACAGTCTGATAACTTTCTGCAGCTGAGCAGTTCTGTCAACACATTTCTTGCTATTTCTGAGTTTTATTGGACGGTCAGAAAAAGACACCATCTGCACCGAGAAGTGTATAAATGTGTGAAACTGCCGTGCGGCTCTCGACTGCAGTTTGTGGAAGGGGGTCGTTGAGCTGTGTCATTTTTAATCAGCATGTACATGTTTGTGTCCAGTGTTGCACCGTGTGTCCTCGCTCTCCTCACAACAGGCATTAGACATTATTTTATTACATCTGTTTTGTATTTTATTCCCGTTTGTGTTTTTGTATCCCATTAAATTGACTCATCCATTTATTGTCCTTTTTTTATTGTTTTTATAACGTTTAAAATCTATTTTATCGCATTATTGTTAGCATTTTTATATGTTTTGTTAATTCCCCGCTCATCTGTCTCTCGTGAAGCACTTTGAACGGCACTAACCTGCATGAAAGGTGCTAAACAAATAAAATGTGATTGAGTGGGGGTGCTGGTCTCAGGGATTTGTGTACGTGCGCTCATGCATTTTAGGAATAGAAGAGAAAATGAACTAAACTTGTGGGTTTTCAGTGTTATTTGCTGATCAACTCTTCTTTAAGGCCACAGACGATGACACAGACCTGATAAGTTCACCACAACTTTTAGGTAGTTGCTCAATTACCTTGTTTTTATACATGAAGGCTTCATCAAGGTGCTTCTTGTTTCTCTTTCACCTCAATAGCCAAAGGAATCGGTGGATAAACTGCCACGTCATGTGTTTTATAGCAAACCCAAAAGCAGAATGAATGCCAAGGCAGGTACGGTGTGAAATGCAATAAAGCAGCAACTTTAAAAAAAATACAGAAAGTGAAGTAACAAATCAGAAAAACCATAAAACGTCCAGGGACGATAACAAATGAAGCGACAGAGGAAAGTGAGGAGCAGAGGGTTTATATAGCCGACACAGACCAGAGGAGATAAGTGAACTCAGGTGAGACACATCAGGTGCAGACGACCACAGGAACAGGAAACCAGACGGCAAGTAAAGAAGTTTCAAAGTAAAACAGTTGATCCAAAATGCTAAATGAGATATGAATACAAAAATAGAAAAAAAAGATTACAAGACCAAAGTCGGAGAGACGAATTAAAAATCCCTTAAAAAGGCCCAAAATGTTTCTGGCAGCGGCAGAATAAGAACATAAATGCAGCTCCTGCCATTTATGTGACTGGCTTTTAATTTGAAATAAGTCTTATCAGTGGATTTACTGCACATCCCAGCCTATAAAATACTAAAAACTAATTTCAGTAATTAAAAGACCATTTCAAAGGTTCTACCATCGTATTAAATACTTGGCTGGAACCAGCTATTAACACATGTTCTTGACATTCATGAGATTTCGGTAACAACCTGTGATAAGTGCTGTATTTCAAGAGACTCCAGGTGATGTATTCATGACAGTTTAACAGATATCTGTAGATCTTCACTGGCCACGGGGTTAAGGAAGAAACGCCACAACCTGCCTGGGGACAAGTAAAAGCCACTCGTGATAAATGCCCCCCCATTGCTCATAACAGGCCACAAAACCAATTTGAAACCCCCAGCATGGCGCCATGATACATCAGGTTAATTTGACGTAACCAATTTAAGGTGTCATTGTGGTTTAGTGATGGATGGCGCCCAGCTTGACGTGGCGGGTGAAAGCGGTGAAATACAGACGTCATTTATCTCACGTCCCTGCTGTGGCACCGTCCTGTCCCTTATGCCGCGGGAAACTCCCCCCCCGACAAGAGCATCCGTGACAAGGTGAGGACAATGTGTGTCAAACAGTCACCGGGTGGAGAACAGTGGATGTTTAAGTTTCTTTCAGAGATTCTCACTCAGGTTCAGAAGTTGTACAAGCGTATAGGCAACTGGACCTGCTGGCGTTTTTCATATTCTATAAATCCGGTTCACAGTCGCCTACGTAGACATGTTCAACTTCTGAGGACTTCTTGATCTGTGTGATTCCCTAAGATGAGTAAATAACAGTAAATATTTGACTTCTAGACCGTCCCTGTAGAATTATATTATAAAACAAGTCCTCAGTCACACTCACTACATTTAAATAGAGACCAATATTCAGATAGAAACCTGATTAAGCCAATAAAAAGCAATAATCAAATTAGTGCATGTGGAGGATAATGACCTCAGTCACATTGTATAGACATTTAAAAATCATCGTCAAAATTATAACTCATGCCATAAAGTCATCAATATATACGAGTGTAAACCAGACCCCCAACATATTAAACATGGTGGCATCGTACATTAAACTGTTTCAGGTTGGGGTTCGAAGACCTGTGGAATAAAAGATACAGAATATGTTCCGTAACGTGTGTATAGGAATATGAATGGAATATTCTATCAGCAACTGATGTGAACATCATAATCCAAACATTTCTGAATAAGATCAATAGTCGGCATATTGTTGTCCATGTAAATGTAGTCAGCTCTTTCAGGAGATGTGCATTCAGCAAATGGATGCACTTAGGAACCTGGATGAGAAACAACAACAAGTAATAACAATTTAAATAGTTTTGTGTTGATACAGTCAAATTTGTGTCATCGATCCTTCATGCAGTATTTTCCCAAATGTTTAATTGTTGCAGAGCTTTGTCTTCATCAAACCTCAAACGAGGGTTTATTGACAGGAATTAGATTAATGAGCTTTTACAGTCACTTCAGTTGTTCTGTTTTGTTGTTTCACAAAATATTGGCAGATTTACTTTACATTTGAATTAAATTGTCTGTTTTATATTTGCGTGTTTACAGTTTGAACAGTATTTTAGGATTTTAGATTGTCTTTGCTTCTCTCGTTTTGATCCTGCGTCGTGTCTCTAGATTAAACGACGACGCCCTGCTAGTTTAAATTGTGCCGAAATGACACAAAAACACAACACAAAGCGTAATCAAGACGCTTGCAGAGCCGAGATGTTTGAAACGATTCTGTTTCTAAAGGTTCAAACTGCTGATTAGCTTCGAAGGAAGAAATTCAGAAATCAGCTGCACTGGAGCCACACACAGTGAAGGGACTCTTCATCCTGTCTGAATGAGACACGTCTTACATCTACAGTGTTTTTTTTTTCGGGGGAACAGACTGATCAGAGCAGACACTTATTATCTCTGAGATAATGGCTGTCATGATGACTGACGCTCATTTTCTGCAGGAGGACGAGACAAAAGCATCGTATCTCCGCGGTTCAGTCCTGTTAATTGTTTCTGTTTGCTACTTGAACTGCCGCGATAAAAGCAAGACGACAAGGAGCGGTGATTGTGTTGTTGAAGTTTCCTGACGTGGAGGATTGACAACGGTTTGAGGGACGATCTGACAATCGGAGGCCAAAGAGGGAGGAGAGAAGAAAACGAGTGGGTGATCCAAGAAAAGAACTAGAAACACAGTGTTCCACGTGCAGTTCAGAATAAAAGCCTCTTATATTTTCATACATGATATTTCATCCCGCTCTCCTCGCTCCCCGCTCCCTCCTACATTACAGTAAATATATCCTGCTCCTGCCATATTTGTTTTGGCTCCTGCAGGACCGACTCCTTCCAGACCTTTTCTGCCTGAGGCCAAAGTCTAAGCAGCCGCTGCTCAAATCGGGGCTTGGAAATGGCCTGTTATAGTGTCGGCCTGTCAGGGAGTCTTTGGTTGGCGCTGCCGGCTTTTTCAATACACGTCAAATTATTTATACATAACAGATCTATACTAGAAACTACAACGTTTCTATGAACAAGTGGAGAAAACAAGAAGAATCACACACGCAGGCTTTTTATAGGAGTTACGATCCCCAACATCTCTCATATGTATTTGTAGCTCACTCACTAGTTATTTTCTGTTTCTCTCATTTCTTTTTCTTGGATATTATTTGGGTGATCTCTTAATGACCATTAATCTCCTCAGAATCAACTCCGATTAAAAGCTCCCTTTCACAGAACTATACAAGAGACAGTTTATTATAATATATCGCAAGCGACTCGTACAAACAGAGTTCTAATAAAGATTAAAGCTTTGAGCTCAATAGAAATGGTTCACCAGGGCCTACATTGGTGTTTTTGTGTTTTCATTGCTGCTTGTCTGTTTTAGCAGGATTACACAAAAACTGCTGAAACAATTTTATTGAAACTCGTTGGCCAAGGAAGAACGAACAAACATTTTAATTCACGCTCCTGCTTTCATGGTGATTTTTCAAATACTTCCTGTCTCTACACTCAGTCAATAAATTATAAAAGTACTAAAATTGTGTTAAAAATGTAAAAAGTACAAAGTTTTTTCCAAATATTTGATGAATAAATATGCATTGAAAATGTTTCTGAATATAGAAACATGAACAAGTATTTGAAAACACAGTTTTTGAAATATGCCCATTTCCCCCACTTTGCTCCACTCCTGTCTTTCCTCTGCACCACCAGGAGTTATCAAGTTCTCCACCACATGTAAAGAAAAATAAATACTTTATCACGAGTGTACTTCTTGATGAGGTGGAAGACAGACGCCTCGGAGTTCTGCTGAAAAATAACAAATGCTGCGAAGGCTTATATTTTATATTCATGTAAACAACAATCTAGGTTTTCAGACAGGTTGAACTTGGACCATCCTGTGGAAACTGGCTTGTGATCTACGGTCATTTATTAAACATGATGGTTTTGTCTTTCTGCGACTTCATAGATGCCATTTCCTGTCATACAAGCTTGTGTCATGGTTTTGTATTTTGAGTTTATTAGTACCTCCTCGTGTTTCTTGTACATCCCTTGTGTTTATGTTTGTTTATGAGTTGTTTCTGTGTTTCATGTTTTCCCACTCCGTGTTCTGTTTCCTGTTTTATTTTGTAGTCTCTGTTCCTTAGTGTGTTTTATTTCTCCACTTCCTGTCTGTGATTGCCTGCACCAGTCCTCATGTGTTCCACCTGTGTTCACTTGCCCCTGCCTTCCCTGTGTCTGTATATAGGTCTCTGTGCTTCCCTTTGTCCTGGTCGGTTCGTTGTCTTAATGCTGTCGTAATGTTTGTCGTGATCCCCTGTGCTTTTTGTATGCCCTGAACTCCTGTTCTCTGCATCTCCTCGTGTAGCCTCCAGTGTTTTCCCCTGTGTGCTTTTTGTTTTTTCAGTTTTGACCTTTTTGAGATTCCTGCGTTTATTCTGATTTTTCTGTTGGACATTTCCTATTAAAAAGACTCTTTTGTTTAAAACTCTGCATCCTGGGTCCATCTGCCTCACCACCCCTGACAGCTTGTCAGTAAATAAGTTATTTTTTAGTGATAACAGATAAACAAACATCTTAGATATCGAAGGACGGAAGGAAACAAAACAGCAGAATCCAAACAGAGAAATGCTTCAGGAGAACTCGTAGTGAAAAACAAGGTTGATGTGTTAAACTTGGGAAGTCGAGGTGAAAAGTTCCAAAGTTACTGCTCTTTAACATTCCTACAATCACATTAACTTTCTCTCACACAGAACTGGACGGTATAAAAACGTTCCTGTTCAGACACAAGGTCGTCGTTTCTCTGTGATAATCTGCACAGACCTCGGTGTCCGAAAAACAGCTCAATGTCCATTTAGTTGTCGATGACTCTCAGAGAAATATCGATATTCAGTTGAAAGGAGCTTGGAGCTGTGGTTTGGGGATTTTATTCAACATCACACACACAAGTAAACAAACAAAACAAATGAGAAGAAACTTACTGAACCATAGTAAACAAGGTTGTAATATTGTAAGTCAAGTAGTAATTGTTGTTGACATACAGTAAAGTTTGGAGTTCTGTCTTCCCATCGGCAAAAAGTTTCACATTCCTTCCATCTTTATGAAAAATCTCATTTAAATTGTTTTGCAGAATTTACAACTTACCCATTTCGACTCCTTTCAGTGTTCACACATCATAATCCACTATTTGATAATTCCGCTGCGTTCAGTTCAATTCTCTTCCACTTATGTCTTTAAAAGCTTCAAATCCATTTAAATCAACTGAGTGTTTGCATTTCTTCAGTGTGAACACATCATTATATAACATTTAACCAGGATTATGAAGCTCAAGTCTTTTTTTCCCCCCCATGATGTGTTTACTTGATGTGCACAAGCCCCAGTGCATATGATGATGTTACCAATTAAAATCCAAATTCGTACTTGATTGCTGCCTTTATGGGCTTTTTTATTTTTAACTTTAAGCGATATCTAATCATTCCCCTGAGCTGTGTCGTCTTCAACGTTAAACAAACCAACCAGCAGAAGATGAACACATCACAGAGTTTTGTTGTAGATGATCCCAGTCGAACACGAGTGACCTTTAACCCATTATTTCTTATGGTAAAAATAGTTATTCCCTCACTCTGCCCCTGCAAATGTCATCAAATCCCCACAAAGGCTTCACCACAGAAAAGGTGATTAATTAAAGCAATTAAGGCAATGACGCTTTCAATTAGGGCCGATATGAGCTGAGCTGAGTGGTGAGGGAGGCGCCTGTGGGCGGCAGAGGTGATGGAAATGGAGAATATCAACCAGCAGAAGGTAATGAGCTGAATGAGGAGGCTGTACCTGAGGAGAGATGGGGAGATAGAGAGAGGAGAAGGAGGAAATGGAAGAAATTAATTACTTCTCATCTGTGAACGTCTCCCTGCAGCTGGGATTGTGATGGTTCCATCAAACGAGAGATTTATCCCAGTTTGTTCCAGTTCCACAGATCACGTTACATTCACACAGGTATTAACGTTCATCTGCATCTGGACAGTTTAGTCAGTGTTACATCATTTATTGTCTTTCCTGACTTTTGCATATGTTTTTTGTTTGATAATTTAACCCACTGACACAGGCAATAATGCAATACTGTGATTAAATTAATAGTCTCATTAAAGCAATTACAGCGACGCATTAAAGTGAAAGCTCCCCGTAATAATCATGTTCTGGTGATTTGGGCATACAACCGTTTTCAAGAGCTGCCTACACACACACGCATATATGCATATATTTACACATACATATGTGCGGATAAAGGGTTAGCGGCCAATAATGTAGTATTATTGAAATGGCGATCATTTCAATAATCAAGTAAAGAAAATCAAGTAATTATCAAGTAATTAAAATGGTACTCGCATCACAGTAAGAAGGTTCCCAGTTTGAATCCTGGTTCCGTGTGGAGTTTGCATGTTCTCCCCATGTCTGCTTGGGTTTCCTTCTGGTACGCTGACTTCCTCCCACAGCCCAAACACATGCAGACAGGGGATGTATTGGAGACTGTAATTAATTTGTAGGTGTGATTGTGGGCTTTATGTCGGCTGACAGATAACGGATGGATAGGAGGGGAATTGCTATCAAGTATCCCTGGGTCTTGTACACACCGCCTTAGAGATCAGGTGAGATGTTCAGACATCCGGAGGGAGCTCGGAGTAGAACCTGCTCCATCATATCGAAAGGTTGAGGTGGTTCGAGGAAGAAGCCAGGATGTCTCCTAGGTGTTTTCTTTTGGAGGTTCACAGGGCACGTCAAACCGGGAGGAAACCCCGGGGTAAACCCTGGAGGTACGACTTATCTGACCAGGGAACACCTCTGGATCCCCCAGGATAAGAGCTGAACAGTGTGGCTGGGCAGAGGGACGCTTGGGTCACCAACTACCTCCACAAACCAAGCCTGAATAAGTCATGGATGATTTGGTCAAGAATAAATAGCCCTGCAGTGAGCTATTAAAAACAAGTAAAATGATGTGATCTAATGCTCCAAGTAAACGTCTTATGATGCAGGTCTGAGGTTTGATTCCTGTGAAAGAATGGAGGCAGGACATATGGGAATACAAACGTCCCTGAATGAAATCAATCCAATCTTAAACACAGCAGATATCGTCCACTCTTCATTTACAACTTTCATTTGAAATAAAGCGATCAGCTTCATCAGAAGCAGCTGTAAAGAAAAGAGAAAGGAAGTAAAACAGATAAACGACGACTGTCAGCTGTTAAAACATCATTAAAAAGACCGGAACTAACCCGAGTGTAATTTATCCCAGAAACCATTCTCATTTATGAAAGCTGTTATCGGGTCTGATCAATTTTCTTTAGCCAGAGTGGGAAGTTTAGAAAACGAGTATAAGGGGCATGTAATGACCAGACAGACCAGGACAGACGTGATTGTGTAAACCTTCATCACAACATCCGTCACGTCTTCATTGGGCGTCTGTGGCAGCTTTTTGACTCTTGTGGATTTCCAGGAGTAACTGAGGGAGCGGTGGAGAAGTCTGGATTCGAGCTGTGCGTCCAATACGTCTCCATAATGTCACTCTCTGGGCTCTTGTCCTCCTGATGAACTGTCCCGCGCATATTTAGGAGCTGAGATACAACCGCCCTGGTATCCGTGCTCAGAAAGCACCGGAGCTCGGCAGCGTTTTCACGAGATTGAATCAAGCTTCCCACTGTACTAGGTGCACGTAATTGCACTCGACATACATCAAATTAAAGGCAGCGGAGGGAATGCTCGTACTGAACTGTGCTATTTATGCTCCGTCCTTCCTGCAGACGGATGCGTTGCTTTAGGTAACAAATATATTCCACAAGCAGCTGCTTGTCAGCTCTGGATAAAAATTACATCAATTAATTTGCACACACACACACACACACACACACACACACACACACACACACACACACACACACACACACACACAAACTGTGTATAAACCTATAATAAAACAAATTATACATGTACTTAAATAAAACTGTGAGCACGTGTGTGTGTGTCTGTCTTGCAGCTGCACATGTTCGTAGCACATTGCAGCCTGAATGTTTATGTTCACATTGAGGAAAAGTTTTCTGAGATTTAGACGGTTGCACTTAGTGCTGAGGGTCCGACACGGTCGACCACAGGATTTGCAGAACGACCACTTTGGACTCTCGTGATTGAATTGATGGAGAACGTCGGTTTGTTTGGCTGAAGCTGCTGCAGCTGAGTGTGTTTAGAGTTATTGCAGAAAGTAATGGTTCTGTACAACCGCATGAATATGCAGTGGTTTGCCTTTATGTGCTTACAGCTCATGTTGGAGCCAGTTATTGTGCAGCATGATTGAAACAGCTGATGCTAATCAGCTAATGCAACTGCAGTAGTTTGGCCAAACAGCTGTTTTAATGTTGTGGCCGGTCGCTGTGTTGTATCCATCCGTCCATTATCCATTCAGTCATCCATCCATTCATTATCTATACGGCTTATTCTTTGAGACCGGAGCCAATCCTATCTGAAATTTAACAAGACTCCAACGTATAATTTGGTGCTATGCAAAGAGAACTAACTTGAACTGTAGATATAAAATGTGAACATAATGCATCTGTGTACCTGCAGCTGGTTTAATGCTGTTGTTGTGGTTTCAGCTTCAAAGTTTTAGTTGAAGTTGGCATTTTGTTTGTCTGTTTTCTGGAATTATGCAAAAACTACTGGACGGACTACCATGAAAATTAGAAAGATGCATGATGGGTCAAGAAGATTCAATACATGCTGTTCCTTTCTTCGCTGTATCTCACCCATGTGAAGTGTATGAGCTTTCCCTGTTGGGCAGACTAGGTCTGTTATTTAAAACTGTACTTAACTTTTTAAATTATTAAAAATCACAAAGCAGCCGAGTCAGTTATATAAGTAATGTGTACGAAGAATAAAAAAAAAATGTCAGTGCTGATTATTTCTCTGAAACCGGAGTTGAATCTGGGTTTCTGACCCCTGATGTGAGCTAATAACCACTGATCTGTGTAAATGTTCTTGTTCTAATTTGGAAGCAAATATTAGAACATAAATCTCAAGAGCAATTAGTTGCATATAGATTCACCCGAGACGACTTCCCCATGTATCTGTGCGTCTGTCACGTTGAGAGACTCTGGTTCAGTGAGGTGCAGATTCCTCTGACGTCCGGATCTGTCACGTCAATAATGGATGTGAAGTTGAAAGTCTGAAAATACTCTCAGCTGGGACAGTGAGTCTCTGACTGGCCTGAGAAATACAGGAGTTATAATTCCCTCGGAGCAGCTGGCGAGCGGGATCTCCCGAGTATCACAGTCACACACACTTATCTCCACATGGAAACACCCGGAGAATATTTACATACCCATTGCATTCTCCATCTGTATACGTGAGTCTCTGCCTAAATGACGCTTTGACAGATTCGGTCCCCGTCTGCCTCACTTCTGTCTCACGAGTGTGGATGTTTCGTCACATGCTAACGGGAGAGTGAGAAATGGTGTCATTACCGTGGCTACGTAGAGGGAAGGCCATAACACCAATTAAAGGTGAATGTCCTGCAATTAGACGGCACAGAGAGCGGACTGGAGGCGGATGGGAGGGGCAGAGTTTGTCCTCAAACAAAAAAAACCAGATACTCAGTTGTGACTCGTGACGAGACGACCAAGGAGAGGAACCCTGTTTGAAATGTAAGTTGAGTTTAAACAAGGCTCCTAACAGATTTGAAATAGCCTCTTAATTAGGTCAAACATCTGGTGTGTGGGGCTAAGCGAGGTAGCTGTGCTGCTGCTGTAAAACATAGCTGTTGCATGTCCTCTAGGCAATATGATCTGCAACCTGTATGACTAATATGTTCTGTAATGTGGCGTTACGCAACCCGGGATGACACAAAATCAACACACCACCTGCCGGATGGAGTGTGTTGAGCATGAGCAATGTTGCTTCTATATGTAGGTGGTGGGTAAACTATCATTCAATCAGCTTTTCTCAATCCAGTGTAAACTGTGCTCCGTGTTGTGATAAAGATGCTTATTACACCCGGAGGAAGGAAGACATGCGGTGCAGGCAGCTGGATCGACGTGTGTTACATACGTGTTTCAGATATGACGTAGCAGCAAGGTTTTGTAGGATTTGGGAGTTTACATTGTTCCCCCTGCGGCCTCTGGCCCCTCCAGCCCTTCAGCTTCCTGAGGAACAACACGCGACATAATCCTCAAGGTTCATCATCTTTGCTGGTACATTATTTAAATGTGGACATCCTTCCCAGCGGGGGGGGCAGCATTAAGGAAAAGGAGCTTCTACACAAGCAGTTTGATCGTTATGAAAGACTTCCTCAGTCGTGTCTCAACATCCCTGCCCCTGTGCATTATTAAACAATTATTACACTTTAAGTACTTCTAATTGGATTTGCCAAATACGTTTTGGTGGAAACACATTTGCACATTTAACTTTATTTCCCTTGTTCCACGAACACTCTCACCAAGTAATTCTGTCCAAATACTACTGATTCTAATATATATAAAAGGACATTTAGTTGTTGGCTGAACCACAGACCTTCAGTTTATAAATGAAGGACTTATAGACTGGCATGGTTGGGTTCACGCAATTAATACACCTCTGGTTAAAGCAGGGAAAAGATTGCTGCTTTTGTTCAGTGCTGAGAAAATAACCATGTGCAAAAGCGAAGTACGCCTACAACTGCTTCGCCTGTACGTCTGACCTGATGTTCTATCAGCATGAGACCTGTTGTGCCAGGTAAAGAGAAAGGAGTGAGGACGGCGAAGAAAAGCTGGTTTAACACGAGCCCGAACAAATCTGCCACGCACTCGTAGTCTTTCATAACCACGGCCTTCGGATATTTACATTATGTTTGAGCTGGAGGAAAAATACAAAAAGTCATTTGTTGGCTTGTGACAGTTGAATAGACAAGAAGCGAGAGCTGTGAAGTGTCGGGATTGTGGGAAAATATCGTCATTACTGATGTTTTAATGCAACAGTATTTTGCTCAGTCGGTAGCGAGGCTTAGCGCACGTAGAGCACATGCACACGAACACACAGGCGGAGCGGCCAACTACGAGGTGATGTTTCCATTGGGTTATTTCCCTTTTGATAACTTAATTCCTTACTTGAATTTGAAAAGCAGGCTGGAACCATTAAAGGCAGAGCACTGGTGCTGAAAACACACATCAAGGCTTACGGCTCAGAGAAAATTGACTCACAATCAAGACGCTCCTAATCCACTTTGAACCGTCAAGGGTTAGCGTTCTTATCTCCTGCGGGAGACGAGAGCGGCTCCTCTGTCGGGATTGGATGGATGTGCGAGTGTTGCCGCGCCGCAGTGGGTGCACTCGCTCTCTACGTGCATGTGTGTGACTGAATTACTCAAGGTGTCCAACTGCAGTGTGTGTGACCTTTTCAGGCAAAACACCAAATCTGATTGATATCACAGCAGGGGAAAATACCCAAGTCACTCACTGTATCTTTATCATTCATGTTACTTCCCTTCCCTGATCTTGTCCTGCATAACCCCTCTCCATCGATCTCCTTCTGGCCATCAGTCCCTCTCCTCCTCTTTTTCTCTTCATTTGTTTCCTCACTTTGCTATTCCCCATCCACTCCTCTCAACGTGCCCGTCGCCTCGTCGTTATTTCCTCTGGTTCTCTGCCTTCCTCTGTCTCTGGCTGCTGACTGACAGTGCGGACATGGCGAGGTAAATTGGGATGTAGCTGCAATGACAGGCCCTTTGTATTGATTTGTTCATTTTCATCATCCATCACAGTGTCCATGGGGGCTCACACACACACACACACACACACACTTGCACACATTTACAAACACGCGTGCACACACATGCACACACAGCGCTTGCAGAAAGAAGAAACCTGTCCAGGTCCCAGGCCTAGTAAACTAATCCCATTACCTTGATGGAGTGGACCAGGGAACCTCACAAGGCCGCAGTGCTCGAGAGAAACAGAGAGAAAACCTTCTGCTTCTGTCACTACCTGGACTAACGCTGAAACAATAAACAAGATGAACAGGCCTAAAGCGGATTCAGCCGCACGATGAGCGATGGAGATTTGTGCATTACCTCCTCCTTCCTGATTCGTTTGCATATTGGCAGTTTGTGTTGTAGTTGGTTGCGGCTGCACAGTTTCAGGTAACACACTTCATCTTCTGCCATGTTTTGTGTTAATTGAGCTCATCCAGTTTTCCAGTGTGTCAGTGAACATGCAATAAGCTGTGAGGTCATCTCAGTTATCTATTTATGAGCTAGTGTAACTATGACTGTCCAGAGTTGGGTGGAGATGTTTAACTTGTTTTTCCTCAAAGCTTAATTAGTTGTTTAGCAAAACGAGATTCCATCTTGTAGATTTCTCACTAAGATATGTTAATGTGGTGTTTTACTTTTTAAATGTCTAACTGACTGCTACTTTATTGCTTAAAAATAAAAACAGTCATGTTTTGCTCATTTTTAGTTTGTTATTGCTCTTTATTTCATTAACTTTATCGATAAAGCTAAATCTTAATCATCCCTTCTCATTTTAAGATTAATGTTTTGTGCATTGTCCTTTTTTAATTAAAATGAAATGAAAAATAAATTAAAAAAACATACCAGATTAAACCAATGATTGAGACTTTCAGACGCTGCATTGCTCTTGAATTTGACCTTTATTGTTGAAGGACCAGTGTGTTGGATTTAATGGCCTCTAGTGGTGAGATTGAAAATTGCAGCCAACTGAATAGCAGTCCTTCACCCTTCATTTGTTTAATGTGACTGTCTGGTGGCTTGCACATGGGTGAAATGTGGCTTTAAGGCTTTCTAGCAGACATCTATCTTCAGGAGAAAAGCTTTCTGGCAGAAATCCTGGATGGCAAACTTCTTCTCGACCCTGTTTTATTTTGTCCATTCCAGGCTACTGTACAGGCGGTGAATCACGGCAGGCTGCAGGGGGTGTGACTGGCTCCATATGAAAATATGAAGGGTTAATTTTACGACACAATGAAAGCATTACATGCAATCTAGGTCAATTCATTCATGATGAAAACACAAAAGTAAATGGACATAATGGGATTTCAAACATACCATTACAGTCGAGCTAAGAGCTATACAGCAAAGTCGTTTCTGCACTCAGCTGCTATAAGTGCAAACAATGTGGAAGAGATTTTCTCTATGATCCAAGAAAACACTAATTTGAAAAATTGTAGCTCATTAAAACCGACATTTACGACAAACATAATCATTGTTTGGACTGTTTCTGTTCGAGGCAGCGACTAACGACGTGCTGAAAAGTAGTTATTGAAATGCAAATTAAGCTTTATGTAACATAAACTTTTAACCTAAACATCAAGTATCATCAAATTAATGTTTGCTCAGACACAGGCCTGCACGAAACCAAATCCTACAATTACAAGAAAAATCTTGTTTCACTGAGTTAAAACTGCCATAAGCTGCATAACCAGCTGTAAGACACTACTATATAATTACGCTGTCATTGTCTGATTACTCTGTAATTATGGAAAATATTCCTCAGCAATTTAAACGTTGGTAATTAAGTTTTTGTTCATGCATTAAAGATATAAATATGAATTGCACTTTGGAGGACATGTCTCATTCAGCCAGTGAGCTCTCTTGGCAAAAGGCCACAAAGAAACTGATCTTTCCGTCTCCTCGCTCGATAACAGTTCCACAGCGTCAAAATGTTTCCTCGCTGTCAGTCTCGTCCTCTGCAAATGATTGCCATCTCTAAAGATTTCATAGAAAAGAGACCTTTGACAAACCTTCAATTACTTTGAGTGTCTTCAGTCATGTGACGGTGGAGATACAGGACGTCTTTCACCTTAAAGCCTGGATAAGTGTCCTCTCTCTCGTCTGAGGGATGAAATCACAGCACTTGTTTAAGTCTTCATATAAAAACCGAGCTCAATGGAAGGGGAATGTTCTCATGGTTAATCAGATGTGGGCACACTTGCAAATAAAGGCAGGGAAATGAAGAGACCCAGTGATGTACAAAAGATGTCTGGAGGCTGGAGCACAAAGGGTTTCCAGGGGTTACAGAAGATGTGACACTGGGCCACTGTTTGAGGAGAGGGATGAGGAGGTAATAATAGAACCATGATGATAAGATCGTCTCAAGCAGATAGAAACCGTGAAAGACAGAGACAGACTTTAGAGCGTAAGAGAAAGTATCAGTCATGACCTGATCTCATATCATTCTGCAAGTTAAATAAGTTTCTGTAAGGAGGATTGTTGTTTTTGAGGTATGTTTTGATGATGTGTTGGAGAATACACCTCATCTGGGCTTGCATACATTAAATGATGTATTCCAGTATCACAGTTTACATTCAGATTTTCTCCAAAAACAAGGTCTGGACAACCAAGGCCCAAATTCACCTGGGAGCCCAAGGGTCACCTGGGAGCCTATGGGTCCAGCTGTGCTACTACACATAGTGTCACCATAGGAATAATTTGAAAAGGGCACAAGGCCTGTTAAAATGTCCCAGAGGCAGAAAAGCAAGGACCACTTCAGCAGTAACAACCTGCAGCAGGGATGGGTTGACATCTGGACCCTTTCACCATAACAACAGGACAACACTCAAATCCAGCGACGCCTCACTCACAGATCCTTTCCTTTGTTGTTTCCATTCCTAAGTTTTGCCTGTTTGCTGCCTGAGTTTTGTTTTTCTTTGCCTGCACATTCGACTTGACTGTTGTCTGCAATTTGGGTCCAAATTAAATTCAAATCACAACACTCTACTGGTACTGACTGGTTATTCCAGCCATCATCAATCCTGAACCAGTATGCATACCGTGCTAATAGATCCACAGGATGCAATATCAACTGCTCTTCACACCAATCTGCTTCAACTCAAGCACGATTCATCGAAGGATTCAGAACACGAAATCCCCATCAAACTGGTCCCAAAACTCCCCGACATGGTCTTCAGCCAACACCTCTGCTTCCGGATCACAGACTTTTCTGACCAACCGTCCTCAATCAGTCAGAATGGGAACTCATTACTCCTCAATTGTATCACTGAGCCTTGGTGTCCCTCAGGGCTGCGTCATAAGCCCCCTCCTATTCTCACTTTACACCAATGACTGTGTATCATGTCACATTTCAAACTTATACAATGATGATTCCACAGTGTTAGCGCTGGTCTCATAACGATGAGACTGCAGAGAGGAGAAGTGGTGGTCAGAAAAAAAGCTAATCTGTTAACACCAGTAAGGCCAAAGAGCTCAATCATCGACTTCATAAAGATGTGGAGGTGAACGGGCTCCGGTCGTCATAAATGGAGACATGCTGGAGATGGCCCTGCAGGGGAAAATCATATTGATGCTCGCGTGGGCTAATGGTTGTGGCTGGATTGCTTTTATTTTATTTGTTGGCTCTTGTGTACACAGGGCAACTTTGTGAGCTGACATCCAAACACAGAAACTCTCTTTCACTCAGACATAGCATTTGTGGCAGATGACAGTTTTCTGTCTGAGCGAGAGAACACTGGTTTCTGCTCTGAATTATCTTCTCACACCATAACACTCCTCTGAAAGATACTTAAAAGCAGGCATTTGGGAACACATACAGGCAGACACACATCCATGCTAGAGTTTTTTGGTGGAAACCTCTGTGAGCCTGAGAGAAATCTAACGAACCAAACCCTGAAGCCCAGCAAACCTGACCAACCCCATCTGAACCTGGATATCATTTATAAACTTTTGTCCGAACCTGATCCAACGGGTCCCGAAGGGTCCTGATGGGTTCAGGTTGGGTGATCACGCTCCTCAAACAGGACTTTGAAGCTGTGAGGTCCTTACAAAGATAGAACTACATGACATAAATCTCACGGTGGATCTGTCTTGGACCATTTTGACCCTTCACACCCTCAGAACTTGCAGTTCACTGTTTCATTTGAAATTGCTGCTTCCCTTCCAACACAAGAGCAGGAAGCAAGATATTGAACTTGCGTTTGATGTTAAACACGCATGCAGAGACCTACAGAAACATGAAGGCATATGTATATATATCTTCATAAAATTCAGGCAGCTGCTCTAAACCCCCAGACTGCATAGAAAACTACCAAGTCAAGATGAAAAGTGCTGCTTTGGTACTGAAGGTGCAGGGGTGGGAGCAGATTGAGGCGGCAGGATGGCAGAATGTGAATGTATGTAAATCTAAATAAAAGTAGGTCTCTCCCGTTGCATATGGAGCAGAAGAACAGCAGATGTTTGAAATCTGTCCCAATCTGCTAAACATGAAATGCTGCAGAAGCTCCCATTGCAGTTTCATTCTTTTCCGTGACAGTCAGATAAATAAAGTTATTTTTGTATGAAGGTTGCACGTGTTCCCTGCGGGTTTTTCTTCCAGGTGCTCTGGTTTCCCCCCCCCCACTTAGCTTTCCCATTTCTCTTTGCAATGACAGCGAACATTTCATGTAGTTTTGTTTTGTGAATGTGTTTGTTTGTGTAATTCCACATATTTATGACTCATAAATAATGTAAAGTTGCTTCGGAGTAATGACTAGTATCTGGCAGTGAAGCTGTAGGAGGACAGTTGTAATGTCTGTTCAACACAGAAACACACACATACCACAGCACATTAAGATAAGCATCCCCGCAACTCCATGGTGTCATTTTATATTTCCCCATCAATAAATGCCTCCATATAAACATGTAATTTCCCCATAGGCATGAGGGCCTCTTTCATATATTCACACATATCCTCAGTGTGTGGGTTAGTTATTGCTGTGAATCTCTTCCCCAGGGTACTTTCCTTCTGCTATCAAGTCAAGGGCTATGTCTAACATAGCAGGGCTCTATTTCATGACTGAGATATTCTCTCACTCTTTTTCACTCTTATGTTATATTATATTTTTTTTTTACCCAAGTTGAAACGCAGTTCAAAACACATGGAGGGAGTGTCCAGGTGATTCATGTACCTCACCTCTGTTGGGATTATGGATTCGGTCGGGTTTCTCTGGACACCTCTTGAGTTTAACCCCTGTTAAAGTGTGCCGCCTGCTGGGTGTGACCTCCGGTTCCTGCTCCGCCGCACCAATTACCCCATGCACCTGTTCCTCATCAAGCCAACATCTACTCGCCTGCTGCGCTGATGGAGGAGCAGTCTGATCATCACCTCTTTCACTGAACATCCTTTTTACTTTGGCCAATTTCTGCCCAGAACATTTGATTTTGAACCCACCTGCATATGCCCTATAGTCTCAGTATCATTTTCACTGGGCTTTTTGGCGCACTGGGTGGAACGGTGATACAGTGGGTAGCCTGTAAGGACGTTCCTGGTTCAAATCCCTGATAGGACTGGGGCATTCTGTATGGAGTTGCATGTTCTTTCTGTAGGTTTCCTCCGGTACTCCTTCTTCCTCCTTCAGTCCAAATACATGCAGATTGGGGTCAGTTCATTGGAGACTTTAAATTGTCCATTGGCACTGCAGCCCTCAAAGGATAAGATACAGGTCCAAGGGCTGAAGGAACAACTGTGACAGATGTGGAAGGTGAAGTCTAGTGTCCCCATCATAATGGGCAGGCTGCAGGTCTCTGTCCAGGCTGCAGGCCAAGGAACAGCTAAGACACAACCCTCAAACTCCCAGGCCTCTTACCAGAGTGAGAATATACAGTATATACATGTATGTATATACATACACACACACACACACACACACACCATACAGAGCATAAAGATTTGAAATTCACTCACACCCCTGACACTTAATCAATCACTCTGCTGGATGTGTGACTGTAGATGTTCAGCTCACTGTGAGGAAGCCGTGGTTAAAGCAGCAGTTATTGCACCATTAAGTAGACAGGCACACACACACACACACACACACACACATATCACAACATATGCACACATGCACGACGTCTGCTGTGCGAGCCCCAGATAAGAGGAACGTCTCTGGAAACAGAAATCGGAGGATGAAAGAACGAATGAGCACAAGTGGATGATGTTACTGTCTTTGCCTCGGCCTCTTTATCCAAAGATGCATTCTCTCAAGCAGAACAGAGCACGGTTGCAATAGTACTATCAGTGCAAACACAAAGAGATACCAACGACTCAATTTGCTTCTGTGTCGTACTCACCCCCCCACCAAAAAAAGGAAAAGTAAACCTGAGGATGATCAGCTCAGAGAGGAGAATATGTTTTTAATCTAAGCCGCCTCATGTCTGAGAATGAAGAGCTTCTTGAGTGTTTAGAAATACACGTAAGCGAGTTGATATTTATCGTACTGCGGCCGCACGTGCAAGGGAGAGTTTGGAGGTGACATGCAAGACTGGCTGTGAGCCGCACTCATCCCCTGAGATAGTGAGTACCTGCTATCTGCTTTAGCCCGCTGCGCTGCCACAACACTCCTGAGAGATATTTAGCTGTGTGCGTACATGTGTGTGTACTGAGGTGTGATGAGCTGCATGTCGAGTGGGCCCGAGGTGCAGTGCACAGTGTGACTCAAGTCCTGTTAGCGGCGTGCCTCTCAGATTTGTGGGCCTGCCGGGAGCCGAGCAGCGTGTAGGCCAGCTGTGTGCGCAAATAACTCGTTAAATCTACGCCGTGCACACATCCATCTCTGAAGGTGTGTGTGTGTGTGTGTGTGTGTGTGTGTGAGTCGCCAACGTGCTTCCCTCGCCGCCTCCACCCCAGCTAATTAAAGGACGAGTCATCCTGGTGGTTCATGTCGCTCTGGTTTCCTCCGTGTGAGTCGGGGGGGTTTCAGTAGCTCTGATCCGGTGATTTTCAAGTCACAGCACATCCAGGTTAATCAAGTTGTTTGACGTCGATGGCGGATGAAAACATTCTGGAGGAAAACATAATGCTACTTATGTGGTTTGAAAGGGGGGGTTGCCTGGCAATGTCCTGGGGGCAAGAAAACCTGAACTGTAAAACCGCAATATATTGTTTTTACTGATGCTAAACCAATTTTACAAAGCGCTATAAAACTACAGTAGCAAAAGAATATTCTCTGTTCTAAAATACTACTGCAGTACCTATAAGAAAAGCATCCAGCTAGAAAACTGTGTTCATCCTACCTGGTTTATCTGCAGTGAAGATTTTATAGTTTTTCATAAAACAAAATGAAAATAAAATCATTTCTTTGTTTGTGTGTGGCTTATATATAAGTTTTGTATATATGTTTGAAGAATTTACTTATCTGGGCTTTTTCAGAGGTCTGTTAAGCAAACAACACAACCCTCATACCCGAGTTCACAGCTTTTAAAAATAAATGGGGCTACAAAAAAGGACTACAGCAACAAAACAAACGCTGCACTTTTACTTTGTAGGGAAATTGCTAAGTGGAAGTTATTCAATGAATGTTGTTGCCTTGAAAGTTCACTTCCTAATTGCACTTCCTCAGGCCCTCAACAAAACGCTTGTAAAGATATTTTACATCCTCACTTTTGATCAATTAACTTTTTACCCCATAACAAAACTTTTTGTTCTCAGCTGCATCCATCTTCATACTGTTTATTGTACTTCTTAACAACAGCAGCTCTTAAAAACACACAACAGCCAATTATTAAACACTAAAACGACTTTCACCTACTGACTTCATGAAGAAAATCACCTTGTATAACTTCCCCACATGTCTCACTGACAATACATCAGTTTATAATTGGTGAAGTGGGTTTATTCTGAGAATGATAGGGGTCCAGAGCATATTGTAAAATAGCATTAAGTGAAACATTCAGATGGGGAAACTCACTTTGTAAATGAGATGGATGATAAGAAGTCGAGAATTTTAAAACTCGCTAAAAATAACTGTCTCGTTGGCAACAAGTAATTAAAAGAAAAACACCACACACACACATTTCCAAAAAACAAACTCATTAACACAAGTGTTTATTTTCAGCTGCACCAGCCTCCGCACATCAGAGCCTGATCTATTTATGACAACTTCATTCTCACAAAGATTTGTCAATTTCGTTCGGGATGCACTTGACTTTGACTTTGAATATCTCCAAACATTATTTATGATACAGTGTCATCCCCGTCGCCACAGCCGCTGCACCACGAGTCCCCGCTGAAGGTCCGCGAGGGATGGTCTCAATGTCAAGAAATGAAAATGAGAATAATTCATGCCAAGGCTCTCCATCACGCCCGTGGGAGGGATGAATAAACCAACGCACTGAGTCTAACTCACCTACGACCAAGGACGGGGCCTCAGACTCCTGCAGCCGCTGAAGGTGTCGCCCTGACCCCGTTTCAAACCGATAACTAATAACATCTACATTGTTACAGAGTCGCTTCCTCCTCCATCCCTCCCACTCGTCCGCCCATCACATCTGAGTTATTCATTGCCAACCTTTTGAATGGTCTGACCTGCACCTCACATTATGAGTCACGGTTTACGCACACATGCACCAGCCGGGCCCCGGAAGCCTCCACAAAGGTTACGCTTATTCTTTAGGGTCGTGTTTGAGATTATTTTTTATAGTTTTGCTTGACTTGCACTTGGGAAGTCTATTAAAGTTCACACGTATTTATCACTCAACCAGTGACTTGCAATGGAAGAGGAGGCTGCTTCTCAAGGGACGACACTCTGCTCTGGAGTGTCTATTCAATTCAAATTTAAAATTGTCATCAGGAGGTTAGTGTGATTAGTGCTAGAATCAATTTTTGTTGTTCTCTTGAAGGATTTTTAGAGCTGAGGATCAATTTTCCTCTGAACATTTGGACGTTCAAATATGATGATGGGTAAATACAATATACAATATAGGAAATTGGGAGTAAATGTGACTATTGAGCCTCTCTGCAAGATTAGGAACCACGAGGGATATTTGGAAAGTATATCCATTTGGTTAAACTGTCCCCTTTTTGAAATATACATAAAAACATATGCGCTTTCACTAGTGCAGAGCCTGTTCCACACACGCCTGTTTAAAATGAGTCACTTCCTTGGCCTGTGCAGTTGCTGGTTGCAGGTTTCTTGAACAGCAACAATTTCCTGTTCCCGTTATTTCAAGTTCGCTGAAGCTCGACTCGGGACACAGATCCCTGACCCGGAGAATTAGTCGGCATCACCGTCATAAACAATGACGTCACCTACGTGAATGAGTCACAGCCCCCCCGCTGCTACAGGACGCTGTTTACCAGGTTCATCTTGTCTTGCCTCAGTACGCAGAACCCCCGACCTGGAGAGTCAGCTGACGAAGACATTGTTGTGATCGTCGTCTCTTACATTGTTTATTTTAAAGTTCATATTCAAAGGATCACGTATCCAGATCACAGACACACATACAAAGTGTGAGGCCGAGGAGATGAAGGGTTCTCGAGATAAAATACACATACAGACGGAGATTTCTGGGATTATTCGAAAGATATTGAAGATGGAAGGTTTTAAAAACTACGTGATAAGAAATGGTTTGCACTCTTTTGTTCTGTTACACCTTTATTTGTCAAACAATGAATGAAAACTGTTGATGTGTGCATGTGCATGTCTGTTTGTCTATGTGACAGTGTGTGTGTGTGTGTGTGTGTGTGTGTGTGTGTGTGTGTGTGTGTGACAGCGCACATCAGAGGAGAGAGGTCACCTGGGAGTGTTTGCATCGTTCAGCGGATAACACCTTCACTGATTTGTCTTATCCACCTTAAATAGCACCATGTAACCAGGTGAGATTAAAAGTGTTATCTGTAATGAACAGATATTAAAAGACCTTCGGAACACGGAGACCCTCACATCAGAAACACACACAGACACACACACACACACACACAAGGAGACCCCCATCTGAAATTGTGTAAACAAAACCAAAGCTGGGAGAAACCTCGCAGCATCGTAAGCAGGATGCCAATAGATTTCCTTCGGAGAGTAAGTAGCCGCTCACCCTTCAATGTCGCATTTTAAGCATGTAATCAAGTCCAGAGTAATTGAATACGTGGCGAGAATGCCGAGGTATGAAGGAGAGGAAACAAGAAGACCAGAAAAGCAGCGGGAGGATGAAGCGATGAGGAAGAATAAGGTGATGAGGGACAAACGAGGAAGTAGTCAACAAGGGGACAGGAGAGATTAGAGAGAACGAAAGGAAACAAAAGATGTAAAGGGAAAGGAAGGAGAGTCGGCAAAGAAAGAGGGAGGAAACAGCGCGGGACAGAAAACAGACAGAAGAGGAATCGAGGCAGAAAGGGGGGAAAGGTGAAAAAGGGGGCGAGAGGAAACAAGAGAAGATGAGACGCTTGTGTTTAAAAGGGATAGTTGAGAATGGGAAGGCAAGAGGAACAGGAGGGGGAACAGATGGAGACGTAACGGAAGAGAAAGAGGGATCAAAGACGAGAGAAAGAAAAGGAGGAGAGAGACAGAAGAGGAGTGTAAGCAGCCACATATTCTGCCCTACATCTACAGCTCTGCATTCTGGATAATGAAGAGGAGCAGGATGGGTGAATAGATTCTGTCACAGTCGACAAGACACAAGGACACTGTGTGTGTGTGTGTGCGTGTGCGTGCACTAACACACACATCAGGCATGTCAACACATCTGATATCACTAATTCTGAGGATGGAGCCTCCTGTGTGTGTGTGTGTTTGTGTGTTTGTGACTACATCCTCTTTAGACAAGCTCAGGAAGCAGACTACAGAGGTTCAGGCAATTATCTCTCGAACTGAGAGCGAGTACAAACTGTTTTCCTCCTCGCGCAGACAGAGGAGATGGAGACGCTGACACAGACGGAGGAGATGTGTCGATCCTCTGATCTTCAAGCTTGGAAAACAGTTTTATCAAACACTTTTGGTTTGATAACATGTCAGTTTATTAGAGCAGCGCGGAAAACAGCCGAATGTGTCAAACCATTTGTCTTTGTCATGTTTATCTCTGAACCAGCGTGGTGCACGAGTGTCAGCTACATGACAGCACAGCGAGGTGATCACTTGGGAAGATTCTTAAAGCTGCTCTTGGGTCAGATGTGGCAAAGACAAAGTGTGTGTGGAGAATGGAAACATACATGTTAATGTGAACACGTACAGAACATGGATTATGAACTTGAAAAGGTTGTAGAGCACTGGAGGGCAAAGTAAAATTCATATCCAAATTACTGTATATACTGTTATTATTATATAATTATTATCTTTCCAGATCCACACCAAATTTCAATGGTTTCTCTCTTGGTTCCATCCTTCCACCATGACCATGACCTCCCTCGTCGACACAATGAATGCCTCCTGAAATAAATATATATATTTGTAGAAACTACCGAGGGGCTTGCAGAGATGAGACCGTTCTCCGTGGCGTGACAGCTCCTGAGATACGTGACCCGGTTTGTTTCGCTTTTCCTTGAATCCAAATTTCAAAAATCGCCATCAATTTTTGATAAATTGACCTCATACCTTAAATCTAAATAGCAAATTTTTTCCACGTTAAGAAACTTGAAGCTTAAGCCATTGGGTGATGCAGATATTCCACTTCACAAGTACCCTCAATTAAACGGCTGGTGCTAAAAACACTTCCAGGCGTTTGAACCGTACCAATTAAAAACCGTATTTGTGCCTTCACAACTAGAATATACTGATGACACCTAAGGGTGCAGCCGCAATGATGCAAGTGTGTGTACAATGCAAATTGATGTTTGTTTGTTGTTTATGAATTCAACTTTTCTTTTCTAAAAGATAAATTACGTTCCTTCAAATGAAATTTGAAAACTACTTTTTCTTTAGTAGTTTTCCGTGTAAAAAACTGTGCACATAATATGAAACCTTTTGTTGTCTGAGTGATTAGTATTCAAGGGATAGAAAACCTGCTTCTTCCTTTTTGAAGTTTTGGTTTTATTCACCCAGTCTGTCTTGTTTTCTGTTTTCAGTTTCCACCTAATTGTTAAGGTCACCCCGGGTAACGCTGCCTCCTTCTCCCTCGCTCCCCCATCGCTCTCGGTCTCCCTCTCTGCCCACAGAGGCAGCAGATTAAGAGCCGGCCTCCAAGGATGGAAATGAAACACACTGCGGAGAATATCTTTTTTACCACTCAGTCAAATGCCAGCTCGCCCCTCCATTCTCTTTCCCTCAGTCAAACTCTCTTTTCATTTCCTCTCGCTCTCGCTCTCTCTCTCTCTCTCTCTCTCTCTCGCTGTCTGTGTCTCTCAAGTGTTCCCAGTGCGTGCTCTCCAACAGAAATCACACACACTCCGCCCGCCAACCAGGAGCTGTGTGTTCTGCCTGTTCCAAAACTCCAAACAGCCACTAAAAGCTCCTGTGAGACACCGAATGGGGAAACGTGTGAAGGACACACTGCTCACAGTGGAAAAATCTGCTAATTCACTTTGGTACGTGAACAAAACTCCATCAATTATTACCAGACCAAAAAAAAAACATCATCCAAATGACGCAGGCTGTTCAGACGGTGAATGTGCAAAAAAAAAGATTAAATGAATTATCTTAATTGATCATAAAATCAATTTGAGTCTTCTGTGGACACATGAGGGATCTTTTCATTTATCTGTTGTGATTGAAAATTTTGTTTTTCCCCCAAGACACCAAAACATGCAAGGAAGCCCTGTCAGTCAGTTCTTATGTGTAAATGACTTCTGACTAATTTCCATCCTCTGGTACGACACAAATCTTACCCAGTACATTTCCTTTTTGCAATTTGCACATGTAAAAAAAAAGTTGTATTCACGTAACGCAGCAAATGGCCGATTCAAACAGAGGAAGGAAAAAACTGCCGACTGGCTAACTGGCGAGCAGAGAGTTTGTCCTTCACATCATTTGCCCTGGAAGTTGTAGGTTAAAACGAATATAGCACAATTAAAAGGCGACAAAAATAAAACGTCCAGTTACCTTGAGTAAACTTGGGGATTTTTCTGAGATTGAACAATGTTCAAAACATTTTGGAGTCAAGTTAACAAACTAGATAACGTTAAGGTCCAGTTGTGATGACATTTTAAAGAATATTCGTTATTCTGGGGGGGTTGTGCTTTTGGCCTTAAAGATAAAATAACTTTTTCACTTCTTCGGGGGGATTTGCACCAACACCCTCCACATTCCTCGATAGGCCTCTGGATTTGTTGAGTGGAAAACAAGACGAGCTTTATCTCTGTATTTTCTACGGTACGTTTCCTCCTCATTTTCCCCCTCACACACACAGAAGATACCCGTGACTTCAGGTCATTCTAGCGTTTGGGAGCAGGAAGGGTGGAGATCCGTGGAGCGGTCACAAGGCAAGGCGAGCTCAAACTCCCACCGCTGTCAGAATGCAGATCAGCGGCTGGTGTGTGCGCCGAGCTGAGCTGTGACCTGGAGGTATGAGGGCACCGCTCCCTCCGCAACACTTCACACCGGCAGCAGGATTAATGAATTCATACCAGGCTGCAGCAGACAGGCGCGAGTGTAGGTGGGACGTGATGAAACAGATTTGGAGGAGCTGAAGTGGTGCGATTTGTTCCTTCGTTGTGATTCCTTAGATTAAAATGCTTACTTATCTAAAGAGTCTTCTGAAGCGCTGTTCCGAGGGGACGAGTATCGTCTGGGGAGCCACGATTGATTTGATTTATTTCTCCCATTCTCACAGGATTACCAATCACATGATCTTTATTTGTCTTAAATAAATACACGGACCAAATATCTTTCTCTAAGGGGAACATCTATTTTAAGATCTTCTTAAAATGTGTGAACGTAAAACCTCATGTGTGCAAATGATTCCAGTGCAGAGAACAGGATCCGTGAGCTCCAAACCATTCTGACCTCTGACCCCTTAACCCCCGTCACCTTCATTATCCTGTAGCTAATGTAAACTTTGTGGATAAACCACTGCTGTTGGTTGCTTTCGCACGATATTTTTGTGTTAAGGGCATTTTGGAAGTTTTCTGCAACTGCAACTCTTTCCCCGACATATTCTTGATGATTCTGCCGCCAAGTTGGGGGTCAGAAGACCAGGGGAGCATCGGCCGCTGTCCAAAGTCTCAAAATTCAGCTTGACGAGCGAATGGCTGTCGGGCAGTAGCCCAGTGCTCCTGGAATTGCATCTGTGCATGTTGAGTAGAAGCTCACAGCAGCAGATACTGTTGTGCACTTGTTTCATATGCATAGGCTAAATAAATGCCGTAGTTTTGAGCCACGCATGTCTTCTATTCCATTATCGTCTCAGATTTAGTTTGCCTGTGTTTTCACTTCTTTTCTTTTTCGCCCGTTTACCCATGACACGCTCCGTGAAACTTTCCATCCTCGTCTCTGTTTTTCTCTCTCTGTCTCCACAGGGGTGACTGATAAAGAGCTGGCCTTCATGCATGAGGAGGGAATAAGGGATCCCTCTCTCAGTATCAGCGAAGACAAAGAAGTAAACAGAGAGGACACAAGTGAGAAATAATCAGTACAACTTCAGGCGAACCGAATCATGGACAGGATTACTTGCGGGTGGTAAACGTGCGGGACGGCGATGCTCTGAGTCCAGCTGAGTCCCGTCTCATGCAACTTTCATGATTTCGGCAAATCAATAAATGGATGAATTTAGAATATTGGGCCTTCTTCTTAGAAATGTAAGAAAAAGAAAAAATAACCCAACAGAGAATGGTAAAATATTTAGTGTTATCATGACTCCTGGACCTTTTCTGTCGAGAGGAACATGTTTTGTGCGGAATCATCTACATCAGCTTGTGCAGGGTAAACAGTCAAGAGCTCAAAGGGCGTTCATTAAATAACACAGAACAATGGATCAGGTTTTATTCCAGCTTTACTATCACACTGTCGGCAAAATTTAAATTCATAATCTTCAGACACTTGTGTGAGAAGTGGAGAAGGAACTGAACGTACCTTCCACCTCCTGAGCCTCTGCTGCTGACCACGCCTACATTTCAAGAACAAGGTCTTGCATCGTAGTATTTACACTTTGGCAAACCTCTGTGTTGAAATCTTTGTTGCCTGCCCCCCCTCTGACTTATCTCTGCCTCACCTGCTCTGCTGCTGCTTCCGGTCACGCTCCGCCAGCTCCGAGCCCAGCTACACCTGCTGCTCGCCCCTGGAGCGAGTTTAGAAAGCTCCTCTGGATCTGCCCCGTCTTAATCCCTGGATATACCTCACCCCTAGTTACCCCTCACACCGTTCAGCACTTAAATCTTTAAACTCTGTGTCTTCTCCCCTTTGAGTCCAGTACTTTTGGTTAATCCAGATAATCCAAATTACCTCATTTACACAACAAATGAAGGAGCAAGAAACGAATCATGTTTTTTAATCTAAATTTAAAGTAAATGTTCTGCTCTCCTTCGTGTGCACCTGTAGGAAGGAACCTCGGATCGACGGTGTCCTCACCAGCGGCAGAAGGTGTGATGGAACAGGAGCGATCTCCCGGGGATGTACAGCTCATTGCCAGGCGGAGAATTTATTGCCATCTGCAGTTTGGAATCGGAGAGATAGACAAGAACAGGGAGAAGAGAGCGGCGCTGATAAAGATGGGGTCGCACAGAATAGAGTACAAGAGAGAGACTGTAAAGGGGAACTGAAGGGAGAGATAAAAGAGAGGAATGGAACAGGGGGAAGTGAAAATGAAACGTTGGTGAAATTAGAGACGGGGCTCGGAGAGAATACAGAGAGAGGTGAGAGCTTTAGCAGAACACCGACCCATCTGCATTTCAATGTCCTCCAGCTCACTCTCTCTCTCCTCTCGTCTCTGTTCCCTTCACTTGCTTCATCCCCCCGTGCCCCTCTCTTTTTATTCCATCTCTACCTGTCACTTGTTATTACCGTGAATCCTTTTACATCCCGTGACTCGGTGAGTTGTGAAGAAATGTTTCTTAACAGCATCGTATTCACTCAAACCAAAAAGTCTGTTTAACGATGGGCGGCTCCGGAAAGACATAAAGCTGGTGGCTGGCTGCAGTGGGATTCATCCCCGCCTCCTCCATGTTAGCACATGGGACATCGGACTTCATAGATTTTGTCACTTCAGGTCGTTCTTAACCCACTGATGTTTGTTCAAGTGTGATAAGTTTGGTTTTAATTTGTTTGATGATATAAAAACGGGCTAAGACGTCATCCAGGATATTAAAGCCTCATTTTTGTACAATTGGGGGAAGATGAGACACATCGTCCATCTTCGTTTACAGTCCATGATTCAAACACACATGCAGTTTTGGAGAAAGCTTCTGTTCAAGACTCAGCAGGTTACACAGATTATAACCAAACAATATTTGCTAAAAGATGACTTTACATGTCAAAGTTCAATCAGACTAAACTGGTGATATTTTAAACATCAGCTAAAACTAATGACCAAATACAGCAGCAATACAACTCAGGTCTGCATCGTAACATCATCACATACCAGCACATTAACATTATAAAACCTAGAAAATGTGTCACACCCACTGAGGGGAGTCATGGAGACAGATGCACTGCAGGGATTTTATCTCTCACAGTAACAGTAACCCCCCGGTGGCCACAGGCGGCACTGCACGGTCAGGGTGAAAGACATCTTTATTTACTCAGCTTGTGGATTCATTGAGATAAAAGCTGCGATGGGCAGCTGGTAACCGGGCTGCAGGGCCGGGGAGGTCTCTCTCTCTCTCTCTCTCTCTCTCTCTCTCTCTCCGCTGATCCACAGCAGATATGTTTTAACTCCTTCTCTTCACAACCCCGATGATAATCCCTGTGATTCCAGACACGTCAACACAACACAGCTCATATCTCGTCAGACATATCTGCCTCACGTTGGACCTGCTTCCTTTTCTCCTGATCTAACCTCTGTTTTTATGATTTTATTATATTACTTTTCTACACGATCATTTCTTCATGCAAAGAATGTGTTTGAAAATATGCACTTTGATTTAGAACAAACTCCCACTGCATCTTCTGTTTAATTTTACTGTATTAATGTTCTGTTTTATGTAAATCACTTTGAGCTGCATTTAATGATACAAAAAGTGTAGAATAAATATAGATTATTATTATTTCCACTGTGACCCACAGTTTCTGCAGGTTTCAAACACCTGCAGCTCCTGACAGTTCTCTCTCACCTGCAGAATGTCAGCGACACACAAGACAAAACCTCATCTGCTGAAAAGGATGTTTCTATTGCAACAACTTCAGGGTGGCACGGTGGTCCAGTGGTTAGCAACGACCTGTCCTGTGTGTATCCCACCTCGTTGGCTCAAGTTCACCCCCCAACCCTCAAAGGAGAAGCGGTACAGATAAAGGAATGGATGCTGCAACAGATTCCTTCTTGATATTGTGTCCCTGCAGAGACCAGGAGGTGGTGGGGGTGCATTATGGGTACAGCTCACGACTGTCCCACCAGAGACCAGGAGGTGGTGGGGGGGCAGGATGGGTAAAGCTCACGACTGCCACACCAGAGACCAGGAGGTGGTGGTGGTGGTGGGGGTGCATTATGGGTACAGCTCACGACTGCCACACCAGAGACCAGGAGGTGGTGGGGGGGGGCATGATGGGTAAAGCTCAGGACTGCCACACCAGAGACCAGGAGGTGGTGGTGGGGGTGCATTATGGGTACAGCTCACGACTGTCCCACCAGAGACCAGGAGGTGGTGGGGGGGGCATGATGGGTAAAGCTCACGACTGCCACACCAGAGACCAGGAGGTGGTGGGGGGGGCATGATGGGTAAAGCTCACGACTGTCCCACCAGAGACCAGGAGGTGGTGGGGGGGGCATGATGGGTACAGCTCACGACTGTCCCACCAGAGACCAGGAGGTGGTGGGGGGGGCATTATGGGTACAGCTCACGACTGCCACACCAGAGACCAGGAGGTGGTGGGGGGGGCATTATGGGTACAGCTCACGACTGCCACACCAGAGACCAGGAGGTGGTGGGGGGGGCATGATGGGTAAAGCTCACGACTGCCACACCAGAGACCAGGAGGTGGTGGGGGGGGCATGATGGGTAAAGCTCAGGACTGCCACACCAGAGACCAGGAGGTGGTGGTGGGGGTGCATTATGGGTACAGCTCACGACTGTCCCACCAGAGACCAGGAGGTGGTGGGGGGGGGCATGATGGGTAAAGCTCACGACTGTCCCACCAGAGACCAGGAGGTGGTGGGGGGGGCATGATGGGTACAGCTCACGACTGTCCCACCAGAGACCAGGAGGTGGTGGTGGGGGGGCATGATGGGTAAAGCTCACGACTGTCCCACCAGAGACCAGGAGGTGGTGGTGGTGGTGGGGGTGCATTATGGGTACAGCTCACGACTGTCCCACCAGAGACCAGGAGGTGGTGGGGGGGCAGGATGGGTAAAGCTCACGACTGCCACACCAGAGACCAGGAGGTGGTGGGGGGGGCATGATGGGTAAAGCTCAGGACTGCCACACCAGAGACCAGGAGGTGGTGGTGGGGGTGCATTATGGGTACAGCTCACGACTGTCCCACCAGAGACCAGGAGGTGGTGGGGGGGGGGGCATGATGGGTAAAGCTCACGACTGCCACACCAGAGACCAGGAGGTGGTGGGGGGGGCATGATGGGTAAAGCTCACGACTGTCCCACCAGAGACCAGGAGGTGGTGGGGGGGGCATGATGGGTACAGCTCACGACTGTCCCACCAGAGACCAGGAGGTGGTGGTGGGGGGGCATGATGGGTAAAGCTCACGACTGTCCCACCAGAGACCAGGAGGTGGTGGTGGGGGCATGATGGGTAAAGCTCACGACTGTCCCACCAGAGACCAGGAGGTGGTGGTGGGGGTGCATTATGGGTACAGCTCACGACTGTCCCACCAGAGACCAGGAGGTGGTGGTGGGGGCATGATGGGTAAAGCTCACGACTGTCCCACCAGAGACCAGGAGGTGGTGGGGGGGGCATGATGGGTAAAGCTCACGACTGTCCCACCAGAGACCAGGAGGTGGTGGGGGGGGCATGATGGGTAAAGCTCACGACTGTCCCACCAGAGACCAGGAGGTGGTGGGGGGGGCATGATGGGTACAGCTCAGGACTGCCACACCAGAGACCAGGCTTCCTGCCTGTGGTTGAGATCAGGCAACAGAAGCACCTCGGTAAAGAAAGATGGTGATTTTAAATGTGTCTGAACATTTGTCTGTATAACACCAGACCACAATCTGTCACTAACCTTAAAGCAATGCTATTGGTGACTAAACACACTGTATAGTCACCATAGCTGGATATTATACCTTTATATATATTATTTTTATTCTGTTACATCAGATGGAAAACAAAAATGTTGTCTCAGAACATTTTTCATCGACTTGCTCAGCATCAACATCTCTGTGACTCATCAGAATCGTTGATTTCACACCATAGGCTCAGTGTGGCAATAGAAAACAAAATATCATTTCCAACAAATATGAGTTAGTTGTATAGAAATGCAGTTTTTAAACATCAACCAACGATTAGAGTGAGAGGAAAAATGACGACAATCCACTATGAGAGAAGCACAAAGAAGTAAATGACTACAAAACGACACAAAATGACCACAAATACAAAACAGATAATTAGAGAAATGGCCGCCTCATATGTATTTTTTCTCTTTGTGACCATTTGACATCTTTGTGTTCCATGACTGTCTGACCATATAGAATCTGATAATATTCCATACATGATAAATACTACATTATAGCATAATCCCCCCCCCCACACACACACACACACACACACACACTTGGTTATTGTTTGAGCCTCTTGTGTGTCAGTGTTTGTTTGTGCAGGATGAGTTTGGCTGAGATCTCCCAGACACAGATTCGAGCTTTTTAGCCGAGGGCACATTCCTGTCACCGCCGCGTCACCGTCTCCGAGGCACAAACGGTTATCGAATCAATGTCTCAGCGAGATTTCCTCTTGTGCTCGGAGAGATGTGAGAGTCTCGGTCATTTAGAGAAACAATAAACTTGTTTTTGTTTCCGTTATTTAAAGCTGCTCACTGACATTAACCTAACGCTCTCTGGCACATGGCTATTAACCAGCGTGACTCACTGCGCAGGGAAAGCAGTAGATTTGTCCGGGGCTGGCCTGGTGCAAATTGAATTGACTGAAGTGGCAGCTGAAGGTGTTAGCGCTATGCTACATCCAATGAGCTGAACATTTGATAATGAGATGCCACCGCTCACGATAATGGATTATATTCGTGCTTTTCCAAGTGCTGGGAGCTGCTGTTATACATCACTTTGGCATGAAGGAGTTGTGGAGGCTAATCTAAAAAGAAAATCAGTTTGATGCCTTGTAGCTCTCGGACTCCTCCAGCTTTAATATACCTAACTGCGCTGAAGCTGTGCATCTATCACTTGGGAAGGCCATAAAAAATTGATTGCTTGAGATCTGTGCTTTAATTCTCATTACTCATGCAGTCAGGAAGAATCTTGTTATTTCTGAGGGTTGTCTTAGTTCCACGTTACAAACCTGCGAACTTTACAAACTTTCAAAAGGAATACGCCAGTGGTCGAGGTTTCAGCTTTTGTGACTCATCGCTGTTCCAAATTATAACATGACAGAGCATCTTTCTCCAAAATACTGTCCTATTCCAAGTAAGATCTTTTACAGGAGACACATGATGGTTCTTGTGTTTCTCTTTATCCAAAGTTTAAAAAGCTCAATGTGTGCAGGTAATAGGAGCTCCTGCCCCCCCACAGGAAACACTGAAACACCTTGTCCAGCTGACACTGCACCATACATTGTGATGCCCTGCATAATGCACCCCCCAGCAGTCAGTGGACATGCCCCCTAAACGAGGTGAAGCGAGAGCGGAGTCATTTCCAACTCCTGCTGGAAGTGGTTGAAGAATCTAAACTTTCGTACATGAATCAACTACACATCAGTAAAATGCAGCATTGCTAACATATTGCTAATGTGAATATCAACATTTAGGGTAGAAGCATTTCAATCAACCTTCTTGAATCATTAGTTGAGTTTGCACATATTAGACAAATGCTCCTAAGGCCTCGTTTTAAAATTCTTAAAACATCCATGTCAGCCCCGACTCTGCAGCTCATTTCTGATTGGTCGGAGAGGAGTTAGGAATTTCCCAGTGTAAAATATACAAGGCTCTTGTGACCTTTTAAAAACTCTTTCCATCCTCACATTTGCTCTTCCTAATTAAGACACACAGTTACACTTGTTAACCATGTTTTTAAAAAACAAGCTGGCAAGGAGAGTTTCCACGTACAAAGCTCATTAAGCTGCAGACTGTGTGTTTTGAGTTCGTGTCCACAAATGTTGCAAATGCTTTATTTTTTTATATATATTTGACTCAGAACCAGAGAAATTCGTCTTTATTCAATAAAACTGAAATAAATAATAAACCCCAGATTTAATTATGTGTCCAATCTAAGGCCTCATTACCTCACTGGCTCTTTCTGCCCCGAACATCTGATGGGATCTGCAGAACTGAGACCTCACTCTCACCCTCAGGAAACCTTTCAATTTCCGAATAGTGAGTATTTTCTATTGTTAGATCTCTGTTGGAGATGCTTAGAGACTAGAGACTCAGTCCTGCACCGTGGTGGTCTCACCGTGAACCACAGTGACGAGCTGGAAACAAGCTGGACACAACCAAGGGGCGACTCAGGCTGTGGTGGCTAATTACCATGTGTGTACACAGAGGTGAAGCCATTTTCTCTTTTCTCTCTATTGACGACAACTGCTGCCATATTGTTTACACTGGAAACAGGCGGCGGCGGCGGCGGCGTCCTCTCAGAGTCTGAAGGCACCTAAAGGTATAATTGCTCATGATGAGTTAACAACCACCCTGTCACTCACCTCCTGAGTAATTGCTTATAAGTGTCAGTAAACAGCCGCTATGCTGATATTAATTTAACGTACATGCTTTTGTAATCATTTCGATTTAAAACCAAGAATGTTTCTGGCTGTTTCCGATTCTTTATTCCACAGTGATGGGATGACTTATTTCTTTGTGATGAGGAAATAAAATGTGTGTGGTGCTGTGAAGCTAAATCATTCAAATCAATTACTCAGAACAAAAACAAATGTTTGTCATATTTGTCCACTGCTAGTAGGGTTTTTTGGTAGTTTGTGATTTGTTAATTTGTGCTATACAAATAAAACATGATATATTGATCATATATACATTTTGATATGATTTGATTTCCTTAGTTTAAGCCTGTTCAGCACTTTGGTTTTAAATGTGCTGACCTGCCTCTTCATCGACGGGGTCAGACCAGGGAGACTGAACTGAAATGATCTGGTTCTTGTTCTATGACTCAATCTGTCTTCTTCTCCTCTGACCGGTGTGACCTCTGACCTGGTGATTCAGATGTTTGGAGGCTTTTATCCAAAGAAACAAATCCACACACACACACATACACACGTGTTTCTTTCTTTGTTTCACACGTCTCTCCCGTGCACACACATGCAGTTCACACCAGGACTGTGTGAGCAGGTCTCTCTCTACTCGGCTGCTCGTTCACCTCCATGTTCCTCCTCAGTCTGCACCGATCATTAAGCAGCTCACTGCAAAGCTAACAAGCTAACAAGGGAAACATGCACATGCTGACAATTAGAGGCAATTAAAAACGTGTTGATCTGTGTGTGCATGTGTGTGTTTGTGAGTGTGAGCCTCATGAGTGCACAATTTGCACGAGGACCCTCACTGTGTGTGCGTTTTAAAGAATAACCGTGTGTGTGAGTGGTTTCCTTCTCTGGTTCAAAGACAGTGAACATGACGTTCGGTTCCGTGTCACCATGGAAATAAAGGAGAACGTGTCAAACCGCTGACGGGGGGGGGGGGGGGCACTCGCCTCACAGTGAGTTCGACTGACGGATATGGATAATGAGCCGAGGCGCTCGGTGAGAAAATAACTTGGAGACGTACTCTGAGTATTTTGACTGTTTGCTTTTCCTCTGATGTACAATCATCCATCTTGAGAGGATCATTAATGATGTCAGTTTGAAAACAAATCCCGTGAAATCTAATGTCAACGAGTCAAGCATCACAGGACGTTACGTGTTAACTGCAAAGACACGGATTAAGAGAAGGTGTTGAATATTGCTGCTGTTAAATTGTCACTAAATATTGTGCTTTCTTTGAATCCAAGTGTCTCTGTTGTACAACTTTCATGAAGGATTTACTCTTCACCAACGTGAGAGGCTTCTGGACTTTTCCAGAGTGTTGAATTGATTTGAACGTGATGGAGCCGCTGTGACAGGACCTGAAACGAGCTGAACTCCAGACACAATCATGTTTTTGTCAGTTTCCAGGTAGTTTTCCACTTTCTGATGGGGATGTTGAATTTCGAGTGGACTGAGATCTGAGTGTGTGTGAAAATGTTGGAGGGTTGTGCTCTCTAAGTGCTTTTCTAGTTAATAGTGTGGTGCCAAATATTTCAAACTAGAATGGAACAAATTCATAGAAATCAATCCCCTAAATATGTTTGATTTTCTGTTTCATCACGTTTTGTTACCTTGGATATTTGTGAAAATGTCAAACCAACATCTTATCTCGCAAATTAAAATCTTATCTGTATGCTCGCCAAAATATAATGAGTTCTTTCTGGACCCCTTGTTTCATCCTTCCATCAAGTTTTGTGTAAACCTGCTAACAGTCAAACAAACGAGGGGCGAACACACAACCTCCTTCACAATAAGTAAAGTAAGTAGAGGTAATTAGTGGGTGTTGATTACTTGGTTCTATTTGTATAAATGGAATGATTTTAACTCTAAATGCTCAGGTCTGTTTTATATTTCATGGTGTCGGAGTACTTTTACTTTTTCCACACTACTGTACACACACACACACACACACACACACACACACACACACACACACACACACACACACACACACACACACACACACACTACAGGAGCCCCACACAGGGAGTTCAGGTGTGTGTACTTACAAGGCCCCGCAGGCATATTGTAAACAAACATCATCACGCCAACCTGACTCGACTCTGCAGTTTCCCACCGGAGATCCTGAGATGTCACAGCGGTCACATCTGGAATGTGTGTGTGTGTTGGTGTGTGTGTGTGTCACTCTGAGCCCACAGAGACCGTTGTTGACTTTCCCACAGAAAACACAGGAGCTAAAGGTCTTTCTTTCTGTATAAAACAGTGTTGGGATAAAATGTTAAACCCTTCAGAGATAAGAGCTTGTTTTTTATTATCGACTGTTTTTGTCCTAATAAGCACAGGTGTAAATAACAGGGGGATTCAGACAGGTTGTTAAATCTTCTCTCTCCGAGACCCTCGTGGAGTCAATTTATTCTCACCTTGGGCTTGTTAGCACACACACTGGTATTTTTCAGTAAATTGGAAAGAAATGTCTCCCTTTCAGATCCTGTGCCTTTCTATAAAAAGAGTCAGGACGGTTCACGGGCTGCGTCAGATGAGCTGTTTGTTAATAAGCATCTTGTAATGTTTAAGATAAATGACGGGAGGTGGGATGTGTCAGAAGTCAGAAGTGTGGGAGGACGACACACACACACACACACACACACACACACACACACACACACACACACACACAGTGAATACAAACTACAAAATACATATTAATGCGAGTTCTATTTGGAGACGCTGTTGTCATCACAATGTGGATGTGCTGCGAGCAGTAAGGACAGATGCCAGATGTGCCAGATGCTGCCGGAGCTATCTAACAAGATGCAAATTGAATTTTAATATAAGTGTAAATGAGACATTGTCTTTTAATCATCATCCGTGTAAAACCCTTAACAAAGAACCAGAAACTGTGTTAAAGATATTAGAGATTTAACAAATAATAAGATGCCAAATAATAAATACGTGTGCATTTTAGGTTTAAGCTCAACAAATTAATATCATATATTTAAGATGCAGTAATCCACATTATTTAGGCCCATTGTCAAATTAATTTTACAGTAATTCTTTACGTAAAAATGACAAATATTTGCAGTGACAGATAATAAAGAAAAAACACAGCAAATAGACTAAGCCTCAGTTCAGACACAATCATACAGGGAATAAAAGGCAAAAATGAATTATGGAATTTAAAAAGCACGTTAAAAGCAGTGACCTTGGCCAAAGAAAATGATTTCAAAAGATTTTTTCAAAGATATTCTGCACTTACTGTATATCAGTTTTTTTTAGCTGTAAATTAAAGAAGACATTTACATCCAAATAAGGAAATGTGAACATGACCTAGTCTTTTAAACCATCCCTGCTTGTACGTGTGTGCACATTCATGTATAAATAAAGATTGCTTTCATCAGTTTACCTTTTTATTTTTTTGAAATAATCGATAAATAATTTACTCTTCAATAACTCCGGAGGCGAGAATTTCGATCGGCGCATCTTCCAGGGAGAGACACTTCAGGCAGAACGTGTCGGTGCGGTAACACTTTAAACGAAGGTCTTGCACGAGGCAGCTTTAGTGAAGCAGTTATGATGGGAATGTGAAGTGTTTGGAGTTTAGGGGCCACGGCAGAAACATTCGCAGACCCCACTTTACTATAATTTGGTCCTTGGACACTGAAATGCCTCATCGGAGGATTTAAGACGTCTCTCGGTGATCCTGCAGTGGAGCAGTGCGAACATGCACAGACTGGAGAGTGGGAAACTTAAAATCAGTCTGTGTTTAATGGGAAGCTGATGCAGAGAAGCTGCAGAAAACGGATACAAATAATGGTCTGTTCGAGGGAAAACTGTCACAGATGCCATTTCCAGTTCTGTGTGTGAGCTGTGTGATTTGTGATGTATGAATTATGAGTTAAAGTGAGTTAGCTAGCTTCGGTCTAAAAACTGGATTCAGTTTTGAAAGTGACACTCGGGGAGAAACTACTGCAAAGATGTTCCTGAAGAGATTATGTCCAGAAACAGAGAAGATAGATTCACGAGGGCAACAATTTAGTAAAGAGTAGTATCCTGAGAAAATTGTAAAATGCAAGAAGTGCACATCCTCCCTTTTAGTGTAGACATAAACATCTTCATTAATTTTACAACACAAAAATAAACACATAAACACAACAGAGACCAGTCCAGACGTGGGTTGAGAGTCAGAGATACAGGAAACATGGATAGAAGGTGGAGGAAGACCCAAAATGAAGGATGGAGCCCAAACACCTGGAGGGTCAGATTCAGTAAGAATTCAGTGAAAAGCCGAAAACAAAGAGTTTACAGAGTTTATCCAAGTTTTGTTGTTTTTGCTTGTGACCCCTTAAGATAAATAAAGGTCTGGAGCCAAACATTTCATCTTTAAAATGTAATAGTCAGGTAAAGTGTTCCTGCAGCGCCGGGCACAGTCTTTGTGTTGGTGTACGCCCGGTCAACATGTGGGTGCAACAAGTGACACCGCACATTGACATGAACTTGGATGACTCACGGTTTTTATTATAAACCACGACTGCTCAATTTTCATTTTCCATTTTTAAGCCCAGACAGGATTGTGTGTTCTCCGACTGTACCGAGTGCATTCAGCGAATAAAAATATAGAAATGAAACCTCCTTCACCTCCCCCCTGCTCCCACATTACTCTGAGCACCGTGACAATTTCAAGGCGAGGCTCTCCCACCGCCGGGTGCCAAGATTAACACTGACAGCCACTCTGCAGGATCCCACTGACACCAGGCCGGTGCTTCATGCAGATTGGAAGGAGCCTGTATTTATACACATGATAACATCTCCACCGCCGACACAGGCCTCATTGGTGGAACTCTACAGTGACAAGAGTGATGCCAGATTAACCTGGTTCTTACTATGAGTATATTTCCTCCATATCATGACACCGTGAGGCCATAAAACATAATTAGAGGTTCAAGTTTTTTTTACCTACGAGTGATTTATCGGTTGCTGCAGCCCTGATTATGAATTGATGACACATTATCATCTAAGAATATGGTAATATTCCAGTGTTTATCACTGAGATTTATTAGAGTATAGTCGTGTATAACCAAGCTCAGAGTGTAAAGGTCTCCAGCGTAAAAAAACCTCTTTGGATTCACGATTGATGTCGTGTCCACGCGGGAGGTTTGACACATCGTGTTTTTTAGTCAACTGTCTCATGTGTGTCTGACAGAAGAGAAACACTCTGATTTCAATCCATCTCACTGTCGGTTTGCTCGTGTAGACTCTGCCGCGTCTAATCGTGTCTTTGCATTGACTTTAAATGGGATCTTGACGTTCGGCTTGAAGTGACGCACACCATTATTTTCCTAAAAACTATAGAAATACTCTTTGACTTACGGGTTGAAATGGATTCTGTGTGTAAACATCATTTAAACACACAGCCCCGGGCTTCACTGAACCTTTTCCTCAGCAAAATAAACATTTGCAGCAGCAGCAGCTTCGTTCACATGAAGATGAAGTTTCTGGGTTTTCAAGCTTTTATTCCTGCTGAGGCTGAAAAACAAGAAGTCCTCAGCTGCAGCTCTGTGACACGACTGGTTGAAACTGGACAAATCAAAAGCGTTTGTGCAGGAAATCACTGAAGATACAAATGAAGTGGTGTTAACCTTAAAAGCTGACGGGTCAAAGTATTAAATCCTCAGTTTCTCTCTCTGCGTACGAGGCCCCGTCAGCTTTGTGTCTCAATAATGAAACCATGAAACCGTGTATTTATAAAAGCCGGTTTTATTGGGAACAAGCCACAAATTAACAAGAAAATTATTTTTGGGGAGAAATCATTGACAACAGTTATAAAATCCACAATAACAACATGAGAAGGTTTGGCTGCAGCCTCTTCCTGCAGCCACCGGCTGTGCTGCCGTTGGCTCCAGTTTCCGATCTCAGTGTGAGCACAGGAGAGAAGCTCATCTGTCCTTTGTTTTCTTCCTGTTTTCTCCCCGAGTAAATCAACAACTTTTAAGAAGCCGCTCGCTCTGATGATCCATCGCTGCTGTTGTTTAACACCTATACACCGAGATAAACAACATTTCACGGAGCACATTATGAACCACACTCAGTGAGACACAGAACTGCGTTTTTCCATTTAATTATTCTGCCTCTCTCCTCGTCTCACTCTGCACAACAGCTCCTCCAGACTAACAGATGAAGACATGTGTGGAGACGGATTTATATCTCCACTGGACTTACTGAGCACAGTGTGCACAGAGATGATGCAGCATTCGTGATCGTGACTCGGATCCTGTCGCTTCTCCTTCAAGCCAACGCTTAAAGCGCCGCACAGCGGGGGGGGGCCGAGGGCGATAATGACAAGATCTCACTGCAGACGAGGAGGTTGGAGCTATTTTCACAGTGGGATCATTTGTCTGAGTCTGTTGTTTTATTGAGTTTAATTAGTCCCAGGAAGTACAAACATGTACTAAGATCACGGTTATTTGCCATATTGCAGTCGACATTTAAAAAAGGTCTGTTTGACCAGAATTTTAAGGTAAGATGTTTCTTTTTTTATGCTTTATTCGACCTCACAAGGCGACAAACACCTTAAAACAGGTCAGTGAAATGAAATCACCTTGTAAAGTAAATGACTGTGTCTTTGTTTCCCTTCTCCTCCTCCTCGTTCTTTCTTCTTTCTCTCGTGACTGAGACTGAAACGACTCAGAAAACCTCACACGACACAATCACACATCATTTTCAGTTAATTAAAGTGAGGCTGAAACTTTCTTTCCTTTTCCAGTTATTATTCTGTCTCATTGCCTCTGTGTGATTTACTTGCCAACTTCCTTTCCAAACAAATCGGGGAAAACCCTGCAAATATCCTTTAATGACCAGATGGTTGATGGTTAGATTCCTGGCTGCTTCAGTCTGTATTCCTAAGTGTCCTTGGGCAAGACAAAGAAAACTCAATTGATCCCTGACAGTGTGGGAATGTTGTGTGATAGAAAAAGGGCTGTGTGAATGTGACTTAGGCTTCTGTAAAGTATTTAATAATACTAGATTAGAAGAAATGCTGCTAATGCTAACACATAATGAACAATTAAGATGAAGTGAGATTTCCATTCAGCCCATAACCTACTTACCGTTAGTTTTCAGCTCTTTGAAGGGAAGTGGTACAAAAGACACTTTCTAAGACAAACACACATAAAGGTTTTTCATCTTCACGGCACAAAAACACATCAATAAACACAAACATCTCCCCGGTAGATGATTATTCATCTCATCGGTTTGATGTCAGTCGGTGGAGAAAAAACAGTCAAATCCTTTATATTTAAACATTTCATTAGACTTGCATGAAGATTTCAGTCTGTGTCCTTGAGAGACTCCCTGAGGGTTAAACTCTGGAGAAGTTGGCGCCCTGAGCCTGATGTAACTCAAGTGAAGTCTTACAAGATGGAGCTGATGCGGCGGCGGCGGTGGCGCCAGTTTGACAGTTGAGAGACTTTCTATGAGCAGAAATCACAGGTGGTGATAAATAGCTGATAAGTGCAGCAGCCACAGAGGCGTTTGACTGGTTCAAGAATCAAACACGTGCACATGGTGGAGTCTGCAACTACGATCACATGAGGCACCAGAAGGAGCCGTCAGAGGTGATCACCAGGCAACAACACACTAAGCAACAATTAGCGTCACCCAGGTGCTGCTGCTGCTTTCAGAGGAACGAGTCACCATGGATACAGGTCTTGGTTCTTGCGGTTCACACGTCCTTGCTGAGTAATTTACACTTCAAACGTCCCTCCTGTGTGGAAATGGAGGAGTTCCAGACAAAAACTTTTGAAGCTGACGGGAAACAGACAGTCGCAGGCTCCTGACACCGGCACCGTGGTCGTCTACTCCGGTCAGTCCTGGAGTCCTGGTCGTGATCAGCTGGGTTTCGTTAACGTTAACGTCCACCACATTAATCAACATCACAAACGGAAGATGGAAGAATAATACTTCTTCTTTCCCCCGGGCGATAATCACACAAACCAGTGGCAATATTTAGCTTTTCCTTCAGTGGCTCTGGCGTGTGAACGTGAACGCTGCTCCAGAAGATATCAGAGGACATTTAGGCTAAAAACAAGGTGTAAATGAAGGTGTTTCAAGTATTATTTGAATGTCGGGGCTTCACGGACACTTGGATGACACCACAGGAGCCGTATGGAGGCATTTTACGTTTTTTTACGTTTGAAGGAGTCCAACTTGGAAATGTCTGACTTCACCTGCCTCACCTCCAGTATCTGGCTGTAGATACTGTTAGGGATCACCCTTTTAAACTAGACTTCCCTTTAACTGTGTCAATATTGAAGTGTTACTGCACAAGTTATTATTTTGAGATACGGATGAGTCATGGTGAGAGTGCAGAGTCTGGTGTGATGAGCAGCAGGGAACCAACAACATCGGATTGAATGGGCAACATCCACATCAACGTCTTCATGATAAACCTCCCAAATGTGTGTGTGCCGTCAGCGTGTGCATGTGATGATGGAGAGAGAAGAGGTGGGTGGATGTAATAATCTGGTTATAGAAACAGTATATTTACCGTGAGGGCTCTTCTTCATTCTTTAAACCTCTGCAATAGTAGTGGATTTAATTTTAAGTCAGTGTTATTGTCTAAACAGGGAGCGAACGGACCAGAGGTGAATATGAATTCATCAAAGCAGATTGAACAGGGGGGGGGAGCTGTCGAGTTGAAAAATGTTTTGTGGTGCGAGAGAACAATTGTTTGAAAATTACCCTGATGAAAAGATTTGTACTGAATCAATGAGGAGTGAGTTTGAAAGTTCCTTAATGAGGTCCATCCATTTCACCCTGTTGTGTTTGGAACGTGAACAGAGGGAAGGCTTTGCATCACAGGGTCGATTTCATTCTTTCAGTATCTGGAAAAAAGGTTTTTCTGAGTTTCATTCAATGAAAATAATGAATCCAGGCGCTGACATCAGCTTCCTGGATACGGTGAAGGAGTTAGTGGAAGTTGGATAAGAAGAGCTGGTCTAATTTAAAAATAACGCACTGTCAGTCTGTGAGACCGAATGAAAAGCCGTCTCCTTGACCACTGGGGAGAGCTGTGCCACACACACACACACACACACACACACACACACACACACACACACACACACACACACACACACACACACAGGGCATATGAGGATACACACCCCAAGAGATCATGTGTTGAGAAGGATGTTGAATTCCTCCTTTATTCACAGTCACAAGCTGCAGTCAGGATGAAAAGATTCACATCAGTGTGAACGTCCATGACTTAATTTCCCCAAATAAAAAAAAAAGGTTGAAATGGAGATGCATCCTTTCTTTGCAGCAGAGTCCAATTTATTTATATATAGTTATTAGATCGATTCCTACTTCCTGAACTTCAGTGGCCAGTCCTAGTCAACTCTTTGAACCAGGTCTCACAGGATTTAAAGATGTGGATCAAAGACGATCACAGAGAGATACCACGGACACAAATCAGCACTTCATCAAGAGAAAGGGTCAATTTGATGCACGTACAGACTTTATACCAGTGACCACAGAACAACAGACCAGTACTCTGGACTTTAGTGTCAGGTGTGGACCCAGGAGAAGACTCAGAACAGGATGTGGACCCAGGAGAAGACTCAGAAACAGGATGTGGACCCAGGAGAAGACTCAGAAACAGGATGTGGACCCAGGAGAAGACACACACACACACAAGGAATTGAGCGTTAAGAGGTGCAGGATCCAAAATTCATGACATCTGAGCAGGAGCTGCCTGAACAAGCTGGTGATGAGAAGCCAGGAATACAAACTGCAGCTGAGGTGGTAGATGACAAGCAGGTGTGCACGTGAACCTGCAGGGGAGGCCACGCCCACGCATCCTACACACACACACACACACACACACACAGGGAGTAGTTGCTGCTTTAAGACCGGGTCTCCTTTTATTTCATCTTTTGTCGGACGCTCATGCGTTTAACTTGATTCATGAAAACAGTCTGAGCGACAGAGATCAATACAAACCTGGATTCAGTGATTCACCGTCTGTTTTCTGCAAACTTCCAAACGATGTCATTTTATTTTGACCGTGTCGTCGCAGTGGAAAATCCATCAGTGGTTGTTTTCTGATATATATTTGTCTTCACTTACTTTAAAGCCACAATATATTTAATTTTAAAGGGAGAAAATCTGCTGTGGGTGTTTTTACTGAGAAGCTGCAGGTTTGCTTTGATCGGAGGCTTTTAGCAGCTCTGAGGAGGAAAAGGACGTGAACAAGGTCGTTATCCAGATTCTTTAAACACACATTTTCTCACGTTGCAGGAACCAGAGGCCTCGTCCAGTCAGAGTGTCGGAGACAGACGTCGAGGAGGTGAGTGTGGACGGACAGGCCCAGGAGACGATTAGGACCAGCGAGTGTCAAAGGTCGAATCGACAGTGAGAACGGAGAGACGAGGGGAAGAGGTGAAGACAAGTGAGAGGACGGCGGGAAGGGTTGACATCAAAGGGAAACATAAAAAGAAAAAGAAACCGCTTTATTACTCGCATTTCTGCCAGATACTTTATGCTAGGTATTTTTCTTTTTTATCCTTTGTGTTATTTTATTGTGCATAATCGTGACTCGGCAACGGCAAAGTAATGACGGGTGTGCAAATGAGGACTGGTGGAGTGAAGAAACTCCAAGATTTCTGAATATCTCTGAATATTGAATGGGGAAGAAGCAGCGAGGAGTCGTATTAAAAAAAGTATTTTCATGGTAAGTATTGAAAATACATTTGATGATCAATAAATTGTGCAGCTGAGTGAGAGCAGAGTGCAGAAAATCTTCTTTTCTCCAAACGCACCTGAGACACTTGTATGTGTGAATTTCTCCACTGAATAAATTAAGAAGCAGGAAATTGTTTCAGGGATAATATTTTTTAAAAAAGCACTCAAACCAACACTGTGGAGCAAGCAAGGAAAATATTCATTACATATTTAAAGTCAGCCGCAGTTTCTGTCATTTTCTGATAGATAAATAAAAACTGTGGCATTTTCAAGTGCAAATTTTCCCCAAAAAATATCTACTGAGCTTTTACAGCTTTAAAATCAGCAACACAGGTGCTTTGACGAGTGGGTTCACAAAGACAGTGAGTTTGACTCAAATCTGAAAATGGTCACACTTCACCGGCTAATTACTGCGGCGGAAAACCTTTAGTAAAACTAATGTGCTATGACAACTGGCAAATTATAACTCTTTTCAAACTAAATTGGCCGTTTGCACAGCTGCCATTTTGACTTGTTGTGGCGGTAAAAGCTCGGGTGTGCGTCTAATAACAAGCTCAGATCCCTCCGAGCACCAAGTCCCTGGAAGAGACGCCGACGTGAAATGCAATTATTTTTACCTACTGTCCACCCGGTCGACCGAGTCCTGTCTTCAAGTCGCTCGTTTCATCTTCGTCCTGCACGGAAATTCGACTGTGAGTGAATCAGGAGCAGAAAAGAAACATATTTATTTGTTATTTCTCGGTCTCAAATTGTCTTTAACTTTGATGCATGAATACAGATTTTTCACAGACATCATCTGTGGCTCTGTTTCGTTTCGGTCGATGTTTTTAAATTCATCACTGATTTGAGACAGAGGGCTTCACTGCAGCATCCAACTGAACCATGTCAGTGAGTCATGCAGAGAACAAGGACCTGAGCAGAGGAAGATATTAGTGGAATGAAGCCATCGTTACTGAAAACGTGTTTTTAATGAATCGCGTGTCGCTCAGGAAGGTCTGTTACGCTCCCTCTGCCAAGGAGGTGAGCTCATGTTTGTTTGTGTGATGAACTTGGTGTGAGGAAGTGGTGTCGGTCACAGGAAACACGTCGGATTTCTCTGTTTCCACTTGTTTTTCAACCTTTTTTCACAGATTTCCCCAGAGAATAATTCATGAATCTTGACAAAAAGAAATAATTTGGTGCAGCTCAATTGAATTTCCTCTGAAGATTTAAATAATCAAGCGTTTAAAGGCCGTGATATATTTAACTTACTCTCTAGAGAAACCAGGAAATGTTCTTATTTAATCCCTTTTCCAAATAACTAATAAAACTTTTCATACTGACACACATGAGGTGTGACGAGTTCAATTGTGATGTTTAACTCTCATAACTGTGCAATATTTATTCTGTCTGTGTCTCAATTCATTGGTTCATGTCCAATCCATAAATTTATATCATCACACTGTATATATTCTATTTTTTTACACTGTAAATATTAGTTTTAGTATTTTTTTACATTTCCTTAAAATTCTAATTATAGGTTTTGCCAGCTATAACTTACTGATGCCCTCGTGCTGCCTTTACATTGCAGAAATCCCTGAAAGACTAATCTTATTTTATCTTATATTGCAATTATTATCTATTCCAGTGACTTCTACCACAACAAGGATTATATTATTATATTCATACTTCAACACACAGCTGATGAGACACTGAGGAGCTGCAAAGGAAAGTCTGGTCCTGTCTTCAAAGTTCTGCGCCGTAAGTGAAGGAGCCTTTGAAAACGGGAAACAGCCCAGTCAGCTTATTATCGTGCTTTCAGCGAGGACACACAAACTAGGGAGGTTCCAGCAGCTGAATTGGGACAGAGTCGGTCTCAACTGTCCTCCCTGTTGTCCCCGTCCCCGTCACCTGCATCTGATATTCTCACAGTCATCTTTCACCGTCTTCCTCCTTTTCTTTGTTCTTTGTTTCTATCTCCTCGGTTTCCCCCAATTTCTTTCCTCCGCTCGATCCTCAGTCCCCTTTGTCTTCTCGTCACCATCCTGTCATCCGTTTCTTCCACTTCCTCTTCTTACCATCCTCACCCTCCCCTGCCCTGCCCGTCTCACACACACACACACACACACACACACACACACACACACACACACACACACACACACACACACACACACACACACACCAGACATCCACATTAACTCCCCAGACTTCTCAGCCTACATCCTGACAGTAAATAGAATATGACTCACTTGGATATCAATCCTCCTCCATGAGCACGCAGCTGCTCTCGTCTATACAATTATACTGTTGAAAGCCTTCACGCTGACAAATTGCTTAAGGAGCAGAGAGGAAAAGAAGGAAATCCAATTAAGTGAAATGTGAGAGAGGGAGGAGAAAAGGTGAGGCGCACATTTTCGAAACACAGACATCAACAACATCCCAGTGTTTTCCAATAATTGTCAGTTTGTTTGTTCGGTGAACTCTTGGAGAACAGAACAGACGCCGGGAAAAACGTGTCACGGCAAGAAGTCGCTGCTGATATTAGACGCCTATAAATACACATCATGCACAACCCTGATCGCTGGTATGCATTTTATTGACTGAACAACAACAACAACATGCAGCATATTGGCATCTAATCAGATTCCACTCAACGTCCTGAGAAAATCACAAAAATCACTTGCTCCTCAGGAGTTCCTCATCCCAATCTCTGGTTTCAGGTCTCCAACACAGCTCCTGTTCATAGATGCCACTTTCAACAACATTTATGGACATTTAAACTTTGCCTTGAACTATAAAAGTGCATTTTCGTGGTTTACTTTCTGTTTTTTTACTCAAGAAAACCTTCAAGCTCTTGATTCATTGAGCTGGTTCAGTGTTTCTTTAGAGTTTGTTCTGACATTACTCTCACAGACGGGGTTCAAATCAAACACAACACTGTATATAATCATTGAACAGGGGCTGTTGATAAGAAAGACAGCAGGTCTCTGCAGCGGGGCCGAGAAAAAACCACACCTCCAGCTAGAAGAGTTTCTCTCACCTGACCTCCCAGCAGCCGTTCTCTCACTATTCTTTTCTTTTACTCCCACAGCTCCACAATCAGCAGCTTGCAGAAGTCGACCACCAGCAGCTTCACAGTGTGATGTCTCCATCTCTGCCTCAGTCTCTTAATGGCCCAGTTCCAGGGTCCGTCCGTAACGTTTCACCGAGTCTGGCTCAGACTCCCTGTTCATCCACGAGGCCTCGGGGCAGCATCACTGAACTCGACATGCCCGAGGATAAACAGGCACGGAGCCCCTCGTACGTTCTCTGTAAATCTGCCAATTCTGCACACGTAGGAAGCGCTGTCTGGTTTTTAATGTTTGGACGTCAGCAGCAATGGTCCAACAACATTATTAATACTGGTGCAGTGTCCGTTCTGAACCTGTCTGTCTGTCTGTGATGTTGTCACCTCTTGTCCTGGTTTGATGCCCTGCAGCTACTTTCAGAATTATTCCTTTTCATTAGTGAGTCCTCCTCAAACACTTCCACAAGATACTGTTGCTTTTTTAATTGTTTGTGTGCAGAGCTTTTTATAAAGAGTCTCACTTTGCGTTCATCCTACCTGGTTTATCTGCAGTGAAGCCACAATCAAGCAGATTCAGTTTTGTGTTTTGTGTAAAATGATATTGTAAATTAGAATGATTAAATAACAAAGCATTGCAGCAACAAAACGACAGTCGTGCTCTTACTTTATAGTGAAAAGATATTTCAAAGCAAGAGGGACATGATGGGTCCCGATGAGCAGCAGTGAAATAAAACACTAGGATCTAAAAACTAAGCAGAATCAGCAAAAAAAAACAACAATTAAATGAAACAATAAAACAAAAGAATCTGCCACTAAACCAGGATAATGTTTCAGTTAGTTTTACAAACAATAATACGACAGGAAGCTGAGTCGATCCGTGGGGGGGGGGGGTGAAGTGAGATCAGTGAAAAACTAAAACTCTCAGAGCTTGTTTTTCATTCAGCCGTTTGCTTAATAGAGGAGAGTGCAAACCGCTGCTCGTAAATTTTATGCAAACTGGCAATAAAACCACACAGATTTCAGTCCAATATTTTACGATGTGCTTTGTTTTTTTTCCCTTTAACTGCCAACCTCACAAATGAAAAATAATATTACTTTATGACAAATGCACATTTCCTGCACTGTCCTCTTTGGACTGATGCGTTTCACCAGATTGCCGACGCCACTGCCAAGTGCCTTTAATCCGTCTGTGATTATTCATGGCTCCGGATAAACGTCCACGTTGAATGAGTCACAGAACAGGAAGTCTGCAGCGCGCCGCCGAGCTTAAATTTAGATTTTTTTAGGATGTAACAGTTTATCCCAAAGGTAACAGCTACTGTCATAATCTTGCTGCCAGGAGTAACCTTCAGACGTCTGCGCCTCCCTTTCAATGATGGAGGAAGAAGGAGTCTGGGATAAACAGTGAGTGCATCGTCGGGGGCCTTAAATCTCACAGAGCACAAAACAAATGGTGGAACAGGAACTAACTCAGGCTGATGTATTCTATCGACTGAATCTCTATCCTGCTTTCTTCTACATGTGTATCATGGAGGGTTTCCTGTGCGTCGCCGTCCTGACCCAAACCCTCAGACTTTAATAAAAGGCCACAAGTTAATTCCTGAATCCGTCGGCAGTCAGAAGCATAATGTAGCTTTTTAAATACTGAGGACTAATCTTTTAAGAAGGATTACCTTGTGTGTGATAGTGACCCCTTGTGAGGCTGAACGGCTCTGTGATACGTGATGCTCGGGGCTGCAGCTCAGGCAGACACACACACACACACACACACACACACACACACACACACACACACACAGCACATGCATTCACACAAGGACACTTTGAGCCGTTGTCTCCTGATCTGAATACTGAATGAATTGCAGTCTATTGTTTGAGAATTTGTAAATCCAGTCCACAACATGAACTTTATGTGAAGCCGAACGATATGAAAGTGAAGCCAAATCTTGATCGCCCCCTGGTGGCTGGCTGCATACAGGTTATAAACCCTTCCTCATCCATGCTAATGGATGGGACACGGACCAAATTCAAGTCATACACGTCCAATACATTTTTCTCAAAAGGTTTCTGTCGTTTAAGTAGTTCTTATCAAACTGGTGTATGTTCAAGTGTTCATGTTTCTGATAAGTGTGGTTATTATAAATCGGATGTTATAAAAACATGATAAAACATAATGACTGACAGCTGAAACTGACCTGTGATCGGTTGAGAATGTGTATCGGCGGGACCCCGATAGTGCAGCTCTACCATGGACGACCAATGCGTCCTCAGGATTCATCTCGCTTTGGCGATTAACCGTTTTTCAAAGAAGTAAAGGTGTCAGCAAGAAAAGAGACGTCCAATGGGCAATAAAACATTCTGGTCTTGTCCAACTGCAGCTCTATCACAGAAATCTGTTGTAGGACACATCTTTATTTACAGTCTCAGGTCCACACTGTTTCTGCTGTAGCCACAGGAGCCAGATGTTTTCTCTCTGACCTGACGGCAACATTCACTGTTACGTTGTCACCAGAAATCTACTTTTCTGTTACCATGTTCTTCTCTTTTGTATCTGCTGTTTCGTTTCCATAGTTTCTGTCTTGTGCTTTCATCTGCTGCAGATATGAAATGGCTACGTGCTGATGGTCCATCTTCATCAGGAGGCATTAAGTTAATTAGGGAACATTTATTCAGAGCAGTGACACGACTGCTCCTTGTTTGTTTCTCTCTGAGATTGTTTAGCGCTGGCGTTTGTTTTCTGTTTCTTTTGGCCGTGTCTGGTAGGAGTGAGATTCTCTGGTGTTTTGTGAGCCATCTGCTTGAGTGCCTCGGTCTCTGGGTATTGCTGTTTCCATATAAAAAGCTTTATATTGGTTCATGTGGGGACAAGCGGGCTACACACTTTGATAGCTCTCGTCTGTGATATCTTCTCCACTCTGCTATACAGGCCACGTTTATCTAAGAGCGTGGAGAAGTCCTGGAAGCTTTTTGGTCTTTAACACTCGTATATAGTTCTGATATTGTTCTTAGGGTTGAAAGTGATCTTTCCTCAAACTAAACCACAGGTCTGAGCCAAGCTTCATGTCGCCTTTGTTTCCATTTGATCTGGTGAGTTTTGGTTTCACATTGTAATTCAGGGAGCTCACTCGAGACATTGTTTTCTTCTGTTGAGCACATGGGCAGTCACTTACATGCTAGTTGTGTGCACATAATCTAGATGTGCTCCTTTTGTTCCACTTCCCCCCCCCCCCCCCCCACACACACACACACACTCCTCTGGAGCTGTAGATAAGACAGAGTGGTGTGATCAGTGAGATACTTGCTGTTGGACACCATTAAATCGACGTCTTATCACAAAAGTCTTGTAGGTGACATCCTGTGGTCTCTACACTTTTTCTCTCTGCAATGTCTGATGTGCCTGTGCTCAGCCAAAGTCACTTTCTTTAATGAAGAAACTGAGGAGGACGTCTCTCCCTTGACGGAGGAACATGGATCAGAGTGCCTGCAGTCTCCTGTTTTCAACTCACTGTCAAATAGGATTTGAGAAGTTGGGATGGTGTTGGTGTTGGCAGCTCTCTGGATTCCAGTTTGCACCTCAAATCCTCCAGGAAACGCTTCACTGGAGCACGGTTGAACCTCTGCAACAATTTTACTTTGCAAGTGCAGAAGTGAATAGAAATGAAGAAATAAAGTGAACGTAAAAGCTCCATGTGGCAGACTATTGCTCCTGACACTGTAACACAACGTGGTGTCCTGATAACAGACGAGATGAACGGCTCCATGTGCAGCAGAGGACATTATTCTCTGTGTCAGGACAAGTTGGAGGACATTAGCGTGATTACGGCACGGATACAGTTTCCAAAAGGAAAAACAGAGCTGACTGCTGAATCGTTTTCAGTGTGTTTGTCGTCATGATTCTGTCCATTATCAGTGAGAGGCTTTCATCCGCTAACACACATCCACTCCACTGTATTGTTGCTATGGTTACCTGCAGTTTAACTTACATTATGCACAGATGTGTTTCTCCATGTGACTCCCAGGAGTGTTCCAAGGGACTTTGGGGCCCGAGGCCAAGGGAACCTGGGGAGCCAGTCAAACCAAACCTAATGTGCCCCCCCCCCTGCCCCCCATCATCCCACAGCTCTGGGCCCCAGGGCAATATCCTGCTTTGCCTCCCCTGTCGCGGCGCCCCCTGGCCACATGGTACAGACAGTACACAGAGCTGTCGAGTGGCTGGAATTCAGCTCCTCAAACAAGCAGGAGGAAAATCAGTTCAGCTGGTTTAAAATCTGTGTTTGTTCACAACTGGTTGAATTTGTCCACAAACTGTTTTTAAATACGCTGATAAAAAGCAGTTAGATTCCCACTCATCCTATGAAACTAGATCAAGGTGCTTTAAACTTCTCCTCAGGGACAAATCGAGTTAAACGTGATACATGAAACTCACAGAGATATACATCAAACCTTAACGTTTAAAACATAACCAGCACCCACTCATCATTATATATATTTATATATATGAGTCCCTGTGAGTGTTTAACATGCAGTCTAACGGTGTGAGAGATAAAACATGTTCCTGCATCACTGAGTCTCCTGCATCCGAGCTGACAGTGAGACCGAGGACTCACATGCAGAGTTCGTGTTAACGCTCGAGTTTGTGTTACCGCTCGACAGTGGTGCTGGCACCATCGTCGTAGCGACAACAGTCCCAGTCCCAGCATTTGCGCTAAATTCCACAACCATATGAACACCCCAGGTTCACCAGCTGCCTCATCCCTGCAGGATTATTCTAACATGTGGTGTCAGACTGGACCTGTGTTTGCATTTACCGGATTGTATTGGCTGGCACCTGGGCTTGAGAATTGTTTGAACACAATTTGATTGGCTGGAAGTTGAGCAAACCGCACGCAGCACGAACCACCCTGCGGTTCGGCAACGCGTGACGTCGCCACATTCAAAGTGAGCGAGCAGCGTTTCTATTGGAGCGTTTCTATCCGACTAGTGAGTTAATGGACACTTCACAACACCACTATAATGTCCCGCTTCCCAACAGAGCTGCAGCAGTAGAATCGTGGTGAAATATATAAATATCTACTACTGGACAACGTGAACTGAAAGTGAACATTAAATTGAATATTAAAACTCCATAAAATCTGTTTTAGAAGTAGCGCGCAGCTCCCATGAGCAGATTGTAAAACAGAAACAACGTAAACATGAACAGCAGCCGCGGCGTTTGGCCTTCGTGAGCACACCATCTCCGTCTCACTCCCATCAACACGGCATATTATGTGGCTGGCCACTAATTAGACGCCGTTAGTACACTCATTCGTCACCATCAGAGCTGTGTGTGTGTGTGTGTGTGTGTGTGTGTGTGTGTGTGACTGTGTTCACATACACGGACAAAAGCAAGATGAGGGTTAATGACCCCTGTTGGTGCACAGCTCATTTGTATCAGCATGCTTTACAGACTGCTCTCCTACAGTAAATGTACACACACAGACACACACACTGTTATTCGACCTGTGAGACATTATTATTCAAAGGCTGGAACAAGAATAAAACCTGGTGTCAGGTAGCTTACGCAATGTCTTCAGCTGAGAGGCAGCAGAGCAGAGTCAGCAGCTCAAGGCCGAGGCTGAATGCGACTGCGAGGCTGCGTTTGAAGCCCCAACACGGAGAGGACAGCGGGGTGAGACTCTGACAGGGGGGGGGGGGGCAGCTGAGAGAGCGGAGGCAGAAAGCTGTGATCCAACCAAACGCTGAGCGGGAAGATTGGACGTGGCCGAGGACTGAAAAGTGTCAACCGCTCTGGGGCAAGAAGATTAGAGGACTGCCTCTCCTCCAGATATCTCATCATGAAGTCCAATTAGTGTTCCCACTCTGATGAAGTCGTCGGCATCGGAGGGCGCGGGGAAAAAAAATCAGATGTCAGAATTGATGTCGTAACCAATTGGGCGAGTGCGGCTTTCATTTTCATTTGAGGGTCCAATGGGCTTGTAACTTAAAAAGTCACCACTTGTAATCCCCGGCCGCGGCTGCAGAACTCAGGGCAGAAGTGAATGAGTAATGATCTCCGCTCCCTTTAGAAACTACTGCCAAGCTGCGCCGAGAGAAGTGTTAACATTAACCACTGCAGTCGAGCAGCTCGGCCACAAGATGGACAGAGCGGCTGCTGCTGCTGCTGCGGGGGGGGGGGAGTGACTGCCGGTACCTGCTGAAGCTGCAGGCTCCAGCGATTAAAGATTGATGCCCTGAAAAGCTTTTCCTCTGCAGAGAGGTTTCACTTCATGGATCATTTGTTCAAACATTTACAAATGACCCCGTCGTGTTTACGTTTTTCCTGATGAGTCACCTTCCTGTTAGCATGTAGATTAACAGCTGTACACACATTAACCTGGATTCTCTCATTTGGGATGTGAAGAGGATGAAATTACGGCCTTTCATCACGCACGTCTTTATATTCTGTTCGGATGCTTTGATCTAAACTTACATCAGCGATGTGTTTCGCCCTCCAGGACTCAAGGTGGATGTAGTGTTTCACACCATAAGATCGCGGATAAGGTAATAAAGTTTTATTCACATTACACAGCAAACGGCAATGAATAACCGTAATGATCCATCACTGACTAATACAAACAGCCGACCTGCTGCCTCTCCTTCGTGTTGTTTGAATTATAGACGAGCAAAGTCACAGGTAAAGAAGATAAGGTGCAATTAAAAAGGCAACGGAAACAAAACGTCCCTTTACCTTGAATAAAATTGGGGATTTCTCTGGATAAGGTAAGTACACACGTTAACACAGGTCTGTTTTTCGACATTTTAATGAGGAGTTGTTACACAACATATCTTTAATTGATAATTCCCTTGCTAATGGTACAGTTAAGGATTATATCGTTGGTCTTTCGGGCGTTTGGTCGGCGATTTGGACACAACTGACCTGGAGATATTTTATTTATTTATCCTATTTCACTGTTTTCTTAGTATAAACTTCTACTGTAAGTCTATATATGTTTTACTTTATAGCAAAACTAATGACTGTTTTACAAATCAGGCGTCTACAGACTTCCTCTACACCAAAAAATCTTCATACTTGTATGGTGACAATAAAAATCTGTTCAATCTTCAATCTCTTGAGTTTTTTTTTAATAATCATCCAGTAAAACCATAAAATACAATTTTAAAAGTAGATTTCAAATATAAACTTTAACCCAAAATACCGTCGTTCTCACTCAAACACATAAAAGCTGTGTGTGGTCGACATGTAGAGCGAAGGTAGTCAAAGTATCGACGAGTTGAAAAAAGCAGCTCAATGAGAAATGCAAATAGATTTTTGCATTAATTCCAAGATGACAAGTGATCTCGCTGACGTATTGATTATTCAGTTAGTTCATAGTTACCACCGTATTGATCCCCTCAGCCACTGTACCTGCGAGCTGATCTCTATTCTGCAGATTTAATTAAAATTCTAATGGCTTCAGTGCATCATATTGAGAGAGAAGAGGAGATCTGAATTACTGTGACAATTAAAATCACAAGGAAACGGGCTTGAAAGGGAACAAAGGGCCATGTTTCTCAGATATAATGAACATAAAGATTGTTGTGGTCATCAGTGACTGATGGAAGAGGCTGCGATTAAAGGTATTTATTGGATTTACCACCTTCACCTAAAACCAGTAACAACTTTCGTTCTGAGAGAGGATCTGATCTTTTCATTCCGACTCATTTACTAAGTGAGTGTTGTTAATCCTCTGCTCGTCCTTCACCCAGCGCAGTGCGGCACAATCCACCAACCTTTAGTTTCTACTGTTTTCACCTCTTTAGTCACATTTACTGCCAGCGAAGCTCAGCAGAACACACTTCATCCTCCACGTCAGAGTGTGTGTGTGTGTGGCAGAGTGTGTGTGTGTGTGGCAGAGTGTCAGCATGTGTGTGTGTGTGTGTGTGGTCGCTCACAGGAGAGGGAGAGATGGGGGTAATGGCCCTTGCTAATGCAGTACTTGTTTGTAACACTGTGTGTTATTCACCGCCCATGCTTGACTGCTGTCACTGCACACACACACACAAACACACACACACACACACACACACACACACACACGGTTTTCCGTCCACAAACCAACTTTCTACTCTTAGCTGATAAAAGTCCTTCCAACAGTAGAGATCATTTGATGACTAACAATAAAAGAATTGATCTGCATTAATAACATCTAATCCCAAATGAACCTGAAGTTGCTTAAAGGAACGTGAGGATAATCCCTGAAGTTTTTAGGATTCTGTCTCTGGGCATCGTGCATATCGATCACATTACATTGCAATTCAAATAGTTTATTTGTTGATATATTTGCAGGGGTTCATAAATTAGGCGAATGAAAATTGCTGTAAATGCATGTGCACCATGAGGCTATTTCTTTGGTTCCTGGACAGATGTCATCCTAAAAATAAGTGTCTGTGCCAAGATGTTTCCCTGGAAAAACCAAAAAACATGTCACCCTCGTGGTGATGCCTGAGGGGCTCAGGATTCATCCCCAAGGGATCAGCTGTCTATACACAACTTCATGGCAGCAGGGATATTTAAATATTAAAAAAGATTGACTGGCATCCCTGTCATGCTGCTGTAGCCTGGCTAGAAAGTTTCCAGAGTTTATATCCATCCAAATCCCTCTTTTATTTGTTTTTTGCAACATTACAGTTTCTTGGTGGATGCGTTTTGGAAAGACTACATACACTTAACCAATCACATTTGTCCTGGACTGACCAGTAGACTTAATGTTGACGTAGAATCTGCGTCCGTAAGGTGAAGTGAATGTGGATCTGCCTGAAACCTGTAGTCTCTTGAATGACCTACAGAGGGCGACTCCACTGCCTGAAACCTGTAGTCTCTTGAATGACCTACAGAGGGCGACTCCACTGCCTGAAACCTGTAGTCTCTTGAATGACCTACAGAGGGCGACTCCACTGCCTGAAACCTGTAGTCTCTTGAATGACCTACAGAGGGCGACTCCACTGCCTGAAACCTGTAGTCTCTTGAATGACCTGCAGAGGGCGACTCCACTGGTTGTTTCCCTCAAAAGTTAATGTCTCAATCTAGTTTCGAGTCATGGATACATCTCGGTCAGGCTCCACCCCTCACTCCTCCAAATATGGTTACTTCTGGTTTAAAAAAACCAAGATGGCGCTGGACAAAATGTCAAACTGGAGACTTGCTCATTTCTTCCTTGTCCAACTCGTCCTGATGTACCAACTCTGGTGATCCAATCAAAAGATCAATTAATGATATGCAGTACTCAATAAAAACTTATACTTCAAGTATAAATGTCGTAAGTTGACCGACTACAGAAGAACTTTGTGGTCAAATCTCGGACCAAAGTTTGAAGCATCGTTTTCAGGCTGTTCCCAAAGTCTCACTGGAACTGGTGCAGGATGAGAAGTTAGAATATTTTCCAAAACCACTAATAACGAGTCAAATTAAAGGGGATTTTAATGCCTCCACACACTCAGGAGCTTTCAAGTTCAGCCCTGTCATTTATGTATTTAAGATTTTTAAAGGCCCCACAAAGGCTACGGCGCTGCCAGCGTGAACAGAAAGCGACGAGAAATAATTGAAATGTATCCAAGGGACCTTGAACACGGGGCTGTGGGCTGATGGTGATTTGTGAAGTTCAATCGCCAGCTGACATCACTCCCATATCACTCCAGGTAACATGTGACCTTCCAGCACTGATGACATTTCTCACGTGACCCAGACGGAGACAGACACTCGGGGGATGTTGCGGTGATGTTTTTCCGGCCTCTGGCTTTCTCTGCCAGATGAGGTCTGGCCCGATAGGACGTTACAGAAACACACAGACGGACAGATTCCATTTGAAAGTTGATTTATACTCCACATATTATTTAACAGACTTTTAAATGCTGAACACATGAATAAATAATGGAAATTAGCAGTTTTCTCTGTTGTTTGTATGTCAGTGTGACAAAGTGACAAAAATCTACATTGTTAGCAGCAGAATCATAAGCGTCTGAAAGCGTCGGCCCTGGAATCGTATTCGCAAATAGGATATTAGTAATAAAGTTATATCATTGATATGAAAATATCTAAAAATGTAAATGTATTTAAGACAAACCTAATGTATTAAAATAAAGTTTGCCCAGTGCAGTTGGCTGGAATAATAAAAAAAGGACCTGCCATTGTTGTCAAATGTTAATCCCTGAGTTCAGTCTGCCTCCACAATCTGTCAGCCTCTGAAGAGGTAACCATGGAGACAGTGGAGAGAAGGGGACGGCGGTGTGAGGATGGCGGGGGTCCGGGCGGCGACACTAAGCAGAACTTGGTAATTGGCAGAATATGAGAAGGCAGAGGTGACTGTGGCTCCACGGAAAGTTCACAGCTCCGCCATTAGAGACAGGACACACTCGCAAATTACTCCCCCAGCGAACCAGCCCTCGTTCTGAGGGGAAAACACACAACCGGCGGAGGAACACCTGCGATAACTAGCGCAAAACACTGCGAGGAGGAAATAGCTGCTCGTTCTTCTCTTGCAGAATCTCCCATAGCAGCTTAACTGGCGGGTTGTTGCAGATTGCTCGGGGGACCGATGCTGTCAGCCGGCAGGGACAGTGACACTGTGAGGAAGACAGAGCCCTCGGAAAGCGCTGACAGGTGGAGGAGGCAGGATTTATTTTCCAAAGCTACTGTAGCGAGGATGAGTGTCACTGTAGGCCAGAGATAAAAAAAAAATAAGGACGTCTATCTTCTGCCTTTTCACTCCAGAACTTGCCTCCTGTGTCTCGGCGAGTCCCCGAGAATCAAGAATGGAGATTTGCCAGAAGGTTTAAACTCTTCGTAATCCCTGGGTTTATTCTGGATTGAATGTACAGACTGTAACAGGTTCTCTGTCACTACTTATATTGTTTCAGCACAGGAAACTTCTCCTATGGTGGTGATACCCAGTAGTTTGAATCTGGATCAGTTCAAGAGCAGTGAAGCAAAAGCAAATCCTGAGTTACTTCAGAGTTAAATACATTTTCAGTGAGTTGGATTCTTTTTAATAAGAAATGATGAAATAGGAAAATGTTTACTGACGTTATAAAGTGAGAGGTAGAGTCATTTTCTCATCGACTTCTACAGAAACAACCAGTGGAGTACAAGCATTTCCACAATGTCCATTTTCATAAACCTGCACAAACCAAACTGCCACCAAACAGATTCAGGTTCCCACAACATGAGTGATACCTCGACCGTACACACACACACACACACACACACACACACACACACACACACACACACACACACACACACACTGTTTGACCTCATAATCACAAGTGTAGACAATCAACATAAGGAGGAGATTGCATTCTCCGTGGGAGCGTGGGCGTCGCACTCTTCTGTTGATGGCACCGTGGTTTCTGCCCATTGCAGCCGCGGCTTGAAAATGGCGAACAGAGGGGGGGGGGGGGTTGTCTGATACACAGCCCGTTCAAAGGGAACCGTCGGCGGCTGCGAGCCCTTCGGGCCGCCGGCACATCTCATGACGAGATAATGAGAGTTTAACATCAAGGCTGTGATTAATTCAGTATTAACATCAGAAGAGGGTTGTCACCGCCGCATGGAGAACGATGGTGTACTTGTGGGTGTGTGAACATTGATGGTGTGTTTGGATTTTCAGGTCTTTAAAAGGCATTAGATAACGCTCAGTTCATCCAAGGGCACTAATGCATGTTTGTACACATGGACGAGTGTGTTCACACAAGAGCACACGCACTGGAGAACAAGACGGACACAAATCTGAAAATGCTCTAATATACCGAGCACAGTTTAAGCTTCATTTGGTCTCTTTGTTGGTGCAGCAGTTCAGACGGTGCAGCGGAGAGCAGGGGTCAGGCTTTATGGATCCCAGATAATTGAAAACGATAAATATGGCCTTTCAAAGCAAAGAAAATAAACTCAGCCCTTCACTAGATTTAATGTTCAGCCGAGCGCGAGCGGCAACATTGGCACAGAGTCAATGGGAGTGATTGCACCTGAGTACGCGTGTACTGAGTACTGGTGTGTGCGTGTGGATTCTCACACACACACACACACCAGTAACACCAGTAACACAATGTAAAAGTGACCCTCCAAGGGGTCATGTCTGTCTTTAGGGAGACATCCACCACAGCCTTGTTAGACACGACAGTTGTGAAGATTACTCGAGACCCTGAGGAGCAGTAGAGCAGCCCAGCCTTTATCTATTCTTAAATCCCTGCTGTATATCATCGGCTATACAAATAGTTTTCATTACTTTTATAATGTTAACATAAAATGCAAAACCCCAGAAGGCAAAAAAAACAAACATATTTATAAGTGGTTTGCATATACATCAACAGAAAAGGGCCCGAACTAGAACGACACTGAGTAAAACGCATATGTGCAAAGGCCCGATGGTTCAAGGTTTAAATATCAAGCTGCACCACATTCACACACTCATAGATACAAGTCTTCTCTAAATGCCATGCGTTAACAAAGAATAGGGGAGAAAACACAACCTGCTGAGGTGAAGAGGAAAGCTAATGGTAGAAATACCAAAGAAAAGAAAATCTACATACATGTTTGTCCAGATTCATATGAGGTTGCTGTGACAACTGAAATCTAATCAGTGCGTCTTTGAGTCCAAGTGACAACTCGGCAGATTTGAGTCATCACATTCAAGTGACCCCCCCCCATAGAAAAATCGAATCAGTTAATCCCTGAGTGAACATTTGTGCCACATTTGAAAACAGATTCTCGAGGCGTTCTGGAGATAAAACTCATCAGGTCAGTCTTAAGTCCAAGTGAATGTTGTTTGGCGGATTTGAAACGATTCCCTCAAGGTTTCTCTGAGATGTGACTTGTCTTTTCACCTGTGGAACTCTGGAGATATCACGAATGGGATCGACAACCTGAAAACATAAAGCCTCCGGCCACTGGCTCCCGCCGGCGTGGACAGATAAGAAGTAAATAGTGGGATAAACCTTATGATTTATTTATTTGTCGTAGTTGAAAAGTGAATGTGCCATTGAATCTCCATCCGCACCCTCCAACAACTTTGGTGGAAATCAGTTGAGTAGTTTTTTGCATTACACTGCTAATAAACAAACCAACGAACAGACACATGTGAAACATCACATCCCTGGTGGGGTTTAAAAATTCACGATCAAAGCATATTTCACTTCAGTTTTCTATTCAACCTGATAAACGAGGCCCCACGCTCAGTGTGCAGTGTTCAGGCTGCAGGATTCAGGAGGGATCAGTGATCAGGATCATCTGGGGGGGGGAGGACAGCCAGGAGCCGTCCAGCTGCCGAACAAGACCCCAGACATGAAACCACCTTCCTGTCAGAGCGTTGATTAAAGCACTAGACAGTGTAAGTTGCTTTGTCTCTGCAGTATATGCTTGAAAATTATAATTGGTTTAAACATCCGCTGCCAAACTGGAGAGTTCATCTGTCTGAAAGTTTTTGGCAGGTCCCGATGTGACAAGAGACAGAGACACAGAGTAGGAACGACCAGTGAGGCTGTGGGCTGCAGCCGGACTGGACCTCACACTGAACTGACAGACTCTCTGTGAAGAAGTGAACACGATTTCAGGCCAAATGCACTCGGACCAGACAACACAATCAAGCATCCGTCTCAGTTACGACAAACAACAGGAGAGAAGATGGAGACACACACTTACAGCTTCAGGTAATGGAAGAGAGTCTATCAAAGAGGGTAAACATATATTTCCACATCGTGATGAAGTCTATACAGAGTTTGCATTGTGTGTGTTTTACATGTCCAGAATGAGGCATTGCACAAATATCCACATCTGTTTTTAGATATGAATTATGAAACTTGCACAAGGGGGTCTGGACTTTCTCTGGAGGTTTCCTTTTACACATGAACAACGCAGCAGGAGATTCGCCTTCACAACGACAGTAAAATTCAGGAGAGGAGTCAGCAAACATGTAAAAGGCAGGAACTTAAATTCTGCTGCAGAGATCAGATCAACAGTTTTTTGCGTGTTTGAAATATCGTCAAAGCGTTGGCTCACGGTGAATCCTCCAGATAATCTTTCTCTATTTTCTCACATTAGCTCATTCAGACACTATCCAGTCTTTTCTAGGAGCCAGGCCGAAGAAACTGGCTTGTTCACTTGTGTTCTCACAAACAGCCTCTGCAGAAAACTTCAGGAGATTATCTGAAAGCAGCTTAAGTGTAAAGTAAAAGTTTAATATGTTTAAACATACAATCACTGTCCCATGAGCCTTCATGTGAAACACAATCTGTGTCTCTGTACCTCAAAGAGTTGATGTTAATGACGGCCAGAAAAGAATCATCAAGAGAGTTTTCCCTTTGGATACCGAACATAAACAAAGGGGGGGGATCCTTTAGGCAAGCCCAGAGGTCGGGGGTGATCTGGAGGGACTACATCTCCCAGATGGCCTGAGAACACCCCCCTCAGTCCTGCATCTGGAGGAGGCTGCAGGAGAAGCACACATCTGGGATCTGCTCACCAAACTGCGACTGTGAACCAAAAACTGCAAAAACCAAACAGATGGATGGGATAAAACACAAAGAAGCTTTTTCTTTTTTTGTTGTTTTTTAAAGGATTCAGAACAAATCCTTGTTGAAATAACTTTTCCCAAAACCCAGTTGGCTTCAGCTTCTGAGGGAACGCCGCTTCTAGCAGGAACTTCAGAGTGTAAACAATCCCGTTGGCTTTGGAGTCTTAAATACAAAGTCTGATGGGACACATGAAATATCCTCGTGGAGCATGGCTGGGTAAAACATCTGGGTTCGCAGACTGTGGACTGTCATTAAACACAGAACATGAAGCTCACTTTCATTAAACTTTTAACACAACTTTTGGCACGATTTTCCAAAAAAACTACATTTCTAATGTTTGCAGTGAAACCAACAAGCACAACCAAGCATTTCATGATGTATCGACGTCTATAAACAATGAATGACGTCCAATCCATAGTAAAGGTCCAAAGGAATCCTCTGAATCTTGGTTCTCTGAACTCGTAACTGGAAGCTTGAGACTTCAGAAACAAGAAATCATACATTATATATTGATTGAACTCAGCGTGGCGCATGTTCAACAGTTTGAGATTTAACAGCAGCCGTTTCACTTTCATTTCAAAGACGTTGTGATGGACTAATTTCTCATTATTTCTTACAGAATCCTGAAATGCTTCTTATCTCTAGAATCTGTACAACCTAAGCTAAATGGTTACGTAACTTAATAAACCATATTAAATTATAAAAGTGCTGTAATTGGCATCTAAACAATATAAAGTTTTACAAAATAAAATCACAATTTAGTGTTTTAAAGAAAGCTTGAGACGTGATAATGAAAGAATTGAAACTTGGGTCGAAGAAATTCATAAAACAAACACACAAGCAATTCATCATCGCTGAGCACTAAAGTCTGACATTAACTTTCACCCATCAACCAAAAGGTTAGATCAGATATTAAAGCTTTTAACCTCTGTCAGACGTGACACTCGACATTTGTCATCATCACTGAGGAACCTGAATAACTGTGTTTACGTGAATGTGTCATTTAAAGGTTCCGTCAGTCGTCATCTTCTTCTTTTCTCTCTTAGCGAACATTAAGGTGAAGGTCAAACCCAATTCAACACCGATACTGTTTTCTTTTAACAATTTGAGTTTTTATTTACGTGATTTATGGAGCAGAAATCAAAAAAGATGCTAAAGTTGTTTTCTGGGTTATTGCAGGATTTATGAATTATATGAAATATGTATGCTCATATTATTTTGTAGCATTTCCCAGAGCATGATGTAATGTAGAAGTAAAGGGCTAAAAAAAAAGAACAAGAAACTCAGAAATACAATAACGTCTTGCAGTGATTTACTTTTTCCCTGTGATGAAAGAAAACAACACAACATCGTAGACTAGCACGTCCTTTAAGGTGTAAGGTTGTCTGGGTCACAGCCAGCGTGAACCTGAATGCAACACGCATGTGGTGATTACGTGTCATCGCTGACATGCGTCAAGAGGAGCTCTTTAGCAAAGTCTGGGATCCCAACAAGCAACTTTCATTAGACTTCATTCTTACGTAGACAATGCAGGTTCGTTTTATAGTGAGCAAGCGCTAATAGCCAAGAAGCTAAGACCTCGTTCAGGAGGACAATCTGTGAGGGAGCCTCTGCAGAGCTGCTAGAACCAGAACAACCTCCGTCTGCTCGAATTCTGTAAACTGTGTGTAGGTTTCGGAGGATTTCTCTATTCTGAGGAGTCACCATCACTACCATCTGACATCAGATGCCTACAGCCAAAGGGGAAGAGAATTAAAGTTTTTGTCTTTTTTGGATCTGTGAAAGTCAAGTGTCACTCATTCGGTCATTTCAAAGCTACCGCAGCATAGTCTCTGCTCCCCGTGTCTGTTTCTCCTCCTCCAGCCGTTTGTTTGTGCACCATTCAGCATCCCTCTCCTGCCCTGTCAGAGTAATTCCTCCCAGGAGCACGGGAAAGTCATCTGCACCAGGCCCGCAGGCACAGCCAGGCTGGCTGCCTCATAAATTTACCGCACACACTCTCATTGTTATGCATTGCTTTACCCAGGGGACGAGAGCGGTGCACGGTGTATAGTGAGCCGAGCCTGACAGCTTCTCACGTATGAGGAAATACTGCTCCTCTGAAGAAGTTTCCAGACGAGCAGTTTAAAACCCAGTCGTGAGCATCAGAGCTTTTAGTTGTGATTAGCTGTGCAACACGAGGGCATCTGCAGACATAGTTCAAAATGAGTTGTTTAACATCGGCTGCATACACTCGCTTCTGTAAGTACACGAATATGAAATGAAGTTTGATCACATGTTTAAGGTGTCAGATGTGAGAGGAGTCAATGTTTTTTTTTAGCTTAATTTCCTGACTCTTCTAAAAAAAAGTATTGATCTCTGTTAGAAGTCTGAATATCTGAGTGAAGGTTTTGTGCATCATCTTCGAATACATGTTTTTTCTAAGTCTTAATGTACTCGACCTTCCCTGAGGCTGTGCTCTGATCTCAAGTCACTTAATGTAAGGAAGGGTTGGTGAGTTGTTTGAAACAGTTTTTGTTGATATTCACTCATCCATATTTATAAATGTGGAAATTTACTAACCCCAGCTCTACTGGTTGAATTCAGAAGTTCATTTTGGAGTCTGGGTTGATGAGAGGTTCCTTAAATCTTTCTTTTGTCTAAACTTGCCAAAAAGAAAATAGCAGACCTGTTTTATTGCATTGAAAGATCCACAAAATGTATGATGACGCTTCACTAATGTAAAAATCTTTACGTGAAACTAAATAATTAAAACGTAATAATCACAGAATGTAAGAAAGCAAAAGTATTTTTACTCATCACAGAAAATGCAGTTGCCATTTTCATCCCTTCAGTTTTCCTTTGCAGTGAGACGTTGTTGCCTGGAGCCATGAAACCTGTTCATCATCTGTGATTGAGGAGACAGTTTACTTGTGTACAGGGAGCGTTTGATTTGATGCACTGGAGCAGCAACTGTCAGAATCTCACATGATCTGGTCTAATCAATTGTGACGGGGACAATCATGATCACAATTACCGCGGAAAATTAATTGTAACAGCCCCTGAAATTAGAGGATTTTAAACTGATTTGGCAAAAAAGGTGGGAGCTGATTACTGAGGCATGTGCTCTGCAACAGGTGAAGCAGCTCCGCCACAGAGGAGGAGAGATTTAGAAGCAAATCATCCATCTTTGGAGTGTGATTATTGTAACCCTGCTTTTTTATAAACCACTCAAACGTGCTTGTTTGAGCTCAACCAGTCGTACTGTGCCTCTTTAACCCTGCTGCACCTATGGAGAACATATATGACCCATAGTCAGAGCAGAGCACCGACCTGCGGAGGGTCCCAGTGTGAAGATTAGTCCATAATCAATGTCCTCACTCGAGCATCCCACCTGTGATGCAGGAGGTGAAGGAGCAGCCCAGCAGGTCTTCAACACCTCTGATGATACATCCTGCTTCATATCCAGGCCGACGAGGCATCTGGACATTCAGGGGGAATATTAGCTGATTAACTGTGATGCAACACGTAGGTATGTCAGCTTTTCATTTCCTCAAATAGAAAACAGTTTCAAAGATATAAGAACCATCCATCCATCCATTTTCTTCTGCTGATCTGAGATCAGGCCGTGGAGCGGGATGTTCCAGACGTCCTTCTCCCCAGTCAGGATTTCTTGCTCCTCCTGGGGGATCCAGAGGAGTTCCCAGGCCAGATGGGAAGTGTAGTCCCTCCGGAGAGTTCTGGGTCTACAGGATCTCCCAGTTGGGCGTGCTTGGTAAACCTCCAGTGGAAGGCGTCCAGGAGGCCTCCTGATCAGATGCTTAAACCCCCCCAACTGTCTCCTCTTCGACACGAAGGAGCAGCGACTCTTCTCCGAGCTACAGATGTCTGAAATCCTCAGTCTGTCTCTTAGACTGACACCCAACAGTGAAAACTAATTTCAGTCACTACCCAGAGCTCAAAGATTTACCAGTCGATCTAATTTCCAAATATCACCATTTTTAATTACTTGAATGTAGCAGTTGAATCGGACCCCAACACAAAACATAACTTTAACCTGATCTAATCTAACACATCCAGAATCAAGGAGTCTGAAAACAAAATATAAGCAGTTTGTTTCTTATTCTCGAGATCATCACGAGCAGCTCAGTGAACTCATGTTGTCGGCATCTCTCATCTTAAACCTTCATATATAAAGTCAGAAATAAATAACTAAATGAGCAGGAATATGAATTCATTATACATTATTACATGACTACATTATTCATCTTTGTCCCATTTGCCTGAAATTGGCTCTTCAGCGATATGTGTGATGTTCGGCTGTAGGCGAGTGTCCGACTGTGGCGCTAAATATGCAGCAGACATAAGCATCACTTTTGGTTTATTGCAAACAGTCCGTGTTCTCCGTCTGCTTTCTGTAAGCCGAGCTAGTTACCTTAGCCTCGGGCTGCATGCCCCGGTGAAGAGGGCCCCTCATCAACATGACTGACACCGCGACAGGCAGGAGAAGCTCGTGTGAATGAGCAGGACAAGTACATAAATTGCCTCAAATCTAAAAGTGGTAGTATTCATGATTAGATTATATTTATGTCTGCAGGGGAAATGTATATTAATGCGGACTCTGTTCAGGTAGAGGAGCAAACACGACCAGACTCTAAAGATACTGTTGCGCTAGGAAGCGGCCAAAAGTATATGGACACAAACATCGCAACCATGTGACTGTTAAACTCCAAAACCACAGGCAGTAATCTTCCTGCAGCAGTTTAGATACATTAATATGGATTTATTCGACATCTCATTTATATAGAACAAGAATATTCAGTGCAAAATGTCGGATGTTGTGTCCGTAAGGTTTTAGTCACCTGACAGGGAATCCTCCGGGAAAGTTAATGATCTGATAACATGTGGTCAGAGGGAATCTGGGAAGTCTCTTGAAAATAATCTAGTTAGTTAGTGAAGTCCAACACATTCAATTCATTCAGTTATTTGTACAGTGACAAACAAACTGTATCTCAACGCACTCTATAAAGTGTTGGACAAGGATGTTGTTCCAGTTCATCCTAGTCGGTCTGAGGTCAGGACTGTGCAGGGCAGACAAACTAAAAGTCAAACTACAGGTTCGACCAACATATCCTCCTGTTGAATGACAGTTTGCTAAATTACTGCAAAAAGTTACCAGACCTATAAAGTACTTTTCACACCACCTGTAATTATGACACAACAATGAAGCATTCGAAAGCACACGAGCCTCTGCAGCATTGTCTGGATGATAATTTCCTCCCTTCCATCCATCAGCCTTGATCACAAAGCCGCCGGTGAGATGGGTTCATTTTTCAACTAATCACAGAAGGTGAGAAAAAGAAGGGGAAGAGAAAAGCGAAGTAAAAAAAATCAAATTAGTTGTTAAATGAATGTAATTGTCTATATTGTATTTCTAAAAGCTGCAGCTTAATAACTCCGACCCTGAATAATTAGGTTGAGGTGATATTCCGACACACGGGCGGCAGTCGCACAACGTCCTGCGACAGACAAAGAATAAATTAGTGAGGAAGGAGAAAAGATCCTGAAGAAGCAGCGTCCAGTGTTCCCTGCAATGACAGGAACAAATCAACGATAAACACACATCCACAGATAATCAGCTCATGCAGCGGCTCACCACTGATGCACAGCAGCAGCTCCAGGAGAGCACACATCAGCTCACACCCCTCTTTGCAGTGTCAGGACCACCACCACCCGCCTGGTGGAGATCCCGCAGCTATGACCTGCACAGGAATGATCAATGAGCTCTGGGAGTCGGTGGAAATGGCAGCGTGCTGCACCGAGAGCCGCTGTTTTATTTTTCTTAAAGCTGTGGATTTAAGCAGAAAAAAAGCAGCGTTTGACCTGTGAGAAGTGGATAAATCCTGCGTCTCACCGCTTTAGAAACACCTGTGAATAACTGTTCAAATGGCAGTTTTGTTGACCGTGGGTGTGTTTTTTGATTTATACCTGCAGATAACTTTCAAATGGCAACGGTGTGGTTCAGTCACAAAAAAAACTTGCCTCAGCGTTGTCGACAATAACAAACAGCAGGTTCAGCAAAAAAATCCAAAGCAGAAGCATCGTAACAAGGGTCATAAATAACCCGTCTGCACTAGATTACAATGCAAACGCTGCCGCAGGCCGTGTTCAGTTACAGGAAAGAGTCCTCGGTTCCCAAAGTTCATGGACTTTATCGTACTTTAAACCATTTCATTGACAGAACGAGTCTCACATCTTTTCTCTGAGAGACACTTGAAGCAATTATATACAAAAACAAACAATAACCTGTGTTATGGGCTTTTATTCAACACAATACTAAATGCTTAGGCTCCCCCTACAGGTGGGAGGGGTAACTCACTGTCTGAGTCCCCCCCCACCCCGTGCACGCAGCTGTTCACAAGCCATCGAAGCAGGCGAGTAGCCAACACAGTTATCGAAGTCCGAGCGTGGCGTGAACTGTTCGGACAACTTGCTGAACCTCTGTCAAAATGGGTTTACTTGCTCCTGATGATAAACTAGCATGTCGACAACTTCACTTACAGCCCAACGTCAAGAGAGCAGAACCACAGAAGACAAAAGCAGACAAGCTGTGGTTCTAACAGTGAAAACAACGACAGGTCATCATCTGTCTTGTATCCATTAGACTCTCTCAGCTCTCGCCAACGAGTGAAATGTGCTTTGACGTTCCACGACGGCGAGGAAGTTGTCTCTTAGAGCTGCTCGCCGCTGTTGTTGGTGTGTGATGTTTGTTGTAACGCAGGTCCTCATGTTCCAGTGGGATACATCAGACTTACATAGAGCTGTTCCAGAACTCAAGGGGGCGCTGTGGCAATGACACAGATGCCATTCTCTTTATATTAACTTTGTGTAGTTAACTTTGAAAAGGTATAAGAAATATGTGTTGTGTTAAGAAATGACTTTAAAGAATGAGAAGTGGCATGAATTCAATATCAGAGTTTGTTTGTGTTTGAGTCCGATCTTCATGTCGTCTCATCTTGGACATGGTTTCCACCGACTGCAGAGAAACTCGTGTGTCCCTTCAACTGCCGGACGTTTTACTTCTTCACCCGCTCGCTGCCAACGTCGTCTCGCCTGCCACCTGGCCGTCTCTGCAGAGGTTCTGTTTACTCGCACTGGGTTGTGTTACATTTTCCAGGTGTTACGCTGCTGTGTATTTGCAGCTCATTGTGTCAGGTAATGCAGCTAAAAAAGCCAATCTTCTGCTTTCTGTTTGCCTGTCACGGTTAGTCCCTCTGTAAAAATCTCCACTTTCACGAAAAGGTGTGTTTTTTTGTGTGTGTGTGTCTGGCTCAGACCCTGGAGTGCTACATAAAAGGTTGGGCTCAGACAACCGGCTGCCAGGTGACGCGGTGGCGGTGCCCACCACCCTGGGCCCGAGAGCGAGACAGCAAACTGCACAGACTGGGGCTGAGCACGTCCCCACTGGGCAGCATGACCGGAACGTGTGAGGTTGACAGTTGCTGGGGTATTTATCTATCGACATCCGCAGCGTGAGCTCAGGACTGCCTGCACACAGTCTGTGTTAACATGTGTATTTGTGTTATTTTGCGTATTTGCATGTGTCTGTCGGCATCCCAGTGACGACGACTACAGCTCAGATCATTCATTCTCTTTGTGGGAGCATAACTCGCCGGTGTGAAGATACTCGGAGCTTTGGGGAGCACAATGAGATGGATTATTCATCACCACGCATTCCAGGGAATCGGTTGACTCCTCTTTATTTGGCCCCTTGTCTGACGTGTTGTTGTGGAGACAAGAAACAGTATTAATTTAATTTAAACAAAATTCTCTCTGTGATCTTCGCGCTGAGGGAGAACCTCAAACTGTGCGATATCAAGGCTGGTTTGTCCCCGAACAGACTGGGCATGACAGAAAATCTGAATTCTGGCTGGACCGCGTCCCTGCCCCCCCCGCCGGCAGGCGTCTTCTTATTGATGTTTGCACAGCATGAAATGGTTAATGACCCGCGATTTTGGCACAAATGATCACCCCAATGGTCAGATTGCCGCTGATGGAAATGCCAGGGAAGGGGGAATGTTTTATCTTTGCTGGAGACACAAGCACTGGAGAACACTTTAATGGCAGAACGCAGGCCTCTCAATTATGAGCCTGTACAGCATCATAAAATGAAAAATAAAACCCAGCCGCCTCGGTCATTTGCAAAAAGGCACTTGCAGTGTAGGAACAATAATGATCCCTTTCAGTAACTGTCTGCGTCCACCACAACCAGATGATTCATCTATAATGAAGCCTTATATCTGCGTTAATAACCAGGCTACTGGACGACCTCTAATGGAGGTTTTGATTTTCAGCTGAATGGAGACGAAGGATCATTACACTGCAAACGACATATAGCAGATACACCGGATGAATTTGTGTTAAGGAGGAATACAAAGATGTTTAAGCTATTAAAGAGGCACGACATCGATTGAGAGGTGGATCTTAAAAGTTTGTAATCTAGAAATCTAGAAATGTAGAGTTCATGAACTATACATATATATATTTCAGCAGCAGGTGTCACTATCCTGCTAAGTAGCTTCATGGTTGGTTGTTTTAATTTGAGAATCAAAAGACGTTCTTGTCCCTCACAAGGTTTAAATTGTTGTCATTAACATGGCTCATGAGTAAAAAGAATCCACTCCACCTTCACTAAATGAGGGAATATCCCCAGGAGAGTGATGTTCTACCTCTCACTGCAGAAACATGGAGAACCTATGACTGAGAGTCCTGGAGCTGCTCTGGAGTTTTTTCTTGCGGAACAAATCTTCTTATTTGTCCCTTTATGTTGTTTTTTATCTTTATTTTTCACCCACCTTTGAATTATAGTTGTTGTAAGATATGACCATAAAAGAAAAGCACCTCCAGGCATCATTCTTCTCTCTCCTCCACTTAAAGTGTGTCAGATCTTTATTATGAACAATCAATTTGTGTGCGTCTGTGTCTTTTTCTCCATTAGACAAGATATTTACCAAGGGAGGAATCATCAATACCACCGCGACTAAAGCTGTGATTCAAAGCCAGGGTTCAGGAAGCAAAGTGCATGAGAGCATGCATGTGAGTGTGTATGTGTGTGTGTGTGTGTGTGTGTGTGTGTGTGTGTGTGTGTGTGTGTGTGTGTGTGTGTGTGTGTGTGTGAGAGTGAGTGAGTGAGTGAGTGAGTGAGTGAGTGAGTGTGAGTGTGAGAGTGAGTGTGAGTGTGAGTGTGAGTGTGTGTGTGTGTGAGTGAGTGAGTGAGTGAGTGAGTGAGTGAGTGTGTGTGTGTGTGTGTGTGTGTGAGGGGACATGTGTAAATGTTCTGTGCCATTAATGTGCTAACAGTGACATTGATGGAATGCTCGCATGGCACTGATATTGATCCTCTAAGCTCTGTAACCTGCTTATGATGAATGACTCAGTGACTATGCGATGGCCGATCTTTATACCGCTTGCCACGGGAAGACCTATCTGCATGCAATTAGCATGTTGATGGCATCGCACTGCGCTCGGTGTCGTTGCTGCGCGCCGCCACAGACGGAATGACAGAGTGAGCGAGAGGGAGCCGACGCCGGCTCTGCATTATTCAACAGGATGATGGCGGATGCTGGCAGGGGAGCCGGAGTTCGACTGGCACTGTCACTTCAGCTCCAGTGTGGCATTAGAGGTGTAACATGTAGAAGTGAAGCAGCGCACACACACCTTCATAGAACAGGGGCCAGTGGCGGTTGTCAGGAGTCGCTCCTCATCTGCTGCGGTGATGCATTTACGTGACATAACATCCGTCTCCCTGATTCATGGCTGTGGATCCTGGAACAACGCAGGTAATGAGAATAAGTAAGCAGGCATCGGTCAGGAGGTTTTAAAACTGGCTGATTTACTGTGAGAAGTCTGAAGAGAACAACCAATCAGAAAGGTTAAAGCTCCATTAAACTGTAAACATCCAATTACTCACCTAAAGGGTCACGTCACCAAAATGTCTGATTATTTTCACTCACTCTTTATGGTTTCTGGCAGAGAAAGTTACATTTAAGTTTCTACCAAATAAAGTTAGGGTGAGTTTATTGAATCATTTTTAGTCTCATTAGGAAGTAAAGTACTTTTACATTTTTTAATGACCTCATCTCGTTAAACACCTTAACATTAAGTAAATGTCCTAATGACACCATGAGGTTGGTTTTTGTGGTTTTAAACAGTTACAGGACATTCTTGTCTCCTCTTTTTCATCTAGTGCCGTCATCAGGACAACTTCCTGTTGGACCAATACCTTTTATGTTTATGAACAAATACCTGTAGAACAATAGACCGTCCCCTCGGTCTCAGTTGTCAGTTTTAGTGCTGATGTAGCAGATGTGATCACACTAACAGAGTAAACCGATTACTTATATAAAGAAGGCCAACACCTATAGACATCTTCCCTCTGTAAACAATATATACAGCATAAATATAGAAGACTCGTTTCCATCTCTGCTGTAAATCCACATAGTTACAGCTTCAAACATCTGATCAAAACCCAACTTATGAGAAATTTAAAACATATTGACCGATGTCCCATTCGCTAACATGGCAGGGATGATGTATATACTTGTTTGAGTAAATTGTCTGAGACATCCGTCAACCAGCATCGCCATTATAGTCATGAAAGCTTCGACCACCACTGTGGCTAAGTGCAGACAGAATCTACATCTGCATGTTCCCACATCCCACTGAGAAAAACACTCAACCTGCGTCTTAACAACATGTTTCAGGTTGAAAACACAACACAACCACGACTTGGGTTTTATTTTTATTTCTTTTGCTGAGATAGAAATAATTGGCACAAACTCGTGTTTGGATAAAACGTGTGATAGACTTGGCTCGAGGTCCGACGCGGTGTGTGTGCAGATGTGTGAGTCAGGAGGTCCTCGTGGGTCGAATAAACCTCTTGAATTATTCAGCACGGACTTTGAAACAAACTGTGCAGGACGCATCCGTCGCCAAGTTGGCAACAGAGAGAGAGAGAGAGAGAGAGAGAGAGAGAGAGAGAGAGAGAGAGAGAGAGAGAGAGAGAGAGGAGAGAGAGAGAGAGAGAGAGAGAGAGAGAGAGAGAGAGAGAGAGAGAGAGAGAGAGAGAGGAGGGAGAGAGAGAGAGAGAGAGAGAGAGAGAGGCATCTGGTAAGAGAGTATTGGAATAAACTAAAGGGAGCAGCGAATAATGCAGGGTCAAGGCTATTACTGAATTTGATTATCTCCCAGTCGGGCCAGTAGAAGAGATGCTTTGTCACTGAATTTCCATCCAACATCTCAACTGCTGCACACAGAGCAGGAAGCGAGGGCAGGGGAAATGTAAATCCTGTGTGTGTGTGTGTGTGTGTGTGTGTGTGTGTGTGCAGAGGTGGGATTTGTGGGTCTGATGTGGATGAAGAGGTTGCTTCACAGCCTCTCTCTCCACTTTCATACGAGCATCAATATAACGATGAATCAAGACTTTTCTCCGTCCAGTGTCTTTAATCAAAAGGGGAAGAAAAGAGGGGTTGTTTCACTACATGATGGCAATCAATGGACGCCGGGACTTTAATGAGCTGCAGGCAGACAGAGTGCAACACACACACACAACACACACACACACAACACACACAACACACACACACCCAGCTTCAGAATGCAACAAGCCTCATTTACATGTAAATCAGAGCTTTTTGGAGCTTAGATGAGATGCAGGACAGGAATAAGCTCTTCTCTCACATCACCTTGGTCTGAATAATCACACATGAATTTATTTTCAATGTGTCAAAGATTGCAAAAAAAAATTATGTTAAGCTGCCAAATGGAAGCAGTGCAGAGAGAGAGAGAGAGAGAGAGAGAGAGAACATGTGCAAATCCATGCAGCTGTGGCCAATCTCACATTCTGTTCACATTGTTCAAAACATAACGAGATAAAGAGGCACAAATGATGTTGGCGTTTACAAATTCATGCACATTAACATCATTATGTGGCTACTTTGATCAAATTATGGGCTGTGTAAAAAGCGGCGTGTATCATGGCATCCCAACTTGAAACACCATCCAGATCCCAGCTGGGTTTGCATGCGGTGGCTCATCTCAAAGGACTTGAGACACTTCTGAGAACTGGTTAACTGAGTCTTTTGTGTCCGATGAGCAGACTGAGATATCATCACAGACAGATGCACAGACACTGACAGACTCCAGCATCCGATAGATAACATCCTCAAACCTCTGAGAAAATGTCCTTAGTTTATCTTGAACATTTTCTGACACCATCATTGAGGATTGATAAATAAAGTTTGTGGGGGTCAAATGTTTCTTTTAAGATAGAAAGGGCCAAATAAATAAAAAACACTTTAAGGTTCTACACAGTTTAAATCTGTGCACACATCTGTAATTTGTGAGTGTTTGCTCAGAGAGCTTCTTACAGCCAGGAACAGGTTTAAAATGAGTGCAGCGCCTGATTAACCTGCAGGAGACCTGTGCAGTCCGTCGCTGCCGAGGCCACAGTTCAGTTTCTCTCGACCTCAGCCCAGGATGAGTTGTGCTGCGTCACCATGTGTGGGGCTGTCGGCTGGTGCACAATCAAAGTGGGTTCACGGTACATCCGGACCATTGACTGGAGGTGACAGGAGCTTCAGTGTTTTCTGTGGGGGAGACTTTAACTTTGTAGAACTTTTACCTTCACTTAAACAAGTGACATGTGAGTCACTCCATTCTGTAACGTGGCTGATTTATTACAAGCTCTCGCTCTTGAACATCAGGTGTTTGTTACACTGTGTGTTGTCACTGAAGGTTCTTCATCCACATACATTAAATTAAACTCTGCTTTCGTCTGTTCGTTATTGATTGACCAATGTTTTTTATTCATTAATGAACCAGTGTCAGGTTTTCTAGGCTCAGTGACAAGTCTAATGATTCATTTAACTTCAATCACACACATCCAAACAGCAATATTCAATGTTTTCTCCCCTTTTATCATATGTGAGATTTACTGTACTGATGCACATATATTCAGAAATGACCTTTAACCTGAAGAGCTTTGATCCGGCTCATGTGGAGCAGACAGGCCCATGTGTCAGGTGTCAGGTGTTCGTACCTGGAGGAGGATAAAGCTTCTCCTCTCTTTGTGGGGATGTCAGCTTATCATGAGGGAAACTGTTTCAAAATGCAAATGGACTCGACGCAACACATGAAAACTCTGCCCAGCAATTACACTGATCTTCAGCTGATGGATCTTCAGTGTGAAGCGGTTTTTATGTCAAAATATTACATGACCACAGAAAATTAAAAAAGGTCACTGAGTTGTTGTGGCAGAAAATCACGTGGATTTTTCTCTATAATCACCATCGTAATTGCATTATAGAGCGAAGCAGGTGGGAAAGTATTTCTTTTTCAAAGCCGCGGGAACAAATTGCCTCACTGCATGCAACAAATGGGCGAATATATGTACGTTTAAATAGAAAAAAAAGCTGGTCCTTGACTGAATAAATCAAGTCAAGAACAAGTGTTTTAATGAAAAGCCGCAGGAGAAGCAGGACTTCAGAACCTGCAGGTACAAAAACATGTTTGTTGAGCAGGAGAGGAGAGAGCCAGCTTGTTTGCAGCCTGGAAAAAATCTGCTGGGGACAAAACCGAGACAGAAAAACGTTTCTATATTCGGTGCAGAGAATATATGTGTGAAAACTGCGATATGGAGCCACGCCCAGATTCAACTCATCAACAACACGGATTAAAAAAAGGCACTACTTTGAATATTTTTTTGCAGAGTGTGAGAAAAACCACGAGAACTTAATCAGAACGTGTCGTGTGCGTGTTCACCTCATGTGCATAATGTTATTACTGGATATTTGGTGAGCGTGCATGGAAACCAGTGAAGGTTTCTCGTCATAGTAGAGCTGAGGTCAACTCCTTGTATTTCTTGTTCTTTGCAGCAGAAAGAAGAGGAGAATATGGTTAAAGATGTTTTAATGTCAATCCCCATTACACAGACTGAGCTTTAAAAGCAAGTGGACGGAGAGGAAGTGGAGAGAAATAGCGTTAGCCGGCAGCCTAATGACCTGAGGGACGGCAGACAACGAGAGAGCGATGGGATGGGGGGGGGGGATCAGAGGTGGAGCGTGAGGGATCAAGCGTGGAATAGATTGTCAGGTGAACCCTCTTATATACAAAGATGCCCTTTAGAGGCAATCCTGCTCGGCCTTGCAGCAGATTTCCTAGAGGATTCAATCCTTTACTGAAGGCGTCTGGGATCAAGAGTGTGCAGCAGCGCGGATGTTTGACAGGCGCCAACATGGCTTCTGAAGATTGTTCTGAGGATGCTACAGCGCGAGGGGCTGCGGTTTACGGGAATCACCGTCGCAGGAGTTCAAACGCAAAGACGTGAAACACGGAGCAGGATGTTTGAAAGAAACATCTTCCACCAGGAGGCTTGAGGAGATTCTTTGAATCTACAGCCGGAGCTGGATGGTGTAAAACAGAAATGTTTCCTGATCTCATGCATTTTATTACAGGAGGGAGTCAAAATACTCAGTGAGTTACAATAATACCAATTTGGTCAGGGAGCGATTGACGATATTCCACCAGGTTACCCCCTGGTGGCTGGCTGCAGTAAAACCTGCCTCCCCCGTGTTAACAGATGGGACATTGACCCAACTAACCAACAGTTTGGTTTTAATTAGTTTTATAAACGAGGCGAAACATGGTAATTGACCAGGATGTCGACACCGCGGCTTCACGTCACGATCACAAGGTGGCGATACCTGCGTTGAGGATGTTTTGGCTTCATTTCTTCTTGAATGAGAAGAATGATCTGAATAAAACTCTTTTTAGTTTTCATCCCTGCAGATTGTCGGTTTTCAACAATCAAAGGTGGAGAGGGAGGAGTTTCCACCGTGTGAAGCCGTTATTGGCGGATCAGAATAAACAGTCGGACGCTCCAGTCACAAACCGAGGGAGTGAACACAGAACAGAAGACGTGGGCCCGAGCTCTGCTGTCTTGTTAAGTGTCTTAATGAATGAACCGACAGCTTGTTCTCGAAAAGCGTCGTAGCATTTGCATCTTCCTCCAGCCCTGTCATCATTAACTGTGCAGTTTAATAGAACGCGACACCACAGTGGAGTTCTGTTTGTCATTTATTCTGCATTTATAAGCCCTTCAACCACTTCCCTCACACAGATGGCACAGCAAATGCGATCAGGGATATCAACACAATTGTCTCCAGCGCTCCGCAGCCATTCGTAACCCATATCAGCAATTTTCTTGGCAAACAGAAAACACTCAACCAAACCAGAGGCTTATTGCATCCTCTTAAAATTCAATAGCCGGTATGAAATGGAATATTCCTGGGAGTCAGATGAACGCTTCATCGTGGAGCCGACGAGCACATCCACTCCGCTTTTATGCCCGGTGACTTGAATTACCACTTGTGGAGTAAGAAAATCTATCATTAGCGCATTAGTGTGAGTGGAAATCAAACATTTATGTCACCTGGAAGGGGCTGCGTAGGTGAACGCGGCGCACATTTGGATTACAGCAATTAAAAATGAAGGGGGTAATTATTCATCTCATATCTTTTGTTTTGTGCCACCTGCACGCTCTCAGGGCCATTGTGCGGCACGTGGAAACGCTCCCCCCCCCCACCGCGGCTTTCATGTCGCTTATTTCCCAATAACCACGCGGCGGCTTTTACAAACCTGACGCTCGGAAGTATAGATCAGGCTGCTAATTTGAATATAAATGAAGTGTCAGATTACTGAGCGACTGTGCAGCAGCGTGCCGTCACACGAGTCAACAAAAACAAATGTGTTTGCACCGCGTGGAGGGAAGAAGAAGCACAATGGAGAGAGAGGTGAACACGTGAGGGCTGGAAACGTGTCGTCCACTACAACGTGTCGCAAACATACAAACACACACGTTTCCTTGTGTGTTGTTGTTCCGTAGGTCGACAGAGAGGCCGCACACTCTCACTTCTACTGTACTTTCAAGTCTCTTTTCCATTCACCTCACAAAGAAAGAAAATCTAACTGAGAATTGGTCAAAGTCTGAGGATGAAAACTGCAAATCTATTAATTTGCATACATCCATTCAGTTGCTATAATAATGGTGTGTGTGATATAATCCTTTCAGCTCTGAGTTATGATTAAATTCATCAAAAATCCTTTTTGAAAAATCAATTTGCACATGTGTCAAAACATTGGAAAAATCATAATTTCTAACTCAAGGCGATTCCTTGAAAAATTGCTAATTTTGTCGAATCTACAATTCAACACCAGAAGATATTTAAATTTCTCTTTCATAAAAAAGAAAATAAGCATCGACTCCACGCGTTAGAAGCTGGAACAAACATTGGTGAAGCTTTTCTCTTCCAAATAATTACTGACAAAATTATTGCCAATTAAGTCTCTTTCTTTTTAATGTTTCAGTCTGTCTGTTTTTTTAAAAGCAGGATTTACACAAAAAACTACTGAAAGGATTTCCATGAAACAAAAGCAGGAAGAGGGTGAATGGGTCAAGGAAAAACTCAAACACGATATCTGTAAGTGGATGAAATAATTAATTTAGTTCTGTGCTTCACTGAGTGACGCTGGAGTTCTGTCAGCACAAGTTATGTCGGGGGGGTAAAAGTCAATAAAAGTTGTTATACAAGGTTTTTTATTTTGTTTTCATGTCTCTCAAAATAAAAAAAGACTGAAGTCAGAAGTGGAATCTGGGAGTTAGGAACACAACATACAACATCCTCCACCACCTCCTCTGTGTCTCTACCTTGTTTATACACACACACACACACACACACACACACACACACACACACACACACACACACACACACACACACACACACACACACACACACACACACACACACACACACATCTATATAACACTTCTCATGCAGCCTCCAGTTTCAAGGTCATCCTCCACTCTTCACCTCTCCCAGCTTTATATCTGTGTCATTTACCACTCACTCCCACATTCTCCACCCAGATCCAGATCCACTTCTTGACCTATTGTTTCTTTAAGTCTTAAAATCTACATTTTCTTTATTTGTATATTCATGTTCATCATCTCAGGGACTAGTGGTCTTTGTCAACATGCACAGAGACTAAGGCCCGATCCCATTTCAGCCCTACGAGGGTTATCTCGCCCCTGGAAACGGAGTCACAAGGGGTAGTGGTTGAAATCGTCCCCTACGAATTGGAACGGCCCTTCAAGAAGCCGTTACATCATCAGTAGTCGATGAGAAAATATGGGATCATCATGCAAAGAAAGATCGCTAGCAGGATAACGCTAGCATGCTGATCTCTTGATTGGAAAAACTGGGGACGGCGCTCCATTTAAACCTCAACACATTCAAAAGAAGCTGCTGCATTTTGTTCCGTGTGCTGTGATGAGAAGTTTTATATATATTTTTTGGGATGAATCTGTTTCCTCTGTTCAGCAGTTTATGTTTGAGACAATTTGTTCTACATTTAGTTTTCAGTTTGGGAGGTTTACAGCTTCTAGGTTGTGTTTGGACGTTGCTTATTTCTGAGGTTTTATAACGATGTGATACTTTAAACCTGGATTCAAACTGTGCAGTCAGACATTGTGGGGCGAGGGAGGAGTGACAGTCACGCAGAATGTTTCCCCCGGACCAGGCAGATAATACCAGTCTCCTTATAACGCAGACAAATGAGGAACTGTTATCGGAACCACATGTGTGTTTGGTAGGAAACCAGAAGGTGGAACCTCCTGATGTGTGGTGATGAGTCGCTGCACAAAATCCAGTAATAAACCAAAACACAATGTAACATATGATGGAAACGACATCCAGGGGCCACTTAAACAGAAAACATGCAGCTTTACTGGAATAACCATCAGCAGACGGACAACCCCCTCAGACTAAGACTGGACATGATGCTCCAAACCACTGCAGTTCATCGTGCTACTTAAAGAAAGTGCAGTACCCAGTCTCAATCTGCCTGTTTGGAACGGGCTGGTTTCCATGTGCTGATGCTCGGTGCAGCTTTTCTTGACCTGCGGTAATTTAGCTGCAGCAAATTAAAACCTGTTTCTGCACAAAGAGCTGCTCAGCTGTTTGTTCAAAGGGAAGCTTGACTCTCCAACCCCAGCTGGAGAACCTGGAGTCGTCTTGATTGTGCTGATGAGTTCCAGCCACTGGATTCTTAACAGTACACATGTTCTGTGACTGTTAGGATGTCCTTTGTGTAAGATCAACTTGTAAACTGTTTTTGTTCATTATCTTATTGCACATTTGACGCTTCACCACCGGTTTGCAGCATCAGGGAAAGTTTCATCCAATCCACTTTTTGTTTTATCCATCAGGGAACAGGGCTAACCCCAGAATGATTTGAGTTCCTCTACATCATAGATCACTGTCCTGTGAAATTGCCAAAAATATTAGGAGCATCAGATATATTTCTTTTGTCATGTTGAATTTGGACTGAAAATCATAAAAAAATAACTGCATTTCAGAAGCTGAAAGAGAAAATATGAACATGTCAATACTTATTATTCTCCAGGAAATGAACGTTTACGTGACATTTTTCCGTCTGAACAGATATCTTTGATTTTACGATTGTCTAATGAAAGTGGACTTTCTTTCCCCGGATCTGCGAATTTGAAGTCGCATCATGTAGAAGAGCGGACTCGTTTCTGTGCTGCTGACGATTTGCGATGCAATCTCCTCTGCTTCTTCACCTCCTCCTGTCGGTTTCTAATAGAAATCCATACCTGTACTCATGCAGCTGAACAGCATGAAATGACTTGAGGACACATGCACCGGTATGTAGTCATCTTAAAGCAGTTAACAAGATAATCGACAAAATCCTTCATATCCTGTCGTCCTGCTGTGAAATGTGATTCTATAGAGGAGCACCGGTGCATTTCCAGCACCTGATAACATTTCCCTGTCTGCATCACACACCGACATGTTCCACTCGCCCCGCGGCACCGGGGCGGTGAGTTACTGTCTCGCTGAGCCTCACACACCGATACACAGCAGAATTCTCTTTAGTCCATATTGACTTTGTCTATACAGCTGTCATGAACTCATTTCATGCTTCACGTGGCTCTTCTCCTTTCTCCTGCTTGTGGGTACAGAGGAAGTACAGCAGGGGAAGTGAATGTCTGCTGCTACTGAGCCGTGGATGTTCCTCCGCTGTGTCATCACGCTGTTGTTACGGGATCGGGCTGGAGCGTCTTTACTGACCGAAATAACTGATAAGGTGTGTTTAAAATCTTCTCAATCAAAATCTCATCTGGCATCAAACGGGCAGGATGGAAAACAAGTGATGTAGAATATACTGAGAGTTCTGAGTCTGTTATTAAATAATCTTGCAGTAAACAGTGCTGTTATAAAATGAGAACCATGGCATCAGCTGGTTGAGAGGAAATTGAGCTTCTGAGTCCTTTAAGAATATTGAATATTATCTGAACCCCAATTTAAACTATTTCTTGAAAATAAACGGATAATTTTTAAGGTATTTTTCAAACTACTGGAGGTTTGAAGATGAAACGGTGGAAGCTTGTGATCTGTTCATTGGTGCAGATGCAGGACATTAACATCACGAGAGGACGTTTTTCAAGATTTATTGATTTCTCAAAGAATGTTTCATGGATCTTGATGAAGAAAAACCAGGCAGGTTAAGGCGACTGATATCTGATGAGTGTGTAATTTGGTGCTGATAAAAATCCAGAATGATGTGAATCTAAATGATCTTTCAAAAAGAGGACTGCTGCTCTCTGAATGTCATTCTAGTCGTTCAATTTACGGCTCTCGTTCAAACTCTTTAGTAAATTGCAGCAGATCAACTCCCTTTACTGTTTGAAATCCATCCGACACAAGCTCTAGTCCTCATTGTTTACTGCTGAACAGTAGATGGACTTCAACTCCTGCAAAACATCTGGAAAACCAAATAAAAGTTTTTATTTACATCAGCTTATAATTTACAGAGAGCTCCACATCCTGCGGCTTAACTGGTTTACTGTGAATGATCCCTCTGACCCACTCAAAGACTTTGAATGTATGTGTGTTTGATTTTGTTGTTTTAATACAATGTACGACACAAAGGTTTAACACACACCATTAGTGAGGATGATATCCGTCATGGCACCAAACCAAAAACTGGCCACAAGCCTCATTTAACTGAACGAGCTAAACTTGAATCGACTGTGAACCCATTAAAAGTGTTTTGTTTTCCAAACGCATTTCCAAGTTAGTGAGGTGGTTACGAGCCGAGTGTCTGAAAGCTTATCAGAACGACTAAAATGTAAAGTCGCTGATGGAGGTTGAGCTTCTTGCATGAGCCCATATCACAGTTTGAAATGTCCTGAGAGAAATATCGCAAAGCTAAATCCAATAAAGTAGAATCCATCATCTGATACAACTCGTCTTTGACTCAAGCTCTTATATCTTTTCTGAAGCTGCTGCTGTGTCAAAGGTATTTCAGTCCAGTTAGCCTCATGTGATAACTCCCCTGCCGTACGGGGGCCAGCTCCCAGCACTCGGCCTGTCTGACTGTGGTGGTGAGAGGTGGGGGGGGTGTCGAGGCTCGAGCGCTGCAGCCATGGGACTCTGGGGAGGGAGATGTGAAGCCCCGCGGACACACACTACATGAAATCTTTATACCTCTGGCAGCCGGGAGTGATGGGTAGACAGAGGTGGAGTGAGGGGGCAGCGCAGGGAGAGGGGGGGGGGGGGGTGGACGGAGATGGAGAGAGGCCGAGGTCAACAGCCTTCAAGGCAACAAAGATGGATGGATGTGGTTGCTTCAGCATCGCATGTGTAAACAGAGAGAGAAGCTCGGGTTTGTGTGAAAAACACAAGCAAACAGGAAGAGAAGTCGCACCTGAGCCCAAAGTAAAGACTCTTTTATTCTGGTGAAATTATCAAAATAACCCTGAAGAGAAATGTCGTCATATAACTGCAACGTTTTCAGGGACGTATGTTGAGTCTTTCACATCTTTCTGTTTGTTCACAAGTTACACCTGCGCGTTATGTTTCCTTTGGATGTTTTTACACCTGAAAGTCTGAACCAATCCTGCAGCTGCTTCCTTCTCTGTTTGATGCCGCTTCAACTTCCTGTGAAACTAACAGAACCATGGTTCAGTTTAGTTATTTTGGTTTGGAATAAGTTGCGACCATAAACGCACCCTTGTGCTTTTTTCTTAATTGTTGTCTGATTCGTGTCAATGCACAGAGTCGCTGCTTGTTTTTGTTGTGCAATAAAGAAATTCTATAGTCAATCACTAGACAATTTGAGTTGTGCAAAATAAGATTATTTCAAGATGCCGTTCAGACTTTAATTCATTGCTGTCCAGGAAGAAAAACTTTTTTTATCCCTTGCAACAAAGAACCTTGAAGTTATGGGTATTAGGAGAAAACTATGACAACTAGAATATTTTAGAACTTTTATTCAAAGAGTTTTGGTTCACTGGCACTCTGAGATCCTCAAATTAGTCAAATTTATGAGCCTGAATAGAAATCAACTTTTCCAAAAATCACCATAGTTGGAGATATAACAGTTTCACCGGACATGATGCATCTAAGCTGCAGGAAATTAAAATGAAACAATGGCAACGACAGCGGTAGAGCAGCTGTTCACTGAGACGGAGTGAAAATATAACGTGAGAGAGTTTAAGTGTCTGCATCAACTTTTTTATACCGAATGGAACCAATGGCTGCAGGAAACTGGAGAAAAATATTGTTAAACCTGCATTTTAAAAGTGTGGGAAAACACAGAGCTCCCGAGGAGACGGACCCAGAGAAAACACCGAGGCTTTTGTTAACACACACACAGTATTAAACACATTTACTCCCCCTCGCTGGGGGATACTGAGGAGGCCGGCTTATTGACACTGGTACAGAAAACGCTCACAGACGGTAACATTCAGTGCATTTTAAATGATCCGCCGAGCAGCGCTGGAAAGAATACTGAAATATTTAACTCAAGGAGAAGTAAGGTTACTTTTGTCAGCAGCGCGCTTTGTACTGCCAATATCAAACCTTTGTCGTTTATAGCCGGGGGGGGCGGCCTTTGAAAACAATATTGAGCTCTGAGGGCCATTCACACATTTCCCTTCAGTTACAGCTGATACTCGACTGGAAGATCTGGACTGTTTAGATCGGGAGGGGGGGGGGACATCTAATGTCTCATGACGGCAATTTTTTGGGTTATATAAGAAAAATGACATAAAAGGGACTAACATGTTCCACAGGTTGGTTCCTTCTGTTGGTCATTGTGAAGGTAACACACATGCAGTCTTTCAATGAGAAATTGACAAACGATTCCTTTTTCTGAAGTAAAGAACAAGTCAGTTCGGAGGGACACATTCCCAGTGATTAAAAAGGTGGGAACAAGCAGCTTAACTGGATTAATTACAAGGACAAATGCTTTTTAAGCAGCAACCTTTACACGACCACATTCTGACAAGGCCAACGTTAATCAGGCAGGTTTCGAGGTGTGGGAGCTAACGGTAAAACCACCGAAACCACAAGGCAAAAACTACCAACAACTCTGGCAGAAAACCCAGGAAAGCAGAACCAAGGCTGTACACAGGGGACAGCATTTCACAGAACTAATTAAATGTGTGGCAGTAACAGGTGCACAAAGACTCGTGTGCAACAGACTCTGAGTTGCAGTTCACAGACCAAAGAGTGAAAGATAAACATGGTCTGTGTGGAGGGTAAAAACGTTTTGAACTAGAGCGTGAGCAAGCATGTACTGGTGAAGATGAACTGGAGACGTCACAGGAAGCAGAGCAAAGGGAAACAGACTAAACACACAGGGAGGCAGAGGCAATTAAACACAGTGAATGTCAAGTGAATGTCAAAATAAAACATGACTACATGAGGGATCACGAGAAAGTAACTTGACTGAGGCAGAGACGAAGGAAAAGTAACAAACAAACACAGAATACAAACCGAGACAGAATCTTTAAACACTAGTGCAGAAGCATAACAAAACAAGCTGTGAGTCGTATCCTCATCACTACCATCAGACATCAGACACAGCATTTCCAGCCATGGCATCAGAGAGGTCACATGTTTGATAATCTAGTTCCAGTCTATAAACTTTCAGACTGACCTCTCTGAAACGCTGAGGCGCAGTTGACCTAGAGAAATGAACGTCTCCACCAAAATGGTCTCTTCTGAATTACCATAATATAATAATAGCTTGAGCATGTTTCCAAATACCTTTCATGAATAATATTATATTGTCATTGTGTCTTTTTCAAAGTGGCTTGGCTCATAAAAATGCAATCTGTTCCATTAACGATTGCTGGCACGTTTCCACCCCATTCATTCTAATGGTTATCCATGTAAGATCCTATTCAAAACAAGCAGTGAGCCCTTTAGTGTTTTTAAAAAACTGTGTGGATGTGAAGAGGGGATCAGCTGCTTTGGCAGGGGGATCTCAGCAGGTGCACGAGTCCTCCACATGTGCCCTCTGAGCATTTGCTGTTTTGTGTCATGAGGTTTAGTTTCAAAATTTCAAATTTAGCTGTAAAAATTAAAAAAACGAGGCATCTACAAAGTTTAAGATGAGGTGCAGATAAAGATATTTAAAGAAATCCACTGTGGTGGGATCAGTTTCAGTGGATGAAGTAAAACAAAAAGATGCAATATGTATAATTGCTGTTGGAAATTACTGTGCTGTGTACACCAAACGAGTACTTTCCACTCTGGGAACACAAGTAGACGGAGGAGGCTCTAAATGGAGGAAACTGACCCTCAAGTCAATTTCAAAACCCTGAAATTGAACGCAAGCTTTTACAGCTCCCCCCTGAAATACCAGTGTTGGGAATGTGCAGCCACTTTGTTATTTATGGAAGAAAAAAGGCACAAAAACATCCCGGTTCCTCACGATTCAGCCAAAGTGAACAGGTTCCCGAGTGTTTGATGCGTAACAGAACATGATGGAGCGATAAAAAGACACGACTGCTGGGTTTGTGAAATTGCACACATTTCCCGACCGGTGCCAACAGACCCACTCAGTTCAGTGAGCTGCAGCAGCATCATCCCAACTGACTGAGTCCGGAGCCGGAGAGATCAGCGCTGGAGTTCAGAGGTTAATCAGCCGCTGATGCTGCTGGACCTGCTTTCGGAGGAACTTGGTGAATTTCCAGAACAAACGGGAAGCTGAAGCTCTGGCACAGCAGATTTCAGACCAAACCATTTTAAGTATTTCAAATTTTGCAACTAAGGGTTTTTAACGATGATTACATTTTGCTATTCTCCGATCCACATCCACCAAGTTCCAATAAAATCAGCTGTTTCCTGTGATGCAAAACAACAATGAAAGCCATTCTGGGGGAGGTAGGAACTTGCATTTCTTAAAAATTGTCCTAAGACTATATATGACAGTACAAATGAAACTCTATGAATCAGGATACGTCTGTATTTGCTCTGAATGGCCTCTGACCGTCTTTCAACCTCACCAGTTTCACTAAACCCACAACAAAGCTGAGGAAGAGACAGGTTGCTGCCGACCTTCTCACCCTCTCCACTTTATATTTCACGGTAAATTTAATTCACTCAACTATTTCCAAAAGGAACAGAGAGAAAACACAGTAAATAGAATCTGGCGTCTCTCCAGTGGAGGAAAGCCAGAGGACAGCATCGCTCTAAAGGCTAAAAGCTCTTCTTTTTGAGGTAAAGCTCAAGAGGTGAGAAAAGTAAAAGCTTTGACAGAAGCAAAGGAAAGATTATCAAAGCGTGCACGGATCCCCTCCCCCAGATCTTATCCATCCATCCATTTCAGGCTACTTACCCAGGTCTTCGGCTGCAGCAGAGGAGAGACACAAGTGTAAATCTCCTTTTTTCCCAGATCAACCTCCTCCCGCTCCTCTCGGAACATCCTGTAGAAACAATCCCTCAGGTCGGTTCAACTATGTGTTTGTAAGTCTGGAGTCGATCTCACGTCGTTCCCTCAGGGATCCTCCTGTGTTAATGGAGTGGACTGTAAATAAAGATGGACGACTCTTCTCCTCTTCCTGTCTGTGCAGTAGAGTAGTGACCAATCTCGACTCGGCCGCTGCTGAAAATCACATTTTACTCCATAGTTATGGTATAGAAAAGTACTACCTTTAATAGTAAAAAGCATCACTTGACGCCTATATTCAAATCTTTAGTTTGGTCCATGTTCTGCCCACTAACATGGAGCAGGCAGGGTTTATGATCTATACTGCGATCAACCACCAGGGGGCGATCGGAACACTTTGGCTTCCCTTTTGGGAGCTGTCATCCACGGTGGCCAACTGTGGTACTGCGATTAGAAAAGTCCATGTGTTCCTTGAAAAACAGAATATGGTCAATATGACTCTTCTTCCTCAGTCACATGTATAACATCCCTTTTTTATTTAATTGTTTGTTACAGATATTTACATCTCCCTTCCTCCCTGTGTGTCCATAACACTCCTACTTCCCTACGTCTGAACATAAGATACGAACACAATACATTCATGAGAATTTATCGTAGGTCAAATACAGTTTCACACTTTGCAGTTGGTCACATATACAATTCATGCCTCAGAGATTGAATCCAGCACAAACAGACTCTGTGTGTGAGGATGGTGAATGGACGGCAGTTATATTCCACTTTGAGTCTAATTGGCCACTCAAAGCTCTTTACATGCCACACACTCAACCATCAGGTGCAGTTGAGCGCTGGTGGGGATCGGGCCAGCGACCTTCCGATTGGGGGGGGGACAACCCGCTCTGCCTCCTGAGCCACAGGTGAGTGGACATGCAGAGATTTACTCGGAGCATCTCACCGACACAGATTATCCCTCTTTCTGTGTCTCCAGGTTACAGGAAGTCGTGGCTGCGTACATCATCCTCTCTTGGCACGAGCAGAACCAGCAGCTTCACATTTTTCACCACAACAGAGACAGATTTGTGGCTGTGATGACGGGCTTTCTGCAGACCGCTCGTATTGTTTGGTGATTTAGCTTCGCAGCACCGTCTCCAGCCTGTTTACTCATGGAACCGTCTTTACATTGAGTCTCAGATCTCTGCTGCTGAGTTTCACCTGTTTGTGTTTTTTTCTTTTGTCACGCCTGTAAGGTCTCACACTTCAAAAGGTCCAGAGCAGCACGAAGGGAAGTAATTACAACAACATAATTGTGTTTGTACAGGAGTCAGAACAAAGACCTCTTAAAGAGAATATAGAAGAGACTGTATATGTTGCTCATGAGTGAAACCCTCATTACGTCTGATCAAAGTACATCCAGCGGGGGGGGGGGGGGTTGTTGTGTTTGAAATAAAGAGTGAGATAAATCCCACATTGTCTTTTTAATTTGTAGTCGAGTCACGTTTCAATTGCAGTTGTTTGCTTTTAAGTGCTTTTTCTGTGAAGAGGGGGGGGGGGGGAGTGTGACATGGGAACGACCATGTTCATCAAGCTGCTAGCACTGTAAACTTAATTCACTACAGACGCTGTCACAACGAACTTGTTTGGTTCCGAATTTTCAGTTTAGTCTCAACTGAAATATCAGGTGTGAAAGGTTCCTCCGACCACAAGAGGTGGTCTGGGTCAAACTATAGCAGGTAGTGGAGACAGAACTAAACAATAGAAGCAAAGGAAGGTGCTGCAGTGTTCTCCTCTGACGAGATAATGTTTGAACAACGAGGACGTTCATTATGATGGACAAATGGAAAGACTTTCTTATGTACTTTATTTTAAAAGATGGTGAACATAACAGACAATATGACCAAACAGCCAGGTTCAACTCTACTTTCTACAAACCAATCGTACGAGTAGACTTTACATGACCGTACATGTGACGTCTCTGTTGTTCTATCTCTCAAACAGACCTTCAGTATCAACTGGGAATTCCATGTTTTCAGTACATGATATTTTATATTTTGATATATAAGTGAACAGGAAGTGATGTTGTTTGATCAGACTCAGAACACAGGATTGTGAGAAACAGAAATCCTGCCGTGCTGCGTTTCTCTTGTGCAGCGGTTGTTTACTTGCACTGCACTCCAGGGGCCCTGTTTGACACAGTGCATTCCTTAATCCATTTCCATGACAACATGCTGAACTTAAACCCAATCTTTAACTTAATTCTTTTGAATTCTGCCCTGAAGCGTCAAACTCTGAAGCTCAACCTTGCAAACAGCTTTTTAAAGAGGTAAAGAAGCAGATAATGTCCTCGGCCTCCAGGGCAAAAACCTCTCACTGGTCCCCACAAACACAGAACAAGTGTTTGTGTGTGTGTGTGCGCTGGAAGATATGTAACTGCCCCCCCCCCCCAGCAAGCATATAACTTGTACAGATGATGAAAGAACAAACACACGTACACACACTGACACAATGTCTGCAGGGTTCAACTCTGCTGGAAGCTCTGGTGAAGCAGTGTGGAAACTAAGATGGATGACAGGAACTGCAAAACACAGAAGTATTATTGTCTGTGTACTCGACCTACTGTCGGTCATTAGAGCTGGAAATGCACAACTCTGCAGCTCGGAGGATTCAAACTGAGCCGGTGATGAGGAAGCATTTTTAATATTGAGGCTTTACTGCGGTGGAGTCTCAGAACACAGACCTGTTTTCACAATGCACTTTGGAGCTAATGCACTGGTTTACAAAAACAACACATCTTCCAGTGTTGCATATGCAAAACATGTGGAAACTAAAAGACGGCATGCAAACCAAACTCAACCTCTGTGCATCATCCATATTTTCAGAATCGATCCTTTTATCCGACCAAACAAAGAATCGCTCAGTTCACAACAAAGAGGACGATAGAAAACAAATTAAACGATTAAGACGTTATATTGAACAAATCCTCCTTTTCTTATACTAAATGATTTTATTGTCCAGCTTCATAAAGATCTTTGGTTTTCAGACAGATTATCTTCAACTTAGTTCTATGCACCACATTCAGTTTTTGTCATGGTAAAACTACAAAGATTTGTTTTTGGTCCATCACGTCGACTCATTGTCGTTTTGTTCTGAACAATTTTACCCATTAAACTAACCAGTGCAGTTTCGGGTGTTTCCTGATGTGTCACATTCACAAGGATGATCAAGGATGATCATCTTCAGAATGAGACGACCACACAACCTGAAAATATTAATGATACAGAACAATTTGCAATTTGTATTATCAACCTGCTTTCTTCAATATCAAGAAACAGATTCTATAACTGAGCTGTTTGGAATAACAACGTACAGGTACGTCACAAAATGGCCTCTAGATATTAATTGTTTTATAACTTGCATGTACAGACTCAGATGGATGAACAGTGTACGTTGGTCTTTGTGTGTGTGTGTGTGTGTGTGTGTGTGTGTGTGTGTGTGTGTGTGTGTGTGTGTGTGTGTGTGTGTGTGGTCTCGCCTGTGCTTTAAATAACTCTGGTGTGGTGATTGTGTTCAGGGAGCTTGTTGATCTATAATGGTCGGCTGCGTGTGTAGGTGTGTGTGTGCAGTGTGTGCAGTGTGGTTTGTTAACAGCAGTGAGCCTCTTCACACGCGGCTGAAAGGCTGCTGCCTGTCTCATTAGAGCAACATTTACACTGTGAATGGTGTGTGTGTGTGTGTGTGTGTGTGTGTGTGTGTGTGTGTGTGTGTGTTGTGCAAATCAATTTAGGTGCGTGCACGCTCGTGTGCGTGTCCACCGGAGATGGTTGATAAAAGCCCAGAATGCAGATCTGGGTGGAAATGGCGCCAATCCTAATAGAAACGCCAACGTTTTCAGCCGCCATAATTTCTCTTCTCTTTATTCCCGTCTTCCATCGGCGGACGACTGGCGCTCGTTTCATCTGCTCAGTCGGAGTCCAGGCGGGAGGGAGCGAGGGATGAAAAGAGAGAGAGACGCAGGAAAAGGGCACATTGAGCCGACGACGGGCAGGAGAAAAAGAAGAGGGATGCTGGAGATGTTCAATTAAGCTTCTCTTTGTTTCAGCCACCCGGTGGTTTGTTAATCTAGTGCAGATAAATATTATACAGCATTAGCTTTATACATCCCCGCCCCCCCCACAAAATCAATTCTTCCTTTCCCTCCTTTTCCCCCCCTCACATATTCAGCCTTTCAGGAAAAAAAGTGTCAGATAAAATAAATGGCTGCCTTTTATAATAAGTGGTGCTAATGCAGATGAATGGTGCAGGATCTCAGAGCAGTGAAGCCTCTCCCCCGCCTGCCACCTTCTTCCAGTTAACTCCAGAACAAACAGACTGAAGGAAGGCGAGCCTCCCACCGCCTCAGTCTTCCAATCGTCTTTCTTCTGGAGCCCGGTCCCGTCTTCACTGGAGCAGAATTATGGTAAAAATGAGGTTTATACACAAATAACCAGAAATTATCACAACAAATAAGATGACAGATAAGTTAAAATGTGGATTGTTACTCAGTTAGTCTCCTGTGGCTCTGGAGAAGCTTTCTCAAGTCTGAGGAAATTACCTGAGGGGCTTCACAATAAAAATCCTCTGGGAAAACCTGAATTACAAACTGTGTGCATGCACCAGGCAGGGAAAATTACTATCTCCACTTATGTCAGAGGTGGTTTGATCCCCAGCTCCTCATGTCTGTCAGTTCGGAGGATTACAAGAGAAACTTGGTTGAAGGATGTGGTGTCAGAGAAGGTCCCATTACATTTTGGTGGGGATCCAAATAAATGGGCAGATCCAGGAATGTTGTTTCTCTTTCCCTGCAGCGTTTCCCAGAGAATCTTCACGACAGATTCCAAATGACTGGTGCACGGACTAAAGAGTGAAAGAAGAGAACTATATTGATGCCACTTGTGGGTACGTGCACAACTGCAGTGGTAACTATGAGCTCTGTCTGCATGGACGGTAAAAACTTCAGACAATCAAGTGAGCATTCTGCAAACAGCTATACAATGCAGCAACAAAGCAAAATGCTTTATAATCAGAAATGTTATGATGAAACTCTTCTGGGACAAATTAGAATATGACGACCACCACAATCTAAATAATTAATGGGATTAAAATATTGAACTATTCATGAAGAAGAACTGACACTTAGTAAAGTCAAGAGGTTTTACACAAATACAGAAGAATCTTTAAAAAGCCTGTTCAGTATCCAGTGTGTGAAAGTGAGGTGAGAGGAAGTTGCATTAACATAAACACACACTCGCATCTTTAGCTTTGAATAGAGGTGAAAACTCGCCCCATAAATTGTTCACCCGTCAAAGGTGTTTCAGTTAAAGAACCAGAGGCTGAAGTGTTGACACAACACGTTCAGAAAGAAAGTGAAAGAGTTGCGTCACCCTTCACATTCTGTGAAGATTAGATCAATACGTCTCTCAAATTTAGTTTCAGCTGCTTCTTCGGGATCTGAGAGACTGAAAACTTCTGCTTTTGAAGATGCAAACAAACGGTCAAACGTGTAAACGTGAGGGTTTCTGCAGCTTGACAAGAACAAAATAAAATCCCTCGTTCCATCCCTGCATTTGTGTTAACTAAACAGAATAAAAATGTTTTAATAAAACATAACTGACACTCGGAGGGAGCGAGTTTCATCGAGAGAAGAAGTAACTTCCTGTTTCCCCGGTGAACAATCTGTTCTCTTCGATCAGAGACGTGAAGCGACGCTCCTGAGTGACGGAGCACATGAACATATGGTCACGTAAACAACGGATGACACCCACACAACAATACAACAATAGATGTCCCACGGATTCACGTTCCTGACACGTCTCAGCTTCTCTGCAACTTGTTTAACTGACTTTTCAAACCTGCTTTGTGAGTTTGTTTGTGTTTGTTGGTTTTGTGCGACATTAATAATGATCAGGATTACTTTTCCTGACGTGATAAATGCTCAGTTACTAATGAAGGTTTATGAGTCATCGTCATGTTGCATCTCCACTGACAGGCAGCTCTGGTGTTAGCAGCAACTTTCCTCTCTACTCACACACGGTCACTTTAAGTATAGACTGAAACGAGGGGTTGTGTTATTGTTGTGTATTGTTGCATATTAAAAATAAGCACAGCCAGATACCAATATGTCTTTGAAAGACAATTTTTATCAGCATTTGTTTGCAGATACGAAAACTTGTATTGTACAGAATTAAACAAATTCAGAAAATTTGCATTTGTTTAGATTTAATGCTAAAAAAATGTAGATTTTCTTAATTCAAGTTCCATTCTTTGTATTAATAATAAAGTTTATGGTTAAAGAGTGTCCAGTACATACAGTGAATGGACGAGTTGACTGGTGAACTGGCAGCCGTGTGTTTTTCCTTCATCACGGGTAAAGCGGATATGCCGTAATTAAAAGGCGACAGAAATGAAATGTCCCGTTACCTTGAATAAAAATATGGATTTCTGTTCGTGAATATTAAAAATATTTTGGATAACACAAGTAGACAAAATATTTAACACAGGTATAGTTGTTTTTAGACATTTTACAGAAGAAGTGTTTATCGAACTGGCTTTGGAAGTAATTGTGATTTTTCTAAAAGGAAGTCTTATAAATAGAAGCCTCAAGGATTCAAACAGTTTTCATATTTACAACATCTAATATCTCCTCTGCCATCTCTTCTCCTCTAATCGTTTCCTCTCTCCAGTGTTTCCATTAAGCCCCTGTTTCTTTACCTCCTTCAATCTCTCCATCATTCGTCCTTGCTTCTTTCCACCTCATCCTCTTCTCTCTTCATTCCTTCCCCTCCTCTTTCATCCCCATCCATCACATGCACTCTTTTCCAGCATCTCTTCTCCTTGCACTTTCCTCCCTTTTACCCTCTTTTCCCTCAGCAGAGGCTGCACGGTGACTAATTACCCTTGTCAACTCAACTTTCCATTATTGACACATTGGGCCGTGGTGGATGTTGCTGCTGGCTACAATTCTCCATTTGCTGGGAAGGGTCATCTATATACATTAAGGTTAAATCCATGCAGGCGTTTTCTGCTGTGTTTTGGGATAATTTGCTCAAGAAACGTGTTTGTGGTATTGGAAGCTGAAGGAGAGAAAAGGGACAAGAGGAGCGATGAACATGAGCATGAGAGAGATCATGTGTAAAATAAAGGATTTGTCTTTTGGCCTCATGTGACTGCAGCCGCTCTTTGTCCCTGAATAAACTAATTGGCTGCAGGTTTCTTTGGATCGGTTGCTGCACCGAGGCCTGAACCCCAGCTTCAGTCACAGAGCTCAACATCTGTTCCTCGGAAACATCCTTCCCCGGTGATCCTTTAAAAACGCAGACGGTCGTTTAAGCAGCTCTCATCACAGGTTTCAACGTGTTTACAGACACTTCTGACCATCTGCTTCTACTGGTTCTCAATAAAAGCTGTTTTGTTTTGCCCCTTTTCCTAATCTGATAAAAAAGGGAAGCCAAAACTGTGGCCGAAGAAATAAATGTCCCATTCTGTACAGTGTGAACCAATGAAACGATGAAGCAGAACATCTCTGCTTGGATCAGGAAATGGACCTAAACCTTAACGTTTTTTTTTAATGACAACTGAAGCTACCACAGGTTCTCTGTGTTGTTTGGAGGAGGGGGGGGGGGGTATTCAGCTGCAACATGACACTTCACCACTAGATTCTACACACTGAACCTTTATGTAGACGCCAAACACGATCCCTGAATTACTATTGATTATTTTTGGTATCATGTTCACTGCTCTTATGATTTCTTTCTCAATCAAACATATATGAATTCCTTTTTACTAAAACGTTGTTGTTGTTGTCTTCCTGACATTTCAAAGTTCTGTAAGTGAAACCTGATTCCCTGGGAAATCAGTGAAAATGTCAAAACACACAATGTTAAAGAAAGTGATGAAAGAATCTGGATCTGCCCCCAAATGTAATCAGTTATTTCTCTTCCAATCCTGATAAAAACACAAAAAAACAACCAACCGACAAATAAACGGACACTTTATCTTAATTATATTAGCACTGGTAAAGCGAGAGGCTGTTATAGGTCAAAGGGTTTAAACCTGTAGCTGCAGCAGCTGATAACCGGCCACAGCAGCATACGTGTGGTTGCTACCTTTAAGAAACGGTGCAGGCCTCACCTGAACCCTGCAGCTGCCTCATCGCTCCCCTGCAGCCGTGACTCACTCAGCTGGTTTCACTTCATCACTTCAAGGGACACGGAGAGAATCTGCACCACGACGAGAGTTTACATTCAGACCCAGTGAATTTAAGTGTGTCCTCATCAGGCAACAGTTGAGGTTTGGCAAAGGTGCTCGACTGAGTAATATCTCAAACTGAGCTGTTTCTTATTACATTAATCTGATTGACTATTCAATTATTTGTCAACATATGGACATCATGTTAATCCCCGAGGACGTGTTTGGCAGCCGAAGACTGAAAAACAGTCAAGTCTGGGATTTGGACAGATTGTAATTGGAAAAAAAACTATTAATGGTTGAGGGAAGTGATTCTATCTCAACTGTTTATAAAACATATCTACATACGTGTGTGTGTGACGTGTTGAAAAGCAACCAAACGACGTAGAGAGATGAAACTAAACAGAATGTGAGAGCAGGAGACATTTAACATTTAGAGGTTGTGTAAAAGATGAAATGACTGCGGGTTTTAAAATCTGTGAAGCACTGGAGACGTCCACAAGAAGCAATTATAATTTTGAGTATTTCTAAATGAGCTGCTTGTGAATTCTGTTTTCCAGCAGTGACTGGAGGACGACACTGCAGATATATATATATACGTATATATTTTATTTTCTACACTGGTGGCAAACTGACTTCTTTCCCGAGGCTGTCGGCGCTCTGAGCAGTGCAGAGTGTCCTCCTCCTCCTCTTCCTCCTCTTCTTCCTCCTCCTCCTCTGTAGCATATAGCAGATACTTTTGGGCTGAGTGCAGGAATATCCATCCACCAATTTTGTTTTCTATCACAGTGAATTCAAACTAAACTAAAGGCTCCGTCCCTCAGGTGCGACTGCAGGCTGCATCGAATACCAAACTGAAAATATCAGATAGTGTAAGTGTCTGCGGAGAGGGTGGGACAGGAGAGATACCCAGCAGACCCCGTATCTCCACTCTCAATTAACATAGTCAGCAGCTGTGAAAGGGCAGAGCAGAGGCCGCCTGGAGATTTATCAGAATGTCACCGAACGCCACATTAGCCTTGACACCGCACTCACACACACACGCAGGCGTATACACACACACACACACACACACACACACACACGTCTGTAGCCACGACACCAGCGACCCTGGAGAAGCCAGGGTCAAACTGATACGTCAGAAGCAGTCATCTCAGTCCGACAGCTCGTGCACGAGTCCGCGTGCATGTGCAGGAGTTTCCGTGGAGGATTGTACTTTTTTGTGTTTTTTTCAGGGTGTTTCCAACATGCGTGCAGCCAGAATTAGTTTTTCTGTCTGATGTTTGCTCGACTGAAAGACAAATAGAAGTCTGCTCCACTCTGACAGCAACCTTCAGCACATCAAAGGTGACTGGTTTGTGCTCGGCAACCTTCTTAAATCATTAAACAGCCTCTTTACACACACACACAGACACACAGACAGACACACACACACACACAGACACACAGACACACACACAGACCTTTGGGGTGCATCGGTGCTTTCAGCCGTGTCAGATGGATGCTGCAACAAGATGCTTTTAAATGTTTTAAATTTAACCTTTTTGTGTTTTACACCAATGAGACGACAGAAGCTGAAAGTTTCACTGATTATATTTACTTTAACTCAAAAAACGAGCACTATTATCTGGGCCTACAGCAGTGACAGTGGTTGCCAGGCGCTGGAGATCTCCTGTACACTAACATAGAACACTTGGAGTTGTCCAAGGAGTGAAGGAATCAGTTATAAAGCATCTTTATTCACTTCTAATGAACCTCAGCAACCTTGACGAGATGCTCTGGAGGAGTCAGTGGCCTGGATGCAGAGGATGGAACATGTTTGTATGTTTTGTGTACATGTTTGTGTTTCTTTTACAGACTGTAAATGAAGATGGACAACGCATCTCTTCTTGCTCCCTCCATCCAGAAATGAAGGCAAAATATACCAGATACGTATTTAAAGTGGGGTTTATGAGCTATACTGCAGTCAGCCACTAGGGGACGATCACATTGCTTTGGCTTCACTTTGATGGAGCCGTCATTACAGTCTGTGGTAAATGGAAAGTTTCACTGATATTAAAAGTGAAAATATTAAACCTGACGAGGATGAGTCACGCAGGCTGAGATCAGGACAACACAGTGTCTGCAGAGACGTTACAAATTAGCCTTAATTGTGGTTTCCCCACAGTCAGACGAAGGATTTCGAGGCTTTCAAGAGTTGTTCTTCTGTTATTATGATGAATTAAGCTGCTGTGCATCAACACAAACCTCAGATTGTTTCTTTTGCACCTTAACACTTGCTCCACTTTGCCTTTTTAACTTCTGTGTAGCTGCACAGATCTGAACTGTGGGACTCTGGTCTAGATCTCGACTTAAACACTAAACACACAGAGTCAATGTGCCCTGACCGGCCGCTCGGCTGAGTCTCGCTGCTCCGGCTGCAGTGTCACTGCAACATTTTAAAAGTGAGGAGCTGCTGGCTCATTAAGTCTGTGCATTAGATTTAACAAATGTTTAACAAAGTATGGTGCAAAGTGACTAAGACGACAAAGCCCCAGAGACAGAAGTAGTGCACTGTGTTAAGTGCCCTGTGAGAAACCTGTTAGTATGCACTGAGCCCGTTCAGGCCACAGGGGGTTCGAGTCCCACTGACACACACTGACCAGCACAAGCTGCATTTAATGACCAGCAGCTGCTGGAAGACAGAAGACCGGCTGGAGGAAGAGTTTTCTGGAGAAGCTGAACCTGACGAAGGATCAATATTTTTCACAAGGTCATACATTTTCTTCTCAATCTTTTCTTTATGAAAAGGTTTGTTTGATTGGGTGCAGCAGTAAAACTGTGTGTGCACAGAGACCTGAGGTCGTGTAGAGTGATCAGTCAGCAGGAGGTTGTTGATCCAGGAGAAGATGAGGGTGGTGCTTTTTGTGTCCTTTTGAAATCAGCCTCCTTTGAGAAGCTTGCTTTGTGTTATCATTATTTTTGGTTTAACTGCAAATTAATTCTTGATTTATCCTCATATCAGTTTCCTTCATCTCTTTTCCCAGTTTTACATTAAATCCGACTGTTACTTTCCTCATCTCCTGTGCAGAAGCGATCAGGGGATGGAGGAGCCAACCGATCCCGAGTCAGTCTGAGCTGTCAATCATGACCTTTCACACTGTTTTAATAGCATTAAATAACTAATTAAAAACAGTTTTGTCAGCAGAATTGCCAAAAGAGATCTTGGGAAGATGAATATATATCATTTTGGCATGGATCCGGACAAATGGGCATATCCAGGAATTGTTTTTATCTTTCTTTAACACTATTACCCAGAGAATAATTCATGGAATTTGATGAAAAACCTAGTCATATATATCAGACAGGTTATATATATATATGGGTATTTACAATGTGTTGCAGATTCCCTGAATTCAGGGGGGGGGGGGCTGCTGACTGCCGTCCCTGTTTACTGCTGCTTTCTGTCTTTCCATTAACTGTGAATTGTTGGATTTTGCTCTTTTCCTAAATACCTACATAAAAGTCTGATTCAGTTTCACAGGAGTGAAATCTGATCGGTTCTCCTGCTGGTTATTCTTCATCCACGTCTCAGAGCATTTGGTGGAATGGGTGGAAATTGAACAGGTGTTATTACACGGCGGTCGCTCCCATTTGTCTCCTGTTCATAAATGCGACCCGGTGGTTTTCTCCCGCTCTGTATTTACGGCCTGTACGACATGACGCAGCATTACTCACACCGACACTGTCTAGACTCTGGAGCAGGTCCCGTCTTCATAACATTTTATGATGATGCTTGATAACAAAACCTTTCACTGTTGTGCTCTAAATAAACGCTCTTGAACATTTTCAGTCAATCTCTCGCTTATTGAACCCGAGCGAGCTCAGATCTCGCCTGTTACCTCGAGGGAAGCAGGAGTATAAATAAGACTTGGTCCCTTTTTCTTTTGTGGACGTGTTTTGTGTAACAGTTTTGTTGAGATGTGGTTTGGGTGGCAGCAGAACGGGCAGAGAGACACAAACATCGCTGATAACAGAAACCGAACCACAGCACTCGATAAAATGTAAATCTACGTCCTCAACGTGTCGAGTAATTTATTATATCTCAGACAAAGTGTGAGAGTTCAATTCCGACAAATCTGAAGAGGATATTCCGCTTACACTTTAAACACTGATTGTTTTAATTGCATCAAATTGCTGTTTTTGTATGAAGATTACGAAAAGAATCAATCTGAGTGATTACGAGACTCCAATCAAATTCATCGATCGTACTTCGAGGAGTGAACTCAAAGACTTCACTGAGACTCAAATGGAAATGAGGTCCAGAGCAAAGATGGAGCAATTCATGATGATGTCGTTGTTTAATATCTTTAAGTATTTTTTTTTCCTCTCGATTCAAGAGTGTCATCTTAAAAGTGACCGGCGATTACTTTAATTCAAAAATTTTAATTATGGTACTTTATTATATAATGGAGACATCAGTAGTATTTGTGCTGCTGGTACAGCTCTATTTATTTTTTTAATAGAAGTATCAAACTTTAATTGCAGAACGTGTGTGAAATTGAAATATTTACAGTAAAACCGCCTCTTTGTAAATCGAGCAGACGTTTACTTCTCGACAGGATAAATTACAGGGTGATGGTGAGAATAATTTCTGCTCTACAACGCGACATGAGCCACGCAGCAGTCGCTGTCAGGGAAATGTCATGCTTATTATCTACTGAGCTGGGATCTGTGGAGCAAAGACTTTCTCAACGTGATTCGTCCCAGAACGGAGAGAGGACAGCGTGGTGGCGTTTCATGCCGGGTGAGTCGGAAAGGACAAAAAAAAATAAAATCTCAGCTTGTGCATTACGTCAGTTCTGGGGATCAGGTTAGCATGTTCTCATCCATGTGAGAGTGAACATGCCGTCAACAGCAGCGTGGGCTGTTGGTGGATTTGTCATCGTATGATCCACACACCCGAGCTGCTCTCTCCCACACAGGCACGTGGGCGGCTCGGGGCAGAACGACACCTTCAGGCTGCATTATTTTTTTCCCTGTATTAACCGTGTCCATCACTTCTGACAGGACTCAGAGGCTTTTACTCTGAGTGCTCAGAGCGCATGCTAAGTGCACGTCTTAAGTACGTTTGGTGCATTGAAGAGCTTCTTAGCATCCTTCCACTCATTCTATTAGAATTATGGTTCATGACTTTACTGATTTGCTTCACGGTCCCAGCTCTCATCAACCGTCTCCTTTGCACAAATTGATGTTTCTGCTGCTGTTCGTTCGCAGGAAAAAACAACATCTACAAATCTTGGTGGAATGATGGGAGATCGGCCGAGGAAAAAACAAAGAAAGTGATAAGACGTCTTGTTCAGATCTGCAGCAAAAATGCTTCGACGTTAAGTAACCCACCATCACAAGGTCTGTTATCAACAGGCCCTGTCAGCTCCTCCGGTCCTGCAACAAAGAGGTGTAGCGTTTCAATAACAGGCGACGTTATCAGAACCACAAGTTCAGTTCTGAATGTGATATGAGATGAAACTGTGACGTGAACGTGGTTATTTTACACGCCTGAAAGGTTTCATGCTCCAGTTTTGCTAAAAAAAAAACTACAGACAAATATAAACATCTGCTAATATCATCTACAGTGGACGTCTCCGGCTCCTTTTCACTATGACGATACAAACACACTCTAACAAGGAGGAAACAAAACCCGCCTTGTTGTTACAGCTGGTAAAAATGATAAGGGCCTTAAATCTGGCCCAGCAGTAATAGCCTGTGTTGAAGGTCCTGTCTTGTAGTGGATTTAACATTTATTATCACCTAGAGCCCGAATAACGTGTTTAGCAGCTGGCGATCAATTACAAATCCCATCAACAAGCCAAGATCCTCCACTTTACATCGAGGCTGTTCAGACATGGTGCATCATCCTGCAATATGTAAAATACGGTTTAATCGCACTGACCTGCAGAAAGACAGTAGCTGTCATGTGCATTCTGCTGCGAGGGCGACACTGAGGCACAGACAGAAGGTCAGAGGAGATGTCAATGGGGGCATCACACCTCCTCCTGCCCCCGAGGGCCCCATAGGTGTGTTGAACCTGCCATGAACTGAGAGGTAAAGGTCATTCTACAGTTTCTCTGTTCAGCAGTGGGTGGATTTAAAAGATCCGTCTGACTAGCTGACTCTGAAGTGAAGAACAAAGGTGGAGGGAGACCTGGGGAAAGTGGATTTCCACAGGCCATGAATCTCTGAACGTGATGACTGATGCAGAGCAGTTTGAGTATCGGCGTCCACCGCAGATGAGGAGTATAATTCCGCGGCTCTGTGGGTTGCTGCTGCCGGGCATCGGTTAAAAGGATTTTAAAGGTTTGCTTGTGCCCGTGCAAAGGTTCGAGATCCAAGCGCTTTGAAATGCACCAAATGGCCGCAGGCTACTGGACATCCGGGGGCTTTTGATTCGTCTCTGTGAGGATATTGACCACCGGGTCGGGTCAACGCAGCAACAAAGGGCCGACTTTCATCCGTCTACCAACCTTCCTCTGCGCCATTACTCCTCCACCACAGAAATGTAAAGAGAGGAAAAAGCGGAATCGTTTTTTAATGAAGTGGCTTCAGAAAAGTGTTATTTTTTCGAGGAGCTTAGAGGAGTTCCTCTAAGGGTTCCCTTCTTTTGCAATTACTATTGAGTTAACTTTTAAATCCATAAATCAAGTGCAGTGTAAAACTAGAAGAGCACTAGAGAGCATAACTCTGCCCAGGCCCAGCAGTCCCCTTATGAAACCACATTTACATTCACCAAATCCAGATTCATATTTGGATCAGCACCAAATTGCTCATAATTACCATTGCCCAAATGACACAGAATCTGTATTAGCTGCTGTTGTAAACTCCTAAAGCTTTTATACAGAACAGCATCTAAGTGTTTAATCGTCCATATTGTTCAGTGTTGGTACAAGTTGTATTTCGCTTCACAAGCTGTTCCTTCAAGTTGGCATCAGCTGCGTTTGTCAACTTATGTGTTAATCTGACATGGACCACGCATGTCGCGCTCAAACCAGCACGACTCCACTCAGGGCTTGAAACACAAGCACATACTTTACTTTTACAGCTACCTGGAAGAAAAAAAACCTGTTAAATAAATGTGGTGTAGAGCTTGTGTGAAATCGGGGCACAGGCCTGTGCTATATACTGCTGCCACGCGTCTCTCCACCGAAACAAGAAAACATGGCTCTGCAGGGTGTTAATAACGCCACAACCCTCCTGTCCAAAATAACCGACTTACTGAGTCATTCTTTACTTTTTTTCTGCACATAATGCTGTTTATAAACTTCTCCCTTTTTTTAGACACCTCGGTATTTTGTGCCCCACTTTTCCCGATACCTGTAGCGAGCGAGGTAAAGGAATGAGGATAGGAATGATGGAATGTGTGAATGGAGGGAGGGAGGACACAGTAATCCTGTTAGTCTGCTAATCGCCGTGGATGGAATACATGGTCCAGGGACACAGTGTGTTAGACAGAGGTACCTGCAGCTTCAGCATCCTTCAGAATGTGTATATGTGTGTGTGTGTGTGTGTTTCTGGAAGGGACGGGTCTGGACATCCATTACCCATTATCATCCGGGGCTCTGGCGGATTACTGTGGATAAAGTGAGGGAGAGGAGAGGAGAGAATAGGGACTTAGCATCATATCCCGCAGCTTTTTTGCTCTGCTGTCCAACTCGCCACACAATCATTTGGCTGACGGCGGGAAAGAAATCCTTTATGAGGTGTCGTAGCCAAAGGAACAGTAATTGAAAAGTTGATTAAAATGCTTAATAAGTCCGAAAAGCCTCCGGTCGCACTGTCGTCTCGAAATCCTGCATTAAAACCCGACCTTTCATTGCAGAGAACAACCGCAATGAATTCCCGACACAGACGCTGATATTTGTCATCAGCAGCAGAGAGATACTAGAGAGACATCGTGTAATATCAGACTGCAATATTCATTATGGAGCAAAGTGCTGATGGCAGCAGGTCTTCAACTATTATCCATGGTAATAAAATGATGCCTCATACCTACACTTACTATATCGGCCTACATGAGGTCAAAGTGCAGGAACAAGTTAAAGCTATAGACTGTCCACTTCCTCCACTTGTACAAAAATCCAGCCATTAAGCTGCCATCTTGAATTTTAGACGTCAGAGTATCGAGGTACCACCACTGATCACGAGTCAGGCTCAGCTGTCAATCGTGACGTTTCATCGTAAAACTAAAGCTGTCAGGACGATTGGGTCGACATGTTATTCAGACTTTCACATCGCTGCATCGATCGTGTGTCGGCGTCGCCCTTTATCCCCGAAAGCTCTTGAATTCCGTTGGCTTTTCAAGTTGACGTCTTCCTCAGCGTCTTCTATGTGAACGGATCCATTGTTTGTTTGTCTTTTGTTTTTTTATCAGTTTGGCATCTGTCGCATGTTAGAAACATATTCAACACCCCCCTCTTAACAAACACAACCTCCTCCATTGTACAACATGTCCACATCACCATCCCATTGCCACCACTCTCGGGGGGGGGGGAGTCCTGCACCAGCTGAGCACATCAAGGACACACACACACACACACACACACACACACACACACACACATACAGAGGGCAATGACTTTAAACAGTGTTTACATCAAACCTCAAGTTATTCCAAAAGCAGGAATATCATTAAAATAAATGAATAAAGTTACTCTGTGCTGTTCAGCATGGTGGTACATGAACATAACCGCCCCCCCCCCCCCCAAAAAAAAAAATTGCATTCATATTTCATATGTTTGAGTTGCACCATATTGCAGGTTTCAGGGCTTTTAGCAAGTCAAAGCTTCAAGAGAGCAAACAGAAAAACAACATGTTGACCTTCTGCAGTGATCAGGCCAGAGATGAAACACTCCAGTCAAAATAAAAAGACACAAAACAGTGTGTTGTGTTTTCTTATGTATTAACTGCACACAGGGAACGTGTCTGGAAAAGTGATGGGTCATTTTAAAGTCTTCCGCCTTTTGTTTTTTTAGATTTACTGAGCCGTCAATTAGTTTTTCCTTATGATAGGAACCCATCTGTTGTGCATGCCCTACTTTGCCTAGTTTCCCTTCAAAATATCCCTTTAATTTAAGACATTTCAACAACCATGAGTTTAGAGTAATGATACAGCTTGTGTACCAATGCATTATGGGTAAACATAAGGGGCATATTTGGCATTTGTAAAATCTGGAAAAAAAACTTAATTCAATATAAATTGAGTATTTAATGTGGACTCTTACATTTGGTCCTTCAGTATTTTCCTTCTTGAAAGCTTTTGGGAAGGGTAGATGGGTAAAGAGAACACAAGCCACGTCTTAATCCTGCAGCTGCTGAAGTTTACAGAACTCAACTGTACTTGTACACGTTCTGTAAACTGCTGAAGACGAGACTGTGAGTAACAGGGACGAGTGAGAAGTTTTCAGCCTCGGATCCGTGCAAACTTAAATGTGGATTTGTTACTGTTTTAGCTTTACTAAGGAAACTTTACAGAACAGTGTCTTCGAGCTCCTCTCTCCTTCATCCAGCTGTGACCTCATGTTGATCAGAAATCACTCATCGAGATCAGCATCGAGCAAAAGAGGACCGGATCCATCCCATCTCTATTTTAATCAGCTTTCTCTATTCTTGTTCGACGATCACCGGTTTCCCAATAATTGTGATTTACTAACTGCTCCCTGTCACCGCTCGGAGAGGAGAGGAGAGGAGAGGAAGGTGTACAAATTACACAAGATTGCTGCAGAAAAATCGAACTGGCTCAGTCATCTTTGCAAGATGGCGCCATCAATAAAATTAGCTGTGAGACAGGCATGGGAGGATGAGATGAAGTTACTGGTAGATTGCGAGTCAGTGGGGAACTGGGTCGTCGTCTCCATTAGAGGCTTGAGTTATGTTTAACATTATAATTTTGCAGCTCAAATAAAGATAAATGGTTGGCAGCGGAACCGAGGAGGGAAAAAAAACAGAGGAAGAGGTAAACAAGGAGAGAAAGACAGAAACAAATGTGTGTTGTGTTCCTTTGAGGACAAAGCAGACTGTGTTTGCAGTCAGAGTGAATGTGTTGACACGAGCTAATGCTCCAGCCTCCAAATAAAAACACTCTGGATAATGTCCGAGTCAGCACATGAGAGAATAAAGATTATGTCACCGCACGAGCGAGTGGGCGTGTTCCTGACGTTTCCAACACACAACAGACACAAAACTTCTGGTGAAACGATTAATCTGAATTAATTTGTCAGGTCCTGCCCCCCCTCACCCAAACACCAGAGATTTAAATTTAATATTCATATTTCATATTAAGCACAAGAACCACCCACTTGTAACGTTAATCTTAACTTTGGGCGGTGAACGTCAACTAGTAGCAAACAACAGAATCATGACAAGAGATGATAAACAATGTAAAAGAAAAACAAAGAGAAAGTTGGAATTGCATTATTTGTTTGCCAAACAACGAGTTGCATCTTCATTATTTTTAAGTATATTGAATATAACCCTGACTAATGTGCAAACTTCCTCATTTGGCATCAAGAGAAGAAGGAAACAAGATGGTTTGCTCATGATAAACAAAACCAAGGAACGACAATGAAGACTTAAAAAGTTGGATGTGTCATAATGTTGAGAGCAGAAAAATGCATCTGCTTCTCAATACAACAGAATCTAAAGACATGGTCTGCTGTTGTCATGGTTTTATTTTCAAGACAGAATATTTAGTGAAAAATTAGCAGAAAATGTAAAATACTCTTTCCACAGATCTGTAAAACCTGCAGCGGAGCTCAGATCAAGAAACAGATCCAACATGTTACTCCCCTCATGTGAATGTAAATAAATCAACTTGTTAACTTTGTTATTTAACTTTGGACTAAAAGACAGAACTGTCTCGGTCTCATCTCTACGCTGAGCCGCTCTAATCACATCCCGACTCCAGCTCTGTTCTTAATGCACAGACATGAATCTGATGAATTCATCTTCACATCTCAGAGAGGGAGCACGAGTGTATTTGACCAAATTATCCCTTTTAAGATGTTCAGCAATCATTTAGAAAGTCCATCAATTGGTAAAAAGTAAATGTTTCATGGTTTCATTTAATTCATCTGCTGCTGCTTCTATTTACTCAGATTATTTAAATTGCAGCGCTCGACTTAACTTCTCCATCTCAGGTTCTCTGGGTGATTTTATAATCGTCCTAAATGAACTGCGTTACCCAGAGTGCAAAGTGTGTGTCGCTCTCCTGTCCCATCATCTGACCCGGCAGGGGACGAGACATTCAGTGCTCGAGTATCGTCACGCTTCAACTCAACCAAACAGCTAAAAGGTGCACGTGTTAGAAACCTGAAACAGAGGCTCGAGAACTTTGTCTTTGTGTCCAACTTCATCACTGGTGAAAGCCAACAGGAAGATGGGCGGGACAAGCCGGTGACGCCGATTATGGAAAAACCTCTGTAGACCAGAGCGTCTTATTTTGGTTCTCCTCCAGGGGGCCACATCCACGGGCTTGTCCTGAGGAGCTGTCGGTTCCAAATCCAATTTCCTCACATTCAAAAATTGTTCGTTCCTCGTGATTAGCTTTGATTGTGTAAAGGTTTGATTCCATGTATTTCTTGCACTGTTTCCTCCTGTCTTTGTGGAGTTGAGTCTAATCGCTGTCTTTGGTTGGTTTGAAAGTTTCTTTCTGGAGTTAATAGAATCTTGTTTGTTGTTGTGGCCTGGGCTCACCCTGGAGTATTGGTATCTGGTTATTATCACCTCCAAGAATAAATTGTGCTTTTATCTCAGTGTTTATGGTTTTGGTTTGGGAAGGGAAACATTTTATTTTAACTTACGTTGTGCACCTATAGACAGGGGCATAACAATGATTGACAGCTGAGACTGACTCGTGATTGGACTTCAATGCCACGGCTCCACAACACGATCACCACGACACAGACTCTGGCTCCAAATGATGTCAAAAGCATAAGATGGCGGCGCTGTTTATCTTAATTTGTGTACAACGGGAGGAGGTGGAAACACGTCGTCCATCTTCAGGTGATTTATTCGTGTTTCACACCAACAGTAGAGACGAGACTTCATCACAAGACTTTACTGTAAAGACTGATTAGAAAACCTATGTTGCGGCTATCAGGAATATCTCCTCGTATCTTGTATTCAATGTCAGAATTTAATTCTTCATTTTGATTTGCACACCACAGTTCTGGCCCTTTCCAATCCCATGAGGTAATTTTGTTGTTTTGTGATGCCTGAAAGAAAAATCAATACTCCCCACGGAAAATTAAAAAAAGAGAAAAATTTGGAAATTTCAGAAGCTCTCTGTTCCCTCACTGGAGTCAATCAGGCCCATTGTACCTGCTCAGTCACGATAGATCCTCGGGTAATGGTCCGAGAGTTGGCAGAAAAACGCCATTGATCCACATCTCAGAGGCAGAAATGGTGCTGACGTGTGTCCACAGCAGCAGGTACAGACTCTACACGAGGAAACATGGAATAGCCGGTGTCCATATCTGAAGCAAGCTGTCAACAATCAGGTGATATTTACTTCTCTACCTCCTCCAGGTTTTACGCGTTGAAGCTCTGAATGCAACAGGACTGACTGTAGGAGATAACGTGCGAACAGCAGGCTGCGCTATCAGATGATTTGCGATGCTTCGGTGGGTGGGTGGGGTGTGGGGGGGGTGTATTTAAAGCATTTGAATAAACAAGCTTTGTTGTGCTCTTGCACCACGGTATCTTCACGTGAGCACGGAGCAGCAATTAACCCAGCGCCTGCTCAAGCTGAGCGGAGGTAAATCACAAATGAACGTCCTCCTGCATCACAGTCGGCACTCGAAGCCCTTTTTTAATGTTTGCAGAGCTTTTTCTATACGTGCTGTTATCATCGTGCACAAGAGGAGAAGGCTGTGTGTGTGTGTGTGTGTGTGTGTGTGTGTGTTGACCTAAACCGTCCAGTTTTCTGTCTCAAGCAACACAACGAATGACCAGCAGCACAAAACTGGCTATCCCACACTGCCATCTGTGGGCCACCGAGAGAACACCAGCCTTTAAAAGGACCAAATCCCACATAAGTCTGCCCCTTACATAAGTGATCTATAAACCGACAGTGTGAGTGGCTGCCTTACAATAAGCAAGCTGAGATGATGCATGGTGTCTCAGCTGGGGCATCCCGCCGCGGGGAGGCAACGCCGGCTCGACCCGCCGCGCTCATTTACATGTGACCCACATCGATGTGCCAGTTCTGCGCCTCTGACAGATCGAGGGGGAGTGAAAAGAGATGGAAGGAAGGAAGAGACGCTGAGAGGCTGCCATTTTATGCATCCTCCAATCCCTCCCTGCCTCAAAACAAGCGCGCGCACACACAAACACACACACACACACACACACACACGCCCACACACACACACACACACACACACACACACACACAGAAATTCTGCCTCTCAGACGCCGTGAACCCAATCCCATCTGTTAAAGGAGGATAAATTCTGGCGGAGGGAATTAATTTGCGGCCAAAATTTATTTACTGGAAACAACTTTGGATTTTCTTTTCTGTGTCTTTCTTCTCGTTGCCACCCCCTCCCTCCTGCTGTTCCTGGCCCCCCCGCTGCGCTTGTTGTCCTGCAGGCTCGGTGCCCGCCCCGGCCAGGTCGATAGCCGCTAATGAAAGGGGCCTTTATGAAGGTGTCAGCTGCTTTTTCCTCACAGGTGCAGGCAGCTCTAATTTGAAATAATGGTTATTGGCGGGGGCCATCGATTTATTGAGCCGGTGATTAGTGCACTGTGTCAGCACCCGCAGCTGAACGGAGGGAGGGAGGGAGGGAGGGAGGGAGGAGAAGGTGCAGAAGGAGGGAGGCAGGTAGGAGATGAGGAGGATGGAGGCAGGTGTGTGTTTGATGTGGGTGGGAGATGGAACATATGTAACTGTGTTTCTAGGAGACACGGAGCGATGCAGACGACTCGTCAGTGGCATCGTTGTCCTGCTTCTTCTCCTGTGATCCGACTTTTGTTGCTCTGATTAAAATACAACACGAAGAAGAACAGAATCTAAAATCCACTCAGCAAAGTTTCTGTTTCACCAGCCAACATTAACAAAGAGCCCAAAGGATAATTTAATCAAGAGAACAGCGTCTGCATCGTTGTTTTCTTGACATCGAACCCGAAGAAATCAAGATGGCGTTCTTCATATTTTGAATTAGACTTTGAAGTGTTTGTTTACTGACCATGATCAGTTGTCAAAAGTCTCTGCATCTTGTTTTGTTTGATCCGTATTTATTCAGCCTCAAATCTACATCAGGAGCTGGATGGTATTTAAGAGCGTTTTACAATGTAGGTACAAAGTTTTTTTCAATGCAGGTACACTACTTTCCCATCGGCCAGGAGAGAAATGTGCTTTTCAGTTTTTCATCCGTCCTGGTGAGTCATGTTCAATGCACCAGAAACTGAGAAGCTCACACCTCACTGTCAGTGTTGCATCTTCCACGGTGCAAAGAAAATCTCTTTTGCACGTTGTTCCCGAGAAGTGAAAGTACACAAAAAGAATCATGTCCATTTTACATGCCAACGCCTGGAAGCTCACGTCACAACGGGGCAACAGAAACTGCAGATCAGAGCCAATAAAAAACAGTAGAGTCTACTGAAGGGACATTTGACCCAGGAGTCATTCCCATTGCAGGCGAGAGCCAGATGTTGGTGGCTGCTAGTGGAGTGTTTGACACGTGGAAAAGGAGCAAAACAGACTGATGGTGCAGCATCGGGTGGAGTTAGAGGTTTAGTGTCTTGCTCAAAGACACTGACACTCTACAGGATGGGGGGTTGAACCAGGAGCCTTATATTTGCTGGACACCGACCTGCCTTTGTTGACCTAGTAAAACTTTTAATGAGGGAGCATAATAAAATTGACAAAAGAAGGGATAGAGGTGGCTCCATCATCCAGATCTGAGAGATGCAACAGATGCATGATTTTATCAGACATGGAATTGCACCCATGTTGGATGATTCCCCAACTCGTGATTCAGTGCAGGACATTGCAAGGTTGTGGAGGTCCTGGTGCTGAGAGACGTCCCTGCACCACCTATATCTGAGAACGAGTCTACGGTCTTCAACCACAAAACATCCACGATGGATTCAGTGGGAAAATGTGATTCTGCTATAATAGTATCATTGGGGGGAAGAAACAATCATGGCTGGATTACCAAATGTCTCTGCTGGCTCAGGATCAGCGCTGTCGAGAGGTCTCAGACTTACAGCTTCTGTCTCGACGCAGAGTAATGGGACAAAAAGTCTTTCCAGAGGATTATTCCAAACTTCCATTCAGCTCCCAGAGGACGTTTGTTGGAATAACAGTTGTTATCAGCGTTATTGTTCCTTTAACTGGCACTTTGGACACATTTGTAATAAAGTTGTGTGTTTGAAACCACAGCTCCAGCGCAGCACTTACACAAGAATAGTTTGTCATTAATTATTGACGTCCTGGCGATTACAGCTCCAAAGGACCACGGACGTAATGACACAGCTGGGAGGACAGGTTTCAAGCAAATAAATGGTTTTACAGACTCCAGCCTGCACTGGAAATGAATTCAGAAAACCACCGTGGCTGCATATTTCATTAATTTTTAATGAGCAACATAACCTCAAGTATGTTGTAATCTGCTCGATCTGGTTATTTCTGAGCAGATTTCTACAATAATGCTTTTACACAGATGCCTGATTTACTGTCGACCATCTGCACGAGCTTCTCTTCGACTCCAGGAGAGTTTCTGCCAGACTTTTGTTTTTTAGATTGAACTAACATTCGAGGGAGAAACTCAGTTGTCGTGTGGCTTTTTTGATTCTGGTGCTTTTCCACAGTCACATGGCTTCTGTGTTTTACCACCACTCAGACTCGAACATGAATTAGGAACCATGAAGCCAAACGATCATTTAACGGTTGCGTCGTTTGCCTGATTAGTTTCCATCCTCAGACCTGTGCAGCCGTCAGACGCCTGAGCGACGCTTTCTTTCAGAAAAGTCCACTGAGATTTTTATTTTCTGTTGTTTGTTGTTTTGAAGGAGAAAAAGTTGTGTTGTTTTTTAACTAAGACATGTTGCCGACACCCAAATCATATATTGTGGACGCCGACACTTGATTGATCCACGAGTGAAATCATTTGACAGCTTAAGAACAGGCCGCTGGTCGTGCAGGAGCTGTTATCAATCGTTGGTTAGAATAAAAGTTTTAAAGCAGCTGAGTTCTGTACAAATGTTTAGTAAAGTTTCCACCAAAGAGAACAGATAATTCTTCAGGTGCCGTTAGATTCACATCAGAACATTGTGCAGCATAACTACAGTCCCACTGGAGACTCATTTTCTAGAAGATAAAAAAAAACTTGAATGGTCCCTCTACCACAAGAACTAAGGTCTGCAACAACCATATATCACAAAGGTTATAAAAAGATAAAAAATATTCATATACTAGTTTAATCATATGAAAAACATTTGTTGAGAAGCTCCATAGTAGCAACAATAAAAGAGTTAAGTAGATAAGAAAATAAATATAGATTAGAATAAAACGAGTATTTACAAAACAAAGTTATAAGATATAGGGGCAAACTCAAAATGGGAAAACTGTGTGTGTGTGTTCAATGTTAAACAAGTATTGACTATTTATTCAAGATCTTTCTGTATTTTCTGTTCTATTCACAATACTACTACAACTAAAAATAATAACAATAATACCTTCCTATCCTATTCTCAATACTTTGTCATATTTGACTTTTCCTTTACGTTTCATCTTGAATCACGGAGTTTAACCTGACGTATAAAAATGTGTTACAGTATTAAAATGCACCTGACTTGATTTGCATCCAGGAACTAGTCGCCGACAGCAGCTCTGCCCTTCTCCTGCCTGCACGTCTTCTCTGTAACATCCCCCCTGACTCACGCACGGATAGTGTGACACAGTTCATCTCGCTTTAAGCAGCGCGGGTCATGACTGAACAACACATTTTCTACCTTGTACAGTTTGTGCTCGCTGCTGGGACCGTTCACTACGTCTGCACACTCATCACCCAGCTGCTGCTGATACCTGCGCTCGCACAAACCCTGCTGCTCTCTGCACTTTCCATTCACACCAAACCGCTGCCTGAAGGATGCTGAAGATAAATGTGGGGAAGTTTATTGTTCCCCAGGTTCACTCCTGTCTCCACTTCATTAATCATTATGATGCAGCTTTGAACCTAATGTTTTGAAAATGATGATGAATTCGTGCGTTGCTTTACGTCCAATTAGATGCCGACACATCCTGTCGGAGAGTTCTGCACTATTTTGGTATAAAAGGTGCACAATACAAATACCCCCAAAAAGAACGAGGAAGCGTTTCTGAAGGGTGAAACACTTTTGCTTTTCCAAATCCAGATTTATTTTATAGTCTAGTCAGTGACACAAGCACTTGAACAGTGGAGCAACAGCTGCTGAGATTCACATCTGCAGGTTTCTGCAAGTTCAGCTCCAACGATGATCCTGCAACGTGCCAGAAACATAAGCTGCAGGAAACACGACCGAATCGCTGCTGGTCTCTGTCTCCGACACGAGCTCGGCCTCAGAGGAGCCGAAACAGCTGATGTCAGGTTGAATGAGACGAGAGGCGACATTTTCCATCACCTCTCCTTTGTGGTGTCTCGAGCTCGGGATGGGCCGGGAGGGAGAGAAGGAAGCGGGGATGGGGGGGTCACGCCTCCATTAGAGAGGCTAATGGTGTACAGAGACGAGGAGCTGTATTAGCCACAGGGAAACCTATTAAGACTGGGCCGGAGACAGTGGTGATGAGACGCTGATTACAGAATCACTGAAAGGAAAATTGGGAGATAAGTACGAGTGGAGCTCAGAGAAAGACACTGAGGCAGACTGAGCACAGGTCAGACGACGGAGAGGAGGCCGGTCTGAGCAGAACGCTGGCGGATAGTTCGGCTAAATATCAGAAAAAACTAAATATTAAAGTGTTCTATTGTTGTTTTGATTATTTATATAAAGATGGACGACAAATCTTTACGTGAAGCCAAAATATCCCACATACAGACGCCGCCATCTTGAAAAACAGGACCAATGAAGGCCTGAAAAAAGTCTGAGCTGCAGAATAGGTCATTTACCCTGCCTCCTCCATGTTAGTAGATGGGACACAGACAATGTCAAAGTACTCTGCACAAAATGACATCACACTGTTCGTCTTAACTCTCCATCCCATATAAAGTTTCATTTTCAGGTAAGTTGTGTTTAGTGAGTTATTTGATTTTAGAAAAATGAAATATCAGGATTGACAGCTGAGACCGACACAAATATTCTCTACTTCCATAACCTGTGATGACCTGGTGTCAGTCACCCACAGATATATTCAGATATTTGACCTTTACACAGTTCTAGTTCAGGTTTTTAACGTTTCTCTGCGCTCCTGTCTCATTTCATCTATTACTGTTTAATGATATTAATGTCTGTGAGACAGAACCACGTTCCGTTCTGTGTGAGTGTGTGTTTTTAGTGTGCACATCTGTGACAGCACGTCTGTTTGTGTGTATTTGCTTTGCACGGGGTTGACGTGGATAGCCTCCAGTTTTCCTCTCAGTCTGTCTGTGTGCAGGGGCCCCGGGGCCAGTAAATATGTTGGGCCATCTGGCCGTCTGTCTGTCTGGACAGATGGTCCACCTGAGGGCCAACCACGCAGTCGAACCACTGGATCTGCAACATGATTCAATGACAGGACTCGGTGCAATTTATTCCTCATTAAATAGAAATTCCTTCATTTGCTCCTCAGCTGAAAACGTATTAATTAAAGTCAAACTGACAGACTGAGTCCCGGCCTCTGAAAGCGTTCAATGAGGCTCAAAGAAAAGTTTATTGTCCGTTTAATGTGGTTTAATTATGCAGCCGGAGGCCCGGGCCCAGAAGGTAAACAGGTAACAATTTGATTTGCACGGCCTAATGTTTAAGTGAGTAAAACAATTGTCCAAGAATCTGTCACAGTCGGTGTTTATCTCCCTCAGAGCAAAATGAAGACTGCAAGTTAGCATCAAGCGTTTTAAGGTATTTCCAAGCACAGATAAAGTAAATATTCATACTTTAGGGTGCTTCTTGTAAAATGTTTAATGTGTGAAACCAGTCAGAATCTAAGTGTGAGTGTAGGGGCGGATTCCAGTGACAGATTTTGATCGTGTTCACCTTGAACTTCACAGCAGCCGAGCGCCGCTGGCAGACAAACAATCGATCAATTAGTCACGAAGCTTCAGGTGGAGCCGTCATCTGTGCACGAGCTCATTCTGCCGGTTTACAACACATTCCCCCGCAGAGGTGAAAATAACTGCTGTGCTACAAACACTGCACACAACACACACTCCAGTGACTTTGTGAATATGTCAAAACAAAATATCTAGTGTATGATGAATAAAGTAAAGAAATATACTGAAAGTGCAGCTCTGGAAAGTTGAATGAGATTACTGTTCATTGTTTTTATAGCTGCTGCCTCATCCACAGGCTGAGTGCGGCTGAACACTCGTTTTATCAACATCACATTCACGTCGTTACAGTCACAGAGAAATTAGTTTCCAGCTCGAGCCTTGTCTGCATGTTGTCAGTATGTTGGAATCAAAAACAGAGGATGAGAGGAGGACGGGACGAACGGAGACACTGGGCTGAGACTGCGGCGTCTGCAGTGGACAGAAGGATCCAAAGACCACACTGATGTTTAACAATACTGAAGAAGCCGATCTCCGAGATGTGAAGCGTCTGATTCCTCTGTTACACCCACACATGCACCAGCCCACTCGCACAGAGCAGGACTTTGAGGTAAATAACACCTGACGAGCAAGTCGGACGTCTTTCTCTGCTCCGCGCATTTTGCATGGAGACTAAACGTCGGTGCGTGTGTCGCCCTCTGGTGCTCTGACTCATATGCTAATGATGCCGCTGTGGAAAGTACAGGGGCGAGATGTTAAAAATAGCAGATGGACCTAGAGACGGGAATCCGTGCTTTTAATCTAATACTTCATCACAAGTTGATATTAATCATATTTAAATCAGAATTAAGAGGAATTCAGTACAACACTATATTACTTCCACAAAAACTACTGAATCATTTTCCATGAAATGTTCTGGAGGCGTGGGAAATGACATTATCTTATGAGATAATAACATTATGAGAGGATGTTTTTCAACATTTCTGTCTGTTTCTCAGGGAGTAATTAATAAATCTTGATGAAAAAATCTGCATATATTAAATGTATTATTTCATAAAGGGACTGTTGGGCCTCGGTGGAGTTAGCAGCTCCACGCAATTACATACTAGTTTATTTCTGTGTTGCTTTTCGACCCCTTTGCAGCTGTATTGATCAATTTGTTCCAGGACATTATTGGGGATTTAAGAAGATAATACATGGTTTACATTGTTAAAAAAACAAGAAGGATGCATTACTGTACACTAATGTGTGCTATTTACCAATAGTCCACAAGTTTTGACCAAAACAATTCTCAATGCTTATGAGACTGGGCATTTACAGACAGCTCAAAGAGCATTTCTGTTCCAATCAAACCCTCCCTATGTTAGTGGAGGTTCTAAAGAAGTTATAATTCACACAGTTGGGCTTCAACCTCAAAGACTCAGGCAGCTTCAGATAAAAACACTCAAAACAAACAAGTTGTAACTGATCAGAGGGAATGTGATCAGTTGTTTTCATGGAGGCAGCGTGATGCTGTGATGAGCGGTGGATTCTAACTGTGATCATGTGAAACACACATCGCTGAGGGTGAAGTGCACAATAAAAAACTCCTGCGTGTTACTTATTCATGTCGCACGCCAAGACATGCAAATCTAATGTGAACACTGAAGTCGATGTAAACACGCGTGTCCTCCTTTCTATACCGGCTCGTGATCTTAACATCTCCCTCGTGCGATTAAATTATTATGATCGTTCCAGGCATGTGTGTTCCTGAGCCCGGCGGACTGCAGTCGTATAATAATAGGAACACAAAGGGGGTTTGCACTGCAGTAAATCTGCTGCTTTTTTTGTCGTCTACCGTGGAAATCTCAACGTTTACAATCCAGAATGAGGCTGTATGAATAAATCAGCACATAATGCCCACAGAATAACTGCTCCAAAGACTTACTGTTGAGTCATTTTTAAGACTTTTCCTTACAAATTGGTTCAATGTCCGGATTTATAATCATCTGTTTGAGAAAAATTGGCTCATGAATGTCAGCCAGTGAAATGTCTCCCCAGCATTGATATATGTGAATTGATATACGGCTTTTGAACGAGCTCCTTTTATGCTTTTATTTTTTATTTTTTTCTAACGGTCTGAAAAAGAAATCAAATGAGTAATAGGAATAAATTTGCTGCAGGGCTGGATGGAGTGAATATGTGGATGACTGGGCCTCCACCCACGTTGTGCTTTAGCTTTATATCCAGTTCCTTTCGCTGATCTCTAAGGTCAGTTTTAAGAGCGACGCCACAGAATAAGAAACGAGCATCATGGACTGAGTGGGACTACAGAGATCATAACTGACGGAGACGAGAGGAGGAACCTTTCACTCTCATCTGTGCCGATCAGCTCGCTCTGCCTCACATGTGAGGAACTGAACTGGATCCACTATCTCAACACTTTTATGAGCCTCAGTAGCTTTAATCAAATAGTGTTCGTTTACAGTCGCATAAAGAGAAAATTAAACCCACAACTCACACACCGACTGACTCAAAGCCTGGAAGTCAACACATGCACACTGGTAAATGCTTTACCCCACAACACATATCTCACACTTTCACATGACAAAGTAAGACTCAACATTTGATTCGGTGGGGCTCCACATGCCGGGACCGGGAACAATCCTCAAGCCGCTTTTGGAGCACTAATCTGAAAAGCCTTTTACCGTCCTGGGGACCATTAGCAGAATCAGGCTCTCAGGAGAAACAGCAAATGAGTTAGAGAGCGAGCGAAATATAAAAACCACGGCTGAACCGTTGCCAGTTGTTTCTTACAATTCGCAGATGTTTGGTGGCATCCAAATTAAAGGCCATTTCCCCGGTAGCTTGATGTGGAAGGAAAACTTCCAGCTGAGATGCGACAGAACGCAGGAAGTGCCAAACACCTCCAGCTGGAGACGACTTGGCCGGTCTGCGTTTGTCATCAAACTAAAAACGAAGACGTTAAACTCTGCAAGCAAACAAACTTATTTTCCCCTGGAGCTGAAAAAGCACATATTCTCCAGACGGGCTGGTTTGAGAAGACTCTGAGTTTTCTCCTCAAACATTAGTATTTTAGTAGTTTACTTTTAATTTGGTATTGTCAATATCAGTTTTGTAATTTAGGGAGCGCACTGTTCTGTTCTGTTCTGTCTCCCATGAGGCCGCAGAGCGTCTCCCCACCTCTCACAAAAACACCCTCCAGGTATCTATACATATAGAGGCTGCAGTTTGTGTTGCTCACAAACTGCATTATGTTGCATTTTGAGGGTTGTTCCTCACAGTAATTCTACCCTAACTGGTATTATTGTGAAGAAACTATATGATTATATCATTGTACAGTGTATATGAACATCACATTATCTCCTGCATTGACCCAGAAAGTCATAAGTTGAGCATAAATAACTGATGCAGAAAATCATCTGCATATAAACATGATTCAGTTCAGAAAAAAAAGGAACTGAGGGAAAATCATCTGAATAATTCAACGTACATATAAGAAGCTCCTCATATGGCAGAGAACAGTAAGATTTGATGGCAGCTAAACGGGCTCAGTGAACAGATAGACAGTCATTAGCCTTCTTTTCAGGCCTCATCACAGGAGCAGCACAAGGCCGAGTCAGAACCGAACCTCTGTACTTGGCGTCTGTTCCCCCCCCTCATCAGCTTTCTGTACGATTTGAGCCTATTTTTAAATAAAATGGAGCCCAGGCTAGTCGAGCTCCAGAGGGACTGACCAAACATCCAATCAATCCACCAATCAAAGATCCAATCAACCATCCAACCAGAATCTGAATCCGGGTTTATTGCAAAGTAGTAAGTAGGAAATTGTACAAAGACTATAAAAAAGGTTGTGCAATATGAACAATAGATATGTACAGTTTGACAACCAGCCATCCAACTAACAAATCAATCATCCAACCAATCAAACATCCAATCATCATCCGGAGGGCACATATATCATGAGCATGATTTCTAGAATCAAAGTACATGTTCAAAAGAAGACAGAAAGGAGGAAACCAGACGTAAGAAACAGGAAGACAGGACGAGGAAGACAGGAAGGAAGAAACCAGACGTAAGAAACAGGAAGACAGGAAGCACGGGGCAGGCAGGTAAATACAGACTCTGAAAAAGGAAAGTAAACCAAACAGCAGATAGTAAACAGCAATAATCGGTGAGACTCGAGTTACAGTCCCGGGCCTGCTGGTGTTCAGGATGAGGTAAAGTCTGTGAGAAGACAAGTGGTAAACAAGAGCTCTGTACTCTGGCAGAGGAACAGGTGTTTGGGGACAGCGCCATCTTTTTCTTTTTTTAATCAAGTTACATTTGCATCTTATAAATATTGGATGAATTAATAGTTTCCCCCATCTGGTGTGAGCTGTGGGCTGCTGCATCATGGATGTTCTCTTCATTCCTGTATGTGCTGAGCAATGCACACGTTCATTTGACTGACGGACTCGATGACTCAGTGACTGTGGGAACAGTTTAGGAAGCAGAGAGGCTGAAGATGGCCTTTCATTGAGAACGCCCTGTAAGTGGCACCTCTCTGACAATCCACTTCTTTGTGTACACTAAAAATAGAGGAGAAGAGAAAGACTTGGAGATCAGGAGATGAACCATGAGTGGAGCCGTCACTCGACTATTATATTCCCCCTTTTAATGGGATGTTCTCGTCCCGCCAGCAGACATTTCTGTCACTGTAAATGTCTGTTGATTAGCGTGCGAGGTTTGACGAGACAGGGAGAAGAAAGCCTCTTGTTGGAGCCTCCTGCTGAGCTTCAAGTGTTTGAACCGGCATCAGGACAACTTTCAACTGCCCCTGTTCCCTCCTCGTCTCCACCTCCGCTTTACTTAGATTTTTGTTGAGACAGAGACGCCTTTCTCATTTGACAAGATCAGTTTGTATCGTAGAGACGAGCTCAAAATTGAATATCCGTGTTAAATCCATGCTTCTGAAGGCATTTGCAGATTAGCCTTCCAAAATCTTTCACGGGGCTGTCTGCTGCGCCTTTTAAAATGATCCGCAACTACCGCGGCTTTTGTGTGCGAGAGGGAATGAATCAGCTTTGTGATAAAAGCAGAAGAGTAATTAAAATGAGCTAATAGACCTTATTAGCTATTTATCAGCTGCAATTGCATTCAAAGTTTCCCTGGAGGCACCAGTGATCCTCCCAAACAGGAAAAGACTTTGAAACAGGTAACACGGCGCCGTACTGAATACAAATTAGCTCCCGACCGCGCGGCTTTACGCGGCTCATCCATGCGAATCATTTGACAACACAGTAGCCGTTTTCCATGGCCGCCTAATTCGGCACAATGGCGGTGAGGGAGGGGGACGGGCAGCGCCGCAGGGAGAATGTCACGAGTATTTGGGAAAGGTTAGACAGAGAGGAGAGCGTGTTGCTATCATACACGGCATTCATCATCACTTTTATACCACACAGTCACACAGGGCCTTTGTAGCTCTATTGATTGTGTGTGTGTGTGTGTGTGTGTGTGTGTGTGTGTGTGTATGTGTATGTGTGTGTGTGACAGTGAATTTGTGTTGGTTTGAATTTGTGAACAGCTTCTCTAGAAAAATGAAAGCGCCAATTTTTATTTCAAAAAGCAAACTGTAAATACATGTCACTGCTTGATCAACCATTAGTATGATTGTTCCCTTAACTTAACCAGCCTGCTATAAAATCCTGAATGTTCGAACTTCCTGTTTTCCTGAGATATAAATGATCTTTAGAGCCGTCTGCAGGTAGAAGAGTTTTCTTACATTTGGAAAGAACCAGACGAGCTATTCAACTCTACTTTGCAGCTGTGGATCAGGAGGTCAAATCTCAATCTTAACAAAGCAGAGGGTCGGTCTTCAGGCTGAAGAGCCAAAAGCAAACCATCTGCCTGTTGTATCTTCCTGTCACACATACAGACATGAGAGGGGGAGTATATCTTTTCATGTAGTTCTATGCCAAAGGGCAAATAAGAGTGTGATAAGTAAAGACTACGTCAGTGGACGGGTAGGGGAGAGACAGACAACACCATAAATAATCTCAACGCATATACAACCAACCAACACACCAACCATCAGACCAATCAACCAACCAACCATCCCACTAACCAATCAATTTACTAACTAACCAACCAACCAAACACCCAACCAATCATCAAACCAACCAATCAACTAACTACCCAACCAACAAATCATCCTTTCATCAAACCAAACCACGATTCAATTGTTCAACTAACCTATCAACCGACTAACCAACCACTAGTCTAATCTTACAACCAACCATCCATCCATTCATCCAACCAACACTTCACAACACGCTTTTAACTGAGAGTGTATTATGAACAACTGCAGGGGTAACCATGTCAATACAAAGTGGCCGATGCCAAAGAACAGCAGCCAGTACTCTCAAGTATCCTTTTATTTTTCAGACTTTGCAAAGGCTACAAATAAACATCCTGAGTCAACTCTGGTTTCCACAATAACCACCCTGCCATCATTGTTACGATCCTCTGAAGTCATGGATTTAAGACTTTATTCATTTGTTCTTTGTAATTTTCATTCATTACAAACGTGTGATCATCCAATAAACTGTGGATATTCCAGCTGTGTGTATTTGTGGATCACGAGAGAAGGACTCCAGACAAGTCGTGCAGCGCTGGTGAGAAGATAACGACGGCTCTCGAGGTCTGACGACTAATCTCCGCTCCTCAAATCAAACATAAAGAGGCAATTCTCTGTGTTAATGAGCTCAATCACTCTGCCTAAAAGCTTCAATAATTCATTTGCTTCCAGAACGTCAGACATCCATAATGAATTCCATCCACAGTGAATTATTTACACAGTCATACTTCGTGGGACAACTTACTGACTGACACTGAGTCACCCAGTGTGTCTGATGTTGTGTAGGTGAATGTGTTGGTGTGTGTGTGTGTGTGTGTGTGTGTGTGTCTGTGTGTTCATAACAACATTTGGCACCACAGTGGGCTCACAGCTAAGATGTAGTAGTGTCAAGCTGTGTGAAGAAGAACAGTGCAAAGACTAATTGGAGCAGTTCAACGTGTATTACCAGCTCCCCCATCAGCACAGAGCCAGGATAGACACACACACACAACATTTATTTTATCAAGACAAACCTGAACCCTGGTAATTTGTACTTTGGCTGTGAATGCACAAATTCAAATATGATGGAATTGTGTACTAAATGATTTTGATGTGTGCAGAGACACAAGTTCATGTTTCACAAGAGGCCAGTCGTTGTGGAAACATTGGAAAATACAGAGCACAGCATTAGCCAATTCTGTAAACTTTGCCCCTACGCACTGAGTAAATAAATCTGCCTGCCACAGATTTCTGCTTCAGTTCTGTGTCACAAACAAAAAAAGAAAACTCACATCCAGGGATCATGGAACCAAATTCAACTTCGACTTGGATGTTCTTACTAGCAGGTAATCCCACGTTTCTATGTGTTTGTGAGAATATCACCAAAGTACGACTATTTGTCTTCTTGTGGCTAAAACAAAAAAAATATGTGTGTGTGTAGTCCAGGTATTACTCATGTTATGGGGACCTACATTTGCTTACACAGTCACATTAAGGGGACAAAATGCAAGTCCCCATAATGTGGATCATTCAATTTTAAGGTGAATACATGTTTTACGGTTACGCTAAAGGTTGGGCAAGTAGTAACTATGGTCCAGGTCAGAATAAGTCTCCAGGAAATCATTGTAAGTGGATGTTACGTCTTCTGAAGTCACGGAGAAATGTCTGTGTCTGTGTTTGCAGCCGTGTCTGTGTTTGCAGCCGTGTCTGTTTCTGAACCTTCAGACGACACCTTCAAGAACTGCACCTCCCAAACTCAGCTCTTTGAGCGTCTATCGGCTGATTTGAAGGTAAACTATAAATGTTGCAGTCGTTTAACAGTCTTTAAAATCCGCATAGGATATACTTGCTTTATTGTCAACACTAAAACAAGTGTGCTGTCTGTTACTGACCAACAGGAGGCAGCAGAGAGCGGTGAGAACCTGCCGTCTACATGGAGTTCTCAGCAGTCAGCCAGACTCCTGGTGTCCACGAGGTATCTGAAGGATTTACTGCACAAACACCAGCTGAAAGGTCAGAGGTGTGTGTGTGTGTGTGTGTGTGTGTGTGTGTGTGTGTGTGTGTGTGTGTGTGTGTGTGTGTGTGTGTGTGTGTGTTTGTGTGTGTGTGTGTGTGAGAGAGAGAGAGAGTGTGTGTGTGTGAGGACATGTTGTGAGGTCAACACAAGAATGCTCTCCTCACAGAAACTCAAATAAAGATGTGCTGCAACTTCTACAGTTGATTTACATATTAATTGCCGAAGTGGATTTTTGTGGACGTCCGAAATCAAAGAGGGTCATTGCTTTCCACCTGTTCTGCTGTTTGGAAAAACTGGGTTTAAAGGTTTAGGGACCTTCTTTGATTGCACTACAGAATATAGGATCCATTAAAATGTATTAACTTTAAACATACGTGGTGTGGACATCTGGGGCCTGTGCAGAATTACCAACACGGCCTGAAAGAGCAGAAAGAACTCACAGAACACAGGTGAAAGGAAAAATGTTTGACAAATTGTCTCGAATGCTGCTCATTCCATTTTTAGAGAATTTATTAAACTGCCCTCAGGAAGGCGCTATAGAGCTGCTTTAGATCCTAAATACAATAACTTCATAACCATTAATCCCACTTGAACCAGGCCTGTTATTCTTGTCTGTACTTTAATATTGTATTTGTTATTTACTGTGATGTTTTTTTTTTAACCAACCCGTGAAGCTGAATTTCCACATGTGTTCAAAAATAAAGTTAAATATGAACATGTTGCCTGCGCCGGTGTTTCCAGATTTCATCAAAATGACACCTAACAAGTGAAATGTGTAATAACAACATGAAGTATGTTCACTGATGTGTAGACTGTCAACTTGCTGAGCCAAAGGAATGTCCTGCAGCCCGGGTCCCTGAGAACGGAGGATTGGTTTGTGTCACTGTCAACCACACGCGCTACTGCAAACCTTTGTGCAACTACGTGAGTCACGCATGCAATATTACATATCTACTGAATTCATACAAGTATCCATACAACACACGTAATGTGTATGATAGTTCTGCACAAGCAGGGAAAAGGATGAGTGATATAACCTGACTCTTCTATCACAGGGTTATGATTTTGGTTTCCTGAGGAGAAGTCGTTTGTTTGAGGAATGCAGTAATCAGACAAGATTCAAATGGGGCACTCAGTACATCGGGGGAAACAGACTGGCTGTGTGCAATGGTGAGACTGTAACAGTTGCTTTTAATCACTATTTGCCGATTTCTGAAGTCAAAGCAGTAATTGTTTTACGCATCTAATCTACAAAGATCCAGCCTCCCTTCAAATGTTCTCATGATAGGTTATATTTTATTCCTGGTTAAGTCTTAAACTGTTTGATGTTGAGTTGTGAGGGTGAACTTGACGTACTTTCCCTCCTTCTCTAGTGGCGTTGACTCAAATCTCTGGAGCACAGTCGGCGTATTTTCCAAAAGATCGGGACTGCCTGACAACCAAGAGCCAACTGCAGAACAGCTTCATCCAAAGTGCTGTCGCTGAGCTGCAGAGCAAAGGAATAGAGGGAGATGCGCACGAGGCCTGTCTTGTCTGTGGATAACCATGATGTGGAAAACAAATAAAGAAATAATATTGTGTGAGTGTCGGGGTGTTAAAGTTCCATTGAACTGAAATAAAGATTTGGAAGTAGTTAGAAATCTGTGTGAAAGTTAAATTGAGGTTTCAAGTTGTAGACATTGTAGGTCCACTGCGTAATGTATCTTACAAACAAACAAAAGAACAGGGATGAAAACACAAGCTCGTATGTGGACTTAATTGAATTTAAGTGATAGAAAAACAGAAAGAAGCATCAGAGCAGCAGCCAGTCAGGTTTTAACAGACAGACGTGGTCACTTGATTAAACTCGATTTATCTGCATAAATAAACTGCATCTCTGCATCTACATTTTTATAAATGTAGAAGAAGTGTGTGACTGCTGCCTCCTCTGCTCTGGGTCTGACTTCATTTCACTAACAGCCACTCACCATTATGTGAGCGACTATTAGTAAAATGATCCTGATGGCAAGATGTGGATGAGTGCGGCAGTTAAAATGAGGTTAACCACTCCGCCCTGTCTGCTCTCTCAGCTTTTTCCAACACATCCAGACATCGCTCGCTGAGGTCAAGGTTAAAAAGTCACAACGAGAAACGCAGGTTCTCATTAGGCGGCCATTGACATTCCACTCATTGCATTAGGAATCACTCCAATCAGAGAGAAAGTGACCCGGAGGACGACCCTCTCGTTTAGACGAATCATCAATTACTGAAATATCTCAGCAGACTGAGGGATTAATGGTGATACACTGTGATGTCACACGTCTCCCATTAGGTGGCAGCAGATAATCTTCTCTTCTCATAATGTTTCTTTTTGCTAAACGACTCACAACATTTCACCAAAATAAGAGTATCATCACTTTTATTCACTCTTTGCCTTTACTTTCTACTTTATTATTTTCTTGTAGGTTGCCTGTGGAGTATTTATCTGATCAATGTTTCCTTTCATTTTTACTGTCAACACATTCTTTTCTATCCTTGTCCAACAAACATGTTTTCTTTCCTCATCAATGCTATTAACTGTAAAATAATATAATAATAATGTATAATTAGGAATCTTAGGTTTTGTACATATCATACACAAGAATAACACACGTGTGTTTCTGTGTCCACAAGATTCTGGCACTAGATTTAGTTTTTGCCACTTCAGCAGTGAACATTTGAATCACGACTAATATTCGATTGCGTTTTATTAATTGAAAAAATGTAATTCTGAGTCATTGTTTCAATTGAAATTGACAATATTAAAGGAAATGTATATTTGCTTATCTATGTTTAAACACTGCTGTTTCAGAGCCTCTACTATTGTATTGTTAGTGTTTGTACAGCAGAGGGCAGTATATAGTTACTATTTAAATTCCCTTCATGTTCAACTACTTATGACACAGACACACAAACATTATCTTTGCGTGTATGTTTGTGTTTATTTTACTATTGTACAAAAAAATGTAATGCAAAATATGATATTTCACATTTCAACTGTTTCTAATTCAAGATAGTAACATTGTTGTCAATGTATTTTGGGGTTGAAAGTAAACAAGAAGAAGATAAATGATTTTACTGAAATGTTGTTTTAGTTTATCTGGTAACAGCGAACATAACTTTAAAGATTAACATGTCAGAATGAAGCTCACTGTTAAAACTCCTAAAAACTTAAATTGAAAAGCAAACAATCCTCACAAAGACTAAACGTATACTTTTAATCCAGCGGGTTTAGTTAAGAATGTCGCTGTTTGCTCCTTCCTGTCCTCTTTCTTGCATTTGTTCGTTCTTTTAACCAAAGACACAATGAGTGAACGGGTGTTAACCTTCCTGCTTCATTGCTCTAACGCTGCTCAGCTCTCTGGCTGCTCTCCAGCTTCTGCAAATAATGAAAAGAGAAACGGAGTGAGAGACGACAAAGAAACACTTCAGACTGAGGTTTGGACATGAATGAGTTTTGAACTTTCGTTACCCATGGAAAAATTACAAAAAAGAAAAATAACTTAGTGCTCCACCTGAGCTGCTTTTGTCTGACTAATCCTGGATAGAAATGACTGTGTCCTGTCTGAACTGAACTTGAAGTGAAGACATTTGCATCACACAGACACTTACGGTCTGAAGGGACTGGATTTCTGAGCCGAGCGTCTCTCGCAGAAGCTCCAGTTCTCCTTTTTTATGCATCTCCAGCTCCTGCCTCAGTCTGGTGAACAAATGAAACCAGCTTCAATTACTGAAACGGTGGACGGAGAAAACGTATCAAATAAATTCAGCTACTTCACTCTAAACAAAAGTAAAGGAAGCTAAAGCGTATTGTTAGTATTCCTGCTCATAATGACACAGAATGTCCCTGCATGCAAAAGACATGACAAGATCCAACTCGCACATAATCAGTAGTTGATATTTATTTTAATAGATTTCCCCCTAAAGTCTGGTTTGAAATAGTTCGATGTAATTAAATGTGTATTCAGAGGGATGTGTTATACGAATACATGCAACAGAAATTCAGTAGGTTTTACAAAAACAATTTCATGCTAGGAAATAGTCTGGGTAACTAAAATATGTGAGGATTTAACGGAAGATGACGTGAATGTTCTGACAGTTTAGTTAATATCCAGAGTAGAAGCCAAAATTGTGTTGGTGATTATTTATTGAAGCAACAGAAGTTTGTTTTGTTATTATATCTTCTGGTCAATGGCTGCAGGGTTGTGGTTTTCACATTTACACTTGTTGGGCAGGTCGTACAAGACAAAGATGAGAGTTGGGGTTCTGATATTTTCTAAATGTCACATCTTTCTTTAAATTTGTATTTAAATAAAGGTCACAAATCGGACTTTGACTCATGGATCTTTTTGAATATATCGCAGTAGACGTCCATACTAGACCATCACCACTGGCTGGAACCAAATTCCTTGTGCCTGCAAACCGGTGCAAACTCACCTGGAACAAATAAACCTGATTCTGATTGTAATTAACATGCAGCAGTGACTCTGTAACCATCTCTCCTCAAGGAAACAAAATGATAATGATAGACTGGATTATATATTTAATTTGTGTTTAAATATCTCTTCAATATATCACACAATGCTATAAAAAGCAAGACAGGAAAATACGAGACTGCTGTTCCTCAGTCTGCTCCTATGGCAGCAGAGTAAACATTTCACACTATAATTTCATAAACATACATGAAATTGTGTTACTCTTCTCAGTTTCCCTCTGGAAAAACCATTGGTCTTGGGTCCATGCTACTTGATGCCTCGTCTGGGATTTAACCGTTATGGCAGGTGTGTGTGTGTGTGTGTGTGTGTGTGTGTGTGAGGGACCTATACTGAGCCACATATGAATCTAAGACACGCCACCTCTTTCTTTTATTGAAAGTTAATGAAAGAGTAAAGCACCCAAATTTAAAGTGTATTTTCAGAGTCTGGAAACAGACAGCAGTGTTTTAAACTTTACATCTCACTGTGGAACTTCCTGATGAGTTTTTTAAGGTGAGTTTAGTCACAGAACAAAGACGCTTGTAGCAGTTCAGATGCTCATTTGTTATTTTGAATATTGTTGGTCTCCTGTCGGGTTATGATGAGCAGTGAAAAGGTTATTTCTAACAAAATACAACACGTCAGTAAAAACTACAATGAACAATGCAACACGAACCGAAACTTAACTTGGGCTAGTTCCAGAGAGAAGCAGCTTCTGATCTGGGGCCACACCAAACGTTTTTTGAATAATTCTGCTCACTGACAGACAAGCAAACAAACACTGATGAAGACATAACCTCCTCGGTGGTGACGGAACAAAAACTTGTCAATATCCTCAAAATAAAATAAAAACTCTGTAGTCTCTGTAGGTTTTATTAGATTTTTCCACTGCTATGGCATCTTTCAATGAGCCTCCACTAAATATGTAGCAGTGATAAATCAATGAAAAGAATCCTACACATCAAAAGGATACAACTCCTAAAATCATCAATCAATCCCGAGCACATGGACTGAATATGTGAAGGTATCTCTCTATTGTGTGGAAGTGAATGATCTGTGGCAGTGACCGCCCCCCCCCCCCCCCCCCCCGTTCTGCACACTGAACACTTTTTAAATGACTGAAGCACTCATTCAAATTGACGTGCATTCAATTTCCAGCGATCAATAAGCGGGGAGTTAAAATATGTGTTTTAAAGAGACACTGCAGAGGCTGCAGACGGGATTGATGGTTTCAGTTCAGAATGGATGATCATAAGAATGAGTGAGAGAGTGAGGGGGGGGTGCAGAGCGGCTCTCTCATTCCAAAGCCACATCCTCAGCACTTCCTGAGACTAATAAGCCCGGAGTAATGAAAGACCTGGTATGTTTAATGAGGCTGACGGATGAACAGGACATGCTACCCACATGCATGATTTAAGGCACAACAGGGAGACGGAGGAGGGACTCAGAGAAAGGCAGAGCACAAAGGGGGGGGGGGGGGGGGGGGGGGGGGGGGTGAAGGAAAGAGAATAATAAATGAATAAATATGAGGAAAAGCATGCAGCTGAAAGTCAGAGCAATGATTGACTATTGTGTTTCTCCACACAACAGCAGATATGAAGAGAACGTTTTTAATTAAATACCGGGAAATAAGATTCTAAACCAGTAAGAATAAATAAATACATATTTTTGATTTAAAAACTGATTTCATTGCGTTATCGCGGAGATAGGTCTGGCGGTTTGTTAATCACTTCACAGCCATAGTATTGTGGAGAAGACATTATCCAAAGTGGTGGCATCAGCAATAACAATGACCCTTCCTTCCTGGAACACTATTGATCTCCAGTCTTCAATTAAATAAAGGAAGTCTCTTTGTGGGGAAACAATGTGGGTCAGCGTTCACCTACCAGACGCGTTCCGATAGAACTGAGCCTCAATTAATATCCAACATTAGTTAATATTCTGCTGGGATGAGCGGATGTGTCTCAAATGTCTTTACAAGTGCTGTTGTTCACCATCTGTGCTCCAATCTGAGGAGATGAGGAATAAATGGGCATTCGTACATACAGGTTTTATCAAGTTAAATAAATAAAAAAGAGATTTGTACTTAAACACACATTTATTCTCCCACTCACTGTCAAAAGGTGCCATTTAAAAAATGTGTAAATTTGCTGCTGATGACAAACTGGTAAGATGCTGAATCACAGCGTCTGACTTAGTGACAGACCGGATGATTGACGCGTCTCATAACCTTTTCGGAAGAAAAGATGCTGCAAGCTGCAGTTTGTTTTTTACAGATACTGAAAAAATCGTAATAAACGAGAAGACAAACATTACTTATGCAGATGATTCAGTACAGGGCACAGGGGGGTCGCTGACAGCTTGATGAGAATGAATATGATGTGAATGATATTAAAGTGCGGCTCTGGCTGCAATTTTCTGTCTGAACCCATCCGAGCCAGACAGAAAGCTGAAAGACATTCTGGTTTTTATGAGTCCAAACCCGACCTGAGCACAATGATTTCCCCAGATTACAGGCAAAACTCTAATAGAAAATCAAGCCAATGTGATTGAACCCGACCAAACAAGGGCAACATTCACCATGTCAGGAATATTTATTGGAAGAATAGTGTTCATAGTGTTCATCCCACTAACAGAGCATCAAAGACTTAGGTGACAAGAAGCACTGACATCTGAAAACTCCGACTGGGTAAAAACAACATCATTAGGTGCTAGCAAAAAACAAGTGACGTACGTCAGTATTTACATGTAAAGGGGGAAGTGAGATCCAATCACAATTGGTCACCAGAGACACATTAAGACTGGATTTTACAGAGTAGACCAACTGAGCTCTTACTCGTCAGCAATCACTGACATGATGATTCAAAACAACCACAGCACAAAGTGTAAAACAGCATCTTGGAAAGATACTAACAAACCTCCCCTCACAAAGCTTAGCTCAATGTAACTGAGCCGATATGATCCTTGGAGCCTAAAAGGCCCTGATCAATTCCAAAATTGACGGATGAGTGTACATGTGTTTCTGTTTATTCTACATCAACCGCCTGTTCCCATGCGCAGTTGGCTTATAGAGTCCATGCAGACTCTATAAACCTTCTGCTGCATGTGGATGTCCACCTTGTCGATACAGAAATAACCTACATGGACAGATGATAAAATATGAACCATCCAAACCCTCCCTCAGACGATGAAGACAAATATTCAAAAGAAGTCAAATCTTTAAAGAGAAAACATACAAGGAATGAAAAAGAAGGGATTTTTCATCAGAAAGGCCTAACATCGTCACAACCTCAGAAGAAAAACATAATGAGGCAGCTCTACCTGATAAGGCTCTATATTTAAAACCAGTTTAGATATTAATAGATTTCCAAAATAAATAATAATAATAAAGATTTTTTTTCCCCAGTTCAAACGTGATGTATGATTCCACTAAAACCGAACTGTATTTATTTGTTGCGAAGTCGCTGGATAAGCAACTCTCCGCCCCTCGTTCATTCCCCCCCGCATCTATCACATTAGCCTCTTTTTTACACTTGTTGACTGAATGAAATACACTGCACATCAAAGCCTTAATTAAGCCAAATGGTCTTAATGCTCTGTTATTTACACTTCCAGAATTGGACTCCAGCCACAACGACACGGAGGGAGAAACACAGACGGGAGCAGGAATTAACTGGTCTATTCAGCACTTCTCACAGAATGAATCACTTTCACCCTCTGTGAATAACACCTTTTATCTAACAAGCATGCAGGATGGTGGTTTGTATTGTGTTGTTAACGCTGTGTGTCTTTCCTGTGATGAGAGGACAGTCGTGCTTTCACACACCGGGGCCTGACAGCCTTCACAACACACACAGAGCACTCAACTAATTCAGCATCACAGCGACTCAGCAAAGGACTATTTAAAATATCAGGAAGCCCAAAGGAAACATCTGCGAAACAACGTGTTTTATGAGCTGCTTAACAGCTTATTGCTGTGTTTACCTTTTTTTTTTCCCCACTTCTCTCCTCTGAGTTTTATTTGCCTTTGTTTTTCCTGCAGCATTTACTGCTTTTATGTCTCATACGGATCATAAAAGACACTGCAGGTGAACCAGTTACTGTGTCTGTGTCCTCAGCCTCCAGACAGATGATGGCACTCACCTCAGACAGGTGCTGTCGGTGAGAGGTTTCTGACTGACAATCAGGCTCTCTGCTCTCAGACAATCTGTCGTTGCTACAGCCAAACTCAGCTGCTGATCCAGGTCTGTAGTGAAGAAGAATAAATAACACAGTGACTTTGCTCAAACAAGACAGACACAAACTGTCGGAGCACTGTTAAGACATTTGTTGAGGCGTCTGAGACAAAGTTTAGATTTTTCTCTCTCCATAGACTGAAAATAAAGTGGTTGGCTTTGTGTTCTACACCGTAGTCGGCAAAGTAATGAACAAAGGTTTGCCGACTTTGTACAAAGCTGCTGGTTTACTCTTCGATGACGACAAATCTGCTGCCTCACCCGTTAGCTTTCCACCAGGGAGCAGAGGAGGTAACAGATGAGTGGAGCAATGTCAAGTGTGGTGGGGTGTGTTAAAAATGTCAGCTCTTAAACACAACTAAACACATATTTGTCCTGGGTAGCTACATATTAAATGTGTGTGTACTAAAAGTCCCTTAACACACACACACACACACACAGAATCTTTTCACATCCCTGATCTCCCTTCCAACCTTACCACTGAGCCAGAAGCCAACATACTTTATGATCAACATCTGGGCTCAAGATTCACCGGCCTTGGCAGCACGTTTGAATTTTCAAATTCTAGCTGGCTTGGCAGCAGATACATTTATAGATGACTGTCCCCCCCCCCCCCCCCCCCCCGAGCTCTGATTTCCATAGACATCAAAGACAGGGCATCAATAACAAGATGGAAGTGGAAGTGATGGTTTTTCATAGGCTGTGAGAAAGTATTTGAAATAACAAAAGATGCTTGTGAAGTGTGTTGTCACTTTGCGGTATAAAAAGAACATTTAACAGTCACATGCTCTTTCAGAACCACTTTATCTGACGCACAATAAACTGTTCACCTTTCCGGTTCATATCCAGGCCCTGTAGTTCAAGCTGCAGCGCTCGCATCTCCTCCTGCAAAGCGATCAGGTGACTGTTCCCACTGCTCATCAGCTGCATCTCTGATTGTAGATAGAGAAAAGACAGATTTATATCAAATTCGCGCTGCTAAGAAAACTCATCTTCTGCAAAGGTGCAATGTGAGCATGTTTGAAATTCACTTTAACTGTACACGCAATCAGATAACCGTGTTCCCTTGAGCCCAGATACAAAGAGTAACACGGAGACGCTCTTTGTCACTGCCGATGGGAGCTATAGCCATCGTCGTGTGGAACTAATGAAAAGAGTTACAACGATATCAAAGTGTAGTTTGCTTGGCCGTAAAATACAATATACTGGCACTGAAGTTTCCCTACATGAAATCACTACATATTTGTTGGTTGAATTTCATGATTAAAAGCAAATTAAGTCTTAAAGTTCAAACTGTGTCTATAAAACTCAAACTTTCCTTCTCTTTCTGCACACATTCATACACAGAAATCCATCTAATAAAGTTTAGAATGATGCATTTAACAGAATCCTGCTGCACTGACATGTGAGAGCATGTATACTGGCAAAGAAACATCAACCACGAATCTTACACTCGGCTCAATAAACTATTTTACTTCCTGCCAGACTTATGTTATATATTTGTTTTAGCCTCCATTAAGACCATATGGTCAGTTTTTCACTCATGGAGGAATTTTGAGGTTTCTCAATTTTTTTGTTTGTTTGTTTTTCCAAAATGATAAACTATTTTCTTTCCAAAACTTTTCACTCTCTTTTAGTCTGATCCGTACAACATAAACTTTCAATTCTATTCAGTGATGAGTTCTGATATCAGTTTTACCTTGACTCTCCACCATTACCTATAATTTCAGATCAGATTCTTCCTGAAATCCTATTGACTAATTCTCCACTGTATCGGTGTCAATGATCATGATCATGATTATAATTCATCTACGCACAACCCTTTATTCAGCTACTTGTACTCCATAATATACCGAGACTCAAATTATAATTTTGAAATGCGCAGGCAGGGCCACATCTGAATTATACAACATGTGTCTCCAGTGACAGCAGTACAATAAACTGTGTTTTATGACCTTTGTATAATGATTCCACGTCCCCCTCCAGGTCCAGGATCTCAGTGTGTGTTTGGCTCTTGAACACTGTTTCTCTGTTCCCTGGAAGACTGAAGTCACTGTTGAACCTTGAGATCTCTTGAAGGAAGCTTTCCTCTTCTTCTTTGGACTCCTTCTTTATTTTGGCCTGGTATGAAAAGAAGGATAAGGGAAAATACTCCCAACAATAACACAAACACAGATGTTTGCTGATACTCCAGCGACTTCTACTACTGCTACTATTAGTGATATATATATGTATTGTAAATGTAAATCACTGAGTTTCTTTCCCACCCCACAGTGCTCACTGTAAGTCAGGCAAACTTAAGGTTTATGGGAGCATATCATTTGTAAGTGCATCCCTCAAGAATAAAACAGCATGCTCTCTAATAGGGCTCTGTTCCAACAGTAGCATGCATCTGGGTTTAGGTTATTTTAACGAGGATGACACCTCTCAAAAATGTGATAATGTGTTAGATTCTGTTAACAAACAATTAATTAAAAAAATGTCCACATTACCTGGTTTCAGGTTTATCTATCACTTTAGATATAACGTATTTAGATTGTGTACTGTTAGAATTAAAAGATGCCATCTCATACTCTATGAAAGTCTGATTAATCAAACTTATTTGACTAATCCACTCAGCATTAATTGGTACTAGCAAGTTTACATTCTTGTTCACATTCTTTGCATTTTATGGACATAATATAGTAGATCAGATTAATACATTAAAATAAACAAGCAGTCTAATACAGTAAATATGGCACCTATAGGAGAAGCTATAAAAATAATCACCAGGTATCTATATTACACATAACCACCAGTATATGAGATGTAAATATCAATTCTGGCTTCAACTGACTAGACGTTCCATAAGATGACTCTTCTGGCAAAGCAGCTCCTCAATTTGCTTCGATATCTGGTCTTCACATTTCTTCATCAGCTCGTGCTGCTGCCGCATCACCGACAACTGCTGATCCTGGAGCATAAATGCATGAGAGGGAAATTAAGAGGTGCAGTCTGACAGTCAGATGTACAGGGACGGAGACAGATTACCTATACTTTACATATGAGATATGTGTTCCTGATCAGAGAGGAGGAGAAACGAGAAGAATATTCTAGGATGGGCAGCCAGCACGATGATTATGTACTGTATAATGTACACGGTAGGCATGGTAGTGACCCTTTCTGAGAATGTGTAGGTGAACAAAAATGACCTGTTTCTTTGAATACTTGCAAAAACATACTCTTTTGCAGTGTGACTATATACATCATTCCCTTTCAAACTTTTTGTGTTTAGTTCCAATTCTCTTGGTCTCCTCGTCCTGTGTGATTACACGGTGCATCCTGAAGAAAGGAAAATTGCTAAATTATATAGGAAGGTAAATTCAATTCAGTGTTGCCTCAGGCATGACTTTCAGCGGTTTTCAGTCTATGACACGAGCTGTCAAGGAGGCGGTGAGTTTATTGTTTCTTATACAGTAGCCAAGGAGTCCTGTGCGTTGTCACCGAGTGCAATCAGGTTCCAATTTTTCTAAACACTCCAATTATCTTCAGACAGTTCTTATAAACTGTAAGACATTACATCATGAGAGCTGTAAACACTGCATGCTGAAAAAGACCCTGCATATCTGAATGATGTCGACAGTTTGTATATTCGAAGGTCCACGTGCCGAGAGGCAGATAATACTCAGACAGACATGGTGTTGTGTTCAGCAACATTTCTTATCAGACCTACTCCTTCGCTCTTTTGATTGGATGTCCACTTTTACAAGTACAGAAACAAGTTAATATTTCTGAGAGGTCAACAAGCCGGTCTTTGACATCAAACCTCACACGTGCTAAAAGGTTTCACTAATGCTATCCGGTGGAAATTAGCCATTGATTTTAGACTGGCAGTTTGCTGTCGATCCTGTTTCACAGTTGATGAAACGAATGGTAGAGATTAAGTGTTTTAAATCATAAAGCAGATCAGCTCATCAATATGCCAATATGCACTTCTTTACCTCATGAATCTATCCCACTAATACAATATGCCACCTCAAGGTAAAGAGATGACCCTTTTTATATTTGACATAGTAAATGTTACACATGTATAGTGTATATTTAAAGAAAACAATAAATATGTATCAGATTTATAAAAGAAACAGTAAAATATGTTTCCAACGGAATGTAGTTATCATTCAAACATTAGCAATAAATAAAATGAGACAAATGTAGACTCACCTTTTCATCAAGTTCCTTGTTGGTCTTTTCATACTTTTCAGACGTGCCCTTAATTGTCTCACTGCATCTGATGATGGCAACTTTCACTGAAATAAAGAATAAACCCATTAGTTACACACAGGGTTGACTTTAAGGTTCAACTCCTTACATACAAGGCTCTTTTATCATGTTTATCACTTTCTTTTGTTTTTATGCATTCTTATTTCATTTTATTGTATGTAAAGCACTCTGAGCTGCATTTCTTGCATTAAAGGTGCCATACCGGTAAAGTTAATCTTATTATTATTATTATTATTATTAGCTAATGAAGCTGCAGAAGAAAGACTGTAAAACATTGACAACCTGTCACAAATCAGTGGGTATAGAGAATTAGGTGAAGTAAAAACCTTGAGAAAATTTAATTTTGAACTGAAATTGCTTAAAAATACTTATTTTAGTTATTTGTTCTGCTAACCTGGCTAGCCTCACTTAGCTAACAGCTAATGCTACATGAGGAAAGAGGACTTACCTTCTTTAAACCTCTGTGTCTGCTCAGTCAGCTGTTGTTCAGTCACAAGTATCTGATGGAACAATGTATCCAGACTCATCTTGAATCCACAGCTGGTTGAATAACTAACCTAAAATCCAATGAATATATAAACTACTGTGTTTGATGTTAGCTGGAGGCTAGTTAGCCACCTGAACTTCAGCTACGCAGGAAACCAGCTACGCTTTTGACGTAGCTTTTTTTTTTTAAGAATGGCTATGCTCAATGCTAGCATCTTTTAGGTTTGTTTAAGGCTGTCATTAGTTAGCTGTTATTAGCTTCAACTATGTTCCTATGGTTAGCATCAATGCTAGCATATTTTAGGTTTGTTTAAGGCTGTCTTTAGTTAGCTACCGTTAGCCTCAATCCTGTATCTATGTTTAGCATCATTGCTAGCACGGATTCGGTTAGTAAGGCTCCCAATTAGTTAGGGTCAGCCTCAATTATGTCCTGATGGTTTGGGGCATTTGCTAGCACCTGTCATTATGTGATGCTAACTTAAGTTACCTAGTATTAGCTTAAATAATGTCAGCGTTAGCCTCAGGTATGTGCTTATAGTTAGCATAGTGTCCAGCACTGATTAGTCTCACTTTAGCTAACTTAGCACCATTGCTAGCACGGGTCAGGCTCTCTTTAATTACCCTGCATTAACATCAATCATGTCTTTGTAGTTGACATCATGGCTGGGAGGTATTTAGTTATTCTATGACAGTGGTGTTAGCCTTAATTCCACTGGATGCCCAATGTAAGTTATTACAAATGTGTAATTTTTCAATAAGCATTTGCCTCTTTGAGTCACCGTCTTGTTAATAATTCACAGCACCATTAGAGTACACTTTGATTAATCGGCCCGGACTCATGGTGTTGAACTTTTATCAAGTGCTGCATCGGCACAACTCGGCCGTCTCACTTCTCCACTGAGCCCACATCTGTCACACAATCCCTGCCTTTGACCAATTCTCTCTGTTCACCAGTGGGACAGGATGAGAAAGAAACGCCCCTGATCCGGTGCCATGAAGCACATTACGGCGTGGGACGCTAAATGACCCGAGGAGTACATCATTCTGACATTCATTTTCAAAATTAATATCACATATTGATTGTGGCTTTTCATAAATCACCAGACTGAGCCGTCCCCTGACTGGCATGGTTCCCTTCGGAGACTTGAGAACAGCAACGTCATCAAGCTGTGAGCAGACAATTAGCCCAGATAGAAGCCTGTCGTTCATCGGTGCCCAGTTTCTGTCTCTTCTCCAGCTATGTTCTCCAGGCACGGATATATTTCTTTTTAGCGAAACTAAAAGTCATTCTGAAAAGTGACTGCACCTTTCCGGATGCTTCCCTTTCAATGAGGGGTTATTTACTGTAGTTCAAATGAGCCATCTCTCTGTAAGTGTGCATGTGTGTTAGGGTTGATTTACTGTGCCGGACGCCTGCATCCTTGATTGATTCCGTCCAGTCTTTAATGCAGAGAGAGGTTCATTGACATTATCTGGTTCCACATATTTAGCCAAGTGGATTAGCCTTCGAATGGACCATGTAGACAATCAATGAGCTATACGAAGAGTTACAAGCTGCACGATGCTTCATCCCTATTCTTACAAGCATGTTCTGTTGGTTTGATTTCTTGCCATATTACTACATATTGATCAAACAAAGGTGTTTAGAATATGATGCTGATATTTCCACTTGTGAAATGTGTCTGTTATATGGTTCCACATCATTATTCCTAACAGTGACCTTTACCCCTAAACCTCCAACAGATGGCGACACACGCACAGGGAGGCAGCTTTACCTCAGTGATCTTTACCCTGCTTTGGTTGGCAAGTATCACATCAGCATATCGTGCAGAGACTTTGTTTTATATATCACAACCCCTGGTGTGTGTCAGCATCTCATACCTAACAGCTTAAAGTCCCCTCGCTGTTGACAGCTACTGTTGCATAACTACTTTCTCCTCTCTCTTGACTATTATAGCAAACAGGGAGGAGCCACACACAGGGTTGACACATCCTGAGCACGGTGTGAGGCTGAAACACGTCCATTCATTTTGTCAGTCAAGTGGCACTCACTTTAGAATTTGCATTGTAAGCCCCTCTACGGGTTTAGCCTGCTATATTAATCATGTCATAAAAATGCACTGGGGTCCTGCTCTTTGCCCTCAGCCTGTCAGCGCAGTTCCACTGAAATGTAAAACCAGCTCACACTCGTGCAGACTCGATGACTTCAAAACGTTTTACATGCGACCACACATGGCCTCAGAGGTTATGTAGCACTGCCTGTGTTTATCTTAATGAACTGGATAAGTGATTATGTTCTTTTATCTACTTTAGGTACAACGTGAGCTGGAAAAGTTAACATAATTAAAAAAGATCATAATAACCCAAACAAAGATTTGTAGTTAGTTTGCAACCTTCCAAAATAACCCCCCTGCTTGTGTTCACCCATTGTGACTTAATTGGACTTTTGCGCTAATTGTGCTCTCATTGCAACATTACACTTGGCGTGAGTTCACTGTGATATATGTTTGCTAATTCATGATAAGATGACTGCACTTCAGTGCGAAGGGGGGAAGCTGGCACTCTCCTCCTGCTGAATGCGCCAGACAGCAGTGGGGCTCCAGTTGGCTGAGTGCGCTCAGACGCACAGACGCAAGCATCCATCCCACTGGCTGGAGTTGGAGGACACTCGCCCGCTTCGCCTCCACCGCTGCGCTGATCCCTTGTTTTCTGTCTCCCGGCGGCGAGAAGACGGGGAGGAAAGCAATAAAGAAGCTGTTTCCACCTTTAAACATCTAGACTATACTGAGAGTGAGAGAAACTGCAGAACCGGGACCGGACACTTTTCTGGAAGCGGATTATCTCTCGCAGGAGGCGAAGCTGGATGTGTTGTGCACAGCGGAGCGCACGCTGCTACGTCTTTCAATGGATTTCCAAACGGTGGAAGTACCCTGGGAATTAAACTACTGTTAAGTTGCTTTTAGTTCGCACATTTTGTTCTTTGCAAGGGTTTGTGTTTCACATGGAGACGAAGACGATGATCCTCGCAGGGTTGTATGTCCTCCTGCCTCTTTTGGGTAAGTTTTACCTCAGCAATTTCCACCGACTTCTGTTGGTTTGACACGAATTGATCCCGTAGATGCATATGAATGTTTCTTTAGTGCTTTTTGTGAGCTGGAGCTGATCATATCTGTGAGTCCTGCAGAGGCAGCGGCTGCTCACTGTTGGTAACGTGTTGAGGCTCCTAGAGTCCAAACTGCTCCAAAATGAAAAAAAAGTCTGCATGATGGAACTCATTCAGTACAAATCTGATTTTAATTAGTGTTTACCTGCTGTGTATCCTCTGTTTAGATCTGTGACAATGCATGGTAGATGTGTTTTTCATGTCTTTACAGAAAAAGCTCATTTCTGTCACATTTCCCCTGAAAGCAGCTTGCAAAGTGCGCAAGAAAGCAACATCATTACAGCATCATCATTATAATTATTAATAATGGGATTGATTCCTCCTGTGTGTGCAGATGTGTTGTCTTACGCCGAGGAGAACCTGCGCCGGCTGGACTGTGTGAGAGCCAGCGAGCATTGTCTGAAGGAGCAGGGGTGCAGCTCCAAGTACCGCACGATGAGACAGTGCGTGGCCGGCGGTAAACAGAGCAACTTCAGCATGGTGGCCGGCCTGGAGGCCAAGGACGAGTGCCGGAGCGTCATAGACGCGCTCAAGCGGAGTCCCCTGTACAATTGCCGGTGTAAAAGGGGCATGAAGAAGGAGAAGAACTGTCTGCGCATTTACTGGGGGATCTATCAGACATTACAAGGTTGGTGTTTAGTGCTTGTTGTGGGACTTATAGTTGTCAGCCCTTCAGCAGACTCTTAGTTTTTTATTGCATAATTTCCTCAAGTGCACATGTTTTTTATATTTATCAGCATATCAGCTTTTGTTTCTGGGTAATGCTCGACAAAATCCCCGTTTTGCTTCTGCGTACTAAAGCCATAGTTCATGTAAAATGTACATCCCCTGAATACATTGTCTAATCTAAAGGGTGAGATGATGAGTCGCGCCTGCTCCTCCCACTGCTGTATGGAGGGGTCAGCATCAGTCCACCCTCCTCTCCCCTCCAGCTCTGTGGCCCTCCCCTACCCTTCCTATACCTCAAACACAAAAACACACAAAAAAACTAGCACACACAGCTCTGTATCTATTACCAGTCCAATGCCATCAAGCACAATCACTCAACTCTCCTTCAAATTTGGCCCCTGACTGGGTTCACCCAGCAAATGGCCCTGCAGAGCCTGGGCCCACATTTTGACCTCTTAAATCACGTCCCTTGAAAGTAATGGAGCGTGAAGCTCCTCAGCGCTGGCACTGCCATCTTAAAGTGTTGATCATGGCGGGAGGGGGGGAGGCCTTTTAGTCCCTAAACTGCATCCAGCCCGTTGCCAGCGAGGCGACTCCCAGTTGCGCAACGCAGCTGACCAACCTGCCTAATCAAGCGTGTGGCTGTGTGCCAGCGTGGATATCGACTGGCCCAAATAACCCATGTCACATGCAGGCCAATGTGAGGGGTGAAAAATGATAAACAAACAGGAGAAGGTTAATCTGTCTGTCTTTGAGGAGAGGGTCTATCTATCTATCTGTCTGTCTATCTATCTATCTATCTATCTATCTATCTATCTATCTATCTATCTATCTATCTATCTATCTATCTATCTATCTATCTATTTCTACGTACAGTATCTGTCTGTATGCCTGTCTGTCTTACAGATATCTATTGATAACGATTGTCTATCTTTCTCACAGGCAATGATTTCCTGGAGGATTCTCCGTACGAGCCTGTGAACAGTCGTCTCTCTGACATTTTCCGCCTGGCTCCCATCATAGGTAAGGATAAAAACAAAATCCTCTTCTGTGGAGGCTTTCACTCCATTTCTTTCTATTTGTGTTTCTCATTGTTTCATTGGCTGCCTGTCTCACTTGAGAGGCGGTTAAAGCTCCAAGCTGTGCATGCTCTCACCGAAGGTTATCCCTGTGTCAAGTATTTATCTTCCCTCATCCTCTCCGCTACCTGTCTTTCTCTCCCCTCGTACTCGCCCCAGAAATACTGCATGCTGGCTGGACCCGACCTTGCATGGGGAGCTATAGTTCTAAGTCTCATCGAGCAGATGATGAAGAAGCAGCGGCTCTCTGTTGTTTCTGGTGTTTTTGGGCTGTTGTTCCGAACAGCTTCCTCCTGTGGCTGCTTGAATCCACTTGTTGAAAAGAGTGAGTGAGTGAGTGAGTGAGTGAGCAGCTCTGTGAGTAATGTGGGAGAGCATGACAGTCATTCTTCTGTTCAGAGCTGTGCTTGAGGTGGGAGATGCTGTGTCGTGCCTCTAGATGGCGATGTTATTCCCTTCTTCACAGCCACGCAGGTACTCTGTGGTCCTGTGGTTGAGACTGTTGTGGGTATTTGAGCGCCTGCCCTGTGAATGTGTCGCTGCTTAGATTGTCGCTGTTACACTGCAGGTGATGAGAGTCGTGTCAAATCAAACAGACACATTCTGCCTCCACATCCTCAAAGAACAAGGCTGATATTTTGACCCTTTTTGATAGAGAGGCGCCTTTTCCTTCTGTTACCTCCGTCATGTTCTGTCTCACAACAGGCTGATTTGCCCTAAACCAATGCTTCTCCCACAATGTGTGTGGTAAGATACACAAATAAACCAAATCTTGAACTGGGTATCGACTTAACGACCAATTTCATTCTAAAGAAACAGTTTGAGATGCCAGCTTCTTTGGTAAAGCCTATTTTCCCCTCCTGCTCCTCTTATTCGAAAGATTAAAAAAAATAGCACATTACATTTTACAGTTTTCATGTCTGCTCCTTAATTTTCAACTTGTCTCAGGAAGGACACTCTCAGGCCCATAAGTGTGGGGACAGACAGATTTATAGTGTCATTCTTACAGCCACTCCTCATTCGATGTCCAAACGCATACTTATGTTGATTGATGGCCTGATGTACATACAATACATCTCTTTGTAAGCACCAGCGATAAGTAGTCAGTAAAGTACAGTTACAGAGAGTGAGGTGTCAACTTTTGATTCTTCAGATTTTTACTTAATCTGTAGATTATGTTTTGCGTGCTTATATCTCAGAGTAAAGTCTTCAAATTGTTCTGGTTTAAACCAGCTGTCCAAAACCCAGAAATAGTTTTTTTCATTAAAGTAAGAAATAGGTTATATGCACATTTAAGAAGTTGGAATCAGATATCAGTTGTCTAAAAGATTCAAATGACTAATCAAGTTTTTACATGGTTCATTTTATATTGATAAATTCAGTGATTCACAACCTTTTTGCCTTTTGACATCCTGAAAATGTGACTCACTTTCAAAATAATCTTCAGAAGATTTGAGATGAGTTATATTTCCTTTTCAGACTGAGTTTAAATATTTTAGGTAAGAGAGGAGGACGTTTGCACATGGGGAAGACAAGTAGTCATTGAAAGGGATAATTCAGTAAAAGAACAGTAAAATACATATGTTGATTGTTTGATTGCACTTTCCAAATTGTTGCGTTAGCTCAGAGAATGTTCTTGTTGTTTCCCTTAGCAAAGGTTATTTTATTAACGGTGACAGGAAGCGGAAAAGAAGCCCAGGCGCCCAATGGCAGGCAAATACCCTTAGTCTGCATCCTGTGAGTCAGACTCCTGCAGCAGGTCCACATACTGCTGAATTTTGATTGACAACTTTGCATCTCTCTTACATCAGATCAGCTTGGGTGTGGAGGATGATACAGCAGGAGCAGGGTATGGAGGAGATGTTCGAGGGTTAATCAGTGAATAGCGCGGTGAAGCAGCAACAGAAAGCATGAGATCCCTCTGCCTCCTCTGATGTGTTTTTTATTATTAATACAATTTTGAATTAGCAATTTATACAAAAAAGGCACAAAACATACATCATTTTAAAAGGGGGCCAATATGTAAAGTACTCTCTGGGGATTCTGCTTTTCAAACTATGGTAATTTAGGTCTCGTTTAACACAGAACTTTATAGTAGGAGTGATAATGGAGTTCAATGCAGTTTGATTGTTCTCATTGTCGTCTGTATATATACATATTGTTACATAACTCTTATATAACCTACAGATTTATTTTTAAACTTTGATGAAAGATAAAATATGAGATAACAAGACTTAGCTCAAATTTGTTGATGACAGTTTAATCCTTGCGGGATAGTCTGAGGTTCTTTTTAGATCACGTCTGCAGCGTCTGGTCAAGCCCCCTTTTTATTTCAGGAGGCTCTGTGAACATCTGTGATGCTTGTTTAAGTGAGGCTGTACGACACAGTGATCCAGGCTATAGGAACAATACCCGCACTCTGCGATCCTGTAATTCCATAGTCGACCCCGTGTCTCTGACCGAAGCCACTAATCTCTAGTGACACTCATACATACAGTCCACAGATGCACAGACGCTCACACGCACACACTGCACTGCAGTGTCCTGGACACCTGTTCCCAATGACAGGCCCATATGTGTCAGTCTGATTTTATTATAGGGACATCCTGGGTGTTTTCCTGTATGTTAAAATGTGAAGTGGACCTATGCATTATCAATACATACAGAAAATCATTAAATGATACTTAAAGGTTCTGTAACATTCAAAAAATACCTTGTTAATAATGCAGTCAGCTTCCTGCTGTCATACGTACGTAGGCTTGAGCAAATGATTCATATACCATTGAGAGTAATCCCCAAAGTTTTACTGTATCTCCCACATGGTCACATTTACCACCACAGCATTTCTTATTCCTCTCCATGTCATCTTCATTATGAGTCACTCTAAATCTCTGGAAATGCACAATACACATGTCTTAAGGAATGTTACTACATTTTTATTAAGAAAAATTAAATATAACTTTCTGGCTAATATGTGCACACAACATGCAGCAGCTCCACTGGTTTAATTTAGCTAATTATTTTCAGATCTTTGCCCGGGGCAGAGTGCTTTTACCTCTGGGGCAGAGTCCAGTGAGTCACCGTGAGCATCTCGCTCCTCTGCACTAAAAAATGAGCAACTACTGTTGCAGCAGAGCAGCAGTCTGCAGTGGTTAACTCCTTACTGGTGCCTTTAGAGACAAAAACAAATAAAAGTACTACTTACTGTAACAACAATTTGTTATTTGAATATTTGAATATGAAAATATTGACAAATAGTTGCATTACAACACGCACAAAGAGTTTGAGATTTTTTTATAGACTTTTATAGACTGAGTGGCATCCGGCATCGATACCATGTTTTTTAAACTCTGGTAATTTCAGCCAGATACAACAGCAATTGTCTTTTGCCAGAATTCGCTGATTCGCAGGGTCCAGCTATCGGGAAGGAAAAGTGGTATTGGAACATCTCTAGTTTTTATTAGTTATTTGATGCTATAAAAATCGAGTGGACGTTGTGATTAACGTCTGAGACTGACTTGTGATTGAGCAAATGAATCGGTACAACCTCGATACTGCAGAGAGGTGTTGTCTATGGTTGATGTGCTGATTAAGTCGATGACACATAGGAGCCTCTTCTACTCTCCATGTAAACACCTCACCCACACAACCAGGAGAAACTTGCTCCTTCGGTCGTAGCTGTCATGTTTTCACAGCTGAGCATCGTTAATGGTTTAAAAACAGACTCTATTTTCCTCTTTTTAAAGTTGTGATTAGTTCTTGCGATGAAGTGATGACAGCTTCAAATGTGGAACCTGTGAACGTGAACTACTCACAGGAAACAACTACTTTCAGCTGTGGTGGCAGTGATAAAGACTCTCCATGTGTGAGGATACGTAGAAGCATGTACACCTGTGTTTTCTGTTCTTAATTCCTTTTCCATCTCTAATTTAAGCTGTTGATTACTTCCCCTAATTCTTAGCCAAACAAATGACTCCTCTTTGTGCTTGTGCTGCATTTTTTCACATTCACTGCATTTACATTGGTACATTTGGATTCAACCCTCCTGTGAACTTGGAGAGATGTGAGCTTTGTAAGATGTTATCTTTGTGAATCAGAAAGCAGAAAAAAACTATCATTTTGTATCGCACCACATGATTTCATATAAGCTCAGAGGAAGGAGCGAGTGGAGTTTAGATGAAATGGCTGCCTTTCTGCCCATGTTTATGAGTCAGTGATCCATGCAGGAGGGAGCAATACAGAAACGGGGAGCATTATTCTGAGATTCAAGCCGACTTAGAATTACTGCCACACCATTTGTCCCCGGCCGCTGGAAAATCAAAGCTGTGGAAATGGATGAATGCACATCCTGGGTTGTTTCATATTCTATTCTCTCTTCAAGGTACCTTTTGCCTCCTATCAAAACATTTCCCTCCAATCCTTTTTCTAGTCCTCTTCCCTCTTGTCCTTGTCCTTCTGCATCGTCTTGTTATTTTGATACTTTTGATGCTCTCCTGATCATCTCGGCCTCTCATTTGTTATTCCTCTGGCGTGCACAAAGCAAAACTCAGTTATTCTTGACATTTCTACATCTGAGGAATGGGTGACATGAAGGTTTTTTGGCATATGGCCACAAAGATTACGGTGCATGATTGTCCTGTTTGCAGATAAGACAGTGTGAGCCAACTATCATTTAGCACAAGTGTGATTAGATAGGAGAGAAATGTAAGGAGGGACAAAAGTGACACGGACCATAATCGACAGGCTGGGCCGCAGCCAGAAATGTCTCAATGTAAATACAGCAGCTGTGGTGAAATGATGGGGTGGTAGTGGGTGAAAATGGATGAGAACATCACAGTTTCCAGGAAGGTGCGACCTTTAAATAAATACGTATTAAGTTTATACACTGGCCTGCGGTCTGACCTTTTAAAGTAGTAAACAGTCGTGATAATGTAGTGTTGAGGTTGGCAGCACTTATCTTAAACTACACTTTCAAACTTTATGGTAAACAGCATATGGAATTTTAAAATGTTTCCAAACCCGTTATGCTTTGTTTTTCTTTGTTCTTGCAAGTGAAGGGCATAAGGAAGTGAAAGTTAAATTCCACTAAATTGAGACAGAGTTTATGCAGGGTGTTGCCGCTATTTATTTCCAGCCTGAGCCAGTTTAAACTTAATAAATGTTTATTTTTAAGAAACCGTGTCCTCTGGCTTGCAATGAGTTTTTCTCCTCATAGTGTATCGATGTCTGTTTGGCTGAAACTCTCTCCTTAATCTCTGTCCTCCTCCCAGTTGGCTGGTATCTGTATATCACCCACTCACCACTCATAAGCCCCAACACGCCAAAGCTCAATATTGTGTCTTCTCCATGTGTCAAGCCTTCAGACACATCTCGTCCTCTCTCCCAACCTTGAAGCACAGTTGCTGCAGTGAGTGCATGTAAACGTGTGTGTTGTGAGTGTGAAAACATCTGTAAGTGCCTGGCCTGGCTGTCAAAGCCAAAAGCAGTGTTTCAAATCTCCCTGTGCTGACATGCAGGGCTGAGAGGTTGTCAGCACCTCTCAACCACTGGCTGCAGACGAAGTCATTCTCATTACGAGCTGCCACTGTTTAGAGATAAGAGTGTCTGCCGCTATCGCTTTCCCTTCTTGTGTTTGTGCGTTTGCGTGCAACTGTGTGTGTGTGTGAGAGATAGAGTCAGTGAGGGACTGCAGAGGAGTTACAGAGGTAGAACCATCATTTATCCGAGCTGTATCTTATGGAGAGAGCGAGAGAAAGAGTTGCCTGGCTGTTTTCTTAACTTTATTTTTCTGACTTTATTCATCCAGAGTCGGTTGACTGAGCACACTCGCTCCCTCTCCTCTGTGCCTCACACTTATTCACTCAAATGTATTTGTTGCTGGGAGTTGCTCTGGATATAAACCATCCCACGCTGTTTGCCACCAAGCAGATTTAGTGTTTACCTTATAGATGGAGTTTTTGAATGAGTGGGTGTTTCTCAGTGACTCAGTGACTCAGGGACGACGTGCCTCCACTTCCTTACACTAAACAAAAATGAAGCCAAAATATCTCTGATACAGTTTTTTAAGCCTTTAACAGAGTGATGCATCAGAAACAAATTCCTTCTAACGACGAACCACACTATTTTCCTGTTTTCTTGCCATATTTACCACGTGTTCATTGGTTCTCTCTTAACACTGGTAGAAATGCATCGATTCCATTGTGATATTGGTCGATTCTGACTCATAACCTTGCTAAATAAAGTTATTAAAGAAGTTATTATCAGATATCTGTGAATATTGGGCCGATCTTTGGTGCCAGTCTACTAGATTATGTTATTTTATGTTTGTCTGTGTACATGCACTATGGCATGAGTCAGCAGACCCCCCCCACACAGAATTCTGTGAATAGATTTATTAAATACAGAAAAAAGTGGAGTCACGGTTGAAATGAGTTTTGTGTTCTTCTGGGAACGTGCAGAGCAGCTGATGAGGTCGTGAGTTTCCTGGTTTGGTTTTGGCATCGCACTCATGCACTTCTGACCTCACCGGCGTACTTAGAAACCCTTTAGCATCATTTCCCTGAAAACGGCTCCTTCATCTTCATAAGTTAAATGACTCAGTTGCCTGAAGCTAATATCATTCAAGCTGCATCATTTACAGAGATGGTTTTCTCTTTCCGCTAGCCGATCAGACACAAGAGCTTCTGCTCGACGTCTATTCCAACTCGCAGCATCTTTCATTTTGAATTTGAAAGACTTTTCCAGACAGTTTTATCAAGGGTACTTTCCTCTTGCCTACACTTGGTGACTTGCATATTCATTACTTACTTGTTTTTCTTCCCTTCAGCAACAACACAACATACTTCAGAATTAACTTAGTTTGAGAACAATCACAATACTTTGACTTTCCCATTCAACACACATGCTCGGAGAACCCTCCTGGCAAAGTATACCACGGTTGAAGAACATGAAACCTTTGGACATGTGCCACCAAGGTTTGGCAATGTTCGTTGTGTCTACACAGAAAACTATGAAGCTGCGATTGTCATGTCTTGATCAGCTGTCTATGGCTCACATTTACTCTATATGTATGGTACATGTATGTAAACATGACCCAAATCCTATTTTCATGATACAAGTCTGTTTTCTCACATCTTGCGCCTTGAGTTGTCAGTCCTTCCAACACACAGATGGCCTACACTTTACACTGTGCCTGAACTCATCGTGTGTGGACACACCGAAGCAGCTGCTCAGACTGCGTCCCCTCCACAGACTGCGTCTCCTGCACAGACGAGGTGTAGGGATCGCAGTGTGTAGTCTGTCAGTTGGTCCATCTGTTGGTGACAACACATTTGGCAGAAAGGAATCTCTCGACGACGACTGCCACAAATCCTTGGCACAGACATTCCCTAACTACAGGAAGTTGGCTGTGACGACTTCGGGGATTATTCCTCCAGTGCAACAAACACGTTTTTTTAATATGAGATAATGGTCCCGTAGAATGCTACCAATGGTGAAGCTTAACATCACGTGGTACCAGCAATCATGTTACCACGCTGAAGTAAAGCTGATGTGATTCAGGTCTGAGGAAAACCCTTGATATAAACATTACATCTACGTCTCCAAACGTCCCGGTCAGAGTTGATCTCAGTAACTTCTGCTTCTGCCCACTGTGGCTAGTTTGAGAGTGAAGCTGGTATTTCCAAGGTTATTCTCTATACTTAGCTCCTTCACCTTGTCTTTAATTATGAGGAGGTTTAAGTAATTCTGGTGCTCAGCTATTTCTTCATATGTGGCGTTTCTTGACATGGGTCTTGATTTTCAGTTAAGGTCTTAAAAAGGTTTAACTTTAACAGAAACCCAGATTTTTACTCTTTAAGCTCCTCTAGTCATCATGTTTCTGATACACATTCTAATTCTGTGTCTATGCATCCATCCTTTGTCCGAGGCCTCATTGTTCCGTGTTTGTAACGCTCCACTAGACCTCGCCGTCCCATCTCCGGCACAGGAGTTTGTTTTCTTAAAGACTCCCAAGTCCACTGCTGAAATTAGTGTCCCGGTGCCTTGTCTCATATGAAGCCTAATCAATACGGTGCCGTGTTAGATTGGAAACTTGAGGCTGTGTCTACAAGAATCTATTGATTTCCTTCTTTTTCCCCTGTTCCCTCCTCGTTTTCTGCCGAAGCTCTTCCGCTCAGGCCAGGATCAAAAGATTTTACCCTTCACCAAGGTTTGAGGTGTTCGGTTCCAGACTGAGCCCGGCTGCTTTGTTCTCAGAGAAGGACGCGGCCTGTTGGGGATTTGTGTTTTCATTGACCTTGTCTCATCTCGGTACAGTTGATTTTGTTATGGGAACTATATCCAGAGATTCTAAGAGATTTATGGGGATATTTGAGTTAAATATAGATGGAATGAAGTTGTTGGTGGTTTGGGAGAAAAGGCTGAATGCCTTGTGTTTCTAATTCAGTGGTTGCTGTCAGCTTGCATTGCAAAGTGTACTATTATGCAGCAGGGACTAAACTTAGATCGGACTTAAGGTCCTTTAGGTTGTAAGAACATATACTTTATGTTTCACAGACTGTATAACACTTTTATTTTGCCTTGTCCAAACCAAGCATTTAAAAAAATCCTCCTTCCGCGTGCAGCAACATGTCAGCTGGCCTCCTAATTCACCCCACTGTTTCAAATTGACTCATCCAGCTGTGGGACCATGACAGAATAATTCTAACAGCAGCCATATCATCAGGTTGCCAGTCGTAATCGCAGGCTGGCACGCCATGGGCCGAGCAAATCATTTAGTTAAAGGTGACCACATTTGAGTCCCTCTGAGGGGTTTGTGATTGGATGTGAAGTGTGGGGGGTGGTGATTCATCATAGTTAATAAATACAGTTGACAGCTCAAATCAGCGGGAGGGAGCATGTGCCAGGTCTGCCTCCTGCCACTGCTTTCTACGGCATGCAAATGTGGACAATTAACTTTTTACATACACAGTTGCAGGCACCTACACAGGGAAGGATTGATTGTAGAAATACATACAGTTAGAACAAAGACAATAACTCTTCTAATCAAGTAAAACATTTGATTCAAATTATTAATTGTGACCAAAATATTGTATGGAGTGAAAACATATTAAATGGGCATTAACATGGTAAAACAGTGGAGATGTTCCGTGCTGGAAGAGTAGTCGTCGCAAATTAACGACTTCATATGTGAAACTGTGGTTATTTGTAAATAAGACTAAAGCATGTTTATACAGATAACGGTTGTTAATGCATTTTTTAGTTTTTGAGATATGCCCACTTTATCTCTGCCGCTGCTCTCTGGTGCCACATTAACAGATCAGAATACTTAGTATCGCACGTAACGTGATTACATCATCACAAGCATTTACCTTGATGAGGCGGAAGACAGAAACCTATAATTTCTGCTGCCAAAACAACTAATCCTCTTACTATTGTGGTTTTTATTTTACATCAAATTAAACAGGAACGTGCAAACAACAATCTCCCCGGAAGAGTGTAGATTCTACGATGTGTTATAATCGCAGCGCAGTCGTGTGTTTCGCTCAGCTGGCCGTGCAGGCTGACCAGTGGCAGGTGTGTCCAAGTCACGGCCTTGTGTTAAGCTGCTGCTCTAAGCCCTCAGCTGCACTCAGTTAACTCGCAGGATTAACTCGTCTATAGGCTCCAAACGTCAGGGCTTTCCGTGGTGCTGTTGTGTCTTAATAGAATTTCATACCTTGAGCTATACAGTTTCATTCTTTTATAGAGGTGGATTAGCAGAGATATGCTTCTTCCGCTGCTGCAAATAGCTGAAATGTCTTAATTCCATGAGCTTTTTACTGTCAGACACCAACAGAGACGATGTTAGCGTTGTATTCTTTGTAGACCACAGACGAATTTTGAAATGCAGATTGACTAGTAGATCAAATTTATGCATTTGGTTCAAAATCTGTGCAGCCATGTGATGCCACGGTTGTTAAAGTAATGGAGTGCAGTTTTTATTTTTGTCACCACATCTGGTTGTTCCTGTCGTATTGCAAAGCACCGCTTTAGTTTAGTTGCAGTCTTGATTTCCCGAAGCCATAAAAAGCGAACTCCACACTTTCATGACTGTTGCACACATGAAATAAATAAATAAATAAATGTGTTATCGTGATGCTGTTTTATATACTTGCTTCAATGGGTCCAAGTTTATTCTGTTCGCTGGTGCAAACGACTTCCATCCAAATTGTTGAATATGTGGTGATGTTACATGTGTCAGTAGCACATTCCAGTTTCCATTGAAGACGGTTGCTGATGCTTGTGAAAATGATTTGGATGGTGATCATCATGCAAAGCATTTCAGTGATGTGGCTTCACATGGTTATTTAGAAATCACTTTTCTAGTTCATTGCGATTTTCAAACAACTTTTTTTGCTTTCTTGTAGAACAGCAGGATAAATTTGGTTCTCTGGCTTAGCTCTTTTTGAAGGTCCCCACTGGTCGATATGAATTTACACTGTGTCCCCCGTGACCGTGTTTGTCAACAGCCACAGTGCGTCTGATTAAAGCCACGTCTCTAACTAACGAACGCCTCTCTTTGGAGAATAATAGCTTTACCCCTGTTCTCTCTTTCTTCTCCCTTTGTGCTTTCCTTTTGATCACAGAACAGCAGCATCCCTGAAAAGCAAACACAGCTTTAAACAGGCACACACACAAAAGCCAAGAGCGCTGACACACACACACACACACACACACACACACACACACACACACACACACACACACACACACACACACACACACACACACACACACACACACACACACACACACGCACATGTGCAAGAATGCATGCGCCCGCTGGCACCCGAAAACACACAAACAGTATCCAGCTGAGTTCTTGTGCCATGCCAGTCTTGCTCTCAGAGATGTTAAATGAGGGCATTGATACATAAATTTGCATTTGTTTCATCAACAACTGTCCTCCTAACTAAAAATCTATAACTGCGTGCCCCCAATTTGCCAGGCAGCTTCAGATGCTTCTATTCTGGGCTCGTTTCATGAGAGTCTCGCACAGCGTTTGATCGATTTTGGTTGTGTGTGTACACACTCTCTTCACACACAAGTGGGCTCTATCGTGATCTTTCACCACGCTAGATGTTCCGTTGGTCGAAGAGTAATCTATGAAAATGCAGCACAAATTGTTCTTTTGTTGCAACAGTGGTTTTTATTTTCACTTAAAGCAGAGGCAGCTCTAGCCCAAGTGTTATATAAGAGTTTATAAGAACAATGGGAAGGTTGTGGAGCTTGTGCAGAACCTGTCAGCTGGTTTAGCGCATGATTTGGACCAGTTGGTGCTTTCTTGATTGACATTGACACTAAAAGAGCATTGGGCTTTTACTGACAATGTCTGCTGCAGATAAGAACTATGCTCCCTCAGCGATGTTACACACAACGATTCCTCTTTCCCTCTTCTCTTAGCATACTTGGCTCATCTTACAATTCTTCAGCCATCATTAGAAACCTTGCTCCTGTGTACCTCCTGTGCCTTTACCTCTGCCTTACCTGGAAAACACCCGGAATGTGACTTTTGCCCGTTAGCTGAATGATGTGAATGCTGTCTTTTCCGGTTCCTTGACCTTTCCCCTTTTGACCTGAGTACCATTTGGAGTCTTGACCTCCCTGTGACCTCTGTGCACCCTGATGACCCCTGATGGCTGTTGGTTGGTGGTCCTGAATGAAGCGCATCTCTTGCAGAGGGTGGGGAACCTTGGAGCAGCTCCGCAACCTCGGCTCCAGGCAGGGGGGGCGCCCAGGGCAGACAGCCCGTTCTGGGCCGCGGGAGCCCCTCCTCCACGGACCTTCAGGACCCCAGTAGAAACAGGAGAGCTCATCCCAATTGGGCCATACTGGGTAACGACATAGAGCTGTGTTTGTCTGTGTGTGTTTCATCTTGCATGATTGTTTTCTTAAGATAAAGTTCGACTCAGAACCACACAATGTGAATAAAGATGGACGATGTGATGTGTACCCAAAAGTGAAGGCGTCTTAATTACCCCCTGGTGGCTGGCTGCAGTATAGGTCATAAACCCTGCCTCCTCCATGTAAATGAATGGAACATGGACCAAACAAAAAAATGTAAGTAGGCTATACTTAAAACAAATTTTAGGTATTTCTTATCAGCATTTTGTCTGATAATTGGTAATTGGCAAAAAGTAATTGGTCGACAGCGTGGAACCTCGGACTCTGGCTCCAAAATGATGTCATCTGTGTACGATTGCTGTGTTGGTATCTGGGATATTTCGGCTGGATAGTGGAAGGAAGGAGAGACCTGTCGTCCATCTTTATTTACAATCTATGGTCAGAACAGAACACGTTCCATTTCTGTAGGTTTCTTCAGAATTGAAAGTCACCCGCAGTTGATTTTCTTTAAGTTTCAGGGTAGCAACGAACGAACAGGCCCTTTTACTTTTATGCAGTTGTTCACTCTGTGCAAATGTGATCGTATAGCTGTCATCTATATGCTGATGTACGTCATCAGATTTGTAGGTGCCGCTGTGTTTCTGAGCGGAAACACAACCGTACTGTGTCTGTGCTCTTTTCCCTAATCTCTTGCTCTCTGACCAATTAATGATGCAAAGATAGCTGGAATAGAAATATGGGTTTCCTCCTCTCATTCCCATAAACCATCATTTGTGGTTTGTTTTCCTGGAGCTGGTTAAGATTCATCTCCACTGATGGAGCGGACCACGTCTGAACCAAAACGAAACAAAACGATTACAGTATATGTGACAGAATTTAAAATGAAGAAGCAATAACAAGTGAATCCATTGCATCTACTCCAAATATGTTTGTGGTTGAGATATGAGACTCGCTTTGTTGAGATCTATTGAACTGGTCACTCCTATTTTCCCCTCCTTGGGATCAGATTAAGACGGGGTTATAGATTTTGAGTCCACTGGGACAATCTGAGAGAGGTGTCAGTCTTTGTCTGCTTACTCCGCTTTGTCATAGAGGGTTGACATGTCCTTCAGAGTTCCTACAGCAGATGTGCTCACCGGTGAATAAACCCTGGAGAAGAGACGGAGGGATGGAGTGCGGTGAGAGACGGAGAGAAGTGTGTGTGGGGGGGGGGGGGTTGAGAGAGTGGAAAAAGTAGAGGATATGTCATATTTTGATATCCCTACTGTGCCATTTTGTCTTGAATTTCCATTTTAGAGGGCAGTCAATGTCCGTGTCTGCGAGTTTTATGGCCAAAAACAGCTCATTGCAGGCTGTGATGGTGCAAAGGAAATATTTCATTTGGCATCGAAACCTGCTGAAAAGTCTTTGTCAATAAATCAGATCGTTATTTTGCAGTTAATTTCGTAATTTACATTTTGTTACACAAACACATTCCCCCCCCGAGTGCACACAGACCCAGGCATGTGTCGTGTTGAAAGATCATGAGCTTCTCTCAATAACTAACGCTTGTATAAAAACACCATCACATATGTGTGGGTGCAATGTGTTTGCAGGCACAACTGGCTAGAGAAGCAAACTGAGAAATGCACATTCACCAGCAAACACACACACGCAGGTTTTCCGCTGCGAGTGGTGCTGAAGGGGGGATTACATCAATAGGATTGTGAGGTTGAATCATACCGAATTGTGGGTTCTGAATCAAACCTGTGGGGGAGCACACGGCGTCCCTCTTGATTTCATTAGGAGCGTTTCCATCCACCTGTTAAATGCAGATTTTCAATCTGGGAAGGAAACGCTCGAATGAAAATAAGGATTAAAAAGTGTTACGGTTTTAACATTTGGCAAGAACGTCGCTCAGCAGAGCTCATACCTGACTGAACTGTCCCTTAAACTCTGCACCAATTCTGTCATAAAACTATTTATGTAAAGCTCAATATGTTGCTGTGACAAAATGCCAAATTTGAGGCTTCATACTGGCAGCTCACAAACCAGTGGGTGACGTCACAGCCTACTGCCACTTGATTTAAAGACAAAGAAAAACTAATAACTGCAGCTGCCTGTCTTCCAAACTGTTTTGAAATCACCCTCCATTTACAAACGGCACATCATGAATAGTTTATGTTTTTTCCAGAGCCTTCATGTTTGTGTTACCTAACTCAGAAAACAGGGTTCATGACTAAAGCCAGCTGCGTACATCAATGATAATCAACGATTATGATCCAACAGGATGTTTCATACAAGTCAGACTTTTTTAATATCATAAATTTGAACCACTGGTTTGGATCATCGCTCAATAGTGTCCCTTATCTCAGTTAGGACGCCCTGACACACAATTCAGAAAAGATGGTTTAATGGTGCAACCCCTTGAGAGAAGTGTTAAACTGCACCACCAGGAAATTATATCTTTCCTTTCCACAATATCTGCGATGTGGAGAACGGCTTCATGTCAGTTGAAAAAGAAGATGCCCGCCGGAGAAGCGGCTTCGCTCTGAGCTTTTTGTTTCCCAGGCAGGTCGAAATGTTTTCTTAAGCCGAGAACTGTGCAGCTCTTCAGTGAAAGGATGGGAAGCAGTGTTTTTTTCTTTGAGGAAGCGTTTCATATGAGGTGGTTGAGTTCTGCGGTTTCCAGGCAGCTGACAGTTGGAGACAGCAGCCGAGAGTCGAAGTGGAAAAAGGCAGAGGAACAAAACATGGTTGTATTTTTCAGAGAAGCTACAAATAACATGAAGTATTTGATAGTGCATACACAGGGTACGCGTTTTCATGATGTCTGCTCTTTAAATAAGAAATGGGAAATACCGTAACTAAGTACAAGTATGTGTTCCAAGTACTGATACTGCACCTGAATATGTTTACATTTTTAGAGATTTCTGTTTTTCCTAGGTAAATATTGTAATAGTAACCTAGTAACAAGTATGATTTTTAAGTACTGGTATCTCACATGAATATAGATTGTACATTTTTAACTTTTGAATTTTGACTCCAGCTCACCCCACGACCCTCAAGAGGATAAGTGGTACAGATATTGGATGAATTGCTGGAATGTTTAGATTAGACATTTAATTATTTTTACTTGTCTACTCTGCTCTTGGGCATTAAGTTCATTGAGACCCTAAATCGCCCGTAGGTTTCAATATGAGTGTGGATGGTTTGTAGAATATCTACTGGGAGCGGCTCCAGTCAACCCTAATCTCCAGTTTTTATTTAGAACCATACACAATAAACCCTTTTTACTGATCTTAAAACATAAGAAGTCTGTTGAAGTCAACACAACAGGTCAAGTCAACCTCTGGCGGAGCTGAAACCTGCTCCAGATTATTCTCTCTTTACCACCCAGAACATAATGTCATCATCTCGCTGCCTCGTCAGCTCAGCACATTTGCCTTTCGGATGAGCTGTTATCATTTAAATGACGAAGACGGAAATCTCCTCCTGAACCAAATGAGTCATGACTGTGTGAAAGAGAGAGAGCTTATTTCAAATCAGCGTTCCTTACTCAGAAGATTAGGAGGGGCCACGCCCAGAGCTTTCACATACTTTCACTCCATTCTTGCAGCCTCAATGTAAAACACTGATGATTAATTAGAAACGGAGCTGTAAGGTAAATATATTATTTAGCTCTGTTTGAATAGGCACTTTTATTACTGCACTGCCTGAGACAAATATTACTAATCTGCATAAAATAAGCGTGGAGTACGGGGAGGAGGGAGAAATGAGAGATGTCCTGATTAAAAAGGTGAAGCCGTCACACACACAGGAAGATTAGATATTTCAGAGTGTTTTACAGCCACTCTAGGACAGTGACCGTCATTCAAACAGTGACAGTTACTGTGGAATATTCATTTTCCTGGTGTGAAGCAGGCGGCGCCGCAACAGAGTCATAATACACAAACCTGGACTGTGTTGATGTGGTTTATAATTCATGAGGGAGACATGTGTGTTTCCACTGAGGAGACACAATAAGTGTAGATCAAGACTAAAGGAGACTGAGGGATGTTAGGATTCAGGCTTTATTGATAATAATAAAAAACATATGGCACATGTGTAAATATACTTATAATTCAAGACGTTGGAAACTTAAACAAATCCAGAAAATGCCAGAGGCAAGTTCATAAAACAAGGCAGGGTCAATAACATGACATTACAATTTTTGTATTAACCCATGACTTGCTTCCGCTCGTCCGCCTGTCGTATTTGTTCGAGCGGAGCAGCACAGGTCATTGAGCGTGGCATGAGGCCCGAAGGAAACAGCAACAGTCGACTAACCAGGCGGGAGCGAGATACCGACCCCACAGGTTACTGGCACTGAGCCGGAAAACGCCTCACAAAACATCACACCGACTGTTTGCACATCTGCGTTCTCACTCGTGTGTGTGTTTCATACACTTGCACGCTAAAAGGAACACCAATGACAGGGAGAGCATTTCAGGAGAGCTTGAAATAGAATCGTGGAGTGTTATGAGAATCAGAGCTGGCACGGCCGTGCAACCTTAAGGGGATGGTGAGCGATGTGTGTGTGCGTGGTTGTGCCGGCGTCGCTATTATTCATAGTGAGATGGACATGGTGTGAGTGGTTTTAAGGTCAAAGAAGACCGTTAAAGGTGAATCTGATCGACCCAGGGTCAAATCACTTCAGGCTGTCTGACAGAACAAGTTGCTGAGTGAAATGAAGTTTTCAGGAACCTGAATTGTTTGGTTTTTACGCTTGTTTTATCCTGCTGATTTGTTGGAGATGAAGACGGAGCCGAACAGAGACACAAGACGGGAGAGAAGAGTTAGAGACAGATGTCTGCTGTCCCCGCTGTGTCTCTCCTTGTCTGTGTCCATCATGCCAGCGCTCTGCTGTGGTTGCTCACAACTTGTACTTCATCCATTATTCACAGCTTCACATTGACTGAGAGCGGCAGACTTATCGCTGCCCAGCCAGAGAGATGGAGAGGTGAGGGGGACCAGAAAGAGGGGCGCACAGACAAACACACTAACATACTGTGTGTGTGTGTGTGTGTGTGTGTGTGTGTGTGTGTGTGTGTGTGTGTGTGTGTGTGTGTGTGTGTGCGTGTATAGTGTGTGTGTGTATAGTGTGTGTGTGTGTAGAGTGCACAGAGTTGGCCTCGTTGTGCATCCTGCAGAGAGCCAGGTGTCCTGATGTGTGATTCACAATAATCTGCTGCTTTTCCTGTGGAGCATACCCATTTAAAATCACACACACACACACACTCATTGCTCCTTTCTGTGAACTGAAAAATGAGCAGGGGCATTTCCTTCCCACTGCTCCCAGTATGCAGTGATAGTGGAAAGCCTGCGGGGGCTCAGCCTCTGGCGTCAGACTCCGGCGGGCAGTTTGACGCGGCACATTACGCCCCTGAGGACAAGCGTGGGGATGTGGCAAAAATGTGAGAGCTTCTGCAGAGAAGTGTTGACATTTTAACTAATTTTGAGTTTTAAGTGCTCATATATATTATATCTATAGTGCACCGAATACACTGTTAAAGCTGTGAAAGACCTGCCAAAGACGAACCTGACTCATTATAATAAAATATTACCTCAATTCATAGGAAGCCTGCAGGGATGAAAGTTATTTCACTAAAACGTAGCCTTTAAATAATGATATAATGAGCAGTAAAGAAGATAATCGAGCTTGTCTTCACTTTCACCTAAATCACATTATTAAAAAAAGCCTCTCCTCTTCTTGGAAGAACATTAAGTCTATTCATTTCTGTAGCTAATAGTCATGTACCTGGAATAACTGTGTAGGTTCAGATATGACTTCGGTCATTAAGATAATGTTTGTAATTTAGGTTTGGACCATACATCACTAGACATTCTTTCATTTTAACATAGGAGTGTTTGTTTTATTGTAAAATCTGTGAAATACAATAGCACATTGAGAGCAAACCTCCGCCAATTCCCAACAGCAGGCTGGTAATCTTAGTGTATCTGCAAACCTGCATAGAATTAGAATGTAGTATGACAATTGGACAAATCCAGAGTTTCTAGTCAAGTAATATATCACAGTCTGAAGACCCTACTGTGTTTACTCTGGTACAGAGTCTGTGAAAGGGTTAGAATATGTTTAGATACTTTTAAGAACCGAGGTAGTTGCAGATTTAAATTCCATCCGGTTTCCGTCAAAACAACAGTGAATTGTGTGTATCACCTACAAACACACACTCTGGGTTTGTTAGTCTCGCTTTGTTTCAGCCTCCCTGTGAAAACAACAGAAGGTTGCAGAACTTAAAAAAAGCTCATGAGAGTTTAAAAAAAAAGGCAAAAAATAAAACCATGAAATCGCTCTGCAAGTGTTTTAAACTTATGGAGAGGAACACATGAGGACAGCAGGACTCCTGTGCCAGATCACCATGAGGCAGAGGGAGCTCGGTGGAAAACGCAGGAGATAATGATATAAATATTGGACATTAGGGCTCTGAGTGTTGTTCTTTAGCTGCACAACACTTTAATTATGCTGTATTTGCTGTTTGGATTCGTTTTCTGGTCCGGATTGGAACTCCAGACACGTGAAAGTTATAACACAAGAAGCTTTCTTTGGCTCCATGCGATGTGTGTGTGGTTCTGGGATACAAATCAAATCCAGGTTTGTTTTTATGGTGTCAGATTTAAGTTGTTGAGACTCGTACCAGTTGTTGATTTGCGTTGGTCAAAATCCCAGGTCGGGTTTGTAATTTATGGCTTTTATGTAATGGTGAGGTTTCACAACTGAGATTTCAACAGAACCACAGTATATCAACAAATGTCAAACCAGGTTATAGGAGACGTTTCCCTCACTGCTCAGAGATGGGGAAGGACCTTCAATAAGGACACTGTGTATTATCTGGAAAAGTGAGTATGCACCTTCTCAGCTTCTATCTGCTTGTGCTTGAGGGACAAGATGTTTAGTGGAAAGAGAAAAACACAAAAAATGTTGACCAGTCACATCTACCTATAGCTACATGGCAGGCAAACGCTGATTTGTGTTGTTGCGTGTCTTTGCTGCAGCTGTGTTAATGATTTAATGAGTCCCTCTGTGTGTGTGTGTGTGTGTGTGTGCAAGCTGAGTGTGTGCACACATGAACTCGCTGGTCTCTGCCAGTGACTCCTTTTGGAATTGCCCACAGTGTATTTCACAGGAAATACAAGTTGTAAAGCTTTAGAGAGTTAAAGTCAGAGTTGGATTTGCTGTGCAGCTTTGTGTGTGGTGTGGGAGAGAGCAAGTGTGTGTGTGTGTATATATGTGTGTGTGTGTTATAGAAAGAAGGAGACAGACAGAGCCAGTGAGCGTAGGCTGTGTGCTTAAACTTGTGAGATTTACATGCAAAGCGCTGGTGCTCCTGCATCTTAACTTGGGGAAGTGAAGGTTGAAATGTACTCAGTGCAAATGCGCTTACGACTGGCGAGGAAACCAATTTCATTTACGAGTGGGAACTCAAAGTAATGTATTCCCACACTCAACCACACTCCATCTTAACGTGTTTGACTTGTTTTCCTGACTAGAGATTTACACCCCGGAATAACCAGGCTCCGATGTGATGAGTTAATTCGTCCGCAGCTTATTTGGCTGATGCACTTTGAGACCGAATTAGATCTCCGTGCCGCACACTTGAATTTATCAGTGAGGTCACTCTGTGATGGCTCGGCTGTTAATAATGTTGTTTGTTTTTTACTGCGTCCATTCAGGTAAACCACTTCAGCGTGTGTCAGAGGTTCCTAGCATGTGAAGCACTCTTCTCCTCAGGGTTAGTGGAGATAAAAGGAAGGTGAAGTGTTTAAATGCGGCTGCAGTGGTTTAAATGAATGTGGGCGTTTATATTTATGCATCGGTTCATTTGTTTAAAAAGAGCGAGTTTGATCCTGATGGAGTTTGAGGTCACTGATGCAAGTTTGCTTTGTCTCCACATGCGAACTCTAATGAGATCTTTTAACTTGAAATGTGAATTGTGCATGGAGATATGACCTTAAAAAGAAGGGCATCTGATGCCTAAAAGAGCAAAGCTGGGGAATCTTTGTTGTCTAATCTCCTCAATCAGCCTTTACATTATTATATTCAATAGATTAATAACTAAAGTTTTGACAAATTCAAGTCGTCTGATGCTTATTATTGCAAATTATGAAAGAAGAGGCTTCAAATCCAGATATATGTGGGAATCTGAGTTCATATTTAAGTGTGTGTTTCAAATTATAGTGTTGTTAAATGATTTATTTTGCTCACCTTTAATTGCATGTTTTATTTAGTTTGTGCAGCCTCGTCTGCTGCTGTAGAATTATAAGTTTACATGAATGCAAAACTCATTGATGCTGCCTGGATTGTGTGGTTAGAAGGAACTGACCACTTCCCCCCTCATATGAAGTGGTGTCAGACTTTAGGGAGCCCACTGTATATATCTATTTTATCAGTTAATTTGAGAGGGTACTCCAAGTATCTCTTTTATTTTGTGCTACGATTTACTCCAAGTCTTAAACATCTGTAATTAGAAACCCGTCGAAGCTGAATCCAAACATCTCTCCTCACTGTATCTTTTAGGGCTTAGCCTTGATTTGGAAACCAGGATGCAGAGAACAGATGTGAGTCGGTCCAGCCTCACTGTGACTGCATCTAATCTCATTGTCCACATTGGAGATCATGTAGCAGCTCAGGTTGCAGCCAGACATAGGTGGAGTTAATTGCAGTAAGCCAGCGTGAAGTCTCACATGAGCAATTAATTTGTGTGCCCTCACTCTGGTTGAGCATCGTGGGACTTCTCCCTTCAGCTCCCAGAGATTTTTTTCCCCGTTAAGACCGTTTCTCTGTCCATCCAAGTGACAGATTGTTCATATGGAACCCAGCATCCCGACCATACGCTGAAAAACCCACCATTTATGATTAATGAAAAGTGATATCCAGGAAAATAAATAGCAGCTGCTAGTTGAAGGGATTGAATTTAGCTTTGCCTGACATGAGGAGTGGGAGGTGTTAGAATTATGGTCTTTGATTTTGTTGCCAAAACAAAAACATAGGAAACTGCACCTTTGTGTCCACAGCACTGTAAAAAGACATATTCTCTATCTCAGATTTAAACTGCTGTATTAGTGACTTTCTCAACAGATTAATAACGACTTTATTGTCTCGTTTGTTCAGTATGATTTAAATGTATAATATAAAAGTTGTAATGTCATTATTTAGCTGCATACCATACCAAGTACAAAGCAAGAATGTGAATTCCATCACGATGCCTCTGGTCATGTACATGAACGCAAGGCTAAATAGCAAGTTTACGTCTAAGAGAGATCGTACTGTGGCTTCCTGGTTCAGTTTAGTTTATGGAGCATTCAGCTCAACTGAACTTTTGTTTGTCTTTTCCCCTTTCACTCTATTGTCTTTTAACCCCGTCTCCACATCAATATATGAGGCAGATAAGTAAACAAGACAGTTATTAGGCAATAATCGTGTGATGTCTGCAGGAGTCGGCTTATTTTCAAGATAAAACTCCTGAAAAATATCTGGAATAATATATATGCTAATATACAATAAGTAAACCTCAGTATTTATTGGTGATTCTACATTTGCAAACGCTTAAACCCACGCACAAATACCATTTTATCCCAACGCTGCAGCAAAATAAGAGTCATGGTGGAGGAAGAAGGTTTAAAGGAAATGGTAGAAGAAGATGGAGGGACAAATAGAAACAATTAGAGAGAAATAAAGAGCACTCCCATGAAGTTGAGCAGCGTCCATCAAGAGCCCAGCATTAAAACATTATAACAATTTCAAACTTCCCATACGGGACACGGGAGTAACAAGCGCTACTCGTTAATGTTTACTTGCTTATTTTGTCGGCTTGAATAGAAATTTTCCTGAATCACTTGTCGGAGCAATTTAAATTGCATTTTCATTTGCTCCTGGCTTTCACTAGTTAATGAAACTAACTTGGGTCTTGTATTGAACTGGGAACAAAACTCTGTGTGCATTTATTTTCCCCTCGTCCAACTTAGTAAAGATTAGTTAATAGAAACATACATTTATTTGTAGTTGTTTCTTAGACTTAACCTTATTAGTGCAACACAGTTAAGTGTCCTCAGCTCAATTTCTACTTTGCAATCAAATGCTCAAAAGACAAACAGCATTTTCGGGAATTTTCGCACAAATAATATTTATAACACACATTCTTTTACACTGATAACATATTGTATTTGTAACTGAGATTTATAGCATTTTCTTGACTTATTGCTTAACATCCAAATATTTTTCTTCGCTGGTTCCAACAATGTGGACATTGATTGATGCTCGAAGGCTTTTAAGGTTATGGAGTCTGTTTTTAATGTCCACACCCACTGCCCTGTGAGCTCATTGATCTGTATACCTGTCCTGTACCCTCCACACGTCAGGGAGATGAGTCCTCACTTTTATTGCTGAAGATGTGTCAAACAGGACAGTTACAATGAACATGTATTTTTACAGATCCTATCTTCTAAAAAAGAAAACACAAACATTACATCCTTTCGTTGAAGGTGTTAAACCCCGGTGGGAGATGGAGCGAGTGAGCTGTGGTAGCGCAATTCATCCAATAAAAGCTCTCGGTGCTTTTTAGCTGAATTGTGATGCTGGTGCAGATATTGAAAGTGAGATGAGTGTGTCTCCGAAATGAAGTTTAATGCTACAGATTGAGGCGGGGAGTGTGTTATTGCTTTGTTGCTTGCCTCCTTCCAGAGTAATCTGTTTAGGCGCTGACACTTGATCTAATCAGCTGCCTCGTAGTCGGATGGAGACGAGAACATTTACTTCTGTGTGGGGACAGCGGTGTGAATCACGGCAGTGGGAGGTTGTGGGGGTAAACGTGTAGAAAAGGTAGATTTACACACATTAACACAAACAAACATGGATTCACAGACGTGTAAATGTGCACACGGGCACTCAAATGCACAATCACGTGCACTCTCCCCCATTCGAAGTGTCAATTAAACTTGGAATTGCTGCATCTGTCCCTACAGGCGCTGTGGCAGGATTAATTTATGTGCATTATATCTGATGCTGCTAACTTGAAGGACATTGGCATAAAAATTTAACTCAACAGTTCAATCATGATCTTGTAAAGCAGCTGATAATCAAGTTCCCCTCACTCAATTGTTCTAAAAGTCACTCAAATGCTCTTGAGGCAATGGTTGTACAAGGATAAGGAGCATTAGGGGTTTACAAAGACACAATTACAAGTCTCTCAGTAACCACTGATGTGGTGTTTACACTCCTGAAGGTATGAACCAAGCTTCACATCATTGTTTTCATTTGATCACATTGTAATTTAGGGACTAAATAATTTTATCTGACATGCGTACGTCCTGTCGTCATCACCTACGTGGGCTGCGTCTACCGATCCTGACATTGATTGGTTTGTAGACGGCGTCTGACGTGGGCGTGTGGTCAGTCGGGTGGGGTAGTAGTCTTCCTGTTTGAATGGAGAAATTGAATGAAGCTGTAATTTGTTTGCCATAGCAATATCATTATGGTATTATTACCAGCATCAGCACTTTCAGGCGCAGTACTCCACAGTACTGCAGTACTCCACAGCACTCCAGTACTCCACAGCACTACAGTACTCCACAGTACTCCAGTACTCCACAGCACTCCAGTACTCCACAGCACTCCAGTACTCCACAGTACTGCAGTACTCCACAGTACTCCAGTACTCCACAGCACTACAGTACTCCACCCTCGTTCAAATGCACCAAATGAACGTCCTTGTGGTTCAAACATTATATCGTCCGAGGTGAAGACTGCAGCTGCTTCCTGTTCTTTTTCTTCTTCTATTGTTTAATGCTGTCTCTACTTCCTGTGATTGGTCCAAACGTCCAAACTATGGTCCGAGCAACCTTTTACATCTGATATTTTCATTTAGACTAAACTGAAAAGTGTGAAAGTTTGAACCAAACAAGGTGTAAAGGATGTGTGACTTTGATAGACTTCAAGAAAGCTTATTGAATTTGCTGGGTCCTATTGCACATTTCAAAGTAATTGTACAATTGTTGTCATGTACAGTTTGTGTAAGTGGCACCTGCTTTCTGGAGGGATTCATCCTGCCTGTACCCTTCTGATCACTGATAAGCTCTGACATTGATTTATTGCTGATCATTTAGTTCAGCAAGACAGTTCCCTGGTATGAAAATGGAATTTCGTACAGTTTCCACCGTTAGTGAATTCTGGGTCATTAATCATTCATTGATAATGCTGTGAAATCCTGACAGAATTAGCATTCGCCCTTCTTCCTGGAGAGCGGAGCTTTATCCCTCCTGCTCATCCCCAAGACGTCACGGTGTCACGGACATCCGCGTGTCAGCACTTCTGGATGTTGGCTTGATGGAAAAATTAGCGGTAGCGTTATATTGTGTTGTCAAGTACAGTCTTCATTTTCCTCCTTTTTCGGTGGATCTTTGTTCCACGTTTTGTCAGAGTTGTACTTTGAGCAGATTTAGTGCTGAGAGGAAGACAGAGAAGGATTAATGAAGGCGTAAGTTCAGGATTATGAAATTTCCCATTTCTTGGTGGATTTGAAGAAACTAACAGTCAAGTACAGACGACACCTTCTGTGTGGAAATGGTTATTTTTTATTGTTCTCTACAGATAATTGCAGTATATTATATTCATTACTTTAAGTCATAATCCTATTTATTCCCTCATCCCTCAGTTGTTCAAATTTCATTCCATATGTTGTACTAAAGGCCTGTAAAGCTTATGCTTACTTTTGAAGTTTTACTTTTTAATTTGGATCCATTCATCCATCCATCTATCCATCTATCAATCTTGGATCAATCTTTATATATTCTGTATACTTGGATACTTTTTCTTCGACACTCGTCTGTTTATCCTGTTTTATTTCACTTGCTCTTTACATTTAGTTTATGATCTGGATGCTGATCTTTGGAAAACACTGGATTCTGCTACCTGTAGCCATCAGTCCTCAGGTCATCTGCGCTCGGTCCTGACCACTCCTGCTCTTATCTGAATTGTCATCTCCTCAAGAAATACTTCACGTCCCTCGCTCCCAGCTGAATTACATCCCCATCTCTCATATCTGCCCCCCTCGACTCGCTTCACTCGGCTCTTATCGTTAAGTAGAAATAAATCCTTTCTACCTGTCCCTTCAGCCCTTATTCCCTCTCCTTGCACTTGTCTGTCATACAAAACCATCCGTTGGTCAAAGCAAGACTTTTACAAATCTCCTTGGAGCTAATTATTATTTCAATCAATTTTTATACATCTATTTAACTGGGAAATGCAGGAGGGGACGAAAACACATCCAAACTTAAAAAGCTTGGTTTGTTGTTGCAATGACCTGGTTTGTCTGGGATTATCCAAACAAAGAATATTTCAGACCGTAGGCAACAATCATTGGTTCCCACAGCAAATACTCACCATGGATACAGGTCTCACAACTGCTGTGCAAACACCACACAGCTCGCTGGTTGTGATAAGCTGCATTCCAGTTCAGTGGCTGCATCCAAGAAAAGCAGCCTCCTGTTATTTACCAAATACAGAGAACACATCACAGGAGTCAGGCCAATGGAAAGTTTGCTGCAGGATGCAAAGAAGTGGTGCCCGATTCGTATGGATTTTTTGGAACCAATGATGATGCCGATATTTGGCTGATATATAGAAATAGCAGTAATTCCCAAAATGCCAAAGAAATGCATCTGAGGTTTGATATTTTACAATTTAAGCATAAACTTTAGTATAAATAACTATAAATAAAAAGAAAACAAAAAAATATAACCAATTATATCGCACAATTGATTTAAATTTAATGAATGGCTTTATTAAGAGAAGTTGTGATTTTATAAAAGCCAAATATCAGCATCTCTGCTCCCCTTTCCTCCCCCTACTGTCTTATGTCCTCTCCTCTTCCCCCGGTATCTCCTCACTACCTTTTCTTTCTCTTCACTCAGCTCATATCCCTCCCTTCCACCCTCAGGCTCTGATTCAGTCCAATCCGAGCATTGATTTTCCAAAGAGCTATCGAAGTTGTCAAGGCCAGGCAGAAGTGCTCTTGCCGGGCACAAGTTATGAACGTTATTAAAAAAGATGCTTTGGGAAGGTGGGCGCCAAGAATCGAATGACGGATAAGCTGCAAACACGTGTAGCTTTCTTCAACTTTGACTTTGCATGCATAGTTTATGTTGGTGCTTGAAGCAAATGATCAGCTTTATTACTGGTTAATTGTTAAATCTATAAAACCTGAAGAAAAATAGCAAGACTTTTGATTACGTTGTTTGTGTGGATGAACTAATATGTCACTCAGGGTGTGTGTGAAGGGGGGAAGTACTGTACCTCCGCATTGTCCTCTGGAGGCAGAGGCAGGGCTGATGGATTTAATATCATGGCTGCTAGCGATCAGCTCGGGGCTGCACTCGACGTCCATATGCATTCAAGAGAGCAGGACTGAGCAGAATTGAACTTCCTCTCTCAAGATGGAGAGCTGCGGTCACAGGAGTGGCTGCAGTTATTTGTGATGTGTGTGTGTGTGTGTGTGTAGGTATGTTGATGGAGGCCGTAGCTAAGCTGTGCAGTCATTCATCCTTCCAGCCAGTCTGCCTGCTAAGCCCCTGTATTCATCTGATGCTTTTTACATCCAGCTGGGTCAGACCTTCCCTGCTCAGCCCTGCCACTGACAATCTGTCCTGCAGCTCACCAACAGGCCAGATAAACTGCTGCAGAGGCCGGAACACACACACATACATGTGCTTTTAGAGAGCCTAGCACAGATACACAGAAATCTGGCAAAGTCCGGAAAAACTTACTAATCCGTGGCCTGGAAAAGTGGAAATTGGCAGAATTTATGAATTTTCTGTACTGAACTGCATACTGAGTTGTGAGGAAGGTTTTATATTGGGCAAGAAATCAAAGAAAATGGCAAGAAGGGTCGACAAGGTTATCGGTTCTAGTCAACAAACTCTCCAAAGTATTGGATTGTATATAAAGATGGACGATCCATCCAGGGGGCGATTGAGACGCTTCACCTGGGGGAGCCGTCATGTCGTCCATCTTTACAGTGTATTGTGACAACATCTATATTATTTACAGAGCCACCAAAAGTCACGTCAGGAAAACATAGGACATTTTAAGTTTTAAAAGTCTCGTTACAGTAGGAAGAGCAAACAAGAGATGAAACTATAAGTCTACTAAGATAAAACTTAATTTTAAGCCAAACTGCAAAAAGTTCAACTCCTACAATGTAAATACTGAATTCCACAATCACAACTTCTAAACTGAATGTGAGTAGAATTAGATTTCAACTCTTAACGAGTACGCGGCAGTACTCTAACAGATTAAGAGAAAACTGAATCCATAAAGACTTCAGTAAGTTCATCTGCTGTGTGACTCTTTGTTCCTGAAGGCAAACGGAGGTCACACCTTCATCGCAGCAGTAACAGCGTGAGGCGACGTCAAAAAGCCAAATCCATGTGGAAAGTTTAGTTTGCTTAACAACAGCTAAATGTTCACTCCATTTAGGGGGAGACAACAGACGTAAACTCTCGGGTGTAAAGCCTGTGGAAAAAACAAAAAAAATAAAACATAATCTTCTTTTGTTTGTCTCGGAGCACAGGAGACATTGTTCGGTGGTTGTTAAATTCAGAAGCCGGGGAGAGAAGCTCCTCGAAAATAAATATCAAGAGCTCACACAGAGGGGCTCGGAAAAACGCAGCTGAAAGGAAGGTGGCGGAGAAGGAAGCGTGTTTTGAAGTATCTGTGTGGTCTTTGTTCTCACTCAAATGAAGACTGCTGGTATTTTAATGCTTAGTAGTAGAGTAGAATACTGTTTTTTTTTTTTTTTTTAAATGTGTGATAACTAAGTGGCTCGGGTATTAGGATTTATTTCAAAGTGGCGTGCAGGCTCCATCTTTAAAGGCTACACAGCAGCATTAGCAGACACACTCCGGGCGCTGATGAGTGATTGCTCTCTCTTTTGCTCTTTTCACACACACATCCTCTCATACAGTAAAACACAAGGTTGAAACTCGAGCAGTTTGCAGAAAGCTCTCCCACACCTTCAGCAACAAAAGGAGCCATTCTCTTTCCTTCTCTTCCACTTAGCTGGAGTATTCAGTATCAGCTGAAACTTCAGCCTGTTCCTGAGTTTTTTTTCTAAGTACTAATGCAGGCATATTTATAGCGGAATGCCCTGGGGACGCCAGGCGAGGCCTCTGGCAATGGTAAAACAGCAAATGTACATTTTCATAGGTTATTAGCCATTGATTTTCCCCCGGATTAAGAGGCGTTGTAATGCTAAGCAGTAGAAATTGGAAATGTGTCCCGATATGCTGTTATCAGCTGGCTGGAGAAAGCTGGAGAGAGTCGAGGCAATGCCCAAGACGTATGGGATATGGACTGACACACACAAATCAGCAGGCAGAAATACACACACTTTGCTGCATAGGGCCACACACTCCCAGAAACCCAGGAACCAGAATGAGTGAAATCTAAACAGAGGCAGAGAGAAATATAAATATATAGAGAGGAAGAAAGAGAGAGGCGGATGCCTGTTTAAAAAAAAATCACATCTAATCAGCGTACGAGCAGCCTCTCCAATTAGCTCCCCTTATTATTCCAATCTGTAAGATGGAAGGGAGCACAGCAGAGAGAAATCAAACATCCCCAGGCCAAGCACATTTAACATATCCTCTCAGGATGGCAGGGAAGCAGGCGGCGGGCGGGAAAGGCAAGCAGGCAGGCAGGCAGGCGGGTGGACTGGGAAATTAAACAGGAAGATTTCCAGTGAGAAACACGCTGGCTGTGTTCTGCACCTGCAGCCATCATACTGCAGCGTGATGGAAATTTGACAGAAACAGTTTGGTGTGTGCTTGTTTTATCTTCCCTCGCTAAATGCTGAAAAATATCCACACGCTGGACGACCGCCAAGAAAGTAATGGAGTCTGAGAGGCAGTTATTTTTTTTATTTTTTCAGTCCACTTGGAGTGCACTTGGGTGGGATGACTTGCATCTGTCTGAAGGGAAACTATCAAAAATGATAAGGATTGCACTTAACTTGTAGCCAGTGCTGAGTTCCACTTTTTCAGCTCTGCTTGCACTGTAACTTTACCTCAAAGACGTTTGATTTAAGCCTTTTCCTGCTATTAAAAGTGCGAGACTTGAAATATTACCACTTTCTGTTACAATATATAAATGCAGCTCTTTGAGAGGAATGAAAAATGGCTTGTGGAGGCCGATTCAATGCAGGTGGAGGATAATTGCAGCCTAGATGCAGAACGGGGACTTGTTTCAATAGCCACCGCTGTAATTGCACAGCTCCTTCTGAATCTGAGGATTTGGTACTTTTGAAATTCTTGTAAGAACCTTTTCTGTGAATTAAAGGAAATGCATGGGTATGAAAAATCACATCCATTAATGACCCTAAAATATACCCAGTATTGTATGATGAGGGCCAGAGTGGAAAACAGTAAATGAAGACTTGCACTCAGGGTATTTTGCACTCATGGGGTTTTTGTGCAGTTGCAGCAGGGGGCCTCACATGGTGGTGAAAGTGGGTCTTTAAGAGAACAATTAGTTGTATTTTCATGAACTTAAGCAACAGAAATACCTTTAATAGAAGCCTGGGAAATAATTCAGCTCTGTATGGGGCTTGGATTGTTCCAATGTAAGGAAGATCAGGAGAAAGTGCAGTTTTTTCCTTCCATCACTGGAGTTGTGATGCTCTGAACTCTCCACAGAGGAATAGAAACACAGCAAAGGCCCTAAAGAGAGTGACAGGGCTACCAGTGCAAAGGCCCGAAGGGACAGTTCAACTATATTACATTTTAGACTTTCTTGACTCTTCAGCATTAGCTCTGCACTAAACCTCTTCCTCTTTTACTTTGCAAGACAAACACCTTCTACTGAGACTTTTATTTGTTATATAAATCCACGTGTGTTTCAACAATTGCTGAATTCCACTAGAACTTTTGTATTTCGACGTGATTATTCCCCTGTTTTTTTCACCGTGAGAAAAGAAACCCTGTGACAGATTGATATACAGCCGTGTTGTCTTATTCTTCATTTGATGAAGATTAAAGTAATTTATCACAGTAATATTTTTTTAATTTCCTGCTCTTTTCATGCTGTACACAACTCTGTGTCTCACTAAGGACTGAGCTGATAAAACATTCATGATATCATCTCTGTTGTTGCATCGTGTCACAGAGACGCTCGGTGAATTCCTGCGAAAATATATTCACACATAGAATAAATGCATAGAGTGCACGTGCATGGAATTTGGTAAAGCAACATATTAGAGTATTTATCAAAAGGTGTTTAGATATACAGATGGTTGAATAGCATCTGGAATTTAAACTCTGGTAACAGGGTGTGTGTGTGTTTTGGGCCCCGGACTATTTGTTTGTCTGTACGCTGCATGTGTGTAAGCAAGTGCAGCTGTTTGACCCAGATCTGTGTGTGTTTTTCAAGGTCAGACCGTGTCCACCAAATTAGACAGTCAATAACTTGTGAAAATGCAATGGTCAGTTTTTAGCCTGGAGGCGGAAAATCACATTATTGTTGGAGACACAGAACCGACAACCGGAGTTGTTGTGAGAACATTTAAATCAGTAAAACCAACACTTCCTCGTGGTTTTACTTTTTTTTAAATCTTCGCAAAGTTTCTCTTCATTCTCCGTTGCCGTCTCTCAGTCTCCTAACCGGAGATTTATTTCACATTTGTCTTGAATACATGATGTTTCCGAGTGTCGGCGCTGCAATATCAACCTTATTGAATAATAAATTAGCCTCTCTGTGAAATGCCTTCAGGTTAATAGACATTCAATGAATAAATAACAGGAAAACTCAACACTGAGTTAGAGAACAGGATATTTTTTAGTGATTATTTAGGCCAAATTAATGAATTCTTTTGTGTACTCAAATTGCAGTTGAGTGCACCGGTTGCTTCAGATTTTAATTAATGCACTGGGGTCTTTAATATGGATGTCGGTTGAGCCATATTGTGCTGGCAGCAGTTAAAAGGGAATTACTTCTCTGCTCTGACATTGTCTCTTTTAATTGAATAAATAAAGCTGCTCGCGCTCAAATAGATTTTTTCTTTCTGAGAGTGAATATTAGAGCCAAGCTCGATAATAAAAGGTGAGTTTGATTAGCATTCTCACATAAATAGCTTGAAGAGAAATGAAGGAATATAATGGAGCTCTGTGTTTCCAGTGATGTGCTGCATTCTCTCTGCTTTATATTGTATTCTTTACATAAGGATACAGGGGAAAAAGTCATATTATTGTATATGTTTGTCTGTGTTTTATCTTTAATGTCTTTCACATTTGAACCACGTGTGTCGACTCTTGTTGCTCTTTCCTTCGCGTCCCTCTGTCTGTCTCCACCCGTCGCTGTGGCCACTTCCAGGTGAAGAAGCCCTTCACCCGTCGGCCTCTTCCTGAGTTCCCAAACAGGAGAGCACCCCCATTGTCCCCCCCCCTCAGCCATCATGTTCTTGCGGCCACTCAAACACATAAAAAGCCCAGCGGGTTAAACCGTCAGACGCCACTTCCATTTCCTCCACTTCAATCACCAATCACAGCCCCCCCGATGCTGCCATCTGTCTCCGAGGCAAGGTACGGAGGGAGAGAGTGAAGGGTCGAGTAGATACTCTTCTACCTTTCGGATAGAATTGAAGTCATATTTCACAGCTGGAGACCAAGTCAGGAAATGTTATGTCTGAGAAACAAGAGCAGCTCTCACTTTACAAATGGTCCGGGGGAAACTTATTATTTAAGTGCTACCCCAGTGCTGCTGAGGTGCAGTGATAAGTCAGGCGTTTTACCAACACTCACGAGCACGAGGTTTGTGACATTTCATTTAGCCCGTCACTTTTGATAAAACTTTCCCTCTCAGGCGTCGGAGGCTGAAACTCTGGGATCCCAAGGCTGCAGTTTTTTTTCTTTCTTATCTCACTTTCTGTTGTCGATCAAAAACACTGAAGGTTGAAACACGGTGTCTGCACGTAGACAAACATGCAGATGTGTTTTCAAAGGATTTTGTGTGTTTGTGTTAAATCATCCTCGAGGCATAAAATTGGATCAAATCGCCTTGTTTTAAAAGCAGGATTGTTTTAGTTGTTGACTTATGGTTACTCGTAACATATTTCTCTATGTGGACTAACTGTGCACTAGTAACCTTAAGGCATTTATAAAACATTTTGTAAACACAAAAGTTATTTCTTAACTTATTAATTCTCATTTTGAAAGTCCATCCATATTCAGGCTCAGGGTTCAGTGGGATAATGAGGCTCGTGTCCAAAGAGCAGAAGCCTGATGTCACTTTGTACAAATATTCTCATATCAGAGATTTTCATCTTCCAACACAACAGAAAAGGTTCCGTTCAAGGAGAAATATTCAGGATCCAAAAAGTGAAAACAGGCTTCAAGATTTTCTTCTTGTTTGGTGGGTGTGTCAGAGGTGTTGTCCAATCACCAGTGACATGCACATTAACCCTCCGTATTAAAAAGGCAGTGACATATTGGAATCTAAAGTTTGTACTTATTTAGTTTAGTTTAGTCTAGTTTATCATTTATTAGTGTAGTTAAACTCATTTCATCACAGATTCCTTCCACAAGATCAACAACAATGATCTTCTAAGCTTCAACAGTTCAACGCCTCACTGCACCAAACCAAACTTTCACTTTCAAAGTGTGATGTGTTTCCTTCCATCTCAACTTCCTCCATTAAAGATTTTATAATATCTTATCAACTCCCCCTTTGATATTTAGACAGAGTAATGATTCCGGGCAGGATTGCTCAAAGGCATTTTTCTTTAACTCTCGTGGTCGTGCATACGAATGACCAACACACTACATTTCCCCATCATGTGCTCGGGCCCAGATCCTCTTTCTGCATCAGTCGCACCATTGAACAAATTCCCCCGCTGTTCGGTTCATCCAGTCCTGCTCTGGTAAAGTCCCGGGGTTTGGTCGGATCCTCTCTGAGCCTCCGACTGAGGAAAATAAATCCACTTCCCCCAAGGAAACAGACAGACAGCTCATTTCCTTTGCCCACAAGCCTGCGAGGCCATAGCTCACCGACATGGCTAAAAGGATAGAGAAATAGATTGCCCAACAGCTTGAACACCTGATGAATGACCGCTCAAGCAAAACAACAGGGGACCTCTGCTCTCTCCTGCTGCCTCTGTGCCCCCACCACCACGCTGTTTATCTTCTCCATCATCTTTACAACTCGGGAACACTTTTTTTTTTTGTTCGCTGGGGTGGAGAGCCTGACATCTGGAGTGTCTCCACGCGATGAAGGAGTTTGGAATGAATAAATGTTGGCAGAGGCGATGGGGTTTCTCCTCGGATAACCCGGATTACAAGTCAAAGTAAACGTGTGGTAGCAGCAGTATCTTTACCAGAAACCTTGAGGGAATGGATGTTTAAAATTGGGAACTCACCGCAAAGAATATTTCTTCTTTTAGGCACATGAAGGACAAATAAAGAGTTATCATGTGTAGATTAACTGTGTGCGATGCAGTCAAGTTTATTTATCCAAGGAAGACTTGTAGTTTAGTCAAACTCCGTTTCACCAATCTGTTGTTATTCTGTTTTATTCAGATCCTAATTTTTTATGGCCACTGGAGCAGCAGGGGTTTGAGCTGTCTTGTTAGTAGTAAGACACTAAGTGCCGTGGTAATCCGTCCTGTACTTTTTGTGAAATCCTTCTCACCAACAGAAATAAAAAAACATAACCTTATCGGGTGAAGTAGGATGAAAACCAATCAACAATTTATAAATCACACAAAAGATCACTTGAAACAAACTGTTTATTAAATAATAAATATGAATGAAAAATAATGCAAAGTCCGCTGAAATAATACGTTTTAAAAAAACAATATATGAATCTGCACTGAATCTACTTTCACTCCATCTTTTCTCTGTGGGGAGTTTTCACCTGCTCTCCTCTCCTCACTTTACCTTTTGGTGATTGTGCTGTGCACCAGCAGTTTGAAAAAAAACTGCCCTGAGCAGCAAAAGGTATAGAAAAATAAATGTTCTGCAGTGCACCAAGAATTGATTTGTCTATTTACTGTTGACAAAAAAAAAAAAAAAAAAGCAGCTGCATACCACGTGTGCAGTCTCTGTTATCTGGTGTGATTGTGGAGGTGAGAGGTCACAGGAGGGTTCACGGTGCGGTCGCTGCTCCATCGTCACAGAGCCGTTCAGGACAGTGTTTGAATAACACTGTCAGGGGACGAGGCTCTGCTACTGCAGCTGATGGATGAGAGAGCACGTTTTAAAAGTTAGACTCCGAGTGTGTGTGTGTGTGTGTGTGTGTGTGTGTGTGTGTGTGTGTGTGTGTGTGTGTGTGTGTGGGGCATTGTCCGCTTTCAAACAAATAAGGATCTATAGTGTGACGGTGTCCAGGTGTATGTGGACATTTGTTCTGTGGAGCGTCACTTGTTCCTTTATGACCTTCTACATCATAGCAGTCGTCTTTATAATGGACAGGAGAGATGTTTTATTAAGTGACTAATGAGAGAAGTTTCTAGTTAATGCAGGTGAACATGCTTCTTTGTTCCATAAACAATGTGTTCAGAAGAACCATTTATTGATTTGCCAAATTTAAGGGGTTTTACTTTGTTAATATTAGGTTTATATCATCACTGTTTATAGCATCACATATCGGTTATTATAACATACTGAGAGAGTTTATTGCTGAGATCTAGTAGGATGGCAACAACAATATATACATACATCACACTGTTTAGACCAACATAGTTAAACTCTCACTTTGTTGTAATTATGTGCATAAAGTTTTGTTTTGCAGTTGTTTTTACTCTTATTTCAGGTGAAAAGATGTAGAGTTTAGTTGTTTAGCTATTGTGGCAAAAACACGACTGATCATCTGACTGCTTGTGCGTCTTGTTTTACCCAACTTCATGTTGTGGGATCATTCTTTAATTTAAACACAGTAATGGAATTAAATTAAATCATAATTGAAGCTATAATTGATATAAAAGGTCCTTAATAACGTTCTTTGTTGGCTCCGTCCTTCCTTGTTTCCAAGTTTTGTGGAAATCCGTTCAGTAGTTTTTGCCTCACAACAAACAAACAAACTATTGGAGAGTCGTGAACAGTAACTCTTTTGCAAACAATCGTTCTCAGCGTATCTCAAGTTAAAATCTTAAAATCTATGCATAGAACTATATGTGTAATCTCGAGGGAAATCACTGACACCTTCATTCGATGGTGTGCTGGTCAAATTACTGTGAGTATGAAACTTTCCAGCTCTGATGATTCAGATTCTGACTGTGTTTGCGCCGCTCTCCACCTGTTGGACAACAACAGAAGCATCAAGATGGAGATAAGACTCTGGTATCTTTCACAGTGTGGATTGTTGCTGTTATTTATTGCATCCAGAATCACTTAAAAGTTCTTTAGCAGATAAAAACCAAAGATCTATCGCTGAAGTTTTACTTCTGCTTGCCTTGCAGCTCTTCGGGATACAAATCAAAATCATTCATCAATCCGAAAAACCAAAAGGGCGGTGACCTTTGAGGGGAATGCATCTGTGGCTGCTGCATGAATATCACTGGACAGATGCAGGATTATATCAGGGCTGCTACAGGGAGAAGAAGAATAACTACACTGAGCTTCTCCCTCAGCAGTTCACTGTCTTTATTGTTACATTTTCATTAGCTGTAGGATCTTGGCTCGTGTGATTATGAGGGAAGTTTACGTGAGGGGCTCAAGACGTGAGCCCCTTCATGACATCAGAGTTGCTTAATGCAGGTGCACACTCATCTAAACAGTCATCTTCATTCCCACATACTCCCAGATCTGTCGTTTTGAGTTTCTGCATCACCGCCTCATCACCTCCACCAGCTTTACTCACTGAGAGTTATGAAGCTCATTCCATCTGGAACGGTCCGTCCCACGTTGTCTTCCCCGCAGTTTGTTCTCCTGGAGTTTTTTCTTTGAGAAGAGCACACGATTTATAGAAATAACAAAGTGCTGAAGCCAAGGTGCGCATTAAAAGTTAGAGCAAATATTAGAGACAACGAAACGGCTGCACTGAGCAGACAGAACCAGAAAAATGAATAAACAAACTTTGAATCATCAGTGAAATGATGCAGCAGAAAGAAAGGCTGCTGTGTTAGGGTTGGTGGGCGGGTGTCCACAGTACATCTGCCTTCAATACCGACACTGTTTCACTGTGAGGGAAGTTTTCATTTTCTTCAAGTTCTTATTCATGAAGTTTTTTCTCATTTCTTCGCTAAAACCAACCATTGAACTATTTTAAATCAAATCTCAGGTAAAGTTTTACATTTTATGAACTAAAAGAGCAAAACAACACAATCAGGGAAAGATAACTCAATGTATGCTCATTAAATCAGACATTGCAATCTACTGTATAACTTGGTCGAGTTCCATTAATAACTCGACCAAGTTATCGGTTGGCACAGATACTGTATATAAATATGAGAACTTTTAAAATACCCTGTAACCCAAAACACTGAGTTGACCTGGTGTCACTTAGTTTGAGTAAATCTTCAGTATTACTTTAAATAATCAATTTTCACAGGGTTGAATCCTTTTTTCCTTTTGCATGTCTACAGGTCTACAGACGACAGCTCTATTTATCACATAGAAACTAAATTAATAGTTTTATTAATACATAGTTTTCTTGTGATTTCTCTCAGCTCTTTGCCTGAAGGTTTTTTATGTCCAAGCAGTTACTAATGCCTTGTTCCTCCTACACGGTTTCCATTCACCAGCATATTTTGGATCTCAGCAACAAAGTCCCAGTTCTGAGCCAAATTGATAGACGGGGATCTTCAAAGACACGATTCAAAAGGCTCGCTGACACGTCAAGTTCAACATACAGTACAGACCACAGTTTATCCGTGGGTGGACTAACTTGTCATTTATGTGAGTTTATGTTTGTCTCACTAACTCGATCAATTATTAATTGTTTCAGTAATGGACCCAGAGCCTCTGGAATGGCTCCATGTGTCCCTGATTAAAGCAGCCACAACACTCGATACAGTCTCCTGCATCAACATATTGAAATGAGTGCGAGACAGGCTGGAGGAAATGGAAGGATCAGGCAATAAAACTGTGGACAGACCGGGGGGGAAAGCTCACTAGAGACAGAATTGGAGAGAGTGAGTTGCTGAGGAGCAGTTAGCAACAGGAAGACAAACACAGAGAGAGAGACCTAAAGAGGGGAGGAGAGCGACAGCGTGAAAAGGATTGAATTAACAGCTGGCAGAGGTGATGGCTCCATCGGTGCCTCTCCAGGCGTGCTCTCAGAAATGGAGTGGGCTCCACTGTGTTGAGTCCTGCATAATAGTCTCCGGTGCAGTTCTGAAGGTCCTGATTAGCGAGCGCGCAGAGACAGACTCTGGGTAAAGTGTGCGTTGATGAATACAAATCTGCGACGTGGCCTCGGCCTCCGTGGGATTTGTTGAGCGAGCGGATTTAGCGTTCAGGTAATCAGGCAGGTTTATCAGCGGGGCTCTGGGCTCAGGGCGAGACGCATGCGGAGATGCTCAGGCGGTGTCGTCTACTTAAAACGCCCTCGTGGTCAGCAGCACAGTCACTTAGACCCACAGAGGCTGAAATCAAATGTTGAACTGTAAAACACTTTTGCGAATTTGTTGAAAAGCAGAAGAGATTTAAATAAACATGAGCGGTGGGTAGAAGCCACTTAGCTCCAAGTACAAATCAAAGATGTTGTTTTGTCCCTAAAGGACGCCACTGTTTTCCTCTTCTGGCTCGGTCTCCCTGTCCCTCTGTGTGTCCTTGTCTCCACCACTCTGTGTCTCAGTCTTGTTGTCACTTGTCTCTGGTACAAGGGCGATGTGTATGTCTCAGTGTCAGTAGCTGTCTGTAGGACTGTGCGCCCTTTCACAATAAAACTAAGACAAACTTAAGGCAGCCGTTTAAAACCTTTCAGCCAAGTGACCCTTTCACGACTCACTTTTCCTTACAACCCTATGAGATTGTGAAGAAAATCTGTACGTACCCAGCACATAATACTTTTCAAATGTCACTTTTAATTCAAAGAAAGTTTGAAATTTGTTGTCAATGGCCTTTTTCATCACCAAACCATTTTTCCATATTTACTTATTTATTTATCTATCATTGAGTTATTTCTTTCTTTATTTTTAATTTTGGCAGTTTTGGTCCTCAATACTTTTCTGTAAATTAAAGGCTTTAATATCAGCAAACATACATTTGTTTATGAAAGGCTCATATTGGCCAATATTATTGACCAACCCAATTCAAGCTGCAGAAATATTTATTATCCAGCTTCTCTATTAATTCATTAACTTGGCCACAGAGATTTAACTTTCCCCTGGCAGGTATTTAAAGTGTGTGAGTTGAGTATTCATCAAAAGAAGAAGAAGAAATCACTGAATCTTTTAACATTTCTTTCCCTGTTTTCTCTCCTTCGGATCCTGTCTTTCACCTCGAACTCCCCGTGTCTTTGCGTAGCCGCAGCAGTGATGAGGTGACCAGTGCCGAGCCCTTCGGCTGTAATGAGTGAATGTGTGCTGTCGATTACAGCAGATTAGTTCATGTCGCCCCTGAGGCTCATCCAGCCCGGAGCTAATGTCCTGTGTTTATCTTCTGAACACGAGCACATGGGGGAGCTCCCTCTCTCTATGATTCTACCCAAACTGCGCTCGGCCCCGCTTGTAATAACTTTCTTCAAACAAAGAGCTAAATACAAAAAAAAAAGCTGATTGTAATGAACAATACCCCAAAGCTCAGCGTGAACGAGGAACCTCAAAGTATTTTTATTTGAAAGACCTACTTTTCAGGAAACTGTGTCTCTGTACTCATTATTAATGGGCTCTGCTTGTTTTGGCTTTTAACTAAAACCCTTGTAGTTTTTTTTCTGTGGCACGGCTCGACACGTTCTGCATTTTACGACACAAACATTTTACATTATTGATTATCCTGATAATATTTTATCACTACTTTTAAAGGAATTGTCAGAAACTGCTCATCTAGTGCAAATCAACAATTTCCACTCACAGGCTGATTTATGTCAGTCACAGATTCGCGGTGCAATATTCCATCATATTGATATTCCCATAACAATTGTAACATGCCGCCTATTTTTCTAATGATTGCCATCAAAGCTGAACGTGTGAAACAATCCTTTACTCTGTTGGTTAATGGAGTAGGTAGTAAATAAAAAACACCCTTTGTTTCAACTGACAGTGCCTCAGGCAAGGCATCAGCCGGCGGTTACCATCACGTGACGCGGTCAGCTATGCCGATCAATGTTATCGATCAGGTGCAGAATATGAGATTGATCCGACAACGAGGGGGAAACCGAGTGAAATGGCTGTTGAGTGTAATGAAAGTTGCTCTGGTGTGAACTCCAGCAGCGACTGCGATCCGCTCGCTGTTGACAGACTCCCAGGTTTAAGAAAAGCTCGATTACAAGTGAGTCGTCTTTACGAGCGACGGCCCCTGCGACGCTGTGATTTGCCGCTGTGACTTCCTGTGATTCAAGCAGATAGGAACGCGTTTGGGTGATTTGTTTCTCATCATCTCAATACACAGCGCCACTGACACAGGGGTCGATCCGCCACACAGCAAGATAGATGCCTTCATTCCTGAGATGTCAAGAGATATGGACGTGTGTGTGTGTGTGTGCGTGATTGTGTTTTATGCATTAGCAGATAAAACATCCCTCCCGTCCCGTGTAACCTCTGCTGTAATGGTTCTGTAATGAATATCCATAAACCACAGGCAGGAATCTGGACAACACTCAGCAGCCACACAGACACATAAAGGTAAACACTCATATTTATGTGACTGCCCTCACTAAGAGGGGCTGTGCAAACGTGCAGTCACGACACGGATACAAGTTTGGATGCACGGACTTAAAGGTGCAAATGCAAATTTACTTTTTTACTATAAACAGATTCACATACACATGAACAAGCACACACCTCCATCCCAGTTTAATTTCAAAGAAAACACAAATCGGATTTAGACGAAAAGTGTTTACTTACTATAGGATCCGTCACTAAATTGTGCTACAGTTATACAATGTTTTAACAGATGAAAATGTTTTGTCACAATAACAAAAAACAGGCTTTTTGTCCTGCTGCATTTTAGAAAAGTCCAAATATTGCCAGGGTCTTGTGAAGAGCAATGCACTTAATACATCTTTGTGCAACTTTTTTATCTTCTGCACTTTCTGACATTTTACTCCCACCTTGTTGTGATGGATATAAAAAGCTCAAAGATCCTGATTCACTCAGCGGACGGACTTATAAAATAAGTAGAGGCGCAGCGTTTCGGCAGCAGCAGCGAGGCCAAATGGACGACCAAGGTACCGGAGGCCACTGGTTATTGCCTTTGAGTGCTTTCTATTTGGATTTATTTTTATTGAACGCTATATATATGTAATGAATATATAGGATGGAGTTGTCGGGCAAAACAAGGATAATGAGAGAAACTGAGAGAGACGCAGAAAGACTCAAAGTGAAAAGCAGAGGACGGCAAACCTGCAGCAATATGAGGAAAGACAATTAGATCCAGAGACCAAAAAAAAGCATCTTTTATGAATAAAGATCCTTCAAAACCTGGAAAATAGCCTCTCTGTGGGTAATGGTACATTTTTTTGGGAAACTCTCCTTGTTTGAGATGAGACAGAATCCACAGTCAATGTAATTAGACCACGTCAGAGCACACTGACCCGTTGTTCTCGTGTTGCCAAATAATGAGCGTGCAGGGGAAGTCATTGGTCAGTAAATGAGCCTGGGGTCGCCTGTCAAGTCATTAAGTAATCATTAACTAATCTCATTTAATCATGACCTCATCACCCGCCCACCCCCCTCCTCCTAGCCCCCAGACCCCATCCAGTGTTGTGGAGATTGTTTTACTGACATTGAAGGCCCAGATAATTGGTGGGGGGGTTATAAGCTGCGTCTGTTCTCTGCTACATGAAACATGCGGCTTCCTATAACAGTTGAAATGTTTGACAACTTTATTGATTTCCCCCGTGTAAAAGTAGTGAGTGTCTAAATGGGATATAAACATCCACAAAAAAACAATTTGCTTTAGAAAAAGATCAGTTAATAATGAGGCAGCAGTTATATCAAAGTGTTTAAAGTGTAAATTAACTCACTAATAATTCAAAATGATTTGCTCAGTTATAACTAAGATTCACTGTGGGTGAAAGATGGCGGCTCCTCCTCACCCTCGTCTTTCTCCCCTTGTTTCCAATTCGACCATCACATTGTTCCCACTTCTCCCACTTTGCTTTTCCTCCCCAGACGCCACTCTTTTTTGTTCTCTCTGTTTAAGTTCCTTCCCACTCTCCCCGTCTTGCCCATTTTTCCCTCTTTCTTTCTCCTTCCCCTCATCTCATCCGCCTTTGTCAGCAGTCTGGACGGTGTCTGCTGCACTCCTCTTTTTCTTTCTCCTTATAAGGCAGCTTTCATGCACTATCTGTCCATCCCGCCCTCCCCCCTGCTACATCTCAACCCCTCCCACCCTGTTTTCCACTTTCAACCTGCCAGCAGAGGTAGAGGAGTTCTCATCCATCTTCAAGCCAGACCTTGACGTGCCTGGATGTTAGATTAAAAACATATAGCCCAAAAGAAGTGGGCTGCATGCACCTAAAGTGTCCAAGACACATCCCAGAAAATGAACATCATCCATCAAAAGCTTTCTGCGTCCCCGCAAAATCTAGCAGACAAGAGAGTCTGACATCGGCCGTCTTTACAGCCAATTATAATGCGCGAGGTGATGGTAGTTTTTTTAATCAAAACAAAACATAAAGTAGTGTACATCACGCATATGTATGTGAATACAAGAAGAAGCACAAAGTCAGAGACAATAAAAGAGACTAGTCTGATGTTCGGCCTTTAGATTTTCTGCGGCTCCGTCTTCTTCCTCAGAGATAAACCGTATTTGAAGTGACGGCTAATAGAGTAACGCTGCATATGTGTTTGAGAAAGACGGCATTTTCATTCATCCGCACATCAAATCAGATGCGATACATGGACTCTCTGTCTCTGAAGAGGAGCAGTTCTTGTACAGCAAGTTTGTAGCTTAAAGCCACTTCATCAGCAGCCCATTGATCCAAAGGGATTTAGATTTTTGTATTTTTATTTATGTATTTATTCAGTTTTTTTCTGGTTTCTGTTCAAAATGCTGCCTATTGTCTATAGTCTTGATCTAGTGTTGGACAATGTGTCTCACTGCTGTCCACAACACAATGAAGTGCACGATTATGTTTTGTTTATTTCACAAGGCGATGACAACAACTTTATCTTATTTATTCTAAAACTCTCATCTGTAGATTAATGATAATAAATGAGGGAACGCACGATAACGTAGAAAAAACATGTGAGATCAACCTAAAGACACAGATGGAGAACATGTGCAAAAGACTGAGAGAAGGTTTAGCATGAGGTCCAGATGGATGGTGAAAAGGCAAAGTAGGAGCCTGCTGTAATCAATCCTTTCTGCATGTGGACAGTGACAGAAGCCTGGAGAGGTTTATTGACAGCTGACAGGAGGAAGACAACAGGGATTCAGTGTCTTGCTCCAGGGCACTTGAGCAGGACGTATTGGAGGCTGGAATCAAACTCACCTGGTTGTCTCAGTAACCACTCAGCTGTCAGTGAATCCCCTGTGTCTGACACAAATATCTGTTTCGATCCCTGAAGACAGATCTATAAATTATGACCTATTTCTCATGCAGGTTTAAGATATTTTTGATAAAGGATAAGATGTCACGTCTGACTGTCTGTAGTCCCGGTGATCTATTCATGGGAACTCCACAGTGACAGTCTCCCTCGGTTTTCTCTCTCCGCCGCTGTTCCTCAGTATCGATCTGGAATTCCTGGGCCTCCAGATGTCTTTCAGCAGCCATCAGCTCCTCCTGTCATAAAGGAGAAGCTGGACAGATGCCCCCCCCCCCCCCCCCCCCCCCCCCCCCCCCTGTTTCAGTCGTGCTGAAAAATAGAAAAGACACATGACGGCTGAAGGCTGGAGTGTTGTTGTTCTCAGTGTTCCGATCTGGACTGGTGTTTTTATTGATTGACGTTTTGGACGGGGGAGAAAAAGAAATGCTCCTCTTTGTCTTTCTTTTTCTCCATTTCTCCGGCCAACTTAAGTGTTTACAGTGTCAACAGTTTACTTGGAACTGTGCCCCCCCTTTCTCCCTCTCCTCCCACTTGGCTGTGTCTTTCTCTTTGTCTCTCTCTTCACCGCTCTCGAACACATGCAACACCTGCAAGGGCACCTGCAGGACTAATTATGAACCAACAATAAACAATAACGCCCCCCACACCCCCCACCTGCCCACCCACCTACCCTGTTACCCTGCTCCACTCCTGGCTGTATAACAAATTCACTGGCACACCGCTGCCACTATTGTAAATCAATCTGACAGACTCCGAGGTAAGCTGCTGAATACATTCATGCGCCATTTGCTCGCGCTGCAACTTGTACTCAGAGCAGAGTAAACAGGCCGTCCTGTTGTTAGATGTCCACATCCATCTCCGCACTGGACTTTTTAATGTTCCGGGAGGGACCGCAGGTGGGTGGTGGCAGAAGGGTCGGGAGATATTGGAGACTTGGGAGCAGGGGACAGGCGATTTGAGGTGGGGCCCAGTGGCAGGAGATGGTGCAGACAGAATGGCTGTATATATTAAACAGAAGGAAATGGGCTCTCGGGGTGTTGTCCAGATATGAGTGTGGCAGCTGGGGAGGGGCGGGGAGATGACACATTAGCTTTGAGGTACTGAGAAGTTAGACGCCACAGAGCCCGATATTAGGATAGTGATTTGGATCGGGGGTATTGATGATAAAAGTTTTACTATTGCTGTTTGTTGGACACCTTTAATGTTATGGTCAGGAGCAGTGGTGAAAGAGGAATTATATTTGTGCTGCTGCCAGGTGAGCTGTGAAGTCGGTCCCTGGCGCCTCGGAAAGACGGCGAGCGACGGTTGGTTGGTGTCCAGCATGTCTCTCAGCCAAGTCACTCTAAAGGCTCATTTATGCTCATTGTGGAGAAGTGTAGCCAATAGCAAGACGAGCATGTTACCATGCCCACGTAAAGGTTGTTGCAGTGAGTGTTACAACATCACACAAAATCGACATATCTCTTTGTACATTACAACCTTCATGAGGCTTAGGAATCCACAGCAGCTAATAACAATTATTTTTACCATCAAATAAGACACAGAATTTCAAAAATGTTTACACGGCTGTTTTAATTAGTTTGCATGAGTTCACACTTACTTTTAACTTTGTCATCAGTACAAACAAACTCCAGGGAAAAGGTCTTTGAATGTCAAAAACAACGAGGGCATTACTTCTGAAAGATGCACTGCTCTTCAAACTTTATATTTTATTCATTGTACTCTGTTCATGCATAGAGCAAAAAGCAGATACCAGTGGATAGCAGTGTTCCCAGGAGGCACTGTGAGAGGACAGATAAGGTGCAGCTCCCCTGTGTTTGATCCATAAATTCTACATTGGAAAAATAACAGCTGACCTCTCTGCAGACATTGTAAATAGTAGATAACCAATAGTTGCTGATGGTGTTTAGCCAAGGAAACATTGTAATCTTATCATTATAAATACAGCTGTGCTGATTAAGTAAATATATATATATTATTATTCTTTTCAAGTGAAAAATACAACAGCAAGACTCTAATAGGCTATTTTTATTGAGGAGTTTTATTGCAACGTAAAAAAGTTGTAACGTATAATAGATTTTCTTTTTCGGACCTTATACATTTTTGATACCTCCCCCTCCCTGCAGAATGCAGCACTGACCTCCTGAGAAGCATTAATTCTGTACATGACAAGGAATTTTGCGTTGGCTGCAGGTGGCTTGTGGTCACAGACTTAAATCCAGAAGAGTGGAGATAGTGGCCCCTGTGGGGCTGGGCAGCAGTGTGGGGGTGGTGTGCCGTACAATACTGTACTGGAATGTGTTTGTGGAGATTATTAAAGAGCCATATATTTCTGCTGGAGCCCCACAGGGCCTGCTCTTACCGGCTGATCTCCACGCTGGCAGACGGGTAATGAAACAGGCCTTGCTGGAGATTCATCACTGTGGAAAGCCAGGGCGATTCTCTCTCTCTCTCTCTCTCTCTCTCCTTCTCTTCCTCCCACTCTCCTCTCACTGTTTACTTTCTCAAGTTTGTTCTCTCTCTCTCTCTCTCTCTCTCTCTCTCTCCCTCTCCCTCTCTTTCTCTCTCTCTCTCTCTCTCCCTCTCTCTCTCCCTCCCTCCCTCTCTCTCTCAGGTCTGTTGAATGTGCTGCAGTGCATCTGGCTCAAACGAAGCACACATGAACTTGCATCTTGTCGGTTTTCTTTCCCAGCAACATGACTGTGTTCGGCTCGTTGCTGGTTCTGCTCTCTGATCACAGCACGACTAAAACGCTTCCATGACAGTTAGAGATCACAGTGTTTCTGTTTGAAATCAGATCTTATAATCTCATATCAGTGCATCTAACAATAAACTGTAAATACAGATTGACGACAAGCATCCTCTTCATCTAACTGTGCACAGCAAACTGCCACCTTGAGGATGAAGAAGACGTCATTAGGAGCCAGAGTCACTTTCCAGCAAGTTGTCTTAATTGTTTACTACCAAGTCCGTTCAGTTATTGTTGACTTGCATGCAGGTTACAGAGGTAAAGGCAGAGAGTTGAAAGGTACTAGGTTTGGGATGAGATAGAGTTACAACAGAACGCTGAGGCGAGGGAAACGTGTGCCAACACTAAGAATTTGCCTTGGAGTTGTATTTCTCCTCCTCCAATCAGTTCCAGCACAATTTGGATCGAACGTGAAATTTCCAGGCAAGAAAATAAGTTCCATGTATGAAATGGGAATAAGTGATGAGCTCCTGAAAGCGTATCATGTATTCAGGTAAGCACCTCTGTGGAGACCTGGCTTGTTGAAATGAGGATGGAATGAGGTGAATGGATTGGTGGATGTGTAACACTGCGACGGGAAGAGATGTCAGGAGGCTAAAAGCAGAAAACGGCCAATGGGAAACACAGAAATCATTTTCTTTGGCAGGTGTTTATTGGACAGTGTGCCAATAAAGCTCAATAAATTCAATGGAAGTGGAAGAGAGAAGCTGGTGGAGATGACGAGAGTTGATGGAAGAGGAGTTGATATAGATGGAATTGAAAGGGAAAGGGAAAGGGAAAGAGAGACTGTTGCACTACAGGGATCAATTACCAGGAGCTGTGAGTACCATGTGGCTTTATTGCTCTGGGACAGTGTTGGGAGGAAGAGGGAGATTATTAACCGCACAGAAAGACGAAGGAAGTGAAGAAGAAAGAACAAGAGTTTAGAGCGAAGACAGGGAGAGGGAGAGACAAAGAAAACGTGGACGCTCTCCCAGCGCTTCTCCTCCCTCGGCCCTCCGCTCTCTCCAATTCTGCTTGTCTTGCACTTTCAAGCGTGGAGCCCATTAAAGTGGACGGCGGTGTAACTCACCACTGATAATCAACAGAGAGGGAGAGAGCGGGTTCGCAGGGAAAAGACCCCAGGCCTCGTTTATTATGTTAGAATTTTTCTATTGAATCTGACTGTGCTGTAATTTCTCAAAGTGGGGAGGAGGTGCAAGCAGCGTAATTTACACAATGAATAATCAAGACTTGTGTAGACAAGGACAGGGAACGTTTAGTCTGATTTGAATGAGTTCACAGGGGAAATTGGGTTATGGCCACAAGGAATATTGCGAACGGTTTACTATACTGAATTTATGGTCCACAAATATGAGTACAATTAAACAATGGTCCGCTTTTTGATTTCCAATATAATTCCTGGTTTACAATGCAACTGTACAATGGGAAATGGGACATATTTTATATTTGTGCTACAAACAAACAGCCTCTGCAGTTAAAAGAAGGAAAAAAAACTTAATACCAAGAAGAGATAATCCTTATCACAAAAAGTCCTATTCTCTGGCAAATATGTTGCTTATGTGAGCATAGTTTTTCGATAACAGAACGTAGATACATAAACAAGAACAAGCTTTGTATTTGGGAACATTTGTATGATAAAGTTTTATGGATTTAGAGGAGGTCGATGTGGAGATTGGTAAGAAAAGATTCTGATACCAATGTGTCCTCTATTAGATTGGCTATAATTCGTAAAAAAATGTCGTTATCAAACCCTTGTATTTTACAGTTAAACCATGAACTTTATTATAACTACAAATAAAGAGAAAATGCAGGAACAACCCAGTGTATAGAACTTGAATTAATTTGATAGAAAGAAACCCACTTCACATCTTGTTATTTTAGTATTCATAGGATTTGTGCTTATTTTACTTATTATAAGTGAATAAAAGACACTTCTAAAACACTGCACTTTCCATTTCAAGTTGTAACCACTGAATTTTCGCTTGTTGATGGTCTTAAATATTTGATTATGATTACACCTACACCTCCTGATTGACTAATTGATTAATTGACCGATTACTTTAGCACAACCTCTTCTCAGTGGCAGTTTCAGAGCGCAGCCTCGGAGCGCTGTGTTCTCAAAGTACGCCTCTCGCTGCATGTGAAGTGTCGTCGCCCCTGCAGCGAGTGTCAGTGTGTTTGTTCTGTAATCCCCTGCAGCCACGCCACCGGGACAAATCCCCGCACATTTGTCGTACTTAGCAAACAAAGAGGTTTCGAATTCTAGTTATTCACCCGGTGGCTCCACATGCAGCCACTCTCTGTACTGCCTCAGAACTGTGGGTGGTGGAAAACAAACACACCCGTCAGAGTTTCCCCTCACTGATCCTCAACTGGCTGGATGAAGTGAGGTTCTGTCTAATGGCAAACATGACAGTAATGTGGCATTATATTTAAAATAGCTATGACAAGGACAATTACATACATAGTGCCTCCATACCAAGGCTTTGACAGCTGGAGTAAAGACACTTTTCTGACCTAATGTTAAAAACTTTCTCTGTAAATCATTCAAGACTCTTGAACAAAAGTCAAGTTTCTTGATGGGAAAAGTAAGAACCCAAGACACAGAATAGAATAACCCAGAAACCACAGTGAGTCAAATTATACAACATTGATAAATCGTCCAAGCTGCCAATTTAAATCATCTGCAGCATTGAAAGGCTACTGAAGGCCATTAAATGACTTTACTTTTCCCCAAAGAAAAACAAAAAAAACCCAGGGCAGATGGCAGAGGGGAGCCGAGACACAGGAAGAAACAAGAGAGAGCCACCAGAGAGAAGTTTAGAGATGGATGATGATGACGAGGAAAGAGGAAGGGAGGTAATGATTGGAAGACATCCAGAGCCACATGGATGAAAACATGAAAGAGCAGCACAGAGAGAGAAACAGAAAAATTGGGGGGGTAGAGCTGTAAAAGTCTGGAGTAGTCACACAAGGACGGTGAAGAAAAAAGACGAGAAGATGAAGAGATGGACTCCAAGACCGGTGCCGGGGGTCCAGAGGCGGCTGAGGTCAGGATTCGACCCTGTGGTGTCCCATGGTAATTTAAATTAAGTGGGGGTGTGGTGGGTGGAGGGGCAGCAGGGACTGGAGGAAGCAGGCGACACGATAATCAATTTGAAGCTGAATCGGAAACATGAGCCACTCGGGGGGGGCCCTCGTTCCCCCTACCAGGCCTCCAGATGGCCCCAGCCACAACCCTGTGTGGGCGCTGTGCTGTCAGAGCACTGTGTGTGTGTGCGTGTGTGTGAGTGTGTGTGTCTTTTTGTGTGTTTGAGAGACAGTGCCATCTGCCAGGAGTGCAAAGGGAGTTCAGCAGATGTATTTGCTGACACTAGGGGCGCAGTAGGGTATAGACAACATACTGTACACATGTTTGTGTGTGTGGCTCTGTGTGTGCACGCACTTGTGAGGGGGGGAACTCCCACCAGGCTCATTGAAGGAAAGTGACTAAAGACGCTGTGTGTGCAGATTTTGGCAAAAAGGCACAATATGTAACAACGATGGTGAAGACAACAACTCCCATGATCCCACACTGCTTCACGTCCGCATCAAACTAGGCTATTTGTTATTGTTTTGATTGAGAGACCCCTAGTGGCCCAAATTCACAGAGTCGGTGTTTATGTTTGCGGATATATTTTACAGAATGAACAAAGCAGATAAAATGTGTACGTTTGTTAACATCCCTAATACCGATATCGACATCGCGTCCCTATATTTGGATGAGTTGGGCTCCATGCAGGAGACTTAGATGTCAGGTACATTGTTAAATCAGTATTTAACCTTCCTCTCACGTGAAGAGTTCATCTTCATCGTTGCTAAAAGTTTTCAGTTTTTATATAGTAGTTAAATTTAGCCTTAACAAGCCCGAGTAGGTTGTGAGTTCAGTTTTCACTTTAGTGTTTACAAGACAACACAATTTGCTGAAAGTTGAAACTGACAAATAAACGATGTTTTACAGATGTTAAAGCTGAGTTTTACAAGAACGACTTATTTCTCACCTCCGATCCTTTCACAACCGTTTGGGAGAAAAGTGATGTTTTCTGAACAGGTGCTATATTCCAGTGAGTGCTGCTCACATCCAGTCGGGGGGGGGGGCTTCAGTTTGCTGTGTGAGTGAAAGAGGCTGTATATCACCCGTTTTAACGCTTTCTTGATGTGGTGTGTGTCAAGCCGCTGTCAGCCGGGATGAGAGAGTGCAGTGTATAATAGCAAAACTCGTGATATAAAAAGGATGGAGGGGCCAAGTGCTCGATCAGCTTCACGTACATTAAGTCCAGGACTCCGTTTGGTGCTCGCGAAGATAAATGGTCACAGAAAAGGAGATGTTCTCGAGGCACTCAGGCAGAGTGAGGAGAAAAAGTAAAGCCTTAGTCAGACATTATGGTTTAAAATGTCTACCTGTTGTGACCTCTTCTAAACTACCATCTACTCATCCTCCAGCTCTGTCTATTTTACTTCCTTCATTGAATGTTCACTCTTTACGCTCTTGACGCTACTGTCAAACAAAACCACTGAGGTTTCCTCAGCAGAGTTTATACGTTATAACCCAAGGTCTCAGGTCTGCAGGGTTGACAGAGGAGCGTCAGTCCGTCCGTCTGAGGCAGCTCATGACGTTTACAAATCTGATCCCTGAACAAACTGATCCAGGAGATCGAAGGCAGACACGAGGCCTGGAAGTGGGAGCGGGGCGTCGGGATTGAAGGTGTGAGAGGGTTGGAAGTGATGAAAGATGGAGAAAAGTTTGTTGTACGAATTTGTTGGTGGTCGTGTTTTTCTACAGTGCATTTCAGTTGGCTTAACTTCTGTGGCTGTGCGATTCATATTTCTATCAAGCATCTATGTGAATGTTCTGCCTCATGAAGACGGTAACGTAGGAACCAGCCACTAAACAAGTGTTAAGTTTTAATGCTATGCTTTGTTTTTTAAACATTTTAAGGAACATGATTTTACACCAGAATTCACTCTCTGTGTGTTTCTGTACTGCAGAATGTCATAAAAAGAAAAATATATTTTTCAAAAAGCTTGTTAATGCTCCCATACAACTGTCATCAATGAAATTACAAATGGCGTTGAAATGTTGTCATTATGCTAATGTCAGTGCATTCACTTCCTTTCTGAATCTTTCATAATAAAAATGACAGCAGATCAAGTGTGAACTAAAAGGAAAAACTAAGTCAGTAAATGAATGGAAGCATCAACAACTTAACATTTAAGACACACTTTGCTCCTGTGTCTTAAATCACATGTGCGTGGGTTATCTCCAGGTGCTCCGACCTCCTCCCACAGACCAGAGACCTGCAGGTTAGGTTAATTAAAGACTCTCTACTGCCTGTGGGAGTGAATTTGAGACTAAATGCTCGTCCAATGTCTCTTTACATCTTTGCCTGTGTCTTCTATGTTTGTGACACTGCTTTTTCATTCAGAGACATTTGTTTTCTTTTTGGGTTTTCCATTTTTGCATCTGTGGCGTGTTAGAAAAGTCATCAATGATTGATTTCAACCATTTATGCAAAACAAATACTTTGTAATTGTTAATACTCTCTTTTTTTTGTATAGCTTCATATTTACATTAGATTAAATGTAGCTCAGATGGAGTTCCTTTTATTCTGCACGCTACCACAGTGTTTGCTGAAAGGGAAGTGTGTACCAAGGGAGGCGGGACAAACTGAGAGCGGAGTGGGGGGCAAGTGAAGGGAAGCAGAGCAGCTGCAGGGAACATGTGAAAGTGAGGTGAAACGGTTGCAGGACAACAAAGGGAAGTAGAGAAATGAAATGGATGAGTGAGCCAGCCGAGGTTTCCCCTCAGGGGCCGATAGAGGTTCTGGAAAACATTCATCTGGAGGAATCTCCTCCTCTTTAGCAGAACTAACAGCATCGTCTCTGTCGCCAATTAACACGTCACTGGACCAATCACCTCTCCCCACACACTCGTGTTTCTACGTCCCTTTTAAATCCTCTTTCTCCTCCCTTCCCTTGATGTGTTGAATCGTATTAACGCCGTTTTCTGGGCACAACACAACAGCCAATCACTCTACTCCGCATCCCCCACCGGCAGTCCCCCATTTAAATTGTGCTTGTTAGACTGAGGGGGAAAAAATATATATATTTTTGCCTCATTTTCTCCAAAAAGCAGGATGGAGATGAAGTCTATTGAAAAGTTAATTAATAGCGGATTGAGGAGAACCCTGGCAATTAGTGGAGGCTGACAGATGAGACCCTGCACTGGAGACAGTGATGACTGCAGGAGCTACACACACACACACACACACACACACACACACACACACACACACACACACACACACACACACACGTCTGCCGGGTTAGCCTACAGCAGTGGTTTTCAAACGTTTCTGCCCAAGGCTCAACTGTATTCTTATTCATACAAATCCCCTGTTATCGTCTGTTTTTTCCTGTATTTCTCTTCTTTTTTTTTAAGTTGCTCTCCTTCACACTGGCCGTCAATCAAGGTCTTCGACGTGTGTCACACACTAATCATTCCCACCATCTGACAACTCCTCCTCTTGTCTGTAGGTGAGCCTGCGGTGGCGAGAGAGAACAACTGTCTGAACGCTGCCAAGGCCTGCAACCTGAACGACACGTGCAAGAAGTACCGCTCGTCCTACATCAGCCCCTGCACCAGCCGCGTCTCCACCGCCGAGGTCTGCAACAAGAGGAAGTGTCACAAGGCCCTGCGGCAGTTCTTTGACAAGGCAAGGCTCATCTGACACAAGCTCATCAAAAAAAACCAAAGAAACACGGAGCAGAAAGAACACACGCTGGAGGTTTTACAAACCACTGATGTGTGATAAAAGCTGAACGTATAAATCACAAAGGACCCGCTTCAGAGGGGAGAATGATTTGAAGTGGTAACATTGAAGGGGTTGTCAAAATCACAATAAATAATCATGCAGGCCTTTTTGTTCTGGGTTGGATTCTCCAGCATTTAACTTTGACATTGATTCCGTCATCAAACACAAAAGATGTTTTCCCTCTCGGCGTCGTTTCATAAAAACTGATGTGAAACAGTGTAATTGCAACGCAGCTCCTGTGATGTCCCCCTTTGGAATATCTTTACTGGGACCACTTCAAGTCCATAATAATACAAATAAATAGAAAACTAGAAAGAACACGCAGCTTTGTTAATGTGAGTGAATCTATGTGGGTACAGCTCTGAAGCTTTGAGTGTCTTTGTGTTGGAGATAAAACTATGATGACATTCTTCTGTTGTCGCCCGACTGAAGAGTAGAGGCAAACTGAGATCGATTGTTCAAGTATAAAACTTCTAATACCGATTTATCAGCCAACATCTCTATAAAACATTTGTAGTGTACCCTTATTTCAAAGAAATGTAATTTAGGCTCAATATTGTACAGTTTATCATTAACAACTATTGTACATCCAAATATATAGAACTTGAAAGAAGAAAATAAACTTAGTTTTTGTCAATGTTAAAAATATAAACATAAATGCACAGCTTTTCTGGTTTGTTTATTCTGTAAAATAATATTTTTCACACAAACGCATATCGGCAAAGATAATGGATGATTCCATATCGGCAATAATATCGTCCAGCTGATAAAGATTCAAGCTGTATTCAAACATTTACATTTTCTAGCAGCAGCATGATCAGATTGTCTGAAGTAAACAAAGGGAATGGGGAGGTACAATATAAACTATGGGTAATTAAATACACAAAAATTCAAAATAAAACCCCAAAGAATCCACAGAGGGAATGCGATCCAAAGATTAAAAAGAAAATCAAAAATCTTTCATGTTACATCACAGTTAATGTTTTGAATCTTCTGCCGAACAGGTTCCACCTAAGCACAGCTATGGCATGTTGTACTGCTCGTGTCCGGTCAGCGACCAGACGGCCTGCTCCGAGCGCAGGCGTCAGACCATCGTCCCCGTCTGCTCGTACGAGGAGAAGCAGAAACCCAACTGTCTGGAGCTGCAGGTCTCGTGCAAGACCAACTACATCTGCAGGTAGGAAACAACAAGCCCCACACACCCATAAAACTGTAGGAATACATTTTTATAACTTTATTAGACAGTAAAAGAAAGATTTGAGGTGAATTAAGGGTAAAAACAGATGATAAATGTCGTGCAACCAAGACCTCTGACACAAATCTGTGTTGTATAATGTGTCATAAACACTGTCACCACATCTGGATACTCCACAGTCTCCTTCCCATGCAGCACGTGAACAGTATTAATGGTAATGTTCAGAGCAGCATTAACACTGCAGCTACTGCATAGTTCTGGTTGGACACACACACACACACACAAGTGTTGTACTCAATCCACTCTTTGCCTTGTTGGGAGATGAAGGAGCAGGTCATTGCTGCTTTCACAGTTTTTCCAAAAGTCTAAAAGCCTACGTCAAAGGTTGCTGTGGTCGTTTTTAACAGACTTCAGTGTTTGTCTGTCAGTCACAAACATAAAACCCCTCACTCTCAAGTATATGCACTGACTAATCACAGCAGGCTGGTGCAGAGCCGTGCGCAGTGAGAGTTGTCAGCAGCAGCCACTCGACTCCACCTGACATATGGCGAGGGAGCTTGTGGTAAAAGCAAGGCTGTAATCTATCTGTGCTAACTGACAAATGGACTGGGAGGAGGCGGTGCTGCACGGAGACCTGTTGTTCAGCCTTGAGCGTATGGCTGATGTATAGAGTGCACTACGGGAAAAGAAAAACGACAGAGACACAGGGAGGGACAGAAACTTGTAGCGTGAATTTACCGCCGTTGCTGTTAAGTGGCGACAGAGAGGGTGAGGAGAGGAGAGGGAGGGAAACCTGAGGCCACAGAGCAAATGGAGCTCATTTATGATGCTTAATGCTTCCATTTAATCCCAGAGAGACACACACACACACACACACACACACACACACACACACACACACACACACACTTTACCATTGGCCAAAACCTTTTCAAAAGAGATAGCATACCTCCACCAATACTGATTGGCCACTTTATAACCATATTGCAAATAGATGTATTGAGATTATGTTTTTTTTAATTGAATCTGTTCTTGAGAAATTCAGATTTTAAAGAAAGTGTAAAAAAAAAGAAAAAGATCCTGTATCTGCTCCCTTAATTGAATCTGCTCCAAAAGTTAATGAGTTTCTCACCCTTCCCCCAGGTTTCAATAAATTAGGTCCAAACGAACAAAGTAAGATCCAGATTATATAAACATGTAGATGAAGACTTGTAGATGAAGATTTAGAGTCCGAACATGATGTTAGAAGGTCCTGCTTTGTGTCAGAGAGTCACTACATCACACTCAATATCTCCTCAAACGGTGGATTTCTCAGGAACCCGAAGCCCATTTCAATTTCACATGCCGCTGCACCTGTGGCAAAGAGTAAACAAACATTTGCGAAGGCAGTAAATGAAATGGAGCAGACTTGGTGCAGAATTGCCTTCAGCCTCATTCACTCCAGGATATAAAGCAGCCACAGCGAACGTAAGAGGGTCATCTTACTCCGCTGAAGACGACCATTAAGGAGCCTAATTACATTGAGAGCAATGACTTCCAGCACACGCTCGGTCGGACCGGGCATTTCGATGCACATTCGAGTCACATCGGCTTCCTGAATCCCCTCGTACAGAATCTGTTGGAGCTCTAATCGTGTTTGGCTCTGACATATTTTGGGATTTGTTGCAGGTCACGACTGGCTGACTTCTTTGTCAACTGCCAGCCGGAGCCTCGCTCGCTGTCAGGCTGTCTGAAGGAGAACTACGCAGACTGCCTCCTCTCATACTCGGGTCTGATTGGTGAGTTCACACGGACACTTGATCATTATGGCTCAGCTTTGTCTCTTTCTCTTTACTCCCGGTCTCTGTGGATTGTAGTTCATTTTCTTTTATTTGCATATTTAAAAGGTAACTCTGCTGCTTTTTATTTATACAAATCGATTCTGTTGCTTCTAAAAAAAATGTCCTACCAAAAAAAAGTAAGAGGTAAAAAATCTGGGAGCTGTTGCGGAAATTAGGTCAGTGCTTGAGATACAGTACTGGAGCTTCTGATATTTGTCTCCAAGCAAAAACAAATTTTGAAATTGGCTCAGACTCCATGGAAAGCTTGGGGAAAGTATCAGCTTGTAAAATTTAACATTCAGCTGCTGCCGAGAGTTCCCCATTGCAAACTTCAGCAGAACTGCAGTGGAGCTCACGCCAAGGCTGCACGAGAAATGTACTTAGCAAAGCAGTTGCGAGGATTTGGCAATTCTGCAACATCGGTAGTATCAGTGGTCTGACATGACTCCGACCATGAGCAGGCACACGATCTGACAAGCTGTTAACAAGACTCCAGTTTATGCAGAAGCACAGATTTATGTCAAATGCGCAAAATAAACCTTGTGCAAAAACCCCCAAATTTACACATTATTGATTTGATTTGTTTTCTCTGAACATTATCTTTGTGGACGCGTTGTCCCTCCAGTTGATCCAATCTAGCACCAACCACAGAGTTTGATATCAGATCAATGTAAACGTAGCACTTCTTGATGCTTGTCATTCTCTGTGGGTTCTCAAACCTCGGAGAGCCCTGGTAAAATCCTCATTTAGCAGAAAATGATGGGAGCTAAGAACGGACATCGAGGGTCACAATGTTGTTTCGAACTTATCTGATCATCTGAATGCTATAACCATGGACTGTATATAAAGATGGACGCCATCTGAATACAGTGGCTCCATCCCCCGATCACCACTGTGCTCTGGCCCCAAATTACGTCACTGGCGTAATATGACAGTGTTTGTATCTGGGGTATTTTTGCTTCATTTCTGGATTGTAGGAAGAAGTGCAGACATCCATCTTTATTTGCAGTCTCTGGTCATTACTGATCAAAACAATGGATAAAACTCTGAAACTAAGGCCCATGGTTCATCTCCTGACGTGTAGCTCCAGCTGTAAACCCTCGTCTCCGTCACGTCCTCGCCACAACAACACCCCCTGAAGAGTTAGTCCCCACAAGTCGCTAAGCCAGACCCCACATACACACTCTGTCCACGCAGCACCAGTTCATTCTGCCGACTGCAAAACAAAAAGGCCTGTTCTGGAGCGCAGCCAGCACAAGGGAACAATCCATTGAGGGAGTGAGAAATCACTGACTGGAGCTATTTACTTTCCCCTCGCAGAGAGAAAAGCCTATCCTTCACTCCGGCTTCTCTGCATTCTGCTTCATTCTGCAGAAGCTCCAGCACACTGCTCCACTTCTGCACACGGGGTCGGAGAGAGGGAAATAAATGTAGCAGTGATTTAACTTTGTTATCATTTAACACAGATGCAGGATGATAACTGTCTCCTAAAGGATTTAAATAATCCTATTTTTTCCCCTGCAGCATATTGGGGCTCTTGACAGCAACAATTCACAGATAATCCTTGTTTATGGATCACGTTTCTTGCCTCAACAAAGACGTATGAATGCATGAATGATAAACTGTGTCTCCATGCACCTGCTGCAGGAACCGTGATGACTCCCAACTACCTGCGTTCACCCAAGATCAGCGTGTCTCCGTACTGCGACTGCAGCAGCAGTGGCAACAACAAGGATGAGTGTGACAAGTTCACCGAGTTTTTCACCGAGAACACCTGCCTCCGTAAGTTATCCCCCTGACCAGCTGTTGTCTTTTCTGTTTTCTCCTCCTCTTTTCTTTCCGAGACTCGGGCTCATCTGTTTGTTCTGAGTTCTCTCTCTCTTCTGTTACTTTCTATTTTCATCCCCTCTGCTCAGCGGGCCCTTTTCCTGTTTTGCTCTTTTATCCTCTCTTTTCTCTTCTTGCCTCTCGCCGTCTCCCCTTCGCACCAAATATATCCCATTGCCATGCTGGCATTGTTATCCCCCTGCATCATAAAGAAACCAGTCACACTGCGCCACAGTCTCTGAATGCATGCGTGCCTGAAAGCTGCAGCACATCTCCTGCTCCACATCTTGGGCAGAAAGCCTGCTTTTCATCCAACACTGTTTAATTAACAACCCACACACACACACATACAAACACACCTACTGTATTCCCAGCCAAGATTAATAGGTTTCAGGGTTTTCCTGCCGAGCTGCAGCGATAACAGCCACAGTGAGTGAGCGTCGCTGTGTAATAGGAGCTAACTTTGCTGCTTCTGTTTTGATGCTACACTCGGTTTAGCAATCGTCGACAGCACAGCTCGAGTGTAAGTTGACTCCTCATTGATTCCCGTGCGCAGGTCAGAACACAGGGTCATATTTACAATATCTTGCTCAAGGACACCTACGCTGAATAAATCACCTGAGCTTGGATGTGGTTATGGAATGTTTGCTGACACGCAGACGACTGCCAGGCTGGATTTTGATGCTCCAAACTTCCTTTTCAACAAATCTTCTCTGGGTTACAAATCCGCTTTGATTCCAAAGATTTAGCTTGAGATATAAAACTGATCCTACTTTGCATTTTCCCTTTTGATAACAGGGTCAGTAAATGGGTGGTAGTAGGATTAAAATATGATTAAATCCATAATAACTTATCCTTTGAGGGCCATGAGGAGGAGCTGGAGCCGATGACATTGGACAAGAGGTTTGGATTTTTACCCTAAACAACAGGGAGAGAGTTCGGCAGCATATCGCAGGGCTGACATGAGACAAAACAACCATTCACACGCACAACCCCATCTAATGGCGATTAAGAGCCTCCAGTTAACCTGACCACAGACGGTCTCTCTGTCTTTGGCCTGTGGGAGGAAGCTGGAGCATCCAGAGAAATAAAGGAGTGCGGTCTTCCAGCTTGAGGGCAGGAGCTATTGATTATAAGTTCAAATCGTGCACTCAAAAACATGTGCTCTATCTCATCTGGCCCCTGCTTATGCTTAGATTTGCTCTGCAGGGTGAGTGTGCTTGAATAATAATAATAATAAATCCTGCTCTTAAACTAAAAGAGGAGATAAAGCAGTGAAATCCCAATCAGACACGGGGAGGGCATCGACACGGAGAGACCTCTGTGGAACCACGGATAGAACAGGGATTCGCCTCAAGTTGAACCTCACGTCCCCTCTCAGGAACATTCAGGTTGCAGGCTGCTGTCCAGTCAGCACTTCAGCCACTTTCATTAGCTGCAGTGACATTGGTAAACTGATCAGCTGTTGCACACCGTTAATTCAATAAATAACTTGACCAAAGGCCAAAATGAAACTTGGCTGTTGTCGACTTAATGAGTTTTCTGCAGACCAGCGTCTGTTGTCAGCCAAACGATCGTGTATCAGCACTCTCAAACAGCCCTTTGCTTTTCAACAAGACCGATGTGATGTGAAGGAAAATCAGCTGGAGGTGGAATCTCTCAGTTAAACCTTCAGTCCTGCATGTTTTATTATAATAACAGGATTTGGATTTACGAGCAGATTTCATACTGGATTCAGATTCAATAAGATAGTCACAGCAGAGATTCTGCTTCTCCGCAGACACACAAACAGCAGCTCGAGGCTGAAATACAAACTGTGTCCTAAGAATAGACTCACACTCCATGATGCTTTATCTGCGGACGTCTCACATTAGCCAGGTGAACGTCTGCCTCGAGGTGAAAGTGATCTGCTCGCTTCCCACATGTTCGATACTTAACGTGATGTTTGCGCATGATGATGCAGGGAAATGGAAAAAGAGATTGAGAAGGAAAGTGTCGAACTCCCAGCAGCCGAATCGCCTCGCTAATGAATCGAGTTGTTAGGTTTTCCATCGACGAAGCAATCGGCCGCGAGACACCTGTATTAAGCGATCCATTGGTTAATGTGCTCGTCGGTACAATGCAGAGTGAGCGCGAGAGTAAGTTGCAGCTGGAGGTGCTTCCATCTCCTTTCCTAGTTAGTGTGTGTGTGTGACGTGCACTGAACATCTCTCGCAACTGAATGTGATGATTTTCTGCGTGTGTGTGTGTGTGTGTCAGTGTGAGATCTGCTCGATCAAAGAGGGTTAATGTGGGTTAAAACTTTCTCTCCGTACATCTGGTCTCTGCTCTGATTGGCTGTGGGGAGCTGAGGAATATACCTCCTCTGACTTCTCATAATTAGTCTCACGTCTTTTCTCTGCCTCCTTCCTTCACCACCAGCTCCATCCCTCCTTCCTACTCCTTCTCCTCCCGCTCATGCTTCACCTCACCTCTTTCTGCTCTTCCCATCTCTTTGTCTCCCCCCCCCCACCCGCCCACCTCTTTCTGCTCTCATTAAGCTTGCTCAGCAGTAACTGGAACTGACAACTCTGAAGATCCTGACACATGCCGGCTACAGGGTCATGACTAAAGAGAAACTACAAGAGAGAAAGAAAAGAACACAGAGAGAGAGAGAGAGAGAGAGAGAGAGAGAATGTGAAAAGACTGAGAGAGAGGGCTGTTATGTTCTTGCGCTACGTTCAAGATATTTTATTATCATTGTTAACAGATTTCTCCTGGGTGGATATAGCTGGCTCTTTATTTTCAGATCTTACTGTGGATGGTCACATATTGATGTTAGCATCCTCTAATACTGAGCCTTCTACATTTCAGACATTTTTAACAGCAGTGTTGTTTGGTGACTTTTGCTTCGAACAATTTGATTAAAAGGGGGAACTTTTGATGATTTAAGATAAAAAATCACATTAGAATTTCCTAATCTTTTTGCTACGTCTGCTTCTCGACAACAGTTGAAGCTATTTACCAACACATCAGTGCATGTGTATAATAATCCATGCAATATCATACTAGTGCCATCCATTTATCAGAGATCCCAGGATATCCAAACCACTGCTTTAATATTCTCAGGAAGACTCTGGTATTCCAATGATTTAATGTATTCAAAGCTCGTCCAGTGTTGTGCCTCCCTCCGTTTTCTGGGATATGCACCGACTACGCAAAGGTCACGCCATCCAACAGGATCATAATTCGAGTATTACAGAAAACCTTGTTCATGTAAAGTGAGATAAAGTGGTAGACGTCCGTGTGAGGCAAACTCATACAGCTAACACAAATATCTGCAGCGGTGGAAAGATGATATCATGTTTGCTCGAATGCACCACGCTGTTTGCATTGGTGAAGGTTGAATTAATGTTTGGTTTGGAGCTTTATGAAGGTGTGTGTTGGAGTGTGCACCCTTATGTTTGTATCTCTCGTGGACCAATTGGAGTTTCAGACTTTTATAGCGAGGATATTTGTGGACTGGGATTTAGCCAAGTTGACACTAAAGGCTGGTTTTATGAATTTAGACGAAAGCTAGCGTTGGGTTTGGTGTTTATCTTGATCCAGGAAGTTCAGTCCCCCTCAGCTCATCAACAAACAGCTCATCCCCGTTATGATTTTTGTTGCTAGTCAACTAAAATACTTTCAGGGGAAATGTGTTGATGTCATCCTTTCTCAGAATCCATGATGCAGCTCCCAGAGGACCATCGCATCAGCTTACATCGTTGGTTGAGTGGCTTTAACGAGACATTTCAAAAGCACCTCGAGATTTTACACTGATCAATGCCTTCATTTTTTTAAACTTTAAACACCAATGATGGGCCTGATTAAATAAACACATAGTAAGATCTGATATTTTTTCTTGTGGAGCATTTCTGGTCTTTGACCAGTGGAGGTTTTCTTGCTCTACTGTGTGTCTCTTGTAAAATGTCTTGCAATAGTAGTGTCCAGTTTTGGCAGCAATGAGTGTGAGGTACATAGAGTATCTAATGTTTTTGTTGGGATGCTTGGGGCAGGGATTTCATACGTGTAGAAGTACAATCATGTAAGTGAGTGTTATGGTGCTTTCACAACCACATTGTTTGGTCGGGACCTTCACACTTCTTAGTTTAGTCTGAACCTAAGTATCAGGTGTGAAAGGTTCGTTCGACCACGGCCCTGGGTCTGGATCAAACTGCACCATGGTTTGGTTCGTTTGCACTTTTTTGAATAGTTCAGACTTTTGGACCAAGTTGAGACGGAGCTTGTATTTGAAGGATCACTGTAATTTGGCGTATTACAGGACTACTGTGCCTGAGGTTGGTGATGCTGGTAGTAATACCATAATAATATTACCATGGCAACCAAATGAAGTTCCTCATTAATTTTCTCCATTCAAGCAGAAAGACTACCTGCCAGCAATCTGACAAAACGCCAATGTCAGACGCACAGCCGTCTACAGACCAATCAGTGTCAAGTACAGGTCGACGCAGCCCACGTAGGTGATGACGACAGGACGTACGTATGTCAGACAAAATTCTTTAGTCCCTAAATTACAATGTGAAACCAAAACTAACCAGATGAAATGAAACACTGGAACAAACACATGTGATTTGGGAGATTATAGCCTCAATACACTGAATATACCTTATGAAACATAGTGTGTTTGTTCCGTCTGCAGTGGCTGCAAAATCATTTTTATATATTCTGATTTAACAGTAGCAGAGGTGGCTTGTCCTCTGCACTGAATGTAGTGTGAAAAGACATTAACTCCACAATATGTGCTCGGGTTTATTATCCAAACACACTTTAAAGATTAGTGCAATGTACTTAAAGTAGGACCTTCCCTTCTTGAAGTTTAATCTGTGTGTAGAGCAGTGAAACCAAAGAGCTCCCGTCCTAACTCTGTCAGTGATGATCCCAGTTTCACCGAACTCCCGGTGAATAAATATCTTCACGTTCGCTGCTTTGTTGACGACATTTTCAGTCACAGCGAGACATCTTGTGGGATGTCTGTTAATTCCAGAGGTCAATTCAGCAACGCTGATGAAGTGAGGACGTCTCGGGCTCCATTTTGTCTCAGATTAATAGTAACGTCTATTAAATGTGCAGAGTGGAACTAACTCAGAGGTTGTTTCTAGGTCGGGACGAGTTTAAGCCGCAGCCACTTCTGCAGGGGGAAGGAAAGTAAAGACACGGAGGATGAGACCCTGCTGTGCTCTCTGGCTCTGAACAACATGTGTTTAAGTGTCTTCAAACACCACTGAGTTCAGTCCAATTAACAGGATGTCTCCTCTGAAAAACACAAATCCAGTGACGGGCAACCTTAATTTACTCCTCTAGGAAATCCATGTTCTTCTAATGTCTTTCCATCAGAGCTGCAATCAGACGCTAAGCTGTTGTTGACACTGAGTTTGGAGATGCCAAACACTCCCTGGTTCCTCTTACGTTAGGAAACATCTTGAACTGGGTCAGCAGGAATAAGGGAACGCTGGCAAATGTGCAGAGGAAAACGAAGAACATAAGTAGAGGAAAGCAACAGCCTGCAATCAATTTGTCAATTTGAGAACATTTGAGGGATTTATGTTTCCAGTTGTGCTACAGCAGCTCCCTCGGCCCTGCAGTGAAACTCTAGGGCTTGAGGATGTCACAGTGCTGAGGGTTTGGACGTAAATCATCAGATTTGCTGACTTAAGGCTGACACGAGAACAAAGAGACGTACAAGTCACTGTTGAGCGTTACTGGCTGTTACTCAGCAAGACTTCATATCACAACTTCAACTGGAAAAGACAAAAACCCAAGATTGTTCACAAAAGCTTTTGACTTTTCATCTAATCTGTCTGCCCACAGTCATTACTTCTACATCTACGGTGTCTTTAATGGCAATTTTACATATGACTTTGGATTTTAATACATTTTGCATCAGATTTGACAAATGATTCGATGAAAAACAACAGCAGGGTGAATACTTCTGCTCGTATGAAGACATGTGTCTCTGCACATGTATGTGTGGATATCTCAGTGGGGTTAAAGGAGCCATTATGCAGATCGTCTCTTCCTCCCTTCACAGTATCAGGGTCATAATTGACTGTTGGAGGGAAGAATATCATTACGCTCACAAAGCATCTCTGTTAAGCTCAGCTTTTCCTCTGATGTGTGCGTGTGTGTGTGTCTTTTTACATCAAAGCCATAGAATGCTATTAATAGGGCCACTAATGGACCCTAATGGTAAATAGCCACATCAGCACTCAGCTTTTTGACTGTGTGGTGAATTTATAATGGAGGGAAGTGATAACAAACCCTAAGTACCTTCTAACTCACCTTTAATTGTGGTTTAGGCCGTTGCAATATAGAGCTTTATTTTAACATGGGGACTAACAAGCGTGTGATTCACGATAGGATCCAGTTTGGTGCTAAAGGGACCTGCTTGAAAAATACGACGTTGGTATTTCTGTTGTTGGAAAGAAAAGCTTTACCTGCTCAGATTCACCAAGAGACTTGTTTGGAGGCTCTGGGATCGTAATAAAGAGTTGAACTAATGAAAAGTATCGGGGGGGGGGGGGGGCTACATGCACACTATTCTATATTATGAAATACTATTTACATTTACTGCGTACTATATTTGCCCTGTCACAGTTTTACAACGAAAATGTTTACACAATATAAAAGATTCCCAGCATAGTGTCTTGTGCTGTTGCTTTATTGTAGATTGTGTGCAGCACTCTTTACCCTGCCCCCCCTCCCCCCTTAATGTCTTTCACCCACCAGCCAAAAATAAATATATAATTTGAGTATCACAGCTGACAGATTCTGTCCCACCCCTCCCCTCTGTAGGTAATGCCATTCAGGCCTTTGGGAACGGGACAGACGTGGGAGTGTGGCAGCCTGTGTCCCCGGTCCAGACCACCACCTCCACCACCACCCACTACCAGAAGAACCGCGAACGCAACCCCAACACTATTGACAACCACATCAACACGGACCCTGGAATTTACCACTTCTGCGGCAGCCTACAGGTGAGACTCACACACTGGCTCAGGTTAGTTCTGCATTCAGAGGACGACCTGATGCAAAGAGACATTTCAGAAAGTTTGTTTTCTCTGTACAAAGACAAAGTTTGAGAGTTTCCGCTGCTCTTTATCAGAGCTGCTCATCTTTCCATCCTTTTCTATGTGTTTCACTATCTGTGTAATGTATCTCCAGTGTCTGTTCATCTGCTGCCTGTCTGTTTCTTTTGCATACCTCACTGCCTCTTCATCCTCGGCTTCACTCTCCATCTCTGTTTGATTTCAGGCAGACTCCATTTGTTTCATCCAGCGCTGTCACAGTACAAAATCTGTCCAGTTAAAGCAGTGAATCATATGCTGCAAATAAAGTGAGAGTTGTCTGTAGTGAAAACACAAGTAAGTCTGAAGTACGAATGGAGAAGTGGAACATTTAGCAGCGAAACAGGCAGATATTCTTCACAGGAGATGGTGGAGACCAAAGCAGAGATAAAAGAGGAGTGAATATTGAACGTCATGTTACCGTTACTCTGCCTGCTCAGTGTGCAAGTCATAACTGTTTGATAGAACAGAGCGATATCTGTTCTGTGGGAAATTCCGTCCCTCTGGTTGTTGAAAATCACAAATTATATCTTTATATCTTTGGTCATCAAGACTAAAAACATAATTTAATGAAAGTATAGGTACATTTCTAAATGTTTATTTCGCAGTTGTTCAGCATTGAGATGTTACCATTTCCCAATTACCCAATAAGACATATTAAAAACAATATAATAAATTATGTTTATTTTTGTACCTGGTAAGACTCTAAGTGTGTTTCCCTGTTGGAGCCTCCACTGCTGCTCCACAGGAACAAACAGCCGTGTGGCTGATGAAACACTCAACTCATTCACAGCAATCCTGAACACTGGTGAGGGGCTGCTCCCGGGTCTGGGAGGAAGTGAAGATAACACTGTCATTACCAGCGGAGCGAGACTCTGAGGGCTGCTTCGCCCAATAATATTAGGGCAACCTGATGCAGCATCGTGAAACCACTGAAGTTGTTAATTGTTTACAGACACTTACATCAAATCCTCCAGCAACGTCGAGCTGAAATCCACCTTCTGACAAACGGCAGTTTTTACTATCAACACCACGTCTTCTGTTCTTGCTGTTATTGTTCATGAAGACCCTCAGATTTCCACAGCTCCAGTCATGCAAACATTTAAACATATAAAACTAATTTACTCACTTCTCTCCAAGTAAAAGTGGTCGCTGTTAATCAGCCAATCACCAAAAACTAAAACTGAAACAAATCTGTTGACCTTTGTTTCAAATCTTAAAATGCTTTTCTTGTCATTAAATTGCAAATCGTTTTGTTGCAAAGATTAGTTCCATATTGATATATGTATATAGTAATATATATATATAATATAATATAGATATATAAGTAACACTGTAGAAGGCAAAATGTGAACAGCAGGAAAAATACTTTCCTGAGCAACTTCTCATTCTCCTCTTACTTCTGATAACAAACCTGTGTTTAGACCTGAATCACAGATTTTGACTTTGACTTCATATTTTTTATCAAAACAAGATGATAATTTAATATTAGTTTCCCAACAAATATCTACAAACACACACAAACACAGACACACACACACACACACACTAGAAAAGTGGTTTAACACAACAACTCTCTCATTAACTTGTTCTTGACGTGTTATCAGAGCAGAGCCAACAGCACACACACGCACCAGTACACCAGCAAAGCTCATTATCAGTGGGAACTCTGGGTGTGTGTGTGTGTGTGTGTGTGTGTGTGTGTGTGTGTGTGTGTGTGTCTCAGCGAGTGGGTGTAATCGCATATATGTGTATTCTCTGCGGTATCTGACTGTGTGAACTCAACTAACAGTCTGTAAACCTGCGTGTGTGTGTGTGTGTGTGTGTGTGTGTGTGTGCGTGTGTGTGTGCGTGTGTGTGTGTGCTGGATTGGCATGTATGCCGTTGTAATGACACTCTCAGGGGACAGGCATGTCAGAGGACTCACTCCACTCCGCTCATTGATCTCTCTCTATCTTTTTCACTCACACACAGACACACACAAACACATGTTTGTACTTCTATCTTAGTGAGGACACTCATTGACATTATACATTCCCTAGCCCCTTATCCTAACCCTAACCTAAACCTAATTCTAACCCTAAAACCAAGTCTTAACCCTCAAACAGCCCATTGGAAAAGAGTAAGAACCGCTCACTTTCCAAATTACCCTCACTCTGAAGGGTCTATGCTTAAAATGTTCCTCAAACTGAGTACAGGAACACACACACATACATGCTGAATAGTAACCAGAGAAACTCCACTCAGTAAAAACACAGCAACACATACAACCGTGTGTTTACCTCAGCTTGACAGAACAGAATCAAAGAGTAGATGAAAGAAAAAGTTGGACGTTGGAACGTTGGAACGCTGGAACCAGCAGAGATCTCCTCAGCTCTTTAGAGGAACTGGAGGAAAATGGTGTTTGTTCCACCCTCTGATTTGTTGGATTATAAATCGAGTCATTTGTCACATAAAAGTTTTAATTTAAATCACAGTAAAAACCATAGAATGAAGCCAATGCAGAAATGCCTGAAACCTGCATTCTGTGTAATGACCAGCAGAGGGCGACTCCACTGATTGTCTACTTCACACTTTATAACGTCAGTCAACATTTTCCTGAGTTTCAAGTCTTCTTCAATAAAGCTGATGTTCATTTAGTAAATTATGATCCATTTAGAGTCAAATAGACCATAGAGCATCTAGCTATCGTCCAATCGGTGCAGTGTCCTCGACCTCTCAGTCAGGCTCCACCCCCTTCTCCTCACAACTATGGTTACTTCTCGTTTAATAAAAGACAAGATGGCGCTGGACAAAATGTCAAAGTGGAGGCTTCAAACAGCTCAGAAGTCAACGGGTGGCGTCACGATGGGTCGACACTTGAAGCTTTCTTCTTCGTATTCCTTTGTTCTCCCGAGTGTCTCTTTTACTCTTTTCATTCCCGAACTCTCTCAAATGTTTCTGCTGTGTTTTCCTTCTGTGACGTGAATGTTTTTGCAAAGAGAAGCTTAGCTCGGGCGCACAGCAAAGCCGCCACAGATAACAACATATACATGAATGCAGACACACACACACACACACACACACACACACACACATGCACGCACTCGTACACAGCTCTATATATATGTTTGCAAAGCCCGGGGCTCCATCGGCTTGTTCTCATGAATATCGTTGACTCCAGAAGCAGGCAGGAAGGGCCCCGGACAAATATGGAAATCTACCACATGCTAATGTGACTTTTCAGAACAGGGAGGTTTTAGGCAAATCTAAACCAAATGGACACAAAGCAGCAATAAACATGCACATTTGAATTTGTTCACGTCCAGATTGTTTTTTTGAAGTGAAAATAAGGATCAGTTTGTTTAATATACTATAGAATGCTGGGGGGAGGGGGGGGATTTTATGTAATCACAAGTAAAGGAGGTGTGAGGTAATTTAACGGCTGATTTCACCCTGTGATCTCATGCACGCAGTCTTTGCTTTATTTACCAGGGTTTGAGTTAATGTCCGTCTCAGGCGAGATTTCTGATTCCACCTCAATTTAATGCAGGTCAATGGAATCGTATCTTTGGTCGTAAAGAAAAACATATTAGATTTTAGAATTCCAGCCGCGACTGTATGTGTCTGAATAATCCTCAGAACAAACTGTACACAGTTATTTGTTATGTTGTTATTCGAATGTGGTATATTCTGAAAGTTGTGCGATACTTTTTTGGCAACTTCTAAATTCCTGCTTCTTAATGGCTGAATTAGTTTGTTTTTAAATCACAGTGCTGACGCTACAACAATGAATTCACTGCAGCGGCAGATGGAGTCTGAATGAGAATCAACATTTCAACATTCACATCGGTGTAATTTCAATCTCTGAATGTTTTGGCTGTGCAACACAAACGAGGAGCGCCCTCGGGATTCAGCAGCGAGCTGCGGAAGTTTATTATCATGATCCTGTCTCAGTGTTTGTGTCTGAGAGGTGAAAATGTTTAATTCATCCGAACAATGACTCCACACACAGATGGAACCTCCTCCTGAAACACAAACTGATGCCAGTTGTGTTTAGTCATCATGTTCCTCAGACCACTTATACTTTCTGCTTCCACGCTTAAAATTCTGGGCGTGTTCGTCGGTTTGGGTCTTTTACACAGAGATCATGATTTATAGACATCATTCCACGCAGGCGTTGGCTCCTTTTTCAATGTAGAGCCGAAGCAAAGGTGTTTTAACAGAACATGGTTTCTTTCCATGGCCACTACATCCTGTACATCCCCATTTTAAATCTGAATTCACTGTGGTGAACACTGGAGCCATTTATTATTCTGTCACACCTACAGCCCGAGCACAAACACACACATGAATACCCAGAAACCAGAGCTGGAGTTACACTCACTTACAGCAGGAACCAAATGGGTTTGATGATGGGGTTGATGGAGAATGGATGACCATGGCAACCCTTGTTCGCGGGTCATTAGAAAACAAAGGAGAATGAGAATTTAAAAATACCTTTTCTTAGGCCACAAAGTCCTGCAGCAACAATCCAACATAAAATCATGATAATCATTCTCATTCATACCGTGATTGACACGTATGCAATTAAAGCATCAGTCATTGGTGTTGTTGCAGAGCAGCATCGAACCCTCTGATCCACACGTGTTTGAGGAGTGTGAATCAAAGACCGTGTGTTTGAGTAAGTGACAGTGACTGACTGATAAATCTGTGATGAAATCAGACTGTGGTTCCGACTGCGTCTCTGAGCTGGGCCTCTCTCTTCTTCTCTGAGTGCAAATATCGACTGTAAAAGTTGAACAGGCTCTCTGGGTAAAAAGAAATCTCCAGGGTTACCGTTGTTGTTTTTTCAGCTGAGCTCCAGTTTCTGCCCCAACGATCAGATCAGCGCTGAGCTCTCACACACACACACTCGCACAGACGCTGATGGTTATTGGTATTTCAGTCGCAGTGTTTGAACGCTGGCGTCTGCGTGTCGTCTGTACCTGGTGTGTAAATGTGTTGGCAGATTATTCTAAGTGTAATTAGTTTGTTAATTGTTCTATTGATTGTTGATCAAAGCAAATGAATCAGTGCGGATTGTCCCCGTCGACTCGCTGTTCAGGCTCCGTGCGCCCAAAGCCACAAACTGCCGGTGTTCAAATCCTGACACATAAATCATCTGTTTGTTATTTGGATCTTTGTCACTGAGGAAATGAACATGTTCATTGTGGACGTTGAAACGTTCAAACACTTGTTGATAGTTCTGTGTTTCTCTGTTTTTCTGTCTCAGGCTCAGAAATTGAAGTCAAACTCAACTGTGGATGGCGTCTTCTGTGTGGTAAGCTTTTATTGTCGATTATATCATGTGAATACATCTTGTGAATTTTATAATTGAATAGAGGGTAATGTATAAATGAAGTTAACAAATGCTGGTAGATTTTAAGAAAAATACTTTAGTCTCAAAGACCTTAAAATCCAATTATCTTGATTTCAGGCCTTGAAAAACTCATACATATGATTAGAAACCTCTTAAAACAATTGGATCATGAATAAAATGTTACTTTAATAACGTTACATTAACTTGGGTCTTGATTTTAAATGTGTTCTTGGACAAAACCAATGTGGAATCACTCATATAACCTGTGCGCTGCTTTACACTTTAACATCAGGCATTTAAGAGCAATAAAGGAAAAGTTAACTGATTTATTTGGCAATTTTCTTTCATGTCCTATGTATTTTTTTCTTCTTAAATCACATAAATAAGATGTTTCAAAACGTCACAGCATAAAAACTAAGTAAGAAGTGAAAAACATCTTGTAATATAGATTTTGTGACCTTTGCCAAAATAGCAGCAGTGACACATCTCGTGTTGTGAGCATGTTTCAAGCCTCTGCGCTCCGACATCTGTAATTTGGGATAAATACAAAATCGTGTAAGTTAAAATTCAAAAGACTTGTTTGAGTTACGAAATGATCCCGGACCGTGATCCTGCTGCCACGGCGACGGCCTCGCGCTCCCTCCCGCCTCCTTTGTAAACTCCTGGTCTTTGTAGTTCCTTTGAGGCTGAAATGGGATTGTTGCTTATCTGGTGGCTTTTAAAGTTCACCGCAAATGTCATTGTACAATAATAAGGCAGCGTTATGCACTGGACTGACATTTAATAGAAGCAGCGACAGGTCTCGAGGAGATGACCCAGCCCTGAGCTTGCTGCTTTATTAGCAAGCCAGAGAACGTGGCTGAGGCTCTACACACACGCACACACACACACACACACACACACACACACACACACACACACACACACACACACACACACACACACACACTCTCATGCAAATGCACACAGACAGACTCACAAATGTGTTTTTTAGTTTTCCCACTGTGGCCTTTTACTTACAGAAACAACCTTTAGATTTTTCACTGTGTCACAGCAGACGAATGTATTAAAGATTTTATGGATGATTTTATTCAATTAAAAAGCCTAATATCTTCAAATGTGCCACATCTCACATGCAGGATTTAAACTGCAGCCTCAACGCTGTTTAGTTTACTACTTATACAGCTGCCGGTACATTTTTACTACATATTCAATATCAGTATGTATCAATATCATGATAACTCGGAGCTTTACTGATGCAAAGCATAAAAAATAATACTCGAAAAGAGGCTTAAGCTTTTGTCCCATGTGAAAATTCAGCTTATTAGCTCAGTATTAAAAATCTGTCAAAGATCATACAACATATTTGTTTGCATAAAAAAATTTATGGAACATCTTAGCTAAAACTAAATTAAACTCATTAATATTAAATAATTTATTAAAAGCTTTATTTATTGATTAAAAGTTTTAAAGTAAACGTCTCCTCTCTGTGTCTGTCTCTCAGGACCCTCAGATCGACGGTCCGAGTACGTCCAACGCCATCCTGAGTAACTCGGCCTCCAGACGGCCTGCGGGCCCGACCTCTCTGCTGCCCCCGCTGCTCTGGCTGTGGTACTGCAGCCTGCCGGCCCTCTCCTCCTCCTCCTCCTCCTCCTCCCCGGGCGACTTGTAGCCTCGACGCTTCAACGCGCTCCAACGAACTGACAAACACACATTTGTACAAAAGAAAAAGCAAAACAAGAAGTTCTATGCTTTCTTCTCAGTAAAACCTGTCGTACTTTTATTTCCCTCTGGAATCTGTCTCTACTTTGATTCGTACTTTGTTTGTTTTTTATTGAATTTTTGTTGTTTTATGGGTTTTGTTTCTTTGCATTGCAGCTGTGTGCTAAAACAGTGATCTACTATATCTACTCGGTTTGGCTGTGTGTTCCCTTTCGGTTAGTTTGAAAAAAAAAAAAAAAAGGGATTCAAAGCTTTTTCGTGTTGCTCGATCGGGCGGAAATGACAAAGTACTCGAGGATTAACATTCCAACAAACCACAGCTGGTGGCTCTTGGGTCGGTTCACACGATGTAAATTCACATTGACCTTCACTGTCGTCCAATCGGTTTCCACCCACGTCTGTTTGTGTGTTGAGGCTATCGGTGGGATCTTTCGCTTAAAAGTCACAGTCCGTTCAGTATCGGCTACGTTTCATCACGCGGGCGACTCGTTGGGTGTTCTTCTCTCTCCCCTGTGGTTTCGTGTTTGTTTCGGTCAGGGACGAGATCCGGTGTTTTTATCGACATCGATATTTACCTGAAAAATAAAATGTCACTTGAAAGTATTTCCTTTTTCCAGGGTGAACACCAACAACCTGTAACATCAGAGGAGTCGCAACATCTGCGTCCAAACTGTAGCTCAAGCTGAACACACGTCGCCTCTGGCAAAAGCACACAGGCGAGGACCCACGCACACACAAGTACCGCACACGTTCACACACTCAGACACACACACAGAGAAACACACACACGCCACCAGGCTTCTGCTCTTCTTTTTTTAACGCATTGTTTGGCCGGCAGAGTGATTCCTCTCTGCGATCACGCGCTGCTGTGGATGTTCGAGTCCACTCTGCTCATTAGTGATTGTACATACGTGTAACTGTTAGAAGTCAAAGCCATGTTCAGTGTTTCTATATGAAAAGTGACGGAGAAGCTGCTGCAACTTCACCTCAACCTGTGTTGTTTTTATTGAGTTTTGACGTATCTCGCCGAGTCCTGAGAACGGACACGAGCCAGAGGACGATCCAACGCTTACTGTCGTCGAGTGAAGTCAGTGGAAACGAAGCTTCTTCATCGGGTCATTGTTACGACTTGTCGCCTCAATTGTGAAACTGTCGACACGTTTTTCTGGAGCGATCGCGTTGAATTGACTGTTTGCTGAGCTCCGCCTCCTTCAGTCACCGCCCAGACGCGTAGCATCAACACACTTTACTCTAATAACTGTGTCAGAGTGATGCATTGAAATTATAGAATAATTGGAATTCGATTTCAGGAGACAGAAGTTACATTTGACATCGTGACCATTGAAATGGTACAAAACTGAAAAAACAACTGTTGCTATGAAAGCTAAAAGATTGACTTATGTTTGTTGATTGGAAACAGAGTTTGGCTCCTGACTGGGACTGTTAGCCGTAAGCTAAGCATGCTAACATTAGCAGCTTTCGTTATAACGTTGATAAATTACTTACACGTCTTTATAATCGTTAGTATCGTTGCTAAGCTGTGATTGGACAGTTGCTGTTAAAGGGGGAATGTTTTAGCAAATGGTCAAATATTTACTTTTCTTTTTTTCTGAAAATGACTCAAACACGTGACATGTGACTTCGGTACCGTGAGTAAAAAATCCTTTATTGTACGTCTGCTCCCGGTGACTTCTGCGGAAAAAAATATCTAAAAGCCACAACATCGGTTTCACGTTCGATTCTCAGACACGTGCGTCCGTTTTCATCAGCTTCCCCCCCTCAGAGGAAATCCAAACTTTGTGGTCAGGACGTGAACGTACGTCGAACCTGAGCATTAACGACGCGCTGCTTCAGTTTACGTAGCTTCTCAGAACACGGTTAATGTGTCGTAGAACTTCTGTGTTATTTACTGAGCATCAACATGGTATATGCACTGTATGTACTTGGCTGAAACTATAAATCGGACAAATAGACGTCCGATGATTTTTCTGTTCCAGAGCATTGTGAGCTATTTTGACATTCAGATACTACGTTGAATACGCCGGAATATTGTTTTTTTTACAACTACCTATAATGTGTATATTTCTCCCAGTATGTACATGATTATGGAATATTACTGCATCTGAGAAGAGGATATCAATGTAACTCTGTAGTTCAACACGACTGTATTTCCTCAGCTTATTCTTTTGTACCATAGCCCCGTTCACCACATTGCTTAACTATAGTATTGTTTTGGGTTTATTTTGGCTAAGATTTGAACTTATTTTTCTATCTTTTACGACTTTTTACTGTGGATGAGTTGAATCGAAGGAGACGGACCGGCCGCTTACTGCTCCGATTTAAATAGCTCCTCTGATTTTTGTTGTTTTTTACAGACTGTTCAGAGCCATTTCCAAATATTACTTTGGTTTTACTGCTGAAAGAATTACGGTTCCAAGAAGAGAGAGAGACGATTGTTGTTGCATGGTGACTGTGAAGGAAAGATAAATATATTCTATACCATAACATTTAAAAAGGTTTTTTAAAGGGTATATTTGACCAGAGGTGGGCGAGTGGGTTCAACCCCACGGACTGAATGTGTGGAGGAGACGTTAAAGAGAAATGTTACGAGACGCTACAGGACAAACTTCTCTTCTTGTGTCTTAAAAAGCAACTGTTGATTTTATATTTGAATCCCAGAGTCGTATCTTCACAGGCGCTGGAATATAAAGAGACGGTCGAAAGTTCCTCGGGTCGAAAACTGGGGCACTTCCTCCTGATGTTAGGAAAATTAAAAAAAAAGATGGTGGATATGTTCTCTCCATCCCATCTGTCGTTTTAAAACACCAGACATGGCTTCTCTGGAGACTCCCTCAGCTCTCTGGCATCATTAACCTCTTAGCTTGTGAAAATGTAAAATCTATTGTACAAAAAGTTATAATTAAAAACTGTCAAATCACCAACGCTGTTTGCACATGGTGTTTATTTCACAGCTCGGGGGAGGACACATAGAAATGAGCCGTGCACGCCTGGAGGATGACCGACAGGCGACGGCGAGGATGAGAGAAGGTCTGAGGTCAGGTGGTCGTGATCCTGAGACGCTGATAAGACGTCGAGAGTTAATGTCAATGACCTCGGGTCACAGAGCGGAGAGAAGAAAGATGAAGAGAAAAGAGATGAGAGCAGATAAAGAGAGTTTCATGTTTGGACCAAGAGAAAGAGGAAGAATCAAAAAAATCACTTTTTCACCTCAGCGTTGGTCCAGAACTGAAATTCTCAAACTGAAACATTTGTGAAAGGTTTTTATTTTCATCTAAGAAACGTCGCTAAGTCTCATATGTGTTAATTTCCTCATCGCTGCATGAGTTACAGTAACACTGTCTTATTTGAGCCAGGAGCGTTTCAAGGGACCTGAGGGGCCCCAGACAAAAGGGACCTGAGGGGCCCCAGACAAAAGGGACCTGAGGGGCCCCACATTGAACCACACTATACCCTAAAAACACCTAAAACATTCCAAACTTCAAACAATTCTTTCACTAATCAAACTGTTAAAGAAAGTCCGGACTGTGCATTCACATGGATAAAAGTCACTTTAAGGATCTGTGCGGTCGTCCATCTTTATTTACTCTCTATGGTTTTGATCGAGCTCTGGAGCCTTTAACTTTTTTTGATGTAATTTGTTCCACATAATGTAGAATCTTTCTTAAATTTTTATGAAATCTGAGGTTTGTTTTATAGGAGAAATATCTTATAATCGCCTTAGATAGAGAAAAAACCTTTGAAAATAAAGTATATTGTCTCAATTCCACCTTATAACCTTATAGAGAATAATGAGAGAAATGTCAAACTCATTATCTGGAAATTTGATGATGTGGACACGTCAGTTTCCCCTTTTTCTGTTTTACATGAACGTTTTATTCATCATGTTAAAAAGTCGTCGACAAAGTAACGAGAGCTGGAGGACAAACGTGTTTTTATTCTATTCTACTTATGGAAATTTCACATGAAATTATAACGATTATAAAGAGAAGTTTGAATTGAACAGACTCCTGTTGTAATAAGAGCTGATTTACAGTAAGAAATCACTTAGAAGTATTTTAATGTTTCTCATAAGACGCAAAACACTGAGTCGTCTTCTGTCCTTTTTTTTAAATGATAAAGAACACACATAAACTATTGTTACTTGAACATGCAGATAAAAATAAGACAATGAGGCATATTAAAGACAAACATACATTAAAATCTAATGATTAAGAATCTAAAATTCAACATCCATTCAGCAAAATCATTTCCTTTGTCCAGATTTCACAGGAACAAGATTCAAACACAGATTCATTCGAACCCCTCAGTCATTATGAAAGTTCAAAGTGCCACTTACAGAACCGTGGAATCAAACCCACGTAGCGGACGTGTCAATCAAACGTTACATCCGGTCAGTGAGTGAACCGGCAGATTATTAAGAGTCATTAAAGAGCTTTTTTCCTCTCAGGCCGGCGTCAGTGGATGTGAACAGTGTGAACCGGTCGTTACCTTCAGCAGCTGCAGCACAAAAGGTTCATTCAGGAGGAGGAAGGAAAGTTCGACCTGAAAATTACATCTTTCTTTAAATCGGCTTCTTCTCTTTGTTTCCATCTCAGTCATTTCACTTTGTCATCAACTTGTCTGAAGAATTTCAGGTTCATCATTGTTTTAGATCGTGTTTCAAATCAGGACGTACATTTCTGACTTCCCAGTGACATCATGATGACATCACTCCCACCATGTGATCATAAATGTTTTTTGAAATCATATTTTTTTGTTGATTTTGACTTTTGACCGATCAGCTCCAAAAGTTAAATGTTTGGTGACACACACACACACACACACACACACACACACACACACACACACACACACACACACACACACACACACACACACACACACACACACACACACACACACACACACACACACACAGAGCGTGCAGGTTAATTACCAGAATAAAAGCGTCTCATCGGTAGAATCGACCCTCATCTCATCTCATCTGCTCGTTAACCGGCCTCCTGATATGATGTGTTTTTTTTATAAGACGAGGTGATAAAACTCCACATTAACACCCCCCCCCCCCCCGACACGAATTAACATGTATTAATGCATCGAGAGGGAACGTCTGCTCGACGCTCTGAGCTCCTGTGTGGTCGATTCATGTCCCTGTGCCCCTTCATGAAACTGACAGATGAGTTGAATAATGTATAACAACATTTGGATGGTGATCACCATAGCAACGGCCAAATCTTCAAGGCTCCACCTGAGCTACATCTTTAGTATAATATAACAAATCAGTAGGAAGGACCACAGATCAGAGTGAGACACACACACACACACACACACACACACACACACACACACACACACACACACACACACACACACACACACACACACACACACACAGTGTCCTCCTGACAAACGTCTCTGTGACTAAACAGGAAGCTGCTGGTCACCTCGGCCCGTCAGCTGACCCTCCTACGAGCGTCCATGAAGATCAACGCTGAAATAATCAAGTCATCTTCACTCCTCCTCCTCCTCCTCCTCCTCTTTCATCCCTCACTTCGAGGTGGGAGGAGAGAAAGGAGACTCTTTGTCAGAGCAGAAGGCCACTGGTGACGGAGCAGTGCATGCTGGGACTCGGTAGAGGACGACACTGACAGGGGCGACATTCTTCACGACGTCACAGGGCGCTGAGTGGTTGGTGGTTTGTTGGGACGTAAGTGTGTGTGAGTGTGTGTGTGTGTAGGACAGCAGTGCGCTTTGTAATCCAGTGTGTCCATGTCCACCCCCCCCCCCCCCCCCGGTCACTTGTCCGCAGACCACGGCCCAAATAACCCGCTGTAATTGGCCCATAATGGCATAAAGATTGAGGCCTGGATGAGGCATCAATCACAAGGACGTGGCTCAGCTGACCCTGAGTCCTCGATGAGAGGGAGGGGGAGGAGAGGGTGAGAGAGCGGGGGAGGGAGGGAGAGATACAGTGAGCAGACAGAAGAGGAAGAGAGAGGGATGAGAGGGTCAACGAGAGAGAGAGAGAGAGAGAGAGAGAGAGAGAGAGAGAGAGAGAGAGAGAGGTGGAAAGAGAGGGACAGAGGACGAGTTGTAACCAGGAGAAGTAATCAGTTTTATTACTGGACAGTCCTTGAGAAGGACAAGATGTGTGCGTGTTCGTGTGTGTGCATGTGTGTGTGTGTTTGCGTGTGTGTGTGTGTGCGTGCGTGTGTGTGTGTGTGTGTGTGTGTGTGTGTGTGTGTGTGTGTGTGAGTGTGTGTGTGTGTGTGTGTGTGTGTGTGTCTGTGTGTGTGTGTGTGTGTGTCTGTGTGTGTGTGTGTGTGAGGTTGATTTTGCTAATGAAAGTGATTCCAGACTAGACGTTGAGCTTATGTCTGGAAATTTCATCTTGAATTTGTCGAATCACCAACATCAGTCTCGTCTCTGTGAAGACGTCAAAAGTGAAAATGTAAACGAGACGTGAACTCGAGTGTCAAACAGAATCTGGTTCAGTTCATCTGAAACTAATTTTAAAAATACATTGAGGTATTGAGAAGTTGAGACGTATTATTTGAAATCGGTAGGTTTGTCATTTTACATTTAACGAGCAGATGGATTTCAGATTAAAAATCAATAAATCTGATGCACACCAAAAACAATTTCAAGTTATTTTTGTTGATATGCAAAACAAAAAACGATGTTTTACTTTATTCTGAAAGTTTGACTGTATATTTTTAATTTTTAATATTCTTATATCCAACCTTTATACTCGTCTATATGAAGAGAGTCGGTCCAGCTTAAAGTTACAAACAGTTCTGAACAGAAATCATTAACTTTGCACGACATCATTGATCGGAGGTGTGTGTGTGTGTTTTTAGATGATAGATGATAAACTTCATTTAGATCTTATTTACTCCAGGAGAGAGATGACATGTAAAGCAGATGTTTACCAGCTGTGGCAGATCTTCTTTATTTCCTGTGTTTGTATTTTCAGGTTTTCAAACTCTTACTTGAAAACACACACGTCCGCGTCTCATCCTCAGCGCCGAGGGAAAACCACGAGACGAGGATAAAAGGGCGAGAGCAGCTCTTCCTGCTGCCGCTGACGTGCAGGTATCGAACACAACGCAGATGCCAGCAGCACTTAATGCAGAATACTGCAGTCTTTTATCTTCAGGAGGAAAATAAATCGGAGTGAGCTGAGAGCGTAACAACGAGCACTTATCTCCTCCTGGTCACTAATGGTGGCGACAGCAGCTGATCTGACCTCTTGTGATGTTCGGAGGCCTTTCAAGTTCCAGACTCCATTTTAAAGGAAGGAAAACGTCAGATAAACAGAGAGAGGTAAAGATTTCCAGCTTCTGTTGATGCAGTTTTAGTCAGACGAACATTAGCTCCAGGAGGAGAAGGTATTTTAAGGTTAAAAAAAAAAGAAGAGACATATGGAAATGTTTCATGACACGAAGCTTTGTTTTCGCTGCTTTTATTTTCCACCGCATCAACGACTGTGAAGGATTCTGAAAGGCGGCCAAGCGGCAGCGAGCCGCAGCCGCTTCATCCTCCGCTGCCGTTCCCTGGAAAGAAAGCACGTCGGTGTTTCCTGCCGGTTATAGTTCCTCATTTGCATTAAAGTGTCTGATTATCCAAGATGGTCCCCTCGATGATCCCGCCCCCGCCGCCTCCTGACGGGCGACGTTTTAAAATCGCGCCGCATTCATTCGTCAGAGAAGAGGAAGAAGAATCATGGAACGTTAAATAAACCTGCATTTATTTCACTCTGCATCTTAATGTGGCAGCGCGTCGTAAACAAAGACGCATGAAAGTTTAAACATGCTCGTGCACAACAGCAGAAGCTTCAGGAGGATTTATTAACGTTCACACAGTTCATTTTATAATAATCAGTCAGTTCTGCAGGTGAAACCTTTGGATGAGTTGGCTAATTATTTGTAACAGATCTGTAATGATTTGGACCAATCGATAGGTCCAACAAAAACCCAGAGGTAAGAACACACACACACACACACACACACACACAGAAAAACTGGCTCCACGTACGAAGAGTCATCAAAATGTTTTAATTGTAAATGTACAGAGTTTATGCTCGTGTGGACAAACACAGGGAGGTGAGCTGCCCTTTGTTAAAACAAGTCTCAACAACAAACTGGTGCAAAATGAAACGGAGACGAAACATCAGAGTCAAAAACAAACCAAGTGTGTAAAGCTCCTACAAGGATTTGTTTAACCGGTTATGAAACTGAATTATTTTAATATCACTGTGTCTGTATGCCCACAAGAGGAGGGGGAAGCATGGATTTCCCATCCCAGTATAAACGTTTTTAATATTGTTAGATGGCTTTTACTGATAAATGGGTTCATATTTTATGAATCTTTATTATATGAATTTTCTGAGTATTTTGATCTTCTGTAAAAACAGTTTAAAGAGATGTCACAGTGTTTTCTTCTTTCCTCTGAACCGAGGTTTCTACGACACGTGACGGTGGAGACATCACTTTCATTTCTATAAAAGAAAAGTTCCTTGTAGGAGCTTTAAAGACGTAAATATTCTGTGCAGGTGCAGTCGATACAAAGTTATTAAACTTCAATATTAAATGAAGATTGAACACAGTTGCTAAAAGGGGAAAAAGTGACATCACATGAAAATTTGATATGAAAACGGGAACAAAATAAAAGTCCTTAGTGCATTTGAAAACTTGCAAAATTATTGTTTAAATGTAATTTGCATCATTAATAAATATTACACAGGAGACGTGTCATATAAAAACGTGTAACAGGCATGAATGTTACTGTAAAAAGTTGAAAACTGCACTTTCACAGTATGAAATGAACGAGCAGGCGTAAGAACACCATCAGTAGTTTGTGTCTGATGCCGACCTGCAGGTCAACTTTACATTTGAATGGTCAGTTGCATATTATCATCTCACACAGGATCCTCGTGTGTCGGTAAAGCATTTCACCTCTAGTGCATATACACATGTGTAGAAGACCCCCGGCTGCCGAGAGCAGAACCTGAGCAGATGATGTAGATCTCCAAACGTTGACTTGAGGAAAAACAAAGAGAAACAAATGTACTTCGTGATCTAACGGATAAATCCAAAGGTCTTTGTAGTTTTCGATGCAGCATCTCAACAACAGTGGTCTTTAAAAAAAATCCCAGAGGAGACTTTCCTCCTCCAGCAAATAATCAGCCCCCCCACAGTGTTCTGCATTGATCTGATTAGGTTCCTGTTGTTGTTGCAGCGTTTCGCTCCCGAGTGGGTTTGTAAGTCAGTTGCAGTTCCACGCTGAGCCACAAGGTGCAGAGGCAGCTCCCTTTGTAAATATCTGACCGAAGCTACGACGGAGAAACACGTCCTCATCCTCATCATCATCATCATCATCATCATCCTCATCATCCTCGCTCTGAAATTAGTCTTTAAATTGTTGTTTTCGTGAATCATCACATCAACGCGGACAAAAAGAGCCTGTTGACGAAGTTTGTCCATCTAATGCAGCGGAGGAAGGAACCATGAGTTCCATGTTCCACCGTCCTCTGATCCATGAAGATCATCAGAACCCTTTGTGTTTAGTTGTCAGTGTTTTGTCCTCCGGGGACATGAGGACGTGTCATCTTCCAGTTCATACACAGGTCCCTTGATGGTGCACGGTGTGTTTGCGATGCTTGAGTCCGAGGCCTCGGTCCTTAAAGTCCATCGCTCGCTGTTGCGATGCGTCCACCAGGGCGCTGGCTATAGCGATACCTAGAAACCAAGAAAAACAAACCAGTTAAAACAAACCAGTTAACCAAGAAATATATGAAATGATGTTTCAGATGAATTTCCATTCAAAGCGCTGAGAAAACTAATAACATCCTGTTGTCTATTAAACGTTTGCAGATCACCTGTAAATCCTGTTTCCTCCATTAAAGAGGAAACATGTGGAGAACCACAAGGTTCTGTTGTGGGAACCCTTTTGGTTTTTAATTACAAACACTGTTAAGAGATTATAAGAAAATATTTTACATGTTTAAATATTAAGCATGAAGGATAAATTGAACTGGTGAAGGAGAAAAGATTTCATATCGTCAAACCACCTCCAACAGACATAAAACATTATTCTTGATATGTGTATAAATAAAGATTTGAAAATACAAGACGCAGTGAACCAACAAATTATATGTGATGTAAACTCAGATATAAAGACTGGAGGTACAAAGTGGAGTCCCACCTGGTGCTATGTGGGACTCAGGTACCTTGTGGATTATTCCTAAAGCACTTAAATCATATGAAATGGCTCCAAACATACAATTATTTCTGAGGGCCACAGAAAAGGTTGGAATGGAAGAAAGCAACAAGGTGAAACTCTGCTGAACGTTGTGAGAAGTCGGTGAGAAGTCGGTGTGTGACAGGCGGAGACACATCCTCCGAACCGACGTCTCGTCACAACATCCGAACGGTTTGTTCTCCCCAGCCCGTGTTGTCTGGACTCAGCCACTGAAGCGTATCCACCACCTCCCCGTCTCCTCCTCTCTCCCTCGTCACACCTTTTGAAAGCAACTTCAGTGTCGGGTGTTGGACTCACTCCTCACAGCGGGGCTCAGACAGAACGGGCCGGATGCACCAAGGCATCAGATGCCTCACAGCTTTGTGTTTCCTTGGCAGCGGTTGCTGTTGTTAATGTGGATTTAGAGTCATGGCAGCTGGAGCTGTGAGTGCAGCTCGTCATGTCTCCCCCCCCCCCCCCCCGACAACCGTGGGCCTGACAATGCATGGTCATTACAGCGAGCGCTCAATCTGCCAGCGAGCAGGAGCCAAATAAACAAAACAGGAAATCTGCTGTGCTCTTGATATGATTTGGATGCAGGACGGTTTCAGCATTTCACACTCAAGTGATTCTTGGGATTTTTTATTTTTTCCGAGGGTGGAAAGGGGGGAAAGCCGATTACACGGCCGCTCAGCGTGTTGCCTGTGTGTGTGTACGTGACTGTGCAGGTTTATGTGAGTGGCTGTGTAAATACTGGGGGTGCGTGCATGCACCTGTGCACGTTTTTGCAAAGTTCTGCCACAGGAAGCCACGAAGACGGAGATGACGGCCAGCGTTAGCAACATGTGCTCCCTTCATTCAGAGCGATGGAGGGGAGGTGGACAGCAGCACCTGCTCTGTTGGAACACGGCTCATTATGGTTGTTTGTTTCTCTTTGGCAGCGGCTGTATAGGTGTGTGTGTGTGTGTGTGTGTGTGTGTGTGTGTGTGTGTGTGTGTGTGTGTGTGTGTGTGTGTGTGTGTGTGTGTGTGTGTGTGTATGTGTTTACTCTAGATTTGGCTTTTTGTTTCTCTGGTAATTTGCAATATGGTCCAAACGCCAGCAGTGCTTGTTTGCCAATGTTCTTTATAATTCCAGAGTTAACTCACCTTGGTGGGAGTTTGCAGTGAAACCAAAAATTAAACAAAACACGAAGCGACATCAAGCTGTTGAGCAGAACATTTAAACATGACTCAGAATAAAATCTACAGACGTCACCAGGACATGTTTTATTGGTCAGGAGAGAATTTGAGTGGTTCAGTTGTCAATGTGAATTTAAAACGTCTGATTTGCAGCTTTAAAGCATCAAAGACATAATCCAGACTGATCATATGCTAAAGTAAAGGATTAAAGAAATGATTGATAGATTATTAAAAGTAAAGAAAAAGACATTTCAGGCATTTTCTAACTTAATCTGATCAGACAAAAAACTTTCTGAAAGTGAGAAGCAGATATTTTATATCAGTAACATCATCCCAACAGGAACCTGGTTTACAGCCACGATACTTTACAAACATACACACGGGAGCCTGGTCGATTTATCATGTTGCCGTTATGAGTTTTCACAACCATAGATATATAATATTAATAATATACAAACTTTTTTACAGAATGAAAGATCAGAAAAGATGTTAAATGTTTATTTTCTAAAGGCATTTAGACCTGATGCTACGTGTTTGAGGAGGAAGAAGAAGGAAAGAAGGGAGGAAGTTTGCCGGGTTTTATTGTTTTCATGACATTTAGGGAAACAGCAACGATTCATAATAAAAACCAAATGTTTAAGGTATCAAATGATTTGAATTTCACGTCTCTATCTTCTTAAGAGGCTGAGAAAGTAACGTTTTTGCTCTTCAGAAGCCTTCAGGTTTTAGAAGGTTGTTTTCTAGAGGTTGTAGAATGAGGTTTTAATCACCGCCTTCAGTCTTCATGTGTTGAAGTTCTATGTATTTCGTTGTATTTGTTTTTTATTATATAGAAATGTACAATAAAGTTTATTGTTCAGCTGTAAAATATAGATTCATTGGGTTAAAAACTCTCTAATATTGGTCGTGTGTCTGGCTCCAACGATCCACATCCCTCCGGCTCTCGTACAAACCAGTCCACGCGATTTCAAACTCCAGTTTTCAAAATACCTCCAAATGAAAAAGACTTGGAAAAATTCAAATATGGAAAGATAATTGATTCTCTAACGTGACGTCTGAATATTCCCTTCATTCAAAATGGCTTTCACCTTTGACAAATTGCCTTCATAAGTGTGTTGATTTTTCCGGGTGAACACACACGTCTCCATTTGCAAAATTAAATTGGTCAAAAGTAATCAAATCACGCTGCAGGTGAGTGCGAGTGCTCGTTTGCTGTCGTGGCGACGGGGAGCGTTAATGTGATTGTTCTGTCAGGTGAGTTGACGCATCATTAACACACACACACACACACACACACACACACACACACACACACACACACACACACACACACACACACACACACACACACACACACACACACACACACACACACACACACACACACACGCACACACGCACACCTATCCTCCCTCCTCCTGATCCACTAATGGGGTCATTAGCAGGAGACAAAATTCCCCAGGAAAACGAATGGGCACCGGTGCGATGTGGAAACTGGGACTGGAGCTGAGAAACATCTGTGACGGGAGGAGCCCGCTCGCTCGCCCCGTGACAAACCTCACGCCTCCTTCTCTTCCTCACATCAAAGTGCCGCTGCTGACGCTGGGCTTTGCCCTCGATGAAGGCGCCGGGGACGGAACCCTGAAACCAGTATAATAACAAACAGAGAACACACCTCGGCAGCGTCTGTTCCACAAAGCCAAGGAAAATCAAAGTCAGTCAAACAGCAACACATTGATATTCAAATATTTATACGTCTGCGCGGCACTGATTCCAGGTTTTAGACGACCAGTAAACATGACACACAACCACGGCGGCTTTGATGTTCCAATGTAAGATTCAGGTTTGATCCCGACTAACCAGGATTCATTAATAGAACATGGCAGCCTGTGGTAGGATGTCTCCTCGAGCCTGTTTGAAGAACGCACAATGAAGAATATCCTCAAATTACCTGATATTTATATTTTAAAATCACCCAAAAACACATGGATGTGATGGAAGAGAACAACAAAGAAGAAGAAGAAGAACGTCGCCAGAAACCTGAGGCAGAAAGAGTGTGATGTATATGATTAAATCATTTAGAAGCTGCTGTGTTATACATCAGGAAGTCCTCGAGTCGATCAATATCGTCCTGTCAATCATTTTTGAAGCAGGTTACTGGTTTGAACAAGAAACTAAAGGATAAGAACACAGCAGGATTCTGGGAAATTTAAAATCTCTGCTTGAACATCAGAGAAACGTTCATCACGTCATCATCTGTCCATCACCTTGATCACGTGTGTTTTCCTTCCACTTCCCCCTCGGTTTGTTCGGGGGGGAACCAGGAGTGTGTTTATCAAACCATCCGACGACTTATTGCCTCCTCCTCGCTGCGGCGATACGCTCATCTGGTTTAGTGTCTGAGGAGGCGTCACCATCAACTGTCTCCATCCCCCACTGCACTCGTTTAACATCAGAACTTATCTCCTGCTCCGTCTATTTCTGTTTTCAACTTTCTATGTATTTCTAAGAACAAATCGTACTTCTAATCCCCTTAATGCCTCTTTTTTCATTCTCTGCTCTATTTTTTACTCACAAAGACTTTCTACATCTTACGGCACCTGTATGTCCCCCCCCCACCCCCGCTCTGATATTCCCAGGTCTATCTCTGCTGCTGAATAGGCAGATTAGCGGTGGAGGAGGCGGCTGTGAATGCTTCTTTGCCTCTGTCTCTATTGACCCACAGTCTAAGCTGGAGCGAGGCTGAGAATGAAATGTAGTCGCTCCCTCTCCAGCCTCAACAACACAGCAAACTGGGAGTGTGCAGCCTGGTGAATCCATTAAAACCTGATTGAGTCCCATTTCATATGAAACAATATGAAACTCAAACAACGGCAGCTGCAGGAGGCGGCGATAGAAAGACGTAGAAGCGTCAGGAGGAAAATGAATTGAAGCAGAGGCTGTGGGAAATAACAACCCCCCCCCAACAGTCACTCTCTTCCTCCTGCTCCGTCCGTCATGTGACTTCAAATCAGTCAAACAGCGGCTCAGGGGTCAAGCAAGTCGCTCTGGGAGACGGGCACCGTGTGCGAGTCCTCCACCACAATTTGGCCGACGACAGCTGTCAGCCGCCGCGTCGCCTCCAACCCGCTGTAATTTCCTGGTTGAATTATTGGGCCAAGAATCCTTCACAAGACATTTTTTTTTGTATTACTGTAGAATTTGATTTGCAGTAAAACGGAGCACTTAGTGTGTCATCGAGATCTTTTATTTAAACACGATTGCGTTTCCGTTCTCCAGGTCAGACGGAAGAACAATAACGTACGAGAGCTCGTTCACTTCTGCAGCTTCTAATCTCATCACACAGTTTGAGTCTCGGAGCTGAGACAAAATAATTAAAAAAATGCATCTGTGCTGCTTTCAAAACTCTAAAGTATGAATCTGAGGAAAGGTTCAGCAAGATAAAAAACATGGGTCTCCTGTTATGCCTTTAAACATGGGGGGTGTCCTGCTTGCTGTGACTTCTCTGCCTCATGATGACAGGCCTCAGCTAGTAGCTGTGGACGCCGCCATGTCTGCTTGAAGGAGAAGTTCCACACGTCGGCATCTTTGTATTCTCGAATCAGACCAAGTTTGCCGTCACACAATTTATTTTCTTCCCGAAAAACGTCACGTGGACGTTCACGTACTCACAGATTAGGAAAGTATGACAGTATAAACAGAGTGTTTAATAACTGAGATCTGATTCTTTGCTGAACATCAACCTGCAGTGAAACTGCTCTTTCCTCCGATGTGTGGAGGCCTGATTACAAATCGTGTTTCTTGGTCTGAAGCCTGAGAAGATGGAGAAAGACAGAGGAGCAGTGGAAGAGGAACATGGGTTTGGATTCTAGAAGCTGAGAATCTCAAGCTGGAGCTGGAGTTTGTTTTTTGCTTCTTTTGAAACCAACACGCGTGTTTTCTCTCTCTCTCTCTCTCTCTCCCTCTCTCTCTCTCTCCCTCTCTCTCCCTCGTTCCTACATACAAAGGGTCAGTTCGTGGTAACACCTCAGGAGAGCCTTGCAGAGAAGGACTGGACGAAAACAAAGAGCCGGAGCTAAAACAGGCTCGCTCATCGAGGATTCCTCTTGAAGTGCGGGTGGGCGGAGCTCGCCCGCAGTGACTTGGCGTTCATACATGCTAACATCAATGGAGGGCTGCTTGTCTGACCCCACGCACACCGTCTCTGGGGAGGAGGAGGGTGGGCGGATGCAGGGAGGAGAGGAGCGAGGGAGCAGGAGTGGATGAAGGGTGGATGGGTGGGTGGGCGATTTTATTTATTTCATTCTAAAGCCCAGACTCTGTGAGCTCCCTGGTGTTTTTGAAGTTGTATCATGTGTTTACACGCTCACATGCATCATCGCTTGTGTTTGCATGTGGGAGTCCATCTGATCACACACACACACACACACACATGAACCAGCATCGACTCCGGGCTTCAAACACGGGTAACGACGGCGATTCCATTGATTCGATGAGAAAAACAACAGAGGAGCCCGGACATCCCCCAGAGAGCCGCCTGCCGAGAACTGATGAGCCACTTATTGGACCTAATTCCTTGAAAATGAGTCGGCCGCTGCTGTGATGAGCTTCATGTCCACAACATCGGCTGGAGGAGAAAACACCTCCACTGCTTTAAATTCTGATCCATCAATCTGTGTTCAAACTGTTTAAATGCCCTTAAACTGATTTGATCTGCAGTCTGGTCTCAACCTAAAATTGCAGCGCTGGCCTTCTGCTAATGATAAGAAGAGTCGGGAGCTGAATGTTAAGTCATTTGATGTTGGAAAAGTTCTGCTACCCAAAGGCAGAGCCGGGTTTGAGGTCAGGTTTGGACTGTTGCATCAAACTGGTTCAGTTTGGGACATTCACCTCCACCAATGAGGTTTCATCTTTTTCTCACTGATTACGCAAAAAGTGCTTCGCCGATTTTCTTGAAACTTGGTGGAAAGGTCGAACACGGACCTAGAAATGTTGGTGTCGATATTGAATATTGATTGTATTCAATGTTGTCACAGTTTTAGTTCCATGTCTAAATCTTGGTGACAGCTTAGAGAGACTGAAATCTTCAAAATCACAAAATGTGACTTAAAGGATAAAATCTGATTCACTCGAGTGTTTTAAGTTACATTAGGAAATTAATGCATATCAGGTTTTGTTCAAGTTGTTTTCATCTTAGAATTAAAGTAAAAATGAAGTGATTCTTACACAGGTTGTAAACACACCACTAGTTCTTCTGTACTCTTTACACTCACTCTTTAATTTTGTTCATGTAAACACTCCTTTATTATTGATTCAAATCAAACATTAGCTTTTTACTTCTACATTTATTTGGTTGTAAACCTGTATTAATGCCGATCGAGGTTATGTGTAAAATGTTATACATCAGAAAAACAAACTATGAAGACCTGGGTTGTGAAGACAATCCCTCGGTTCTATTCACCGTTCACATCTCGACTTTCTGTCACATTTCAACAAGCTCAGGACGTTGAAAGTCAACATTCGTTGAGCCACTACATCCGTGAGGAAAGTTCAGTGTGTTTGGAATAAAACCTTTTATAAATTAGAGATTTACTTTATATCAGAGTCTTTCTCTGTCATTTACTGGACCTCGTTTCGTTCTTAATGGACTATTACATATCTTTTCATTTTAAAATCCTGATATTTACCTCTGGAGGCAACAAAGTTAGATTTTCTCTCTTTTCATTCTCACGCACCCTGAAGCTTTTCATTCCCGGTCCCCCAACCACCCCCCCACCCCCAACACCCCCCCTCTCTCTCAGGCTTTAGTTTCCACAGTTTAATATAAAAGCTCCTTCCAGCTCCGACAATTCTTTTCTTGCAAAACACTTCATTTTCCGTCTGTTTCCTCCGTCAGGTGCTTTGTGTGTTAAAGCCGTTTCCTCCCGCCTGGAGGAGCCGAGGCCTCTCACACCTGCTCCGGTTACACACCGTCCACCGGGCAAAGAGCAGAAACTACCCACGGACAAACTGACAGCGGCCTCCCAGAGACAAGCTGCAGGGGGAACAAGGAGAACACAAAGACGGAGCGGTCTGGGACTAAATGCATCGGTGTGAGGGATCGTCTGAAGTGGAAGACGAGCCGGAGGGGGGGAGAGGATTGGCCTCGTGCTGACGGTGCAGAACTCGCCGGGCCTCGGTCAGGGGTCTGTGAGGAAGTGCTGCTGACTTTTCAGTGATTTCTACGGCTGAAGCGACAGGGGGGGGGGGTATCGTGTGTCGTCCGCCTATAGCAGCAACATGAGCTCAGACGCTGGAAAGTCAGGATGTGTCAGCGAGAGGAACAATTGATCGGACAGTGGGAAACCAGGCGGCTCCGACCACATCAGTCTTTACCAAGCTGCCGTGTGTCGTGACTTTCTGTGAACACTACGTTACTGCACATCACCGTGGAAACGCGATTGGGAACACGATTTGATTCTATTGGCAGCACATTGTGAAAGTTGCTGATCTGCACATTTTCTGTCATGTTTCTCTGCTTTCTGCATTTGCCCTGCGAACGTCTATTAAACCCTGAGGTCGACCCTGACGACGCAGCTACACAACATCCAGACACGTTCGACCATGTCTCAGACAGCCTGAGATTCAAGGAGCTGTTGTTTGAAAGCATCTCTGTCTTTTTCCACATCGCTGAGCAGCTGAAAACTGTTGAACTTGTAAAAACAACACAGTGTGGACTCTGTGTTTGTGAGTCTACAATGAAATGTGGGATTTCTTTATGGTGCAAACAGCTGAACAACACACAAACAGAGAAAGTTGACATTTAAAACTGAACATGTCGGACCTGAGTGTTCAAAATCAAATAATCTGATTAGAATATGTTAAAGTAAGTGGAATAAAGTTAAGTACAAACCTAAATGTATTTAAGAAGTACATAATATTTTAACATATTTATGACTTTTAAAGCCTAAAACTCAGATGATTGAATGTTAGACAGTTTTTAGATTTAAACAAAGAAAAAGAGACGACTACAAATGTTTGCACTGTGTGTGTGTGTGTGTGTGTGTGTGTGTGTGTGTGTGTGTGTGTGTGTGTGTGTGTGTGTGTGTGTGTGTGTCGTACCACACTGTCCAGGCGGAGGTGTTCCAGACGGGACTCTGGGCAGATACAGCAGCACCGTCAGAACACCTGCTCTGCTCCCCCAGCACGGCTCCATGGCGATGGGCTTCGGCAACGCCTGTACACACAAAAATTAATCATTTTTAGTGGGAAATCCATTGAGTAAAATAGAGAAAAATTATATATATAGTATATAAATAGATATTATTTCTCCCATCTAGCAAACATCAGACTCCAGAGCTCCAGCCACACTGCCCAGACGCCTGCTGCCACCTCCCCCAGGATCAGAGCTCCCAGCTGGGGGAGGCAGCCTGACCTGCAGCCTGCGGAGCGCCACCTGCTGTGCAGCTGATGTAAACAGGTTGGAGACTCTTTCGCTCTTTCCACGCACCGAGCTCACATGTTGTGATTCCACAGTCCACATGCACCGTCGGAGATTTCCTCATTTATATCCATAAAGATCCTGTGTGCCTCTGTGGCACCTCGTTCCATTAGCATCCCATAAAGCCTCAGCTGAAGTCAGCTCTGTATTCAAAGCAATGAATCTAAATAAAGATGGACGACGCGTCTCTGCTTCCTCTCATTGTACGAAAATGAAGCGAAAACAGCCGGGATAGACTTAGATTAGATTTAGGTTTCTTACTTTGGTCAATGTTCCATTATGCTAACACGGAGGAGGCGGGGTTTGGAAGATATACTGCAGCCAGCCACTAGAGGGTGAACAAGAAGATTTGGCGTCAATTTTAAGTGCTGCTAATTGACTGTTTATACAAATGGACGTAGACTCCAGGTCCGGAAATCAAAGCAGAGGGGCCTGAAATGTGTATTCTCTCTCTGACCAGCAGGGGGCGACTCCACTGATTGTTTCTTTAGAAGTCTATGAGTCTACGTCTCACTTTATAACGTCAGTCAACATTTTCCGAAGGTGTTTATGTCTCAATAGATCATATCGTATGTATTGGGGGGGTGATTGACAGCTATACTATCCAATGGGTGCAGGTGGCAGGTGTAGGTGGGCGTGTGTCCTCGAGCTGTTAGTCAAGCTCCACCCCCTGCTCCTCCAAATATGGTTACTTCTGGTAACCAAGATGGCGCTGAACAAAAGGTCAAAGCGTCACAATGGTATTTGGAGCCGTCACGTCGTATAAACATATACTAATAATGTTATTAATCATGAACCTTAAATCCCTTCAACTCTAATTATCTCTTATATACATGGGACCATATGTACGGTGTGGTACCGCTGGGACTCGTTGTATATAACGTGTCTCTTATAGAGTCTCATATCATCTAATGGCTGCGATCCAGTTTCCTCACATCTGAGAGGAGTCACTGAGGTATTGATCAGATTTGACCCTCAGGCCACAGCGTAGCCACAGAGGTCACAGAGATGAACCCTGTTTATTACTGAGGTCTGTTGGGACGGACACACACACACACACACACACACACACACACACACACACACACACACACACACACACACACACACACAACCAGGTTGACATTAGCTTGCTTCCTTCTCGTCATTAACTTCACACTGAAGTGAACAACATGGATTCCTGCAGAGCGACGAGTCAGATAAAGATCAACTCAGTTTATCTTCTGTGAGACGCATTAAAAACACCAAGTAAAAAAAAATACATCAGTGAACTTTGTTTTAAAAATGCATTTCTCCTCTGTTACCTGCAGGGAGAGAATCCATGAGTTACCTTGATTTATAATAAATCTGAACCTGAGCTGAACTAAACTCAAAAGACCCGAGCGTCTGAAAGAGAAATAATGGAATTTTTATTGTTTCAGGTGATTTGGTTTTTCTGTTACATGAAATGAAAACTAACCAGAGTCAGTAGAGCTCAAATATCTGCCAAGGCCCAACACTTCCCTTAAATTTAATTAATCCGCACCAAACTGCAGGCGCTCGTATATCACTCCTCTAAATATTACATTTAACAATTTAAAACTCATGTTCATCCCCCTTTTTTTTTTAAAAACACCTTTTATTTCAAAATCTAAAGTGGATACAATTCTAAAATCAAAATCAAATAAACACTTTAGTTCTATTTTCCTGCTTTTTAAATTCTCTTTTCTTTGGTAAACACCAAAATAATCCAAAGATAAACGAAGTGAACCTGAATCTTCATGTGTCGCGTCGGGAGTAAATGATGAGGCAGAGTCAGAGTGAAGTGACGACGCTAAGAGCTTTGTCTGGCTGCGTTCCCAAAGTAATCCCAGTAAGTGTGTGTGTGTCTGTCTGTGTGTGTGTGTGTGTGTGTGTGTGTGTGTGTGTGTGTGTGTGTGTGTGTGTGTGTGTGTTTGTGTGTGGGAGAGAGAGAGGGGGAGAGAGAGAGAGAGAGAGAGAGAGAGAGAGAGAGAGAGAGAGAGAGACAGAGAGAGAGAGATCACAGTGTCTCTCTCTCTCTCATTTTATTTATATATTTTAAATATCAAGTGCCACTTAAGCCCATGAAACGGTTTCTGCTGACTGGGAACAAAGTAGAAATTGGCTCCTTGGCAATACTCAGCGTTTTCAGCCCCTTGTTCTCGAAAGGACGACTGGAAATAATCCAGAGAGGTTGTTGTTTGTTGCCCTGCAGGTTTTTTTTATTGGTTTGAGGCCGTTGTTATTTCTATTTAAAATTTGAGATAACTGCAGTTGTGTTTGGAGCTGAGGCCAGATGCTTCCAGTGAAAAGCAAATAACTCGGTGAAATCAGCTCCGCGAAATCAGTTCCGCGGCTGGAATGAAAACCTGGTTCATCATGATATGATAAATAAAGGTTCATCTGAAGCCTGTGGACCAATAAACAGTTTAATCCACAACTAACATGAAGTTTTAGGCAATTATGAAGTTTAGATTCTTATCCATTAGTGAGGAGTCGATATGAAAACTGTGCTAAAGCTGCTTTCAGACTCAAACTCCAGAAAATTTCCATTTTCCATGAATTTGTGTTTCACAATCTGTCCTGTTTGCATCAACAACAATAACAACCCCCCCCCCCCGTTACGCTAATGAGACGTCTCTCGTGATTGGCTGTGGCTTCACGCTGCCGCTCCGTCCGTCGGTTCCTCTTTTCATTCACGGTGAATAACAAACTGAGATGTTGTGGAGGAGCGAGGTCATTTCAGTAACTCTCACCTCGGCAGTTTCCTTCCTCCTCTCACTTCCTCCTCTCGTCTCTAGTTCTCGCCTCAAATAAAAACAGTCGTTGGAACACTCGTCCCATTTTTGTCCGCGGGACAAACAAAGTGGTGAATTGAGTGTTTCGAGGTGAAGGGGGGGGGGGGGCAGAGCTGCATGATGGATACATTCTCTCACACCACAGGAAATTGAGCCAGAAGTTTCTCCTCCTCTGAAAACTACTGTTTATCCGTTCTTCCTTCTCTCTTATCTTTCTTATTTTCAGCTTTCACCGAGTTTCTGTTCTGCTCTGACATCACAGCTGTAAATTCCAAATTCAATCATCCGAATAACTGGTGGACAGCAAGCGAGGCATGAAAATACAATCTACTGAGAGAAGAACAGAGACATAGACTTTAAATATAGATGGAGGGTGTGACATCTCTTTTGCCCCTAGTGGCTGGCTGCAGTATAAGTTATATACCCTGCCTCCTCCATGTTAACAGATGTGACATGGACCACACTACCTGATACAAAATATCTCTAAAGTCTCTAAAGTAACGTGTTTGGCCGGAAACATGTGAGATTATACCGGTGAAATCTAACAACGTGGCTGAAGGTCAGGAGACAAACACTCACAGAAATACACATAATAACAGAGAAGAAGAAGAAGAAGAAGCGTCTGTGAAATCACCTCCGTCCTCTAAACTCTCTGCTCGCCTCCTCACTTGCACTTTCCCCACATTGTCCTTTACAATCTTCGCTGTCGGGCTTCTCCGTCTTCACCATTACTTCCATGACTCAGTCCGTCTCGTCCTCCTAATGGCCTCCTCTCCCTCCCTCTCTCTCTCTCTCTCTCTCTCTCCGTCTGTGTGTCTCTCCATTCCGTTCTGTCTCTTTTTGTCTGTCACAAACACTCGCTCGAACTGAGCTGGACCGTCAACACACGGCAGCACAGACACAAGCTGCGTTTCCACAGCCTGAGTTTCTTCTGATTTGTTGATTTACTGGTCAAACGATGTCTAGACCACAAGGTTAGAACTGGGATGAATTTGGCTGCAAAGGTTTTTAAAGTCGACTTTTCAATGACGACGGTAAATTTCCGTGCTCGAGCTTAATGTCAAAACACCGTGGTGTCATTGAAACAGTTTTATTGAGCCGAGATGTCTAAAGAACATTTACTTTGCAACTAAATGTGGCTCGATTTTATCCCAGAGACTATTCAGATTATTCTGACCCAGACAAAAACATGTGAAAATCTTAAAAAGTGCAGAAACCACACGCTTAATCTGCGTGTTATTCAAACACAATCCCCCGAGATCACAGCCTCTAGAAGTCAGATATCAGGTGCATCTTCTGAAACGAAACCGCGTCTTATCTTTGTTCACATCAATAAAAGCCCGGGGCTCAATCTCAGCGCGCAGCAGGATCTTTGTTCTGCTCATTGTCTGCATGTTACACTCTTAATTCGTCTGCAAGGGGCGAAGACGTGACGTGTAAACAGATATAGATCTGAATCAGACTATTATTAGATCTGCTTGAAACATCTGTAAAGTTAGAAGCAGCTGTAACCTCAAGGATAAATTAAGTTATATTATTTTTTTATTGGCTGTGAAGGCAGAAACATTAAAGTTTGAGAGGCTCTATGGCATGAAAGTGGTTTTATAAATTAACTTTTCTCACCTTTTGTGTTAATTCGTGCAAAGGAAAAATATCTCAAATTACAATTAAGTTGAATTATTGAGGAAATGATGATCCAGAGGAGAGAAAAACAAACATCTGGAGGTTACTTCGGGTTCTTCATTCTCCCTGGTGGCATTTTAAAAGGCTTCAAACTGACACGAAGGGCTCAATGCTGGATTGTGTGGCTTTGAACGAGACTTAACCCCCGACTGGCCTCCGTGTCCAACACGTCTCGGGCCGGCGCGCACACGTGGGAACACACACGTACATAAACACGGCGTTGCTCTCCGACCCCCGAGGTGTGGAGAGTGGCCGCCCCCCCGCCGTGCCCTCCTTAGCCGATTAGACTGGCCATGCATGTCCCCCCCCCCCAGGGCAGAAAACTGTCGTGTCCAATCCTCCCTCCATCTAAAACCCCATTTTCCCATTTCCTCCCTTCTCTGTCTGTCTGTATCTGTTGCCGAGCTCCGCGGGGAGTCTGCAGGATTGAGAGGAAATGGTTCTGATCAGGGAGCGAGACAGATTGAGAGTGTGTCTGTGCATGTGTGTGTGTGTGTGTGTGTGTGTCTACGAGTGTGTGTGTGTGTGTAGAGCACAGTCGTATAAGTGATATAACATGTCTGGTGGAAACATGTTTTTTTTATATTTCTGAACGGAAGGATTTTGTGTTAATGTCACTTCCACACATTTTGCACTGACGCTGCTGCTACAACCACATCAGGTGATTACCTGGAGCCCAGTTTGAGACGGGGAAGTGAGCTGTAACTATGTCATCCCACTAATTCAGAACCACTGAGCACCGCCCACGACCTCTGACCTTCCCAGCGAGCAAACTACAGCGTGTGTCGTTTCTTCCTCGTGGCATTTGGAAAAGAGATTTTCTTTTCTTTTTTAATGAATAAAAGGAGGAAAAAAGAGCAGTTTGCCATTTACATTCAGACTCAGTTCCGAGTGAGGAGGGGAGATGACGGAGGGAGAAGCATGTTTGAGGTGTTTCTAAGAAAAAAAAAGAAAATCCCTCCGAGCTTTGAGAGTGAGAGGAGATTTTCCGGCGCAAAGTGGTATCTTTATCCCTATAATCAGAGAGATCCAACGGGAGATGTTTTGAGCCGCGTCCCTTCTCCTCCTCCTCTTCCTCTTCCTCTTCCTCTAATCTCCATAAAAAGCTGCAGAGCCTCTTGTCTCAGAAAGTTTGTTTCCATCTAAAATAAGTAAATACAAAAAAAGCCTCTGCAGGCCGTGCACCAACGTTATCCACACAACAACTACATTTAAAATGCATGAAGAACCTGACGCAGGGATTTATGTGAGGAGAGGGGAGGAGGAGCAGGAGAAGCAAGGGGAGGAAGAGGAATAGAAAGGAAGAGATGGAATCAAGGAGAGGAGATGAGGAGGAGATGCAGAGGAGAGATAGAGATAAGAAGAGACAGAAAGGAGAAGAGGAGGAGAGGAGGGGAGAAGGAAATAAGTGGGATGGAGAGGGAGGAGAAGAGGTGATGAGGAATAAACAGATGTGAGTGAACATTAAGAAAATATAAAAGAATTCAAGGGACGGAAGAAAGGGAGGAAGGGAGATAAAGACAGAGGGTGAGAGGAGAGGAGAAGATGAGCAGACCAACTGAGACAAAGAGAGACGGAGGGGAAGAATGGACACGAGGGAAGGAGAGAAGGAAAGAGGAGGTGATAGTGGATGAGAGCAGATGAATGAAGGAGAGGAGAAGAGAAGAGGAGAAGGAAGGACACAGAGGGAGAGATGATGAGAGAGAGGAAGGATGACAGGACTGGAATCAGGAGAAGATACAAGGAATGACACACACACACACACACACACACACACACACACACACACACACACACACACACACACACACACACACACACACACACAGACACACACACACAGAGGAACTGAGATCCAGTGTCAGGTTGAATCAGGCCTTCGCTCTGAGAGCCGGGCCTCATCATCATCACTGCAAATTATTTACAATTTTCATCGATAGATTCTGCTGACACACACACACACACACACACACACACACACACACACACACACACACACACACACACACACACACACACACACACACACACACACACACACACACACACACACACACACACACACACACACAGAGGAGTTGTTGTTGCACATTATTGTTTCCCACAGCCAGACACTAAACCAAATTAATCAAATTACAGACGCGGTAAATCACATCTTTCATTTTCCAAAAAGAAGAAGTCCTCCGAATCAAACATAACTCAACTGAAGCGTCAACAATCAATCCGTCTCCAGGAGGAGAATATTTACTGGAGCTCGTTATAATGTCATGAATCCCGGAAGAAGTCAAAGAAATCAAGCCTGCACAAAGAAGCAACGTCATGAAACGAGTGTTTATAATATGTCATCATAATATTTTGTGTATAAATGTACGTGTCAATGCACCAACTCCCAAAATTAAACAAATGTGGAGAAAACAACGCCGTCGTAAATCGGCTTCTCCTTTGTTGTTAGTTTGAAAGAAGCCAAACGAGAGAATTAACAGAATGAAACGTTGACTCCTGGAAACCTCTCCAACCAGAATCTCTCCTCCTACACTCATCTTCTATGTCTCTCTCTCCTCCTCGCTCTCTCCTTCATGAAATGTATGTGTGAGAGAGAGAGAGAGAGAGAGAGAGAGAGAGAGAGAGAGAGAGAGAGAGAGAGAGAGAGAGACAGAGAGACAGAGAGAGAGAGAGAGAGAGAGAGAGAGAGAGAGAGAGAGATGCGTTGGATTTACATTTTAATCAGCACGTCGGTGGGCGAACAATCCTATTACTGCAAGGGGAGGACGGGAGGGCCACTTCACAACCTCTCCCTCTCTCCATCTCTTCCCCTCTCCCTCATTTAATCCCTCTATCCCTCTCTCTCTCTCTCTCTCTCTCGCTCTCTCTCTTTCTCCATGACGACAAATTAATCATCTCTCTAATGCCTCGTAAGAGCCAAACTTCTCTTTTTTTTGGCCTTAATTCAGGAGGTGGAGAGTATCTGCCATTCACCCCCCCTCCTCCTCCTCCAGACACACACACACACACACACACACACACACACACACACACACACGCACACACACACATTCACTGTCCTCTCCACCTCTCCGCCTTTCACTATTAGCGCTGGAAAGATGAATGTGTTTTCTGCTCGCCGAGGATGTGTGGCTGCATCCACATGGGAAGATACACACACAGATATGCACATGGCTGCACACACACACACACACACACACACACACACACACACACACACACTCACACTTATATATACACTCACTTGTACTGTATAAATGTACACACATGCACACACACACACACATGCACCACATAACAACGCTCCAAAGGCCATCATCATTCCTGAAAATGCTTTTTTCTCCTCGTTCAGATGCAGTATTGATGGATTACAGCGGCGGAGGTGCACATATCGATTCAGGGAGAAAAGACGAGAACAGAGAAACACACTCATTTTAAGAGGGCAGTGAAAAAAACAGCCTGAACTGAGAGAAAACGGCCTAATGAGAAAAAATACAGGTGCCGGGGACCAGACTATAGCCTGGTTCCACGTCTCTGATCCAGCACCTAGACATGCTCTCGTGGATTTAACACCCAGTCGGACGGACGGGAATTTGAATATCAGCCGAGCTCCACAGATTAACGCTTCAACACTCAGGAGGTCGATGAGGTTGAAATGAATCTTTGCTGTACGAACCGTCACAGGAGGAAGAATCACTTCACTTCAACGTCTCAGTTCTTCCCACAGACACCAGAGTGTTTCTGTTCTTTAGAGTCTAGGACAAGTACAGATGAGTTCTGTCACAGCAAAGTAGAAACACAATGTTCCTGGGTGAACTGTTGACTTGGTGTTTTGTGGCGTTTTGAGGAAATCTGACCTGAAGAGTTTCAAATTATATTTGAACTCAGAGCTCAAGTTGTCATCGCTGCTCTCACTTTCCTTTTTTCAGACCCTCACACATTTTGAAATGTTCATCTTTCTCTGCAGTGTGTGGCTCTTGTTTCTTATCTGTGGTGACATCAAGGATTCTGGTGGAATCACGTCAAACATGTTGAGCATGATTCAACAAAGCATTTCAGTATTTCATTATCAGCAGGAAATGCATTTTCTTCTAGTTTATAATGAAGTTTTTGGTTAAACTGTTAAATATCAAACCACAGTTAAATCTTCATTTCATCACTGATATCGTATCAGTTCCCAAACATCCACACGGGTCGGCTCTAAATTTGATTCATAGTCCGTGTCTCACGAACTCAAACGTTTGAGATCCACACACTGTTTATATTTCGTCCTTCAAAAAAGTTAAAGGAAAAGTGGAAGAGTGAGTCTGGACTGACAGAACCCCCCCCCCCCCACCTCTGTGATATCGACGCTGCTGTGGATCGAGTCAGTTCAAGAGAATGTGGGCTGGAAATAAAAACGTGGTTTTACGACTGTTGGTCAGAGATCAAGTGACACATCTGTTCGCTCTCTGTGAAAACGGTGAAACGTGGTGAGAAGGGTGAGATGCTCTTTAAAAAGCCGAGAACAGGAAATGTGTCCCCGACTGATAAAAGTCATTATAAAACAACCGGGGGGAGCGAAATATAAAGAACAAAAAACTGTCATAAAACGTCAGCTCCTATATTTTTATAGCTCTGCTTCCCTCCAGCGAGATATTGGTCAGTGCTGTTTCAAGGTAAATCCTCGGCTGCAGGAGAGGAAGTGAAATCACAACAGCCTCAAATCCTCTTTGGTTTCCCTCCAGGCTTCCATCAGCTGTGGTGAGATAAGTCTCCTTCTTCCTCTCGTGTCAAATAAAGCACATGAGTACGCGGCGCGGTGGGAGATTTCATGTTTTACATATATTTCCCACAAAAATAACCGTTCAAGTTGCTCTCGTCGTCACTTCTAAACCGATTAACGTGACGCTAAGTGAGAAATTGAGCGACTGCGTCATCGTTTACTGAAGTCTGTCGCTCGTCCACGTCGAAACACAAAGCCACAGTTTTTTAAAACTACAAAAACTTTAAAATAAAAGTGGATGTAGCCTGTGTCCGCGTTATATTTATTCATATCTGTGAAATGGTTTTGTTAAACTTCACTCCTACTCTTCCTCCTGTGAGCGACTCCTCAGAGAGACGGAGCGGTGGCAGAGTAAAGAACGCCGGTCGTAAAGCGTCGGTACGTTTGCTCAGCTGACGGCGCCGCAGGTGCTTCTCCTCCAGGCTCTGAAATAATGTGTGTGAGACGCTTTCTCTTATTTTTTTTTACTAATCTTTGTAATGATAAAAAGAAAGAAGACAAAACAGCCTTTTTGTTAAAACGCAAACAGAAACATGAGGAGCAAAGGGTTTGTTTTAGCCTTGTTAGTGTTGACAGAGGTGTGAGTTATTGAGTTAATAACGTGTGTGTGTGTGTGTGTGTGTGTGTGTGTGTGTGTGTGTCCAGTCGCGAGACACACACTCGGAGCCACAGGTGACTGCAGAGTAAACTGAGGCAGTGTGTGTGTGTGTGTGTGTGTGTGTGTCCAGGATGAATGCAAATGAGTGTGTGTCTGTGTGTGTCTGTATGTGTGTGCTTTCATGTGTTTCTCATTTTTCTTCTGTGCCTGATTGAAGCTTTTGTGTTATCAGATAGGCCCTGCAGTGCTGTGTGTGTGTGTGTGTGTGTGTGTGTGTGTGTGTGTGTGTGTGTGTGTGTGTGTGTGTGTGTGTGTGTGTGTACTGTGGGTAAATCAGTGTTTAGCTGTGTGTTTTTCCACCAAACATACATTACTCCCAGGTCTCATAAATTGTCTTTATCTTCCTCTTTCCCCTTTCCTTCCCGCTCCCTCTCTCCATCCATCCGTCCCTCCCCTCCCACCATCCCTCCTTCCCGCGCCGTATTAAATCCCTGCAATTGTAGAATAAATATGCCGCATTAAAACACAAGATATGATATTGATTCATTCTCTGCTTTAAATAGCATTATGAATAGCGGGAGGCCGTCGTTAATCAGCGGCAAGGTGGTAACTGCTTCCCGCGGGCGGAGGCGTGCAGATGCTAGTTGCTGCGGGCTCATCAGCTTTACGACATAACGGCAGTGCTTTATGGCGGCGGTGGAATCATCGATTTATGCTGATGACTCTACCCATGTTGTGTAATGCAGCCATGACACAATGTAAAGCTGGGATCAGGTTGGAGGAGGAGGAGGGGGAGGAGGAGGAGGAGGATATATACTGATGTAGGAGCTTTTACCGCCATTTAACATATGGAGGGGGAGAAAGAAGCAGGAAGCAGTCGACCATCGGTATTCAAAGATATTTTACTAATGGATGGAGGAATAGTTTTTATATTTCAGGAGTATTATGGGTTATTTTTGTAAGACAAGGAAGTGAAGACGATACAAAAAGAAAGAACTGAATATGTAGTCTTGATTGGTGGAGGCACGACCTCGATTGCCGAAGATGGCGGCCTCCGTATCCCGGATACCTGAGCTTCGAAAGTGGAGATGTTTATGTAGGATTTGTTTTTTAAAATGAACACTAAGCTCCTCATCGTCTGAGTCGTTTTTTTTCCTAAATAAACCAAACCCGTGCGGTGTGGACACAACAGGGGCTGTCTCCTGCTTCCTGTCTGAACACGGCGTGGAACAGGCCGGTGATGACTCTTTTAGTTTCTCTATTCTCTGCCGCTCGCCGTAAGCGGGACAGCACGGAAATGTTCCCGTTCCCTCATTCATTACACAATTATGCTAAGCTGCACGCTCCACTATGAACCAGATGTTGTGTAATTAACCTCAGTGTGAAGTTATCGTTCTGGCCCATTGTCTCTCACCTTCAAGAATGAAATGGAAACCAGGCTGAGACGCAGATAAGCTGGAGGAAGCCCCGGAGGCTTCGACAGGCACGTGAGCCGAGCCGAGCCGAGCCGAGTCCAAACCTGGTCAACGCGGAGCTGAAGCTAATTAAGCATCATGTGCTGATTGGCCTTTTACTCCATTGACTCCATCACCTTCAGCTCCGACTGTGCGAGGAGATGGATCCTCAGACAGGAGGGGAGATATGAGGAGGTTTTAAATGTCTTATTTTACAAACAAACCCGAAATGAAATCAAATTAAAATCAATACATGAACTTTACTTTTACCTAAAGGTCGTATTTGTATGATTTTTCTTGTTGTTTCTTTGCGGGAGTGATTGGTGGTGATGGTCAATCACCAAGAGCTTCAGGCATTGTTGTGTTTACAAGACAAAAGGTTATAACACGTCCTCTGAGCAGCGCTACGTCTTGAGAGCAGGACACTCCAGTGACTCATCGGGGACATGTCGAGGATAATCTCTTTATACAGAGTCTACATGTGAATTTGTAGAATCTGTGGACGAGGGGAAGATTCTTGGGTTGGAAACCTTCTGATTTTCAACATATTGACTGAAATGAATGGTCTACCAACTTTTACATTTTTCTGCATTCACATAGCCAGTGGGCTCTGAGGTTGGGCCGGGGGCTTCCTGCTAACTTCAGCAGAAACAAAAGAAAGAGTTGACGTTGACTGGGAACAACTATTTGTGAGGAAAGGACAGAAGTTTGGTGCTGACCTCATAACTTCTAGATTGGTTCGTAAACAGCTGTTTATGAGAAACCTGTTCCAGCTGAATAACAGATGGACACAGAGGTTATTTGGATCAGATGTGCGTGGTCAGCGTTCATTTCATTGTAGTATTTTATTTGTTGTTTTAACATATGATGCTGAAGGTTATTCAAATGATGGAAAACACAAGTGGTTTAAAATTAAACGACTTTCAGACTTGACGGACGGGTTATTTTGAATAGTTTTCCAGGCCCATTTGTTTTTGTGCAGCGTGATAAATGAGGGTCAAGCTCTCTCAGCCTCTTGTTCACAGTAAATCTCCTGCAACATCTGTCTCTGGGCTCCACTGAGGCTTCAGAGGACAGAGGGGGCTCAGGTGTAAAAGTTGTAACGGATCCATAACGTATCCATGCTGTGAAGATTCTTACTGTCCACTTTAACTGTCACATAATCTACCATTAAACACTGTTTAACTGTATAAGCTATTCACAAAGCAACATGGAGCAGAAAACAGAGGTGACACAGCCGTTTGATGAACTGCCTGCCACCCCCCCCCCCCCCCCCCCCCCCCCCCCCCCCCCCCCCCTCAGGTGAAGCACACATCAGATTTGACAGTCAGACCCTCACTGAAGGTAACACTCATGTTGCAGCATGTGCTCAGAAGCCTCTCAGGGGGGGGGCCGCTCTCCAGCAGCCACAGTGCCGCTGGAGGACCCTTCAGGGCCGGCGGGTGAAGGTGAGGATCCAGCATGGTGGTGAATCACAGAGAGAGAGAGAGACCGCCACTGAAACCAGATGTGCTCTCTCCTCCTTGATTTCACCTCTGTTGGAGTCAGTACGTCCCCGAGGGTGAAACCTGGAACCCGTCGTGTCGAGTTATTTTGTCTTCAGCTACTACATCTTGTAATCTGGCACCATGAAAAGACCCTTTGTTGACATCAGACCTTAGCTGACCAGGTTTTGATTGGTCACAGACATCGTTTACATGACTGATCCCTGCAGTTATTACCTCAGTGAAGGAGGTTATGTTTTTACTTTTCGCCTGAGTGCCAGATACAAACAATACAGAGTGAAAGACAAGTTCTCGCTGAGAGAGAGAGAGAGAGAGAGAGAACTGAACAGCACTTGCTGGTGCATGCACAACTGCAGCTGCAACTATAAGGGTCTGACTGTCTGCGTGGATGGTGACAACTTTATGGACGTGGCAAAAACAGCCGTATAATGCAGCAGCAGAGCAAAATCCTCATGTTAGAGATCTTTTCTGTTATTAAAAACAAGCATATTTAGTAGTAAAATGACAAACTGGAGAAAAATCCAAATATCAAAACACATGTTGAACTCAGGGCACACACATGCAGTATTCATGGCAGAGGTGTGTGTGTGTGTGTGTGTGTGTGTGTGTGTGTGTGTGTGTGTGTGTGTGTGTGTGTGTGTGTGTGTGTGTGTGTGTGTGTGTGTGTGTGTGTGTGTGTGTGTGTGTGTGTGTGTGTGTGTGTGTGTGTGTGTGTGTGTGTGTGTGTGTGTGTGTGTGTGTGTGTACAGATATGCAAATGAACACACTGCCCTCACTGACGATGTTGTACATGTTTTTGTCCTGGGAGTTTTTTTCTATCTTGCCTGTTTATGTGTGTTGTCTGTAGTGTTGTTCATCTGTGTGTGTGGGTGTCCATGCTTGTGTGATTTCTCCGACCTGCAGCAGCTCCTCCTGGTCGCCGCCCACCTCCAGCACCACAGCAACCGAGGCGAAGGGACGACTGGCCATCTGCTGTCGCTCTCTCATCAGCTGCTGCAGAGGGAGACAGAGGAAAAGAGGGACTTTAAATCTAATACGACATTTTATCAACACAGTGCTGGAGGACAACAGTGCAATGAGGAGATCTGCGTGGACCAAAAGGGGTTTAAAGCCTTGCTCATGGGCGTCTCAATCCTGCAAATGGTGCTATTGTGGTGATGATGTGGGACACAGGAGAAAAAGAGCGGTGAAATGACGGCAGGAGAACATTGGCAAAAAGAAATTGGAAAAACGAGTGGGTGAGAGAAAAGAAGTCGAGGAAATGGGGGTCAGGACAGTAGGATGGGAGGAGGAGCGAGGGGAGAAGATGGGAGCACAGATCAAAGTGAAAGAGGAGGAGAGGGGGGGGGAGGCAGGTGGTGGAGGGACGGAGGGAGGGAGGAGGAAGGCGGGCAAACTTCATTAATGCCGAAAAGTTAGTTGAACAAAGGCAAACGGCGAGGCCTCAATCAGCATGAGGTCCAAACTCCCCGAGTGAAAACACAAACAGTGCATGATAAAAAAAAAAGAAAAACATATCGGGAACACGCAAACACAAAATCAACACAAACAGACAAACACAGAGTCGGTCTGAGCAGCGGGTGAATCTGTACCTGAAAAGACAAAAGAAAAAACACTCTCAATCCAAAACCCTGATTTCCATTTCTTTCCACTTCACTTCAGACGCGTTAATGAGCTTTTGTTTCTACATTTAGCTCCGAGGTGCACGTGGCCACCTGCTCCGTGCACAACAAACTCATTCCTGGCCGATAACGTGCCAAAGCTCTAATCATCAGTATGTCGCTTGTTGTTTCGGTTGAAGGTCGGTCTGATGCAACCACACACACACACAGACACACACACATTTATGAAAGCAGAGGGAGAATTCCGGCTGCCGACTGTGACCCTTCAACAGGGGAGAGAAACTTTGGTTTGTTTACAGCCTGAAGTGACCTCTGACACAACCGAATCCAGTCATTAGAAAAACTGGCACATACACGAAGAGCAAGAAAAGTGAAAGGAAGAAAAAACAAAGACTTGTGTTGGAGATGAAGCCGTAACGTGATGTTTCTATGATTCTTGTCACACTCGGCTGCAAATTATCCAATTAAAAAAAGTCAAAGACAACAGAGATAAATGTGATTAAACGAACAACAAGAAGCACGAGCACGATGTAAAATATCAAATCTTATATAAAAATAATGATAATTATAATTACTTTGTTCGTTATAGCACCTTGGGAAACAAGGATACAACTAAAACTAACCAGGTGCAGAAATATAAAATTACAAATGTCATCCAGGCATAAAGGAAGAGGAGGTGAAAAGTTCTTTACAGGTCCAGAGACAGGGGACTGGACTCCACTGGGATGGTACCAGACCAGAGTCCTGCAACTGTTGTGTAATGGATAAAAAATAAAATTATATGGATTCAAAACAGGAACAGGAAAAACAGACCCGTGCAGGACTGTGGCCCAGATGAGAGGTGATGAACGAGGGGACGAGGGTGAAGTCGATGATGTTAAAAGACGGACAGGAACAAGACGTTTGGAATGAAAGGAACATGAGGCACAAGTAAAGAAAAGATGCACATCCATAATGTAACAGAAAGACGAAAAAGAGACGGGGGGGGGGGGGGGAGAAGCTGCAGTGATTAGTGGAGTGATACGGACAGGAAGTCGTCACTCCAGCATGTCTGCACACGGTTCCCTCTCTGTACACCGAGGCCCCTCCTGCACCTGAGCGTCTGCTGCAGAGAAAAGGCAGCACTGACATTAACTGGCTGTCAGGTGTTGTGCTCGTGTGCCGCCGGCTGCTCGCCTGCCAGTGTCAGACTCTTTAAGCATGAATGAATTCTACACCTGTAGCTACATCAGCACAACTGCTCCACTAGCAACGCCGGCGCTCGGGCTAATGTGATGTCTTCTCTTGTTAGCTGTCACCCCGCTACGCTAACGCTCGCTCGGATGACAGCGTGTGCTTGCTAGCGTCGCCATCGGCCTCCTGCTGGTGTCACATTGCATTTGCAGGCGCTCAGGTGAGGAGGTGTGGGAGGACAGGGAGGAAGTTTGTGTTCTACCAGCTTCACATCAGGTGATAACACTTTTTAAACCTTTAGAAGTGCATAAAGTTTTCCATATATTAGTGTTTAATTGATCATTTATCAGTTATTGGCAGTTTCACTTCTCAAAGAATAAAGTTCAAATCTAAGATCTTTTCAAGCTTCTGCACAAATGTATATTTTTGCATTTCTGAGGACAAACTTTAGTTTGAAAAATCAAAGATAACTGAGAAACACACTTTAAAAAAAAAGTACTTAAAACTCACTAGTTAACAAACACTTTTAAAGTTTTATTCCCAGGAAACATCTCGACTTTTATTTTCTGTCCTTGGTTTCTTTTATTTAAGTTTTCTCTGTAAAGTGGCCTTGGGTACTTTGAGCAGCACAGATAAATCAAAGTTGTTATTATTTTTATCAAAGTCCGTCTCATCAGTGCTGTAATTTGTTTTGTCTAAGCCTAAAATAAACCTTTCACATATGCATATCATTTATATTTTATTTTGTAGTTGTTAGGGGTGCCTCACTTTTTGTCTTCTACAGTAACTTTGGTGCACAGGTGGTTGTGTTGTGTAACTGACACTGTGTGTACACATTGTTTGGGTGCATCCATGTGTGAGTTTGAGTCAAAGAGGTGTTTGCTCATCTCTCTCCTCCCTGAAGCTGCTGCTCCTCCGTTAATGAGATTAGACAAACCTGGTCAAGGTGAGCAGGGTCACAGTGTTTGTGTGTGTGTGTGTGTGTGTGTGTGTGTGTGTGTGTGTGTGTGTGTGTGTGTGTGTGTGTGTGTGTGTGTGTGTGTGTGTGTGTGTTGTTACCTGATAAATCAGTCTGGTGTAAAAAGTGGGTGTAATATTCAGCACCATGTTCAATTGCAAATGTCGAAGTGTGTGTCAGGATATTTGTCTTCACCCCATGCAAACGAAAATGCACTTTCTTTCTTCTTTAGGTGAAACAAACCACTTGTGTGTGTGTGCTCATGCATGTGTTGTGAGTTTAATGTCCCCCCTTGACAAGGACGATGCAGCGGCCGTCTTCTGTCTGCCCGTCGGGCTGTAAATCAGCCATAAAACGGCTAATTAACTCTGCTGTGCTGTAAACAAGCAGTGCCACACCAGACACCACCGACCGGATGACAAGAGGAGGGGGGGGAGTCCAGACAGAGAGATGTGCGTGTCTGTGTCTGAAGTACAAAGAGTCAAGGGTTCCAGACGGACGCCTGGATTTCAAAATAAATACCAGGAAGTGAATATTTCCAATGAGCCTTTGTCCATTCCTCCGCTCCACACTGAACATCCCTGGGGAGGCCCGACATCCAAACACCCATTCACTCGTCCGTCCGTCTCAGCTGGACAGACGACGGATAAACAGCCAGGAGAGAAACGGGCGAGCCGCAACAATGGAGCCAATCACATGGTGAATTACACAGAACCCAGCTCAACCACAGTGGCACCTGCAAGCGGAAATTGCAGCTCCTGTTAGACGGACTGGAAATATCTGTAATGTGCTGTTTGCTGATTGTGGTTTGCCCCCCTGTGCAAATGACGGGTTTCACAACACAACAAGTGGCTGGCAGCTACTATGGCAGCAATTAAACTCCACAGCGTCTCTGCGAGGGCAAAACGCTAGGGAACGCATCTGCGAGCCTGAGTGTGTGTGTGTGTGTAGGTTTTTTTTTGTGTAGTGGGTAGTTTTGAAAAGTTGTATTGCTTATCCTGCAGCATGAACATGTTTGTAAATATATACACAGCAACTCTCAGATTAGACAAGCAATTTGACAGTAAAACGGAGCAGCCTGTGGATTTGCATTTTCTCATGCTCTTGCTGCACTCAGGGGGCGTGTCAGGCAAGCCACTGGGTGAGCATTATGCAAATGTTGGGTATTGTGATGTCATGATGATGTGGAAGTTTGGTCTGGACGAGTGATTCAGGAGCTTCACTGTTTTCTGTGGGGGGGACTTTGGGCTTTTTAACTTTGCAGAACTTGTACAACAAATCTTAATGCTGCAGCACGTCCTTCCAGCAGTTTGGTAACAGCTGGACGGCGCCCCATGCACAAAACCACGTCTATAAAGAAAATAAATCTGTCTGGAAGAAGTTGATCTGCACAGATATCTGACCCCAAGGTATCAGATGAGCTGCAAAACTAACTGTGAACCAGATCTCAGCACACAAGCTTTACAAAGCATTTTTGAATCCAACATTACAGCCTCTTTATTCCTCCCCTTGTAGACATAATGCAACATCAGCACCCCCGGCTCCTCCAGTCCATCTGTAACTTAACCAGAGGCTTTAATCAATGCCACGCGAGGCAGCAGGTTTAGGTCTGATTAATGTTTTAATCAGAGATCTGAGAGAAGCAGCCATTTCTGGACAGGGCTTATATAACTCTCAGCCGCATGCTTCACAGGAAATGTTACAGCGACTGTCAGAGTTTAAATATGTCAAGAGATGAGCAAGGAGAAGTTATAACATCTCATTGACGTCCCTTGTTGGAACTGACTATAGTAAAAAAAAGTTTCTGCCTCAAAGTAAGTGCGAGGAGAAGGAAGAAGTGAAAAGGGGGAGTGTGACAGTAGAATTCACGTATCAGCACCAAAAGTAGGAGGTAAAATCTTATTTGAATGTAAAATCTGGTCAAGCATAATATGAGTGTGTGAAAGTCTTCTCTTTAGTGTCAGTGGTGCAGGACAGAGCGATACATCTGCTAAACATAACAAATTACACTGTCACTTTGTTGGATCTCAATTTTCAGAATTTAGCCTATAACAGAATTCTTTATTGGATCGTGGATCTTTATATTATGTCTTATTTAAGGAATCTGTGTGATTCCCAAAGGCAGCACCAGGCCAGGTATGTAATCCCCAGTGTTCAAATACTTCTTGACACATAAATTTGACCAGAATCTTAAAGAACTATCACATCAATCATTGTTTGGTCAGAAACCTTCAGACCTTTCAGTTTAGTCTGAACCTAAATATCAGGTGTGAAAGGTTCCTCAGACCAGAAGAGGTGTTCTGGGTCTGGATCAAACCGGAAGTAGAAAACGATAGAAAAAGAAAAATGTAAACTGTAACAATCTGTTCAGTCTGTGTCTGTTTGTATTCACTTCCTGTTTTATTTTGTTGTCTGGGTTCTTGTGTCTCGTTCTACTTCCTGTTGGTTTCCCCACACACCTGTACCTTGTTTGTCATTAAGCTTTCCCTATTTAGACCCTGTGTTTCCCCTTACCTTCTGCCAGACTGTCATTGTCTTCTTCGTGTGTTCATGCTCTCCAGCGTTAAATTCCGTGTGTTTGCTTGCCTGGTTTTGGACTCTGCTTGGATTACCGACTTTGGATTTTGTGCCTTTTCCCTGAATGGACTTGTTTGCTTCTCTGACTGCCTACCCGTGTATGACCCCTGGATTGTTAAAGTAAAGTTTTATTTTGTACTTTATTTTTTGTCTCCCGTGCTTCCTTTTGCAACTGAGTCCCAGCCTTGTACAGAACCGTCACAGTAAACTACAATGTAAAACCAAAACCAACCAGATCAAATGAAACAATGGAACGAACACATGAAGCTTGGTTCAGACTCTCAGGTGAGAACACGTCATGATCTAGACCTTTGCTTTTAGAGTCAGCTTCTTCTTCAGAGGATGCCACACTAACACATCCGTCAACTTCAGGCTTCAGTTCACACCCTGTACACACGTCAGCCATGTTCCAGCCTGACAGAGCACAGACTGTCCAGAGTCCACAACAGTGACCCGAGTCTATTTTCTTCCAAATTATGCCCATAATGACATTAATTGTAGATTAGATCTTGGATGCAAGTCAAAATTCTGAAGAGTGGCGGCCATGCTGCTCCTAAATGGGACTAATATGGACATTAATGTTTGCACCTGCTGTTATTTCGCTGCCTGTAAAATTGCTTTTCCCAATAAGTGTCAACAACGAGTTTCCCCACGACGATCAACGGGACCCTGGGACATGAAGTCCTTCACTCGGGGCTCTGGCTTTCCCCAAAAACCTTGAAAACACAATATATCACGGTTTATTCAAACCCACACTCACAAACATGCAGAGACACAAAGGTGCAAAACTCTCAAGAAACAAGACACAAAGAGATCACAATCTGGAGGCAGAGCATTGTTAGCGCCCTATGATAGACATCTACACAAACAAAAACACACAGACACACACACACACAGATTCATACAACCATGATTGATGCTGATAAGTATTCAATTATTCCCTCATTATGTGGCTTTTGAAGCTCAATGCTGTGACTGCACACAGATAGGATTTGCAGCTTCGCTTCTCGGCATAAAATATGATACGCGTTAATAAATGAAGAGTGAATGCATTGAAGCAGAGAGTCTGCAGGGACGCTACTGGTCTGATTGTTGGATACAATGCAGCGGCTTCACAAAGGACTCTCTCATGGGTGCACTTGTGGATTTACATCATAAAAACACCTGGAAAAAATGCCAAATGCGTCTGTGGGATGAGTGCGGGCGAACAGGTGTGAGCAGAGAAAGGCCGATTCAACACCGAGAATCTCACACACACACACACACACACACACATTCCTCTGCCTTTGGATTCGTATGCCAGAGGGGCCACAATCGAGAGGCGATAACAAATCTCATTTCCGGCGTGTTTGCCAAGTTTCCAGACGACATTTGTCCCCCGGCTGAATGTGGTGAGTGGGATCTAAGGAGAGTAAACAAGAGCACAGATATCTTCCACTGATAGAGCCCGACACTCCCAATCAGCTTCCAACAAACCGTCACGAAGCCTGGATCTCGTTCAGTGGTGGCTGCAAGACAAAAAGGCTTCAGGGTGTGGTTCCCACAAATGAGCCTGTAGTCCTGCAAGGTGACACACACATGATGACAGAAGATGAACTCAGTGGGTGAAGCCGTCCTTGAGCATCATGTACTTGTCTGCTCGTCCATTCATATGTGTAGCGCACATTAGTATTGCTCAGGGAAACGGAAGATTCTCAGGGACCTTAGAAATACACCACACAGCCTGAAGGATAAGAGAGAGCGCCAACTTGGATGTGGAAAAGTTGAGTGAATTATCTCCTCTCGCAAAAAGTAAACTTGTTGGCCGAATTTCTGCAAAAATAGCAGCAGTTTCAATGATGCAAATTGAAAGTTTGTTTTTTGTTTTAAAGCCAAGCATGTATTTAATAAGCATCGCACCAATGTGAGCGTGTTTTGGAAAGATTAAGCCTCCGACGAATCACAGCTCTGGTGAAGCCTGCAGGGTTTTTAGATTTTTTTGGGACATATTTTTCCCACAGGCAGCCATTTGTTTTCCATTATGTTCTGCACAGCAGGAAAATCACGCCACATTCTCCTGGAACTTGAGATTGAGTTGTGTAATGACAACATCAAGTGTGCATTCATGTGTTACACTACCATGAAGGAGAACATGGCTCGCATTAAGCAGGGATGGTGTAGAGATGTGTACTGCGTCGCCTCGTAAAAAACAAGAAAACTGTAAAACAAAACACAGACTTTCACTGTGTCACATGATACAACTGAACATCATTTGTAAAGAACTTGAAGGAATGGAAACCAGAGACTGTAAATACAGATGGAAGACAGCCATCTTGTTCTCTTGATGTCAACTGGAGCCACAGTTTGCACAGGAGTGGAGCCGCGGTATCAAAGCCAATCTGTCTCACATGTCCCACCTGCTAACATGGAGCAGGCAGAGTTTATGACCTATACTGCCCCCAGCCACCAGGGGACCATTGAGACACTTTCTGATGTTATTTGGACATCTCAGCCTGTTTTTATATCATCAAATAACTAATTAAAACCAAAGTTATTAGAAACTTAAGAAATAACTAAAATATTTAACATTAACTGTGACTTTTCAGTTTGGTCCACGTCCCAATAACATGGAGGAGGCGGGGTTTATGGCCTCATCGTCATATAGAGTCTATGATGAAAAGCAATAACTGCCTGAAATTGTCATTAATCTAGATCCAAATATCTAAATATCAGCAGTGAAGTTAACAAATCATCCGCATTGAGGTAAGGTGCAAAACAAATTGAGTAAAACTCTCAAAACCACTGGTCCCTTCAAGGTCTGCAGAAAACAGCGATAAGTGATTGGAGAGGTACTTATGTGCTGCAGGAGAACAGGATTATCAAGGTTAGGATGAGGTGAGACGTTCTTGAGGGTAAATCGAGGGAGGCACTCCACATGTCGAGGTGCATCTTAAACATCAGTCCGCTCTGGAAGCTGCATCGAAACCTGGCCCCTGAAAACAGCTTTACAACAGACGGGGGCACGGCGTACAACCGAAGCCTGAGTGAGCAAGACAATCTGTTCGCAGAGGAACACCTCGACACATCCTGGCACGGCGCTAGAACCAATCCCCATTGATTTGGAGAGCTAATTAGAGAAGGCCGGAGAGACAGCGACAGGCAGAAAAGGCTTATAGATTGTGGGGCTTGTAGCAGTTACTCTGAACAAGGAAGACACACACTTGTATTATGACCGATTCACAGCTAACTGCCTGGCAATTACTGCAAACACTTTGACTGCGGAGAGAACAGACAGCGCGGAGAGACAGAAATATTCCAGATCAAATAGAACCAAAATAGGCCAAATCATTTGGGCTTGCGAGAAACAAAACTGTGAAATGCGTACACATGTATATTTTGATAGCCTGAACACTTTCGGAACGGATCCCCGGCATCTGAGGCGGACAGTTTTCTTTCTACTCGTGCCAGAAAATGGCTTTTCTACCCCTGGATCACAAGATTGTAACACAACAATTTTTAGAAACACAGACAACACGGGGCCTTCCTCTCATGTGTGACTGTACAGTTTAATCCCAGATGCTTTTCATTGCACCTCTCCACACAGTAAGAGACCCATTTGCCTTTAAGTGTTGATATGAGCTGCATTCATTTATTCAACCCTGAGGTTTGTTGAAAAACAGATATACAAGTGTTTTTTTTAATACAATACTCCCATGAACCATGTGCAGAGCGGAGGAAAGATTACAGAGACTCTTCCAGTTTACATAAGTACGTGAAGTGACTACTTTATTAAGATCAGCTAATAACTACGAGTGCACTCAGAGTCTCCTGCTGCATGAGATATGTGCAAAAAGTATCAAACGTTTTAACTCCTTCCCATGCAGGATTTTAATAATTGTCAGTGTTACTGGTGTTACTGGTATTAGATGGTTATCAGGTAGACACAGATCCCCATCACCTGTTTGAATTCCTTTAGAGAAACTAAACTTATCTAGTTCATTTTTCCATATCATCGGTAGTGTTATACGTTCATCAAATTAAAAACACTAATTATGCTGTAAAAACATAAAGTGTCTCACATCAGAGAGATAGAGTCTCGTCACGTGACAAAAAGAGTCGACAGGGATTATGATAAAAATGTAGTGTCAAAGGACGCTAAAAACATTACGGATGTTTTGGCGGTCCAATGACTCTCATGCTATTATGATATGGTGTTTTATGTTTTTTTCTGATTAATCTTTAAATCTTAATGATCTAGGTGAATTTTCCTTGTTTTGAAAATAGACATGGAGGCGTCTCCAAGCTTCACTGATGAAATGTCTCACATTCTCTCTCTCTCTCTCTCTCTCTCTCTCTCTATTCCTCTGTCCCTCGGCTGTAGTGACCACAGTGTTAAACAGTGTAGTGACCCGGTGCACTAAATCACCACCAGCTAGACAGCGGGCGAGAGACATAGACACAGAGAGGGGGAGAGGGGGAGAGGGGGAGAGAGAGAGAGAGCGCTTGAGGGAAAAGAAAAGTGGGCTGTTTCAAGAGGTCTTTCATTATATCCTATCACATTAGCACCTCATCATTGGCCTGCTCAGACAGGCCTCATCCATTCCCATTCTCCACAGGCCAACACACACACACACACACACACACACACACACACACACACACACACACACACACACACACACACACACACACACACACACACACACACACACACGGTGACGGACCATGGAGGGGAAGTCGGCTGCATGTGTTTGTGTTCTCAGCACGTCTCTCCATCCCATTTCCTCGTGGCTGATATAAGTCCAGCAGTACCTGGCACCAACTCTCCACTGACACTCACAGGTTCTCACTAGAATCGTGTGTGTGTGTGTGTGTGTGTGTGTGTGTGTGTGTGTGTGTGTGTGTGTGTGTGTGTGTGTGTGTGTGTGTGTGTGTGTGTGTGTGTGTGTGTGCACCACACATTGTCTTCACCCGGTTCCCAAGGAAACGGTTTAGTTCAGCCTCTACAGCCCTTCACTTGGATATAAACAAGAGTGAAGCCCCTTCACTCTATGATTGGATGAGCCAAGTCACATTTTAAACTGCAAACGCACAACATAAATCTTAAATCTTTAATTAAAATATGTGTCTCAACACATTTATAAACTTTGCACAGTATGTATAACTGCTAGTTTAGGGCCGGTGCTCACTTTACACACACATTAGCAGAGGGCCGTTCCCAAGTAGAGGCAAGATGAGAGCGAGCCGACAGGGAAGCGTCACAAACTAGATTTCTTGTCTTTCGCTGCAAAAAGGACACACACAAGTGCAGCTCGCTGACAACACCAGTCCACCTACATGTTTGACTTTCTTCTGAAGACCTGTTTCATCCCGAAAGTTTCTGTGAGATGTCAAGTCTCCCACAAATTGTTTCCTACAAACTGCAAGTGTGTGGTGGTACGTTCTGGCCAAATCTGTCATTATGTCTGTGGCCTCATGTCTGTGCCTTGAAAGATTAAACCTTATATCCCTTTGACCACTGTCACACACACACACTTAATACAGACACACACACACACACACACACACACACACACACACACACACACACACACACACACACACACACACACACACGCACACAGTCCTTTGGTTTCCTTGGGAACAGTGCTTATCCTGTCCATTTAGTCCATTTAGCCGTGTGTCCCATTAGCATCAACCTCCCATCTGTCTACCAAACCTCTAGAGGGGCTCCAGCGTGTGTGTGTGTGTGTGTGTGTGTGTGTGTGTGTGTGTGTGTGTGTGTGTGTGTGTCTGCATAAGTGACTGATTGCATGTGCTCGTGTTCATGAACATAACAAACACTGTGTGTGTGTGTGTGTGTGTGTGTGTGTGTAGGTTCCGATCACCCCTCCCCTCCATAAACTAATCAAATATCAGATTAACGCTCATCAATTCCCACCTGCACCAGCGCCGCCGCTCATAATCATTATCTCTGACCTCTCTGGTTGGCTGGCTGGCACCCGGCCTATCCACCAATTACACCACACAGCTGACGGGCCAGCTGAAAGCCACTTCCTGCACCCTGTCCAATTAGATTGCGTCAAGGCAGCGACCTCAGCCGGGATAGGTCGGCTGAGGTCGTTCACCCCGGGGTCAAGGAGAACGGCTCTGATTGGGCGTCGGGGAGCAGACAACCACACAGACGAACCTTTTCTTAATGAGATCATTACATCTTCATGATGCAGTAATGCGGGCGGATGTTTAATCATTCGGAGCCTAATTCACTGTCAAACATGATTCTATCCACTTTGAAACAACTTTACGGCTCCGACGAGGGAGCGAGCGCAGGTCGACACCACAAACTCAGGGGGGGTGGGAGTGAAGGACAAGGACATAAATGTGAGAACTAATGGTAAATAGAATGAGGTGGGAATGTAGATGGGGAAAATATGAGCTGCTATGAATGCACATACCCTCTGTTGACTATTTTCAATTTCAAGACTTGTAAGAAGCTCCAGGTCTATTTGTATTTCGTAAAACTTCTCCTTGACCCTTTTGTTGTCGATTCTCTTTTCTGCTTCAGTTGGAAACTTCAAACTTTAACGAAGCGTCGACATGCATATGAAAATGCACACTTTTGGAGAGAACACCTACATTTTGCAATACCTTTAAAAACAATAGTATTTATCTAATAGATTGATAATCATACTTAACTGTAACAGTTGTTTTATGCTCCTGATAACATCACTGTGTAAATGGTGGTTTGTTTATTGGATAATTCAGTCTTCAGTATGTTTTGTTTTTGATTTGTTTTATTCTTTCATAGCAAAGCAAAATATCATCCATCACCATATATATCACTACATCACAGATCTTAATGGAATGTGGCTGCTCGTACACTCTGCACATCTTCAATCTGTTTTTCCACTTATTCCTCGTGTACTTTAAGTTTCTGTCTTAAAGCAAATTCTTAAAAACTACCTGACAAGACACCAGACTCCTATTCTCCCTCTTTCCTTTTATTCATCCATCCCTCTCTCTCGGTGCCAGTTGAACCTGGGTGCAAAAACCTGCAGAGTCCAGCACTCCTCAACACAACAGGGGCCCCATCTCATTAACAACGGCCTCAGCGCGCCAATATATACACAACTCATCAAATGGGGCGTGCGTGTAAACTAACACTGTGTTTGTGTGCGACTGAGGAGTCAGCAACTTTACCTCATCTTCACCTGGCCCTCATCTCAAGATCTTTTTAACAAGGAGCCGGTCAATCAATGTCTGATCGATAGCTATCTGGAGCCCGCCAACGCGAAGGTGTGTGTGTGTGTGTGTGTGTGTGAGTAATTTAGACATCTAGGTATAGGTGCAGATCCTGTCGGGCCCTCGTTACAGCGCAGCGTGCCAGCTGTAATGAAAAAAACCAGGGGCGCCTTGAGACTGAGGTATCGCCCGTCCAAGAGGGAGAGCTGGGAGTGAAGGAGAAGTCAATAAAGTTGGGATAAACAAATATTCTGAGCGAGAGGAGGAGAGAGGTAGAAAGACAGGGTGAGTCAAAGAGCGAGGGAGGAGGGAGGAGTCCAGGAGCAGAGTGAGAGAAGCCAACGGTTTTGCCAATAAACAAGCCAGCACAGCACTATTGCAGATTGCCATATAGAGCTTAAGTATACAGGAAAGAGGCATTAGAGAGTCGGCCCCATCAGACCAATGCAACAAGAGCTGATCATGCATCTGTGTAGGTGTGTGTGTACAGGAGAGTGTGTGTAGATGCGCTGCAAACAGTGTTTGTTTGTGATAAAGAGTGTGTGTGTGTGTGTGCGTGTGTGTGTGTGTGTGCCTGAACTGCATCCATAGGAAAGCAAATGCAGCAGCAAACATACCTTAGCTAATGACAGGAGCTTAAAATACAAACAACAACAATAATAACAACTCTCCTCTGCTCAGGACTGACACATATTGATATAAGATACCTGCATGTGCCTGCAGCGTGTGTGTGTGTGTGTGTGTGTGTGTGTGTGTGTGTGTGTGTGTGTGTGTGTGTGTGTGTGTGTGTGTCTGTGATTTTTCCCTGAGGCTGATAGCAGTTAAATGGTAAATGGTTTGTATTTATATAGCACTTTTCTAGTCTTGATGACCACCACTTTCTATGAGGGGCAATTCGGGGTTCAGCATCTTGCCCAAGGACACTTCGGCAGGCAGAATGGTTCTAATAAAAACAAATGAACACAACTCTTGACTTTCTCGGCCTGGAATGAGGCTGAGTTGGTCAGTATCACACGTGCTGCACTGAAAACACTGATGCAACAGGAGTGGAAACAGTCTCAATGGTGGAGGTAATGAAGATAATGAAAAAGGGTCCATATGCTTTTTCTCGCCACTGTCGCTTAAACCGATCTTTTCTTTAACTTACTCACTAATTTTACATGATTTCTTCTTCATCATCATGATCATTGTTGTTTTCATTACTTGTTGATACAGATTTGTTTTTTAATGTAAGTTGACAGGATGATTTATGAGAAGCCTCCGCAATGATCAATGGGAAATAAAGGTTGATGATGAAAGCATGTGAGTGAATGTCTGCACGTCAGGTGTCCTCATGTGCTCCCTTCATGTTCACTTCAGCAGTGTGTGTGTGTGTGTGTGTGTGTGTGTGTGTGTGTGTGTGTGTGTGTGTGTGTCTGTCTGTGTGCAGCATGCGTGCCCATTGTTGTAATTTGTTGCCCTGCAGGTTTGAGTAGCGGCTCATTATCTGAGCTGATTCTTATCTTTCGTCCCTCTGGGCCGTTACAATCACAAAATTATTGATTCGCTCTGCTTCCCGAAACAATGGATGGTGAATAAAACCGTGATTGAATAGATTTTCCATTCCGCCTGGTTTAGCTGCTCATAAAACTCGGTTGATGTTGGTGTCAATCCACTGGTGTCGGTTCACTTTATTCTTCGTCTGCTGTACTTTTTCAAATCTCTTCATCTCTACTTCGAAGATACACTTCAGTCCCTGATTGTGTTTGAGATAGAAACACAGAAGTTCTTCCCATGGTGTCATGTTTGACTCACACAAAAAGCTAACAAACTGATTTTCATGAAATCTATGGCGGCAGTGGGGGTGCACGTGCACAAAGGTCACTCTCACGCACAACATATTCCGAGTGACGGGTAAACAGACTGAAATTTGCAGTAATTAATAATAATAATAATAATTTGAACATTATTTTAGAGCATATTGTCTCATTGGACATCTGAGAACGTGCCTCAACAACTGATTGTCAGGAAACTACCGGTTCACACTTCATATTTATGCAGTTAAATCTTCTCTGCATAGCGACACTCTGATAACAGAACACGTTTCACTGCATTGAGTCTGATGAGCGCTGCGATGGCGGCAAGACTGAGATACCGATAAGCGACAAGAAAAGACAGGAAACGGCGACGCAGGGCAGAGAACGCACGGAGCATTCAGAGCATCTACAGGTAAAGTGCTGCAGAACAAACTCGGCTGAGGAACCGTTCCAGTGTGTGAGTGAGTGAGCTCAGACGACTATTCAAACAGAGGTGGGGGCTCTCAGGCTGGATGTTGCAAACCAGAGAAGCTGGAAAAGGCAGAGCGAAGAGAAAAGGAGAGAGAGGGAGAGAGAGAGAGGGAGAGAGAGAGAGGGAGAGAGAGAGGGGATGACAGATTCATGCTGTGATAAGACGCCGCTATTCCACATCACACCGACTTCAAACAGTGGGGGGAAAAAATCTGTGTTTCTCTTGAAAGTGAAAAAAAAAGAAGAGGAACGAGAGGAGGAGAACGGCGCCAGAGCAGAAGTTCTATATTTACTGGGGAACAAACGGGGTGAGGAGAGGTGTGTGATGGGGCGAGAGGAGGAGGAGGAGGAGGAGGAGGAGGGGAGGCAGCGAGGAGATGGAGGTGGAGATACGTACGCTGCCTGAACCGTGGATAAACTGAGATATGAGCAACAAAGTGCTGCGTGAAGACGAAACACTGAGGCTGGAAAAGGTGGAGAAGAAGTGACGGTGGAAAGAAGAAGTGAAAGAGGGAGGGAGGGAGAGAAGGGGGGGGGGGTGAAGTTAAACGATTTCTCCGACCTTTTGGGGCAAAGCGTTGTTTTTGATATGTAAATGTTCCTGCAGCTAAAAGGTTGTGTTTCAGTTTTATGATCACAGGAGTATGATGACATTTCTGTCCTCTGTTTGCAAGAAAACCTACGGTTTTTCCATCTCGTTCCAAACTGACAGAATTCTCTTCTACTATGTGTGTGTGTGTGTGTGTGTGTGTGTGAATGGATCATATTTAAATATAGTTTTTCCAGTCTTATTGACCAATCAGAGACAATTTGGGTTCCGTATCATATCCCAAGGACTCTTCAGAATGCAGACTGGAGGAGGCGGGTATCGAGCTTTTTACGACCTTCTCTAGCAAGTGTGAAAGTGTGGGTTCAGAATAACCCGACAATGCACGGATGGTATTTAAACCCAACTTGGTGGTTACATCCCCTGGGAGTTTATCTCCAAATGATTTCATCTTGAAGCTGCAGGGTCAAAGGTCAAATGTTAAGGACAAGAAACATGTGGTAAAGACACAATTTAAAGTTATTTCTTCAATCTTTATTTCCAGGACAGGAAGGAATGCATTAGTGGGGTTTCACTGCTTTGTGTTGTTACTGTTGTGTATTCTCGTATCATATGTTTTATTCTGCAGCAACTTTTCAGCTCCTTTGTTTCCGACCCATTACTAAACACGGCTCTAATGCACTTCCATTCATCTCTGTGTCAAACCCATTGTTGTCTTTTACTGCTCACAATCCCAGAATATAATAATTATAATAACCCCTTTTCTGACATCATGCTTAGATCAAACCATTTTATTTTGACACATCAAAGTTTTCTATTTGACACAGAATGAAAAGAGAAACCTTACGATTTTCTTTTTTTAATAATTCTAGTGAATGTGTCTCTTGATTTCGTCATTAAAATATTCTGCCGCTTTGTGTTCACCAGACAAAATACAGCTTTTGCTTTCAAACTCTTAAAATGAGCAGCGGTGTAATTGGGTTTTTCCTGACAAGCAGCAGGCAAATATAGTGACTGTTGTCTCTTTGCACTAGAAATGGTTCCTCCGGGGTAAGAGTGTGGATGCAGTCGCAAAAACAATGGTCATTCGTTCTTTTAAAACCAGCTTTTAACTAGAACGTCACTCAGCAGAGCACAAACCACGTTTTAAAACAACGGTACACAATGTGAAAAATAAACTTTGAAAGTTGAACCAGCTCTTTTCTTTTCTCTTTTCTCTGTAGCTTCTGCATAATTCTGCATAAACAATCAAACCAACCAATGACTCGGGGTGAAACCACAACCTCCTTGGCGACGGTAATAACCAGGATGTTATTAGCTCATTGACCAAAGCGTAATATCCTCCTGTCCTCTAACGGCTAATTGTCTCTATCTGTATTTATCGGCTGCTCACTTAGCTGCGAGTGGAGGAGACGGGTCTTATCGGCGTTCGGCCTCAAAATCCACCGTCATACCTGCATTTCATTGCAAAAATTGACCCCCAGAAGAGCAGCTATCGTTCCTAGTGATTGAAAAAATTGAACACAGGAAGAACGAGCGATCTGAGCGATTGGGTAATTGACCGATGAGGAGCAGTTGTCCTTATGCCTGATTGGGCAATTGACTCAGGAAGAGGATTTGCTCTTGGCTTCGATTGGCCCAGGAGGAGTGGGTCCGCTTGAGAGAGCCGCTGAGTGTCTCTTCAAACAATCAGGAGCAGATGTCCGCTCTCCACTCGGCTGCAATCAGCTTCCTTCCTCTCTGCGTCCTCGGCTCCTTTCGGTCGTGTCCCACTGTCTCTCTCATGTGTCAACTCCACATCTACACAAATATATTTGTATGATGAGACGACCACAGCAACAAGTCATCGTACATAAACAACAAACTACAGACGGCTAATGAATCCACCACAAAAATGACCCCTGTTTTCTGATCTGTTTCCATTGAGGCTGTGCTAAATGCTACGTTTTTTAATATATGGAACAAAATGTTTCTCTGCATAGATAATAAATAAAGATGGACAATGTGAGTTCATTTCCTCCCATTGTACAAACGCTGTTGTCTTACAGTTTAACGTCTGTGCTTTGACTTTTTGGTTCGTCCCATCTACCAACATGGAGGAGGCGGGGTTTGTTAGCTATGCTACACCCGGCCACCAGGGGGCTTCACCTTTGAGGTGATAATACAGATGTTGCTTTAGCTCGTTCTCCTGCCTCGAAGTGGAAAAACAAATCAGTTAAGACAGCTTCAATAATTTAAATCTTCACGCTAAAGTTGGTTGGATGTTTTTTTTAACGTTGCTTTTAACTGTTTTATGTCTTATTTTACTTATTGTCTTTAATGCTAAATAATGTTTTCCTTTGTCAGTTTGGAATATATATATCTGTCATTTGTAACAGCCTTTTTAAAAGGTACTTCATGAATTAAGTTATTAATACTATTGTTTTTATTCATAAAGACATATTAGGAGACCGACTGGTTTACAGCAGTTTCAGCTTCTAAATCCAGACATTAATCTAAATCAGTGCATAATCAGCCCAATTCACATTTAACATTAAATAATATCTCTCCAAACAAGGACTGAGTTACTGTGGATGAAGCTTTTTTCTTACAACTTATTTTCACACAAATGAAAATCGCCTCTGCTCCCTCAGCGTTTAACCTGCGGCGAAGCGTTTAACTCGTGATGAGCTCCGCTCCCTGACCCCTGCACCTCCACACCCGAGGCACAATGAGGATGTAGCCTCGTAGACGCTTTAACAGCCTCACATCCTGACTGGAGGAGATACGGGCCGGCCACTCCCCTCAGCCCCTCAGCCCCTCGCACTCCTCCGCCCGCTGTTTACAACCTGTCTGGCGGCCGGCGAGGGGGAGGGGATTGGCCGTGCCAAGTGTCCGTCACGGCTCGCCACCCACCGCAGCCCGTTACAAGACAGATAATGAGGCGTGGGTCGCAAACCACGCCTCGCCGCACCTAGTGAGATGTTCCACAAAGAAGAGGGAGCACACAGTCATATATCCCTCCTCCACACAGGAGCTGCACACTCACACGGTCCAGCGCTCACGTTCAAAAGCTCCTTTAGCCGATAGCCGGCTTGACGGACTGGTGACCATGGAGGAGCTCAGAGGAGACGTGATGGGAGGTCAGAGGGATTAACAGTAAAGCTCTGGGTGGTCGTAGAGTTTGAAACAGGCTGAACTGGTGTTATATTGCTGCTTCTAGTTCTTTGTGTAACTTTTTATATCGTTAAAAAAGAGGTTGGGACTATCTCCAGGACCGACAGCTGGCAGACGGCCTTCAGAGTCTGAGGTCAGGTGAAGATGATCTGTTTTACTCCAGAGAAACACCTCAGACACAAACCATTTATTCACATTCATCAATAAATTCTTCATGCTTCGTGTCCGTAGCAGCGGATGAGAGGTTACGTCACTTCTTCTTTCTTCTAATCTGACTTTAATTGCGTTGTGGTCTCCTTTTGTTAATGTGTTGTTATGTGAAGTGGAGGGTTAAGGGAATGAAGGAGTCTGGGTGGGCGGCTGTTAACGAGAAGGCCTCTCTCTTTGTCTCCGGAGTCTCCTTCCTGGCTTTGGTGATTTTACATTTAATCCCGTCGTGCAACACAGGTGTTTTTGTTACTTAGCGATTGTGCTTGGTCGCATTTCACAAGTATTTCACTCACTATCAACATAGTAACACACACATGGAAACTGCTGCGAACACACACAGATGATCTGATTCGTTCCCTTTGCAGAGACACATTCCCTCGTACGACCTGAGAAATGCAGCGTTATCAGTCCACCATCATATTCAGCTCGTATTCAGGTCCATTATATCAATTTGCTCTCGTCTTTCCAATATGACATCTCCAGCTTCTATGTGTACGTCTCCTCTTCTTCAGCCTGAGATATTTGAATTCCTTTAGTTTTTATAAAACTCGAATATTATCCTGCCGAGTTTTTCCTTGGGGGCTGGCAGGAGAAACTGGAGATTGTCCAGAGCCTCTAATTTGAACATGTGTGTTGTCGCTTACGGCCCCTCTGGATAATTGCAGATTATCTTTATTTCAGTTCATGGTGCAGGTTTGATTCCCAGGTCCAACACCCTCTTTTAGAGACCAGTATCTGCCTCTGACCTCTTCCTACGTCCATCATTTATCTCCGCGTCCATTCGTTGATGTGTCCAAATCTGAAGTCCGTTATCTAATCTTTTATTCCTGCCTCCAGGAGAAACTTGACTTTATTATGGAGATATTTATTTTCCGTGTCAAACTTCTCAAAGCTGGAGATCTAATTCTGTTATCAGAGTCGTCACATTCACTCCATAATAATGATAACAATGTCAAACTTACTTTGAATAATCTTTTGGATATTCAATTTCATCATTTCTCAGTGGCAGCCGGGATGTGGAAAGCCCTGATGGCTAAAATGATAATAAGCGAGCTAATAAAGGGAGAGGAAGAGTATTTAGGCTGTCATGGCTGGCTTCTCAGCTGCAGGGGCTCTGTTGTTTGTTTTGAAGCACTAATAATGGCAGCGCAGACTTATAATTATGAACTTAGTGAGGTGAGGAAATTACTAGAGATGAATAGACAGCGGGGGAGCAGATTGTTGGAAGTCTGCTCCTGACTCACTCCGGTGACGGGAGGTGGAAATGAATGAGCTTCATTCCAAAAAACAAGTTATTCATCAGTTGCAGACAAATTTAAACCTCTCGCAGAATATGTGCTCATTCAGAGGCGAATCACACAAAAAGGAATAATCTGTCTCCGGAGTATTGACTCGAGTGTTTCTTATTTTTACCACAGAAAAGTCTGGAGGCCAGATGATAATAGAATAGAAGTGGGGCAAATGATCTGGAAACTAATATTTATGTTCACAGCAGGTGGGAACCATGTTTGGTGTTTAAACTGTGTTTAACTTAATAAAAGCAAACGTAATGATCGTGGCACTTTTCATACTTGTGTTGTTTTCCTCCTCCAACTAAATGAAGCTGAAATATCCCGGATTCGAACGCTGCCGTCTCGCACCACAGACGTCATTTGGAGTCAGCATTAGAAACTGTAACTGTAAATAAAGATGGTCGACACGTCTCCCCTTCAACTGCACAATAACCGAGTCAAAATGTTCCGGATACAGACGCTGTTCAGCCGCCATTTGAAGCCACAGTCTGTGTGTAGCCGTGGTAACGAGGTCCCACCCGTGCATCCGCTCGACCAATCAGGAGTCAGTCTCAGTCGTCAATCATGATGTTTCACTGCATCGTCAAATAACCAATTAAAACCAGAATGACCAGAAACACTTGAATCACTGCGATAAGAACTACCTACATGTCCCGTGTGCTAACATGGAAGAGGCAGGGATTATGGCCTATCCTACAGCCAGCCACCAGGGGGCAACCAAGATGATATGGCTTCACTTTTGACGAGCTGTCATGTCGTCCATTCTTGTTTACAGGCTCATTGGAGTTGGTCGTGTTGGAGCTCATGTGAAATTACTGAAATCTGTGAAGTAGTGAAATAAACCACGAATAAATGATGAGGAACTTTGTCCCGCCCTAAAAGTTCAGAGGAGGCCAACATGAGAATCTGAGTTTCTGTAGAAACCACAGCAGACGGCAGATCAGGATGATGAGGAGCACTTTTTAAATTGCAGAGCGTTTCCTGAGGTGCTGAGTATTAAGTCAGAGTAAAATGTGATTATCTGAGAAACTGCACTGTTTTAAATTGACTTTTTAATCAGACTGGATGTTTCTTGAGGACCTGCAGGGAACGATTTACACCAGTTTCCTTAAACTTGAAAAGATTTTCCCACAAAAACGCAAAACAACGATTTTCACAAGCTCTGATCCACTAAAACAGCGTTAACATGTCCAGTTTGTCTCATATTTTGGGGACATACAGCTCCAGAAAAGTTTAAGAGACAACTGCAGATTGTCTCTTAATTGTCCATTCCATTCCAGTGTCTGTTGAATTTTGGAGGAATATCTCGACAATCAGAGATTAAAACTAAATGATTTAGAAAATGAACTTAATATAAATTTGAAATATGACCTTTCTTGTTTTTCATACAAATTAAAACCCGACTCTTCTGGTTTTTGGTGGACAAGGCATTTAGCAATGTAACGGAGTGAGACATCAAATGAAATGTAAAAAATTAAATGTAAACATAAATCTTTTCTACATCGTTCATTCTGTAAAATAGATGTAAACACTGACACATCTTTAAAAAGATCATCAGTCGACTGTTATTGGTCCATTGATGAATCGGTGTGTCTCTAATATATGAACCAGCCCTTAGTTTTTCCCTCACATTCACAAAACAACTCGTACTTAATGAGTCGACTATAAACAGTGTTTCTTCCTCCTTCTCGTCACTTTCTCTCCCTTCTCCCTCCTCCCTCACTCACCCTCCCACCTGTTTCACTCCTCTCCATTTCCCTTTCTCGCTCTCCCTCCCTCCGCTCCCTTTCTCCGAACAGATGGCGGACGAGTGCAGGAGAATTTCCCAGGGTGCCGTGGGAGGTGTTTCTCCACCAGCGTGTTTGTGTATAAGCTGTGAATGTGCGCTTGTGATCTTAGAACCTTTTGTTTGCGTCTGCAGCGGCGGCGCCGACAGCTGCTGCTGCTGCCCGTGCTTCCTGTCCATCAGCCAACCGCGATGCAGCTCAGGCGTGACCCTGAAACACAGTCTTACATGCATCTGTGCGTCAGGCAGAGGTAACTTTGACCTGGAGCTGGATAAACCGTGTGGGCAGGTGTTTCAGCGAATTATCCGGTTTACAAACTCGTCATACACATTACGACATCAGGACATTTGTGTAAGCAGCCAACGATAATTGAACAAATGAGTTTGTCAGGATTGACTCTATCTACAGAAGTGTCATAAAACACTGTATTTAACAGCTGGATGAGGAAATGAAGCCATGAATAGACACGTGTGTTAATGAACCTTGTGAAAACTCGTTTCTTTGGTCCCTTCAATCAACCCAAACCTGAAAACGATGCTGCTCGATGGCACAGGATCTATCGGTGGAATATGACTGATGTTTTGTAAGATATGACCCAAAACAGAAAGAAACCTACGTGAAAGCTTTTTTACCCAAGGACACTATGGCATACGGAATGGGGACGACTGGGATCGAACCGCCGACCCTCTGGTTAGAGCCTCCTGAGCCACAGCCAACACGAATATTAATGTTCAAGCTGATTTTCAGGCAGAAAACCCAAAATAAAACATGTAAAAACTTGATAAGTGAAAGGTCGGCGTGCAGCAACCCCGGCAGGTAATGATGTCAGATGGTGTCCACAGTAACGCCGCTGACATTAACCACAACAATAACCATGAGACTAATGAGACTCTTTTGCATCTCACACTTTGTCCGTGCAGACGTGTGTTACCGACCAGTGGCTCCTGCCGACGGCCTCATTAAAAGTTAGATTAGTGCTGAGAGGCGGCGTCCTGTTAACAAACAGGTCACATCACAGAGAGGAGAAGTGAGGCCGAGCGAGGGAGACGTCATCAGAGCAGGTTTATGTTCTAAAAGATGATCTTGTAGTTTGCTGCCTTCTGCGTTTGGATGAATTAGAAGTTGATTCAAATCACTGTATTATTGAATTGTTCTGTCATTGGCTGTCAGGTGCAGTAAATGGTCTGTTTTCAGATTTTTATTTCACAGCTTTGAACATTGGACAAATTATTGAACAGTTTTTCTGTAACATTTGTAATCTTGTTTGTCTCATAAATCATTTGGAGTCTTGGGAATTTTGACTTTTATTTTTCGCCTTTTATTGCCTTCTTGCTTTAGCACAACTTTCCCTACACGACCAAACAGTAAAGCGCCAAATCTCAATATATATGATCTCAAGGCACTTTACCTCCAGAGCTGACTGGAGACTGAACTGGAATATCGATCCTGTGGCAACAGATTTATCAGCCGGTTGTCTCGTGTCATACATGAGGCAGGGGAGCTTATGTTTTGGCTCCACGGCCATTGGATCATTTGTTTAATTGTGTGGGCAGCAGGATTACACAAACTCTACTGCACAGACTTCCATGCAACTTGGTGGAAGGATGAAACTGAAAGTGTTTCTTCTTATCAATGCTGTAAATACTGTGATTTTTCGTTGATGTGTTCAGTTACACGCAGCGTCTATTGTCCTTCTGTCCGTCCTGGGAGAGGGATCCCTCACACGTGAATCCCTCTGAGGTTTCTACCTTCTTCTCCTGTTAATAGGTTTTTTTAGTTTTGAGGATTATGAACAGAGGATGTCGCACCTCGTTAAGCCCTGTGAGACAAATTGTGATTTGTGAATATGGGCTACACAAATAAAAGTACAGGGAGTTCTGTATCAGTTTGTTTAACTTTGCAAGATAGGGTGTTGTTTTTAATCTCAATTCATGGATCTTTATGAATCTTAATTTGAATTTAGGGGACTGATTTCTATGAGTGTGTGGAATTTGGTGCAGCTTTGGCGAAGGGATGCCGCAGTAACGTTTGCTTTATGAAGCCACAACATTTTCTAAACCAAATTCTATGAGTGGCTCAACATAACCAAAATCAGCCAAAACTAAACCTGAGCACAATCTGGATACAAACCCCGACCTCGTGGATTATAATCCTAAGAGTTTAACCTCCTAACTAACTTCAGTCCCTTCCCTCAAAGCAATAAAATACTTTGTGTTTGTTTGATTCAGAACAATTATTGAACATTTATCGGAGATGTTTCAAACTTCACTTGGGGATAAATGTGCTCATTTTTATTCCACAGCCTGAATATTGAACGTCACAGCAGGATGAGAAACCATGTGGGTTTTAGCTTGTGTTCTAACCCATTTACACAGGATGATGAATAACTGTGATCAGTTCCAACAGGCTGAAGAACGTCTGACCATGAGAGTGGTGGGAAACCCTGTGAGATATTTATACACGTTTTAAAGAATTTGAAAGGACCCGGAGCGTATTGACACTTGATGTAAACTTTGTCTCCAGGGGACGGTTCTCTGAGGAGTTGGTTCAGTGTCTCATTAATCACACCGGCAGCTCGTCGTGTCCACACCTCTCTCTATCACACAATTACTCTCTCTGCATCTATGTCCTCTCTCTCTCTCTCTCTCTCTCTCTCTCTCTCTCTCCGCCAACAACTTTTTACCTCTCTGCTCTTTCTTCAAATATTTTAGTTCAGTTCCTTTCTTTCTGCCTGAAAACTAGTATTATTTTTCACATTCACATGTTAAATTGACTCAAGGTTTTCAGATTTTTGACGCTCTTTGACCCGTTTCTTTTATTTAAACTCTGTATATTCATATATTTTCTACACTTTGAATTACTTTTTGGTAATGACTGTGAATCATGTTCCTGCTGGACTCATTCTTTATGTCTCCTGTCAAAAGCAGGAACAAATGTCCTGGAATGGATGGAAATGTCATAAATCTGACTTTAACCAAGTGTTTTGGTTACTTACTTCCAAATATGGAAAGATTCCCTGAAGACAGACTTGAGATATCATGTTCAAGAGGTCACCTTGACCTTTGGCCTCCAAATTCAAACCAGTTTTGGGACGAACCATGTGGGACGAACTGAACTGTTTGTTCTAAATTTAAAGAAATCCCCTCAAGGCGTTCTTCAGATATCGTGTTCACAAGAATGGGACCAACAACCCAAAACAAAGCCTGCAAGTAGAGATAGGAAGAGATAAGATTACACTTATTTCTTCATCTTTTGCTTTCTTCTCGTTTTCTTTTTACATCGCTGATTTTTCCAAAACTTTTCCTCCTTTTGCCTTATTTCCTATTTTTACCTGCAACAGTAAAACTAAAATCTTATGTCAAGTAACTGCTGATAACTTTTCCGACAAAAAATATAAGTTAATACAGGTATTTTAAATGTAGTGCAGCATTTTTTAATAGAGATTTTTTTAGGTCTTATTCCTTCACCCCGGCTCAAATAAAGAGACTTTTATCACAACGTCTGGAAATATAAATGAACTGTGGCACTTTTGCAATTGCTCTATTTCTCTTCCTCCTCCTCCCATTTTCTCCTCTCCTCTCTCTCTCTCTCTCTCTCTCGTTCTGTCGCTCCACACCTCTTTAGTAAACATGTGGTGAAAAGTTTGAAGAGTTCAACTTCAGAGAGAAAAGAGCAGGACGAGCATTTGTGTTTTAATGAAGACGACAAAGCTCTTTGCATCATTAAGTCTCATATAATTAAAGGAAGAGGAAACTAAAGTGTTTGATTAAAAGAGCGTTTGTCAGAGAGCACTCACACAAACACAGACACACACACACTGACAAACACACACACAAATAACCTCATACACAAACACAGAAACAAAGAAATATACGGCATACAAAGAAAAACAAGAAATGCGGTCTTCTCTTTTTTGAGCTAATGACGCAAAAAGCGATAGATGAGGGCGGTTTAACTTGATCAGAAAACACACACACTCAGAAAAGCAACACACACACACACACTCAGGCCTGTGTCACTATGGGGGGTTAATGTCATCTCCGTTTGGTTGATTGCGGTGGCTTTTCGCCCCTGGAGACTTTTCCACTTGTCTGCAGAGAAACAGTCTTTATCTGCTCTTCATCTCCACATGCAGGCGCAACACACACACACACACACACACACACACACACACACACACACACACACACACACACACACGAGAAGTGGGACTACCCAGACAGAGTGAGAGACAAAAACACATCAAGTGTCTCCGATTTTTCAAATGTCCTTCAAGGAGCAGAAGTGAAAAAGCTCCTGTGTCTTTGGCTTTTCCACTTTCCCAGCGTCCGCCTGTCGAGCGGAGCCGAGCGACCGAGTTCTCTGATGTCAAGGAGCTTCTGTCTCTCACCTGCTTCCCTCTCCACTGCAGAGCCGTAATTACCTCGACAGGAAATGACAGAGAGAGATCTGGACTCTCTGGAGCTGAAGAGACTCTCTGCTCCAACACAGGCTGCACTCCAGTTTGACACTGAGACTTTGCTCCATATACTTTTGTTTTTCATATTCACAAACATATTTAAAATACTCCCTTACTGACCCCTGTGTGACCCCACCGGCATAAAACTACTGGAAAAACACACGACACCATTTTCACTGTGAGGGACAAAGACTCAAACTTAGTTTTCCTTTGATATGAAACAAATCAAATAAAAGTCCTATTTTTATTTACTCACATTATTTATTAATAGTAAAGTAATTTATTGTTTGGTTATTATGCACATTCATCAACACTGACTGATCTTACTATTACCATATAGTATATGCAAATAAAACACAAAATTAATAAAAAAGCTTTCTAAAATGTATATAATAAATGTATATCATGAGTGAAATATTTGATAAATAATGAATGTATAATAAACAGTGTCATATAAGTAGCATATTTTACATATATATTATAGAAAATGAATACTATACCATTATATAATGATAAGGCTCTATAATAATCAACACAAAATAGGCTATAATCAAATAAGAGACATATTGTTACTATTAGTTATGATTTTTATTAGTAGTAGACATAGTATTGTTATTATTTAATATTAAAATGATTCACAGATTAACTTGCACTCTATGCATATATTTATATTTATAGATGCAGTATTTAACATATTGCATTTTTCCAAAAAAGCAATGCAAAACAAAATCTACACCCGAATGGCAAAACATTTAGTCCAGTTAAAACGACTTTAAGTGAACACAAAGCTCTAACACTGTAAATACTGGAGGTAAAAGCACCAGAAGAAAACAGACGACTGAAAGAAGCTGAGATACCAACTAATGGATTTTATGTTTCCATGGTTTAAGACAAATTATCATTTGACGTTAGCGCAGACGATTGAAAAACAGAAAAACAATCTGAGAGATTTCAGTTCGTACACTCGTCCACATCCCATCCGTCTCTGTGAGTTACAGGCTGAAGTCTCCCCGCTCTCTATTAAAGGCCTCAGTGGAATCTTTTTCAGCCATATTAAACCATTCTCACATGTTCGATTAAGAACCATTTATTTGCCAAACTGAATTCCCACTTAAGCCATCAGTGGGTTTTTAAATCACGGCCAATTACCCTGCCAGAGCCGCCTGCATTACTGGAGCACTCAGTCAGACGGAGAGAGGACCCGTCCCATTACAGCGGGAGAAGGAGACTGTTCACTGGGATCTGACCTGTCCATCAACTGTCCATCAACTGTCCATCAACTGTCCATAAACTGTCCATAAACTGTACAGAACCAGCAGAACTAACTGGGCACTTTCTTAAAGGACCCGCATGATGGTGGTTTTGCTATGTTTTGTCAGGGCTGAACACGTATTTCTTACACACACTGGATGTGGTTGAACGCATCGTAGCACCTCGGGGATGTTGTTGGTGACATCATGAACACGCAGCTGACAGATCTGCAGAATGACGCAACCCTGTCACCACGGAGCCCAATCACAGGCATGAGGCAACGGTTGTCTCAGGTTGTTTAATGTGCAGCATATGGATAGTTACGTGCATCAGTGCAGCCTGATACTTACTTGCCTTGTTGCTGCAGAGGCTGTTTGTGTGACAGCATCTGATGTCCTCTCTTGTCAAGTGTCCTCTGTGTTATAGCATTGTGTGATTCCTGCACTGTGTCGGTATTATTGTGTATTTAAAGAGGAAGTTAACTTCTAACTTATAAAAAGACACGTATTGTTGCAGATACTGTACATGTGAGTGAAACGACTGATGGATAACAACCTTTACTTCATCATAATAATCAAAAATGTGTGTACTACCACTTTAAATAAATTTGCGCTGTGTTTATGGAATACTCAGTGTCATTTCAAACATTTTACGCACGTCAGTTTCGAAGAATGTGACCCACATACTTCCAAACGTCTTTTATATATTAGCATCTTTGTTAAGCAATAAATCCACTAGAGGGCAGCGTAGAGTCCAGACATCTAAATATGGCGACAGTGTAAACACGTCGTGGTCTCTGACGTCAGTAAATGCATCGCGACATGTGGACAAAGAATTCTTATGGCCGTCTAGCTTGAACTATTGGCGACACTGCCCCCTACGATTTACAGCGGTATTGCTTGGTTCAGTTCAGTTTCAGTTAGCATTCAGAAAATCTGCCCAAATACGGACGAATTGAACGTAGAGCAGGGACTGAAGGCTCCGTCCGTCTACATTTCTATTATTGAGCATAAATGGGTTTTCACACCTCTGATAATGCAAACCACTCTCTCCGTGGTCGAACTTCATTATTCTCTTTAGTTGTGTGCTTTTCAAGTCTCTCTTTTAATACCCAAAAGCAATTTGTCTTCCACTCGAGCTAAAACAGCAGATATTCGACCTGCTACTTTTCTCCAGGTGTCTGAAATGAACTTTGGCTCAGTTGAGATTCGTTTTTTAATCTCAAGTGAAATAATCAACGTCTCTGTTACAGCACAGGTTCCACTCCTGGATGAATTTGTGTGCGAGCAGCTAATTGGACTGAGATTGTTCCGCACTCGGGGAATTAGCTGTCTGCAATGTTTGCTTTGTTTGCATTTAGGCGTTTGTGAAAATCTCATTAGGTGTAAAACCGATCTGACTGTTCAGAGGGAGTCTGGTTTGTGCAATGAACAGACAGTTTAAAATGTGCAGTTCTGCAGAAAAGGTCAAGAATATTAAAAATTAACACACAAACATTTAAATGGCGAAGAAATTAGATAAAAGAATTTATCTTTTTCTAAACTGTTTTGGTTCCTAACTCTTTGCTGCTCTTTGATTTTCTCGCGAAAAGAAGAGACATTTAAATTTGAACTTTGGAATATGTGCTTCTTGCAAAGACTCAAGAGAAAATGGTGTTTGCAGCCAAATAAATGTCAAAATATTTCTATATCAGGGGCATTTATTTCATGATTCAAATTGCTGACACTGCTCATATCTAACATCCTGTAAAAACAACAGGTCTTGACACATGGAAGTATCCCTGAGTTTAGTCACAGATCTCCTCTCACATTTTACTGAGAAAATCATCAAACTGAGGAAAAGAAAATGTGATAACTTTTGCTGGAACATTCTCAGTTTATGTCAACTAATTTTAATGCTCAGTTTTTCTGACGCTCATCTTTTAGGAGTCGAGAGCTGAGAAGTTCACTCATGAAGCTGAAAGAAACTCACTCTGAAAACCGTCTGACAGTGTCGACCTTCATCTGCTCTGTTCACTGACAGGTTTTAAAAAATATATATTTATATACATACTCAAATAAATAAAATATTGGTATTTCATGTGCAGTTGAAATTAAGAACTTTTCATGACATGGATCCAGAAAGTTGCAGCTCCAAGTTTACAGATACTAACAAGTTCTCAACTCAGACTGTTAATGAAGTTGTGTGATCGTGGAGTGGAGCCGTGGTATCGAGGTCCCGCCCATACACCAGTCGACCAATCGTGAGTCAGTCTCAGCTGTCAATCATGACGTCTCAGCCCTTTTTTTATATCATCAAATAACTAATTAAAAACAAACTGATGAGAAACATGAACACTTGAACAAACATCAGTTTGATAAGTGGTCCATGTCCCATCTGCTAACATGGAGGATGAGGGGTCTATACCCTGCAGCCAGCCACCAGGGGGCGATCAAGATGGTTTGAGTTCATGTCGTCCATCATTATGTGCAGTCTATGGTTCATACACACAAGTTGTATGTCTGCTTGGTCACTTTATAAAACCTATATTAAAATCATTATTATTATCATTATAAGTAAAATTTACTCTAGTAGATTATAATTTAACCTTGATTATCAGTTGTCGTAAAGTTTTTAATTTACCAACAATATTGTACTTTATCGAGAATCTTCTGAATCTGAAAATAAACAAATACAAGTATATTTTGTTTCCTTATTTAAGATGTAGTGACTTTAAAAGCATATTTATAACATTTTGACCTGGGCGACCTCCTGCATTAAGTCCAGAATCATTTTAAAATCCAGATGTAAAACTGAGTTTCAAAGCTCTCATCTGGAGGGTGTGCTCACTGTTCTCCTGCAGAAGCATCACAGTGTGTGTGTGTGTGTGTGGGTGTGTGTGTGTGTGTGTGTGTGTGTGTGTGTGTGTGTGTCTCCAGTTTATGAAAAGCTTCTTAGAGCAGGATTAGGATCATCATTGTCCGCTGGCTTATGATAAGACAAGGATTACGTTGGTAAAAAGATATGTTTAGCAACACATCCCAGAACTCACACACTCACATCCACCCTGTTTGCAGATGACGTGTGAAGACTCATCGGCGCAGTTCACGTTCTGAACATTCTTCACTGGTCGGCTTCGAGTTTCTATAAGTGGAGCACGATGTCGACTATGATGGCAACAATCTCTGAATTTTACTTTGCTCAACCCAGTGACCGAAACACAGAAAAGGAGGATACCACATCAGTAATGGTAAAAGCTAAATTATTTTCTTAAAAGAGAAGATCTGGATCAACCACGCAATCGTCCCTCAAACCAGAAACGTCCCCGACAACGACCTGAATGCAAATCGAATCTGAATCTAAAAAACAAAACCGAGACCTGTACGTTAAACACCCAAACTCCAAAGGAAAGAGTCAAAATAGAAACTGTGCCAAGATTTGGAGGAAGGAGAGATCCTACGCTAAAGTGATCTTTGACCTAAAATTCCCTCAAGGTGTTGTCGAGGTATTGAGTTCACAACTATGTGACAGAGACGCACAACTGTACAACAACCTGAAAACACAATGTGTCCGACCACCGGCTGTAAATACACTAACAATCATTGTGTAATTTCCAAACGATTGATTATTCGGGTTTTTTACGGGACAAACCGTCGTAATCAATCTACACAAACAAACGATTATTCTCATTTTAATTGTGTGTCCATGTTCACAAACAGCGGAGTCAGGGTCCAGGAGTCAGATCTGTGGTTCAGGTGTGGGGTTAACGATAAAACACAGCTGAGCACCAGCACTGGTCATCAGTCACACCGACAACCACCAGCCGATTTATATCACAGCACAAACCGATAGAGAAGAAACAGAGGAGAAACAGAGGGAGAGAGAGAGAGGGATGGTTGTGGGGAGTGAAAGAGGAGAGAGAGAGAGAGAGATATTATTACAGACGTTGGCCTGCGGCGCTTCACGGGAAAAAGAAAATCCTAAACAGAGCAGACAGACAAACAGGACCGTATAAAACCATCTCAACCACCATATGGCTGCAGGGAGACGTCCTTGCTGTGTCCCTCAAACCCCCCCACCGGCTCATCTCTCTCGTTCCGGTGCTTTTGAAGTTTGCTGGTGGCGTCGGCGTGCTGAAGATAATCTGTATCAGTGATGTCAGCGGTCACCTGGGTGGCTCCGATAGCGGTGAAGCGTCATTTACATTTACATTTACTGTATCTGCTGTTTTGAACATTTTGATCATCGACGTGAGGAGGAACTGAACTTTACGGCTGATTGAGAATTCAAGTGAGGAGACTGTTGGTCATAAAAAATACTGTTTACGTGAACTCCCCCGCAGCAGAGCAACACAACACTCGTGGGTTTTTCTATGAATCGAAAGACAAACCAGTTTTTAGAAAGATTGTAACGGACATAAAGTATTTTATAATTCATTTGTTAAGTAGACCTTTCTTACAGTTAGGGTACCCTGCCTGTAGGGGGTGCTGGCGTTCACTGTGTTTTATCGCTCGTTAAACATCACAATATTGGGGAAAACTCGACCTCTGAAGGAACAGTGTTGTGTAACTTGTTTTGACCCAACTTGGCTGCAGTATGGTGAAAACCAATTCCCACTTCTATCCTTATCAAGCCAAAGGAACATGCCTATGCACACACATTCCAAGTGAGGACTTTCAGGAAACACAGACACACACACACAAACACACACACACAATGTGAGGATGAGACGCACTTCACATACACTCTGGGAAGAGACTTCCGGGAGAACATGCACATGCACACGTCAGCACTGGCAACAAGACTCAGATCGAGGGACATAAATACTGGTGCAGATGCTGAAATGAAGGGCCCCCCCTTTTCCAACTGCAATCCTGCCTCTGTGTGTTCCTCATGAGAAATCAGCCACAACAACAACATGTTGGTGTCAATAGAAATAGTGATCTGTCTGGTTCTAAGGAAGGAACAGGTCCAGTGGTTCGACACACACCTCTGGGGCAGAGGAGCTCCACAGACTTCAACCTGCTGCAAGGGAGCGATTTCCCCTGAATCCACAGGCTGTAATGAGGCCGAGGAAAGAAGCCGAAACCGAGATGCACGGCTGCAAGGCCACAAACCTGTTTTGCTATCAGTGATTATTGTGCTTTTGCAGTTCAAGTAAAAATGGCACTAAATAGTACCAACGCACCTGCACTTTTGCAGTCGACAGGCTCTGTAATCTTGTATGCAACCGTGTTAAATGTAAGTTTTCTCTATTTTTGGTAGTGGGTGGTGGTGATCGTCGTTCACTAGAAACCGTGTCGTAAAACGTCCACTGAGCAGTGCTGCGTTTTCACATATTTGCAGAAAGTCAGAACCATCTGAAAATGAGAGAGATTGGATGGGCTGGTGCTAGCGGGGTTAGCATGCTCACTTCAATAGAAACGTAATAAAGTTTGGTGCAGAACTTGCAAATCATCAACTATCATCAGTTCCATGCTCTTTTCAAACAGACACATTCGGCACAGGTGGCCAGTGAATACTAACCCAGTGGCATTTAACAGATTCTGATCTTCAGGAGGAAACGAATGAGAGCAGGCATCAGGCGTTGTATTGTTACCTCAACTAAACTTTCATTTTCACTCTGAGACTCAAATAAGACCAAGAAATATACAATATAGGTATTTTTTATTTTTTTTCAGTGCCTTGTGATCACTGAGCCGTTTTTTAAAAATACATTTAAAAAGGTCAAACATTTCTCTGACATCTCAGCGGTGGAAATGTCAGGATGTTTTTCCAAAAAGTGTTGATTGAGTGGCTTCAAAAAAGCGAATCACAAAGAATAAAACCACATCCAACACACACACACACACAACTTTATCGTTCTTATTTTAGCCCTGAACTTTCAGACCAGACTCGAATCTGAGGAAACATTTAAATCAGAGACCGATGACAGTTTTAAGCAAAATTTCCGACAGTTATCTGAGGGCAACTGATGACTGACTCAATATTTAGATACAAACGGGAAAGTAGGTTTCACAAATTACTGAAAACACAGAGAAAACCCCACGCAGACACGGAGAGAACATGCAAACTCCACAGGAAAGACCACGGCCCCAACCAGAGTTCTAACCACTTCATTTTACTGACGCAAACGCATTTAGCCCTCGAGCAGTTAGTTAAAGCTCACTGACAAATTGTCTCCTGTTGCTTAATAATTCACAGAATGCAGAGAAATGTGTGTGGAGCCCAGCATCAAACCTTGTGCTCCTGCTGCAGGTGTTTGTCCACAAACAGCCTCAGAGTTGTTTCCAGGTTCTCAGCAAACAATGTGGTTGTTCCTGCCAAGTCGAGCCACCGTGCCGCTCAGCTGCATGTGTGTGTGTGGCCACGGTTAAATTATGTGCTGGAGTTATGAACAATTTATTGACTCTTTTTTTGCGTTGCTGTGTTTTGTTTTATCGACTGTTCCTGCCCTCTGACTTTATGTAAAACTCAGTGGAGTAAAAAAAAAGAAGTTCGAAGCCCTCGGGACAAACTGAATGGATCAGGTGTAAACTGCCTGTTTGTACAGTGGCCAGTTGCCCGGCGTGTTAATGTGACTGCAGGGAGAACTGGTCTCTGTGGTGGTCGGCTGGAGCCCGGGCAGCATGGTGGCCTGTAGCCGTGTGTGTGTGTGTGTGTGTGTGTGCGTGTGTGTGTGCGTGTGTGTGTGTGTGTGTGTGCGTGACCCTGTCTTGGCGCTTTGATTTGTTGACTGCGCGGCCGTCCACAGACACCCAGCCATGCTTGGCCGCATTAAAACCTCTTCTACTAATCTGCCACCTCGATTAATGCCAGCTAAATAAGGGACACACACACACGTCGTGCACAAAAAGACACATACACAAGTGATTTGGCGTGCACTGGTCCAGACAGGCTAATCTCTCCAACTGCAGATTGGAGTGTGTGGAGGCCAAGGACCGAGCAATCAGAGCATAACATCACCTCGGCAGAACCGCGGGAATGTAACAGATTTATTAAAAGAAGAAGAAAAGCCATTATTTTGAAAATTAAAAAAAACCCAACAGGCTCCTATAATCACGTTTTAAAGCTTTATCCAAAATCCAGTTCGCTTTTTGTATCTCTGTCCACTTAGCGTCTTAATAAACGGCTTCTGGTTCAATTACCACATCATTTTGACAAAACCCTGTCATTAAAATATTAACTTAAACACCTTTAGTCATCGTGCAGCGGCTGAAATGAGACTGTAACAGACCTCAGGAAACAATTTACAGCAGCGTAATTAGCTCCACACGCCAGTTTATTGGAAAGAGTGCGACGCTGCCACGTACTAAACAAACAAAACAGCCTTAAAACTTAAATTTTAATCAAGCGCTCCTCATTATGCTGCGGTTCCTCATCCCGCAGTAATTCAGAGTGGAGTATCTCCGAGTGTAATTCCTTAATGAGAGCAGGGGGGGAAAATGGCACAATATGTTAATCGCCTCATGCAGGAGGAGTGCAAACATGTGATTTAAGAGAAGGAATGGGAGACGTGGCGCTGCAGTAACGGCGGTGGAGACGGCGGAGGTCAGGAGGCGCCGTCAGCGAACACGAGGCTGCACACACATCAGTGCGATCTGCTCAGGGAGGAGCCGGTCTGAGTCTCCAGGAGAGCGAGAGCTGGCCGAGCTGCAGAAAACACTGAGACGACTTTAGGACAACTTAGTGACTTATAGAGGAAACATCTGTCTGAGAAAACGCTCCAACAAACCACAACAGAACAAACAGAGGTTTTACACACAGATGGACGAGAAGAGAGGGAGAACTGTTACTGTCATGGACTTGCCCACTAATCAAATGATTATTAAATATTATTTTATGTTTGTATATGTCAGGGGTTTCCTCTGAAATATCACAAATAGCTGGGGCTCAGGAGATAAGAGCGGGTGGTCCACTAACCAGAAGGTTGGTGGTTCGATCCCAGCCTGCATGCCGAAGTATCCTTGGGCAACCCACTTGGCGTTAGTGTGTGATTAATGTGAGCTGCACTGTATGAACGTGTGTGTGAATGGCTTTTAGTGGTCATTAGACTTTATAAATACATTTCACAATTTAAATACGTATTTATAAAACCAGAAAAAAGCCACGTTTTAAGTTTTGATTTGTCAAATTGCATTGACAGCTTTAAGGTTGGAGACAATCCAGTGATGAGGAACTGACGTCCACGGGGACGTGGATCCTTTGGCTCCGTCTCTGGCTTTTCATTTGTCTTTTGACTTATTCATCCAGTCGAGGATCAGCTGTTTGAAAATAAAAGCCTGCTCCCCCCCCACACAGTCTTCAGAGGGGCAACCCTATTAGAGAAAACCACAGACGTGCTGCTCAGCCTGTCTTTGCACATCAGCATTAGAATTTCAAAGTAGCTTTCAATTGTTTGATCTCATATCCAAAAATGATTGTTGGTAATAAAAAAAGCAATTAACATAAAGCTGTGGATCTATTAATACCCAGTTTCCTCTGTAGTCTTGTGGCTGGTTGTGATCTATAATTAACAGTGAAGAGATCCCATTTTCACCTTCTGCCGCGGCTCCCCACTAGACCAGCTCTCTGGAGAGCGGAGCAGCGAACACACGATACTTCACACCACAGGAAAAAAAAACTGAAAGAGCTTCTGGGTTTTTCTAATATTACAGCCTGACAGATTTAACACTTAATAACTATAATATTATTTATATCCTCAGCTCAAAGATCCTTTATTTTCAGTTAGAGGCAGGTGGAAGATTTCAACTGTGGATCATTTCATTCATGCGCTAAAGTTTTGTTTCTCCGTCTAAATGTGACAGAACCTCAGTGTTAACAAATTAAACTGATCCACTGTTTATGTGATGACGTTTTTTTAATTGAGTCAGAAAACTATTTATTATTTAAACCTTGTCTCTGAAGCAGCAGCAGTCACACATCATGTTCTTGTCATATTACAGATGAGTGGAAAAATCCAGATGATAGACAGCTTCCAAAAGTGAAGCCACAACATCTGGATTGCACAGATTGTACAGGTCATGAACCCTGACTCCTCCATGTTGGCAGACGGGACATGGACCAAACTAAAACGAAGAGGTGTTCTGGGTCTGGATCAAACCGAACCAGGGCTCGGTTTGTTTACAGTGAAAACCCTGAATTCAAGAGTTCAGATGTTCTGTCCAATCACAGGAAGTAGAGACAGCATTAAACAACAGAGGAAGAAAAATAAGAGGACAAGGACGTTCATTAAATAACAGAATAACAATGTAAAACCAAAACTAACAGAAACAATGGGAATAAAAAGCTTGTTTCAGACTCTCAGGAGAGAAAACAACCTTAATTATCAAATATCAAAGAATCCAAAACTCCACATACATTTATATTTGGGAAATCATTTATGACACTGTGATTAAATGAAGAAGCCATTTCTCCTAGGTTTGTCTCTTTTATCCCTTCTCTCCGACACGTCCACACTAATGATCGAATGCTGATATTTAAAAAAACTCCATTAATCCCCTTTAGGAGCAGAGGTCATGTGATTTATAATAAACCTTCTCAGGAAACACGACGACATTGGATCTTCCTTAAAGGACAAATCTGACATTTCGAGCATTCGTCTGCGATCCGCCTGCAACAGGCAGCAGCGTCCAGGGCTCCTCCGCTGACACTCGGCTCGTTAACATAGTTTGCATCGTCGCTCGCTCTCTCTCGCTCGCAGCGTTTGGTTTCAGTGATGACATTTTCAAAGCAGCTAAAGGACAAATGCAGAGAGAGCTTCCTGTGATGTAACAAGCGACTGGCGAGGAAAATTAACAAAGTACATCTCTGAAATGTCATTGTTTCCCTGTGAGGTCGGCCGAGCACCATTACTCTGTAAAATCTATCCAGTGTTCTCTGTTTTTTTCTCCTTCAGCCACAACTGAGTTTCCCTACAGTAAAAAATCACACGTCGAGGCGTCACGTCGCCTCATTTGTGCCACAAAAGATGAATTAACATGTGAAAAATGTACTGAATTGGTGTCATGTGCAACATTAACTGTGGACAGGAGGGAAGTGAAGTTCCTACAGTGGTGATTTGTGCCTCGGAGGCAGAGTTTCCCATTTGTTAGATGCTCGAAAGGGAGAGACAGTAAAAAACAAAAAAAGAACAGCCCTCAGGAAGAAACAGAGAGAGTGACGGAGAGCTGGAGCCATGACAGGAAGTCAGAGTAAATAAACCAACGGTGCAGTAAATGTAGCACTGCGGTTCTGCTGTGATGAGACCGGCTCTCATAAATAATGGAGCCGAGTGGCGGCCGGCCGGCAAGCGGAGGAAAACATGAAAAACACGGAAAGACTGGTGCATGTGGTGCATGTATGGAGATGATTTACATCTGACACAGATCATCACCAAAAGGAAAACTGTATCAGGTCCAATGAAAGCAGGAAATAGGTCAAAGACAAACATCCAGATCACAACAAAGATTATCTCAATGCACTTTGAGATCAAGGTTTTATCGTATAACAGAGAGAAAAACCTCCTGTACGCAGAACTGAGGGTGAGTTTTCATTCTTGATTTTACATGTTAAAACATTAATTTGTTGGAAATGACAGTGTTATTGCTCACAAATTGTGTCGGTTGTTATCTTTTGCAGCACAACATTCACAGAAACACCTGGAACGTCACTCAATAAGGTGATAAAGTAAAGAGTTTCATGAAGAGTCAAACAAACAAAGAGAGAAACAACCATGAGCTGATATAATGAACTTTTGCAGACAGAGTTTAACTAATGGACTCTTTCCTTAATTGTGTTTTACCTTTAAAACAACAGACGGTGACGACAACAACTCACAGAATCAGTGACACGACCTTCTCTCAGTGAGGACGACCAGTCCTCCTGATTGAGGTCGACTCTTTTCACCATGAAAGCATCGCGACGTGTCGCCGACATTTAAAGGCTCAAAGTCAATTTGCACATCAAAAGCAGCGGCAACGTTTTTTCTGCATAATGACACAACAGCAGCAGCAGTGAGAGAGGAGAGGGGGGGGGGAACCAACAAGTGTATTTAAACACAATGGATCCCTGTGGAACGAGTGTGTGTGTGTGTGTGTGTGTGTGTGTGTGTGTGTGTGTGTGTGTGTGTGTGTGTGTGTGTGTGTGTGTGTGTGTGTGTGTGTGTGTGTTACACCAATAGCAACAGAGCATCATCATCACTGCTCACGACCAACACTGGTTTCTCCCTCGTGACTGAAACACAACACACTGAGGAAAAAGTGCATAAAAAAACAATGAAACAGCGAAAGAGAGACATCGGGATAACACTGGTGTGTGTGTGTGTGTGTGTGTGTGTGTGTGTGTGTGTGTGTGTGTGTGTGTGTGTGTGTGTGTGTGTGATTGTGTGTGTGTGAGAGGGTCAGGAGTAAATATGAAATGATGCAGCATCTGTTGGGGCTTTAAGTGATATATCATCCATTCCTCTTCGTTTAGCATCACTTCGTCGGAGTTATTTGAAACGTGAGCGGAGCAATAATTAACGGGAACGGTCGTGTTTATCGTCACGGCGACACTCATTAAGCAAAGAGACGTTTTTCTTTCACCCTTCACAACTATGGGTGGGTGGGGGGGTGCCCAACTCTGCTGCTCATGTGCAGCAGAGTGAAACACACACAGCTCGGCAACCATCGACACACAAATACATATCATACACACGTGTGCACAAACACATGAAGATGATGATCCTACCTCTCGTCTTCGTGAGGCCCAGCAGGTCTGCTTGATTTTCCAAACCACGGCAGCGACGAGTAACAGGGACAGGAAACAGCTGGGAAGAGGAGAAGGTCAAACAATCAATCACGAATCAATAAGTCCTCAGAAGGGTTTGAAATATACAGTTTAATCAAGTCGACTCAAATGGGCCAATGTGATGCACCACTTATCTGTGTGGTTCAGGTCAACTGCTTCGAATCAATGTGAATGTTCCTCATTGTCCTGACTCTCTAAATCACTGCTCATTCACACTGTACCTTCATCTTCATATGAGCATCAGCACAGATTAGAATATGTTTCTCAAAGAAAAGTAGTAAACGGTTAAAGTTTGAAGCGATAAATGCTGTAAATGTATTTCTCGAATATTAAATTGGCGTGCAATATTTGTTCCTGTTCTGGAACAACATAATCTTTGCCAGGCACAGAAGTGGAAAGACGGTCGGTGTGGACTGAACAAATCATTGTTGCCTCATGATTCATGTGAGATTTGACTCCTGCAACGTTAAACCAAGACCAAACTATTTCCTAAACATGATACTCGTGCTCCATTTGCTCCCATTTTCAGAAGAAGGACATTTTATCCACAAAAGACACATCTTGACACTTTCAAAGTAATTAGGCGAGAATAGTTCCCCTCTTGGTTTTTCCCTCTTGGCCTCAGTGAGCTGAAGATGCAGCAAGAAGAAACATGTCTTTTTCTATTTTGTCCTTTTGAAAACATGCTTGTGAGTCTCACAACCATTACGCAATTATCGGGCACTTTCCTCACATTCAGTCTGTACTGGAGGTCCAGTAAGTTCAGATAATATGAGATTTGAAAAGGTCTTTCATGAAAAGAACTGCTCCTGTGTGTCCCGACCTCCAGGAACAAGAAAGAAGCTCGACCACAATTCACTGTCCTCCAGCTTCTGTTGCCACTGAGCGACGATTACAAACCAGAGAGACATTCTCAGGATGTTTGTGGCGAGATACAAAACCGCAGTGACCACGGGGCGACTGGGGATTTCAGGACAGCAAAGGGCAGCGAGAGGTCAACGAGCCACACGATGCCGTCTAACAAAGAACAAGGTCTCGTGCTACACACAAAAAACACACACAGATGCACACTCAGCTTTAAAGTTGGATGTCTTGAGGGTGAAGTTATCAGACACAAAGCTCCTCTCTCAACCAGCGCTTCTGACAAGAGCTCGAAACAAGACAAACCAAAGACTTATCGACAGGAAGCGTCGCAGAAACCGCTGAGGACAGCAGCAACCAAACAATCGTCCTCTGTGAGTGTGTGTGTGTCCTCCTGTGTCTTCATGTGGGGACGGCAGCGTTGTTAAGGGTCTCAGAGCTGTAATGAGCGTGACTCCCTCAGCAGTCACGGCCTCTTCTGTCCACGGGCGACCTCTCGCCCACGATCGGTGACATCACAAGCAGGAAACCCCCCCCAGTGATGAGGACAAGATGCTGCGTGCTGCCGCTGCATTATGGGAACTTTAAACACTCGCTGCTGACTCTGTGAAAAGTTTCCTCAGACAAACTTGAACATGTTGATACTTTAACTGTTGATCCAACCAAATGAGACGTTTCAACCCCCACTGACCATTTTTTGAAGTAACAATATAAAAATGAAAATGCAATTAATGTTTATAACAATAATGTCATTGTGTCTCTAATCTTATCGTAAAAGTTATTGCATTACTATGATAAATGATGTAACTTTCTACCATATGGTTTTAATAACCATAATAAAAATATAACTTTATTTCTAAAGCACTCACCTGAACAAGGTAACTAGGTGCTTTACATAATAAATGGGAATGTGACAGACATTAAGTGTTAGATTACAGATAAGAGAACAGGGAGTTAGTAGCTGTGTAATAAAACTGGGCTTTAAAATCATCTTAAAATCATCTTAAAATCAGCCCTAATCTTCATTATTCATCCATCATCTCTAACACTAATCCTCTGAGGTGGAATCGACCCTGGACAGGTGACAAATAGAAACAACAACTATTCACACTCACATTCACACGTACAGACGATCGAACGTCTCCAATCAAACTAATCTGCATGTGTTGCCATGAACCTGTTTATTTTCCATTTACTTCACTCAAGCACTTAATCCTGCACATTAATTGCATATTATCTGTTTTATAATTTGTGCTTTTACAAGGTTTCGACACTTTTTTTTAATGTTTGCAATGTTTTATTCCTTGTTTTATGTCGTGTTATACTTCTTTTTCTAACTATGTTTTAGTTAGAAATGTTTTATGTCATTTGGAAATCAATGTTTTTGTGCGTTGTCTAAAGAAGAAGAAGAATAATAATGTGGGAAAGTCTAGAGAACAGTTTAACCTCTAATATCTCGGTTTGTTCTGCCTTGTTGTGTCTGCTCAGTCAAAATGGTTCAAACTGAAATCAACCACACATCCTGATGGAACCAGTTTGATTTGTTGGATGAAGCTGAGCCTGGTTTCCTCTCGTTGGTCTGATTCATTCACAGTTCTATGATTCTTCTGCACATTATAATAAAACCAACTGACTCTTCCCAGCGATGCCCTTTTCTCACACAGTAAATCCGCCCGCTGTTATTATCTACAACATATTACATATGCAGTGCGGAACTTTCCCTCCAGTAAAATACAGCAATAAGACTTTTATGAGCTGCACTTTTTGTGCATTTTATCTTTACTTTGTTTTATTTGTGTTTTTAGTTATGGCTGCTGTTTGCAATGATATAATTTTCAGTGAAATTTACCATAAAGTTTATTTGTTATCTTCTGTGTGATGTTACAACCGTCTCTGATAATAAAGGATTTCATTCAACAGTAAAATGTCCTGCCTCAGTGCAAACATTTATCACGACTCATTAAACCTTTTGTTTTATAGGAAAACTAAACGTCACCCATACAGACATCAGATTAAACTGTAGATCTGCGCAGATCCAGCTCTCTGCTGCTCCTCGGCCTTTACAGAAGAGGAAAACAACTGGTGACAAACACGGCATCTTCCTTTTTTAACTTGTTTATCAATTTACATTTATTTTATTGTTGTTTGTTACAAAGCCACAGGAGAGATCTTGTTTTATTAATGCAGTGTAAATGAACATAATAAGAAAAGAAAAAGAAAATGTTTAAAAATACTAGGGCTTTCTACCCAAGTGAGGTGGCGGAGGAGGCACCAGACGAGTAGAGCAAGTGTTCAACCTCATCTCACTGTCATGGAAAACTACAACTTGATTGAGCCTAAAACAAATACTTCCAACCTCTTGTTCCAACGTCTTATTGATATGTTCAGACACAACCAGGATCCCACTGCTCTGAATATTCACCAGAGAGAAATCACAAGAAAGACAAATACACTGAATTACTCCCCTGCAAAGATTTTCCATCCTCCGAATGTACATCACCCTCCGCTGGCTGAGTTTCAAATCCAATCAGGCCCCAGATTCCACATTCAGTCTGTAATACCTCAGCTCGTCATTAATGGGCCACAGGGCCAAAGCTAAGCCATCAAACCAACGGAGCGCAGTGGCTAATTGTCGCTATTACCACGGCATTAGGGACGAGGGGGGAGGGGGGAGGCTGGAGAGTCTGTGGGTTTGTTAACACTCCACTGAGCTTCATGATGGGTTCAGGTCTAAGACGGTTTCAGGTATAACAGCGAATCAGAAGATTCTACGAGCAGCGGGAACACGCCTGCAAACAGGTGAGTGAGGAACAGTGTGTGGTTATGAGTGAGGCTGTGTTTACACTTTTCTTACTTTTGATTTAACCAAACCACACCACGTAAAACACACACACACACACACACACACACACACACACACACACACACACACACACACACACACACACACACACACACACACACACACACACACACAGTGAAACATCTGAGCCCCAGAGGGCAGAGCAGAGAAAATCAATAAGCTATTCGTTGAACATGAGCCACACGTGCGCAGCTCACAATCGGAAACAGCTTTTCATCTGCACAACCAGCAAATCAACTCGGAGCGTCGGACCCGACCAATCAGAGGCCTCGAGTCCTGACAGAGAAGCTGCAGATGTTTTCAACATCGAAGCTTTCGTCTCTTCTTTCCCTCGATGATCTGTGTCGTCCAACTCTTTGCATATTTGTCTCTTTTCATGTGATTTCAGTAAATGAGGACGTAAACTTTGTATTTGAACCGGATGGTTATTGTACATATCTTTTCATTATGACAACATCCTGCGTCAATGGTTGTGTTCATTTCTACATGTTTAAATAAAGTTACTGGAAGAGCGCAGACAAATAAAAGATATTCGAAACAACTGTCATCGTTCACCTCCACAGAGACCAACCCCTGCGGAGGTGAGCGACGATGACGACGCTCATTTTGAAAAGAAGAGGATGTGATCGGGGTCTCATGAGCCAATTTGTGCCGAGTCGCTTCTCCGCTGTTCTGGAAAAGAGAGAGAGGGGAAGTGATTGCTAATTAGGAGAGTGAGAGCTGGGAGTAATTGGACAGAGCTGAACTGCAGTGTCACCAATTAGCATTTGAGACTGTGGAGAGCAGAGACATAAACGCTGTTTAATTACGGCCATTTTCCTTTTTTCCTCTCGCCTTCATTTGGAGATGAGAGCGGAGGGAGGGAGGGGGAGATGGAGGGGGGGGGGGGGGGGGGGGGGGGGGGGGTTTCAACTTTCTAAATCTTTGTGGAAGACAATTTTACAGTTAATCAGGGAGACGCCGGAGGTGGAATCTCAAAGCAGCTGCGTTTAATTTCCTTAAAAACAATATTTAACCAAACACTAAGATTAGACGGAGATTGTCCTTTGGGCTTTTACAACATTGTTCTCAGAATCATGCCACAGCTCAGATTACGACGGCAGCAGTGAAAGTACTTTTTTTCCTATTTTTGATTCTGTTGTATTCAAGGAGCAGAGTCTCACATATGGAAGACATTTTTTTCTTTAAACAAAATATATGTTTACATTCAACAAGTCTCAAATCGACCAAAATAGGTTTTGGAGAAATCAACCGGAGCCGAGGAGCTTTAGTTTTAAATCACACTTCAGTCGACAGGAGAGGAAAACACGAGATGTCGTTATCAGACCTTTAAGACAAACACCTGTAATTGAGGTTTGATATTTTACAGTTTAACGATAAACTTTATTATTAATAACTTTAATTACAAAGAAATCTAATTCTACCAAATATATGGAACTTAAATTAAAAAATTTTCCTCTTCTTTTAGCTCTGGAGAAATCCATCTTTAGTAATTTAACACTAATTTCTTACCAGCCAGGGTCGAGTGTGTCCGTCTGCTGTTTAACGCTGAGCAGGTCGAGTGCAGCGACTTCATCTGAGCTTATTGGCTAAAAACAGCTTCCTGTGTGCGACTCCAAGTGTTTTTAAACACAAGATAAAGTTTTATTTTCTATTTTAATTGAGGCTTTCTTTACTGTTGTGTTAATGCAACAACTATAGAACTTGAAGGAAGAAAATCTACCTTTTCTGCCATTGGAAAAAACAACAAACATAGACATTATATAACTGAAGCAGTAAATAAACCAACAGCAAATAAGAAACAGCCCTGTAGTCGTAGCACATAACCTTTTCTTATCGGTGCAGTGCAGGAGAGAGCAAGCCAAACACACCAGTGACTAACACACACACACACACACACACACACACACACACACACACACACACACACACACACACACACACACACACAGAGGCAGAAGCATAACACCAAACTCTCCCGGCAAAAGTTGACGCTGTCCCCTACTGATGACATCATCCCTCCATGCTGGCCTAAAGGTCGCTGATGCCCAGAAGCCGGCCGAGGGCAAAAAAAAAAAAAAAAACTCACTTCCTCACATGGCAACTCACACACACAGACACACACACACAGAGAGAGAGCACAGGATGACACATATATATATGCATGTGTGCATGTACATATGTACAATTGGGTCCTCAGGTCTAAGTGGTCCGAGATGTTTGTTTACAGGAAATAATTTGCACACACACACACTAACGAGGATGCACTCACACACTCAGACACACTCAGACAAACACACACTGTCCGGTGTCACTGCTGAGTGGCAGGATCTTGCCTGAAGACAGTCGACTTTATTCCAGACTTTTTTCCCAAAAATCCCTCCCTCATTAGATCCACTGTGCGAGAGCAGGACTGGGAGCTGCAGCGCTAACGTCTCTCACCGCGGCCTGAAGACACGCAGCGCTTTGTCCGCCTGCTTCCTGTTTAATGGACTCAGTGTGGGTGAAGATGGAATTCATTATCAACATTTCTGATTAACCGAAACCACAGTTTTATCAAACAAACGTCCTGATTCACAGAAGGTCGACTGAACACTGAACAGGACGACAGCTGATTTTTTGCTTTTGGCCACCGAGCAGCTCCAGATTGGCTCGAGCTCCGTTACAAAGCCCCGCACAGATCCTGGAGTTGCTGAACATGACATTAGCTTGTTTTTTTCCACAAACCCGAACACACACAGCTCGGAGTTGCCCCGTCATTTCAGCTTGCTGCTGTAGAGCAGATGCGGACGAGTGCCAGAGCTGTCGGGGGGTTGAGAACCTCACCTGAGGCTCCTGCCACCTGCTATAACTCAGTGAGTTCAGGTTGTGCAACGAGCCTCCGGGATCTGAACCGCTGAGCAGGAAAAAGCATGTGGGGAGCAGCTGGAAGCTCTGCAGAGAATAAATACAGCTCATACTGTAAATAAGAAAATAAGAAAACTTACCTGAAGAAGGTGACGAAGAACTGCACCAGGTCCATGATGCTGTTGTGCTGAGAGAAGGCGATCTGTGGGCGGAGAGGGAAAGAAACAGATAATTCACAACTTTAAACAATATTATAACGGAGTTGTGAAAGATTTTTAAAACAATGTTTGTACAAACAGAGGAAAATGTGTCTGTATATTACATCATTATATATATATAATATTAAATGTCTTCTGTGATATAAGATTGTGTCACCAAAATACCGATGACAGTTTCCAAGAGCAAAACAAGACGTCTTCAAGAGCAGCAATTCATCACATTTAATAATTTCATGTTGGTTCTTTTTGCTCATCTCTTGCCACAATCTTTTTTGACTTTCATTTTTGTGTTTTCACCCCATCTGTTGTTTGTTTATTTGTTGTCAGCAGGAATAAACAGTGACTGAACAGATTCCCATGAAACTTGAGCTGCTTTCAGACCTGCACTGAACTCTGGAGAATCTACAGACGTTCTCCTGAGGGACTGAATCAGAGAACACAAGTGTCGGAGAACCTCCTGCTGCATTGTTCATGTGTGAAAGAGAAAGTTTCTGGTCTGTGTGGATGTAATTGTATCTCAGTGTTGTGTTATTTCTTCCTTTTTTTAAATGTACTAATTTAATACAGAAACTAAATCATAAACCACAACAACAAATCATATGTATATAAAATGCTGTTCTCCACTTGATGGTGTGGTACATTTTCTGCCTAAAAAACTGAATAATTCCCTAAATGTATTTAACTAATTGAACACAATAATTAAAAACCAGAGGGTTATAGTGTTTAAGACTATTAAACAAAACGGATTAAGCCACATGAAGGTGTTGAATAGTTCTGGACTTGGTTTAACTGCGTCTGTAGAAAAGACTCAGTTTTGCAAAAAAGCAACCGAAACACTAATATACATTCTTCCAAACCTTGTTTTTCCTCAACCTGAGTTACTGAGCTGCATGTGTATGTGGTCGAACTATCTATTTTTTACCTAAGGCTGATGTTAAGACCTCTTACATAAGGCCAACAATTATATTCTCACATGTGCTCTATCTCCTCCTGTGACACGCAAACAGCCACCACCATATGGTTTGTAGGTTATGATGAGATTAGCCCGTGAGAAAAAGGCTCCTGGCCCCTTTGTGCTCTCCAGTATTCTGCAGCACTTTGTTCAATTGAACTCCGCCAAAGCTGCTGGATGCTGCAGCGCCGCTAAAACCCACTGACTGCACCATCCATCATCGTGCTGGGCTGCTGCTGCTGCTGCAGTGTGTGGCCCATGTGCTTCCCAGAGCCACAGATCTGAAACATGTTGACTCAGACATCCGCAGGGATTATTAGTCTGCAATTCATGTTACCTCCTATCGTGGACGGGGTTTTTTATCTCAATGAGTTTTCCCTGGGGAAATAAAAGTTAAGTAAATATATTAAATAATTTAATAGGAAATGGAGGCAGAGAACTCAGACATGCATCTCCAAAGCTGAGCCAATTAAACCGAAAAGGATCAGCATAGTAAATACCACGATGGCAAAGGAGCAAAATGTCTGTTTTTCATTTGGATGAACTGAAATTCAAAACAGAACGAAAAACAACATACAACTAAGTACGATGTGGAAAAAAGGTTTCTCCCTCTATGTATGTTCTTCACATTGAAAATACACCATTAAATAAAGTGTTAAAGGAAAAACATCTGCTCTTATTCTTAATCAATTTTAAAATTGTGTTATGACTATAAAATGTTTACATGCTCTGATATTCAGAAAAAACTGACTGTCCACTGCTGCAGCTCCTCTCTTCAGCCTCTGTCTCAAACTCTTGGTTTTAGCTCCTGTCTCTTTAAGAACCCCCCCCCCCCTCCTGATGAAGCCCAATTTGCTCTGATTGGCCAGGTGGTCCACTCTGCTGTGACTGGTCAACCTCGTCCAGAGCATGTAGGGAAATGTCGGCCTCGTCTGAGTTCAGCCGGGACAAAACGTGGATTATTGAAATGTAAAGGTAAAGGGTGGTTTGTCAAACACTCCAGCGTCGCAACTACGGCAGCTCAGAAGGTCGTTCTTGTCGTTCTTGTCGTTCTTGTCGTTCTTGTAGACTCTTGTTAGGGGGCGTGGCCAGACTCATCGATAGAAATGCGTTATGGAAATATGGTCAGATGACATCATGGGTTTTTTAAACTATGCAGCACTTTTACCTCTGCATGAACTATCAACACACTAGAGGAAAGAAACTGAAAAAATGTCATATGTCGCCTCTGAACATATTTTCACTTCACACATCCACAGATGTAACTCCACACTCTGTCTCCAGCTGTATCTCTGTGTGTGTGTGTGTGTGTTCAGTGCACAGTTGTGTCTATTTGCTTGTTTGTGTGCATGTCAGAGTATGTGAACTGCAGCCGGCTGCTTCACAGCAAAGCTTTGGCCCTCAGCTACGAAAACTCCTGAAAAGCCATTGTAGTCCATGTTAAGAGGATTATTTATCACAGACATTACAGATTTTTTTTTTTACATTCACTTCTCTGCCCTGTAGGAACAACACAGAGCTGAGATCCTGCTGGAAGCCTCACAACCTCCTGATGTTCCCACTGAGATACAGAGGAGCAGCAGACCTCCAGGACACAGCAGCGCCTGTAGTGTGATGTCGTGGCTGCAGGTGAACACATACAGAGAAAAGCTGCTTCAGCAACTCCTGCTGTTTGGTTGGAGGTCGACTCAGTGGTTTTTATTTGATGAAAATTCAAGTGCAACAAACACCGACTGGGTCAAGAAGCGTCTCCTCGTTTCCACAAAGTGTCAACACAACGTAAAATCTATATCAGGGCAGGAAAGCTCAGGGAATTTATTCACCATCGCGTCTTTTTAGTGAATAAGAAGAAACTTAATTCATCTTCAGTTAATCAACCTCATTAAGTCTAGCTAGCTAACGTTAGCACACACCAGGGTATTTAATCTATTCCACAATCTGAGATCCACAATTACAGCGAAGGCACGCCCACTTGCACCTATTGGATGGTACTAGCTGTCAATTACACTGTGGTAGCTCCGCCCCCCGATACATCTAAATGGATCATTATTTACAAAATGAACATCAGCTGTATTTAAGAAAACTTAAAACTAGAGATTGAGGCATTAACTCCTTAGTAAAATGTTTACTGACGTTATAAATCAAGACATTTACTCATAGAAACAACAAGTGGAGTCGCCCTCTGCTGGTCAGAGAGAGAAGACAGGTTTCCCTATTCTCACACAAAGTGGCATTGTGTTGAACAAACGATCTACTGATATCAAACGTTGTGTTTTTACAATAATCTCACTTTAAGGACTTCAGGAGGTTAGAGGTCAGTCACTTGACCACAAAATGTAACTTAGAAATAGAAAAAAACATGTTTTTAATAAATGTAAACTTATCTTCTATTAGTTTCATTATGAATATTGAAGTATAAATCTGCTGCTAATTCAACCAGACACGATGATTCAGCTTCCAGATTTCTGTGCTCCAGGACATCAGCTCTAACACTTTGTTGTTTATTTAGCCGTCAGATATTTAGTTTCTCTCTTGGGCGTTAGTAAGTTCTTTATAAAGCTTCAATAGAACTTCTTCACACATTTTTTAATCGAGCTGTTTCATAAGAAATCAACCGTGTCTGGAAGACCTGTAATCTTTTGTTCATATTCATTTCAAATCAAGAGCAGAGTCGTCCTCTTTCATTTTAATTGGCTTTAAAAAGGCCTCACAGTCTTTCACGTTGCTTCAGAAACATTAAGACAAAGATGAAGCGAAACAGTCGAGGTCACTTATGTGCAAATTAGCATCTGACATCATCTGATCCTCACGAGAGGCGAAAAGGCCAAAGACCTTTCTTTTTTTTAAAGATCCCTGAGCAGCAGTGCAGCTAACAGGTGCCATTAAATATAAAAAACACTGATCACAGGCATCACAATACATGTGACAGCAATACATTTCAAGCCCGTTCAACATGGGGATTCCTCTAAATGGCCCTAATAGCTGCAAAGGCTTTGGCTCTTTGTCTTTGGCGAATCCTCAGAGACTAGTTGGGAGGAGACAGAGAAACAAATGGGGCAGAATAGGCTTTAAGAGGTTTATGGGCGATTGTGCAGCAGGTAAAACGGCCTGATGGCGAAAAAGCTGCAGAAAAGCTGATTTTAGGTCCAGAGGGACGCAGCATTAATACGAGACCAGGGAGAAAAGAGCCAGGCTTTGCATTCAGGTTTCCAATGCAGCAAACGACATCACCACCCACAGACCATATGAACACTTAATATGACGTACACACACACACAGAGAGGTAAAACAAAAAGACATACACACACATGTACAACAAATACATGGATAAATAAATGTTAAAAAAAACACAAAACTATTTATAAGAGTTCAGACACAAAACAATGCGTTAAAATTATACTGAATATTCAATTCATCCTATGACAGTTTCTAATCTAACACACAAACACACACACCCAGACACACACACACACACACACACACACACACACACACACACACACACACACACACACACACACACACACACACACACACACACACACACACACACACAGCAGCCAACAGCCATCATTTCAATTTACAACAACTGCAGTCGTTAAACACAAATATAATCAATAAGCTGTTTAGACCACACCCTCCGTTCTCCTCCTGACCCGCACCACTGCAGACTCTCACACACACACACACACACACACACACGTGTCTCACAGCATTACACAAAGACACGCATGATTCAAGCTTCATGCACAGAGGCTGTAATAAGAATGTATAAATTTACCACAGAAAAATAATCCTGAACAACATTTGTTTGTGTCCCTCTATATGCTCACAATAAATGAATAAATACAAAATATATATTTTCAAAAGGTGTAAATGGTCTTTTTAACCTAAAATGTGTAAAGAACAATAAAAAAAAGAATACAGACGACGTATTTCCTTTGGTTCCCAGGAGGCTATAAAGCTTCTGATAACTTGTTGGATAAGTCATGACTAATAAAGTTTTATGGTTCAATGCTTTTAAAACCCTCTTAGTTTAAATAAAGTTGGGAAGATGTTTACAGTCGTCTCAGCCTCGCGCTGCTTTTGGGAAACAGGATTCAGATCAATACGCTGCAGAACTTCTCCGACTCACATTTACCTGAGCATTTAATAAATGTTCACTGCAAACATTTAAGCGACCGTAACATTAGACATAAACAAGCTGCTAATGCAATAGAGCCGTAGTTTAATGTGGAGCCTGGAGCTCCTGCAGCTGTTTGACTGTAACTGCTGACGTGGAGCCGCTTCTGATACAAAGGAAAATCTGCAGGGTCAGAAGTAAATAACTACAGCTGGGAATTCTCCCGAAAACAACCTGGCCATTATGACACAAACACAACAGCACTATTCGGTTTCTATCGGATGTAATTGTTCTGAGATCAGAGGTCAACTGACTGTTCATGGCGAGTATTTTTTTTCCAAATCTAGACAGTAGAACTCCAATTACGCCGAGAAGGAGTGTGAGAAAGAAGAGGAAGGAAGTGAGGCGGAGGTGAAAGGAAGAGAGGAAGAGGAGTGATGTAAAGAAGACTCCAAGGACCCCCCCGGTTCCACAGTCAAGTCATTACCGAGGGCCTATGGTGGCCCTCTGGGGACAACAGCAGGAGCTGTGACAGCAGTGGGACGCCTTTTATTTCCCTAACCCTGAACCCAGGGCTGCTTGTTAAAACCTAGAATGAAAGAAAGTGTTTGGCTAATCAATAAGCAAAGGGGGGGGGGGGGGGGGGGTGGGTTGATAAAAGAGAGGTGCAACGAAAAAGAAAAAGAAAAAGAGAGGAAGCGACAGATGAAGGCAAAAGATGAACAGAGAGAAGGAAGGAAAAGCAATTATTATTTCTTATTTTCACTTCTTTCTCTGTTTACGGATTCAAAGTTTCCACTTGTGCAGTTCTCTGCTCCATAATCACAATATATTATATAAACCCTGGATTTTAGTGGAACGCACATATTTACCTCAGCGTGATAACAAACGTATCCGTGCATTTCCCAGGGAATGAGATGCACAGCACATTCCCCGGCTGTATTTGCATTTTCATGAGGACCTAATGACCAAAGTGAGGCAGTTGCCAAGTGCCGCCTCCACCTACACGCCATGCAAATGAGTCCAGCTCCGCCATATGTGCACACTTGTTAGAGAGAGCTCACAGATGTGGCTCCTTCTAACAGGTGCTCGAGTTCCACTTCTGCGTCTTCCTGCAGCAGCAACAACAACAACAACGAGGATAAAATCCCAGGACGACGACGACGACTCCACTCGTCACTTATTAATCTGATTCTTGGATTCGTTGCACCGTTTCTTTTGCGGATCGTGTGATGTCATCGTCCAGGTCGGCGTGCACGGTTCTGCCGCTCGCTAATCAGCCTCGAATACGAAGTTGAGTCTCATCAAGCAACCGACCGACGCGTGTTCGCAAAACCTCTCGTGAGAAAGTTTGTTTTGCTCGTTCACTGCTGGAATCACATCATAACACATTAAAATATGAAAATTATATGAAAAAATCTGTTTATGTGACAATGTGTTTATTTGGTCAAACAACTACACTGACAGTTTAAAATTATATTTGATCTCATATAATTTCCAGGTAATAAATGTCATGTTTGTTTATCATGTTAACAGTTTATAGTTGTTTGTCTCTATTTGTAATAAAATGTCTTTATAAGTTATATTATAGGTCATATAACAAACAGCCTTTTATGACGTTTTTTGCTGAGTTTGTTTTTTCGGCTCAACTTAATTTTACACAACAGATCATAATCATTATGTCATCGAGCATTAAAATATAATGCTGTTCAGTCACTAACATTATTATATCACTGGATGCTGGAATCCTTCAGTCAATAATGGTGCTGAGAGAAAGTTTATTTAATGATGCGGATCGCCCCCTGGTGGCCGGCTGCAGTAAGGTATCATAAACTGGCAACTTAGCATGTGTGACATGGGCCCAAAATATTTAAGTTATTTGACTATATAAAAACGTCTTGACTGACAGCTGACACTGACTCCTGATTGGTCAAGAGCGTGTCTGCGCGAGACCACGCCTCCAATATGACGGCGGAAGTAAAAAAAGACATCGCTCTTATATTCTAGCTTCATTTTTGTGGAGATGTGTCGTCCATCTTTGTGTAGAGTTTATGATTTGACCAGGCCATGACACGAACTCTGTGTTTATTCCCACAGCTCCCACCTAATTAGTCCTGATGTTGCTGATGACTGCTGTCGACTTCCTGTCCGGTTAAATGGGCACTCAGCCTCGGCGTCTTCTCTTTCACCCTATGACACACGATCCCACCTGATAGATGCATTAGATAGACCCGCTCCTCCTCCTCCTCCTCTGTGTGTCACATATCTGATTAGGAGAGGCATCCTATTTAATGATGCCAGGCGCAGAGGATAAATAAGTGACTGAGCGCCAGGCGGCAAATCAAATCAACCGACCAATCACGCCAGCCCCCGAGTTCGTCTGCAACAAAATGGCTGCTCACCTCTGACAGAGGGCTTTTAATCAGCCGGCCTGTAGGCGGTGATGCACGGCGGAGGCGTAGCGAGGGAGGGAGGGAGAGCGCAGTCGCGGACAGATGGAAATCCACACCACAGGAACTGCTCAGCAAACATGACAAACGAGGAGCCGTCATTTAAAAGAGCAACTTGTTCCTTTTAACAGCAAAGTGAGTTTTGTTTCCTGCCGTCGATTTGAATCGTCTCCAAAATGCAAACAAGGAGCTGTTCAGCGCCGTCAGATTATTACACAACGTTCATGTTAGGATGAGATTTCAGGCTGAATTAAAAACACAGATGTTCAAAGTTAAAAACAGTTGGGGTCTTGAGCTCCGCAACTTCTGACTGAACAGTTAGTTCTTTCAAAAACAAAGATGAGGAGAAAAACTGGGTCATGTTCCCGTAGTGTTTGTGCACTCGATCAATAAATCATGAGTTCTTGATTAGAAACGAAACCGGGTCAGTTCTGGTTTGTGAGAAAATGGTGTCAAAAGGAACAAATTACAGTGATGAACTAAATTTGCATCTGACAGACAGCATCTTGTTTTTCTACTGATTTTGAAAGTTGTACAGTTTCAATTTCATTTACGATTTCTATTGACTTCAAATGGGAAGTCGCTCTAAAATACATTTGGACAGAACGGAAGGAAAACATTAAAATCAGATTAACTAAATGAGACTTCACAGAAACATTGTGTTTATGTTTTTAGATATGAAATCGTTTCTTTCATAAACAGAAGAGATGTTCAGTTATAGTTTCAACAATCTAATCCTGGATAAAGCCGGAGCCGATGCTGTAACTCATCCCGACTTCCGACGCCGTCAGGTTGAGGTCTCACGACGAAGCGAGGACGAAGGTGCAAGTTCAACGTGACAGAAACCATCAAAATCTTTTCCAGCAGAGCGACTGATCCTAACACCTCTGCCCCTCAGCCTCACCACCAGCCCCCGGGTCCCCGCTGACGTCAGGACGCCCCCGGGGAAACACTCACAGGTCACATTAGGGAGCGAGTGCGTATTCCGCATGTGTGGCCGCTCGTGGATTTCTACATTCCTGAGGACGGAGTTAGATTTGTTTACCAGCGAAGTGAGGACATGCAGCATTTAAGGACAATTTGATTTGTCTGGACGTCGTTTCTGAGGCTCGGTTCAGGATTAAGTTTATAGCAACATTTGGTGCAACTGATTTAAATTAAAATAGGAGCATAACATTATTTTGAAGAGAATATTTTGGGATTTTTCGATGAGCTATCCCTTTAAGTTTGACAAATATATTCATCTGTGTGTTAGGTATCAATATGACATTTCAAATTGAGTTATAGCAACTTCTAATATGAAACTTTAAATTACAAAAAAGTAATTTTCTTCCAAAACCACCAGCGATTACACAATCTTTTGTGTGTGTTTAAAATGTTCTTACATTACGCAAATGTCAAGCTTCTTCCATCTTGGAATATGAAACATGATTTAGATCAAATGAATGTAACCGAAGCTGTTGAGTTTTTCTGCTGAAGAAAATATGAATCAAACACAAAAAGTGATAACAACTGCAGCTCCGCACTTCAACATCACAAACCACCACAGGCCGGCTGCCAAAACCAACATCCTTAAGGAACAGAGAAAAAAGAGGAGAGCACATCGAATGTTTTTGTTCAGTCGTGCACATTAATAATTAAAACACCAACTGGCTTATACAGGATTTTTACCTCCGCAAACATAAAAGCACAGTGATTACACCTTTTATAATTTTACACTGGAGGTAAACAAACGTGAATAATAAAATAACGGCCACACGATATATATTTACACTGTAATGAAGACACAACTAAAATCTGCATAAAGCTGCAGTGTAGCAGGAGTGAACAAATCTGTACATGATCTTTGCTCTGCTGAACAATTATAGTAAAAATGTTAAATATTTGACCTTTTATAAAGAACTGTAAATAAAGATGAACGACAAGTCTCATTCTAACTCGACCTTAACTTACCCACAGTTCACCTCTGACCTCTGACCTTAACAAGGAGATCAGAAATGACGTTTAGCCTCATTAGGGTCGATCTTTGGTCTTAAAGATGTGACAAAAACCAGTACACACACACACACAGACACACACACACACACACACACACGCACATTAAAAGGTCATTTTAATAAAACTCATTAGATTCTCCAGCAGTGTCAGATAAATTTATCTCCATGTTAATTACTGATATGATTAAATAACTAGTTTATGGATTTTCATTTAGTTTTAAATCTACAGTCGAGGCAGCATCAACGTTCGCTGCACAAACATCAGTTACACTTGATATTCACACGATAAAGCGTCAACAATCTCATCACTGCTGCAGCTCCAAATACAACGGACAGAAAAAAACTCACTACTACGTTTCCAGAATCTGAATTTCACAAGTTATGATTGTGGAACAGAATCAGAATTAAAAGTGGCTTCGATATTCATAATATTAAAAATAACAACTGTATTTATCATTACACAAGTCGATGAGAGTGTGAGCTTCATCAAACTCACAAGGGAAACAAACTAAAATCTGCCAGAAAAAGAAGCAAGTAGATCGAGGTTCATCCTGTTGGAGGCATGAAGGAGATCAGGAATAGTTCCACTAATTGACTTTTAGATTATAAAGAAGACGTGTTGAGGAATGTGTCTGTTGTGTTTGTTGTATTAGGAGCAATATGAATTTCAGGTTTATGGAGTCACTTGAGGGAAACGTCAGGGGTTGAGGGAAACTATTAGGATGTCTCCTCTGGGGACCATGAGAGATTTGCAGCAGACTTCACAGAACTGCAGACGTTTTGTTATTGACCCGACGGAGGCACTAGAGTAAAGGTCAAGGAGGCTCGTCCTCTGAGGAAGAACGAGTCGTTCCTCGTTTCACCACCAGGACCAGTTGACTTCCTCTCTTTCTGTCACTCAGCACTTTAGTGCATCGATGCTTGTGTGTGTGTGTGTGTGGCGGCTCCTTTGTGTTCAAGTGTGTGTGTGTCTGTGTGTGTTAGATCAAATACATCAGTCCGGGTCATTACCAATTCTCAGGACAATTTCTCATCCTCGCCCTCTTCTGGCGTCGGAAGTCACCAAGGTCACAGGGCCGGACGCCGAGTGCTTCTCGGGTTACACCCGGACTCGGCCGACATGGCGGCGAGATAGGCCTCGTCGTGGTAATTATCCTATCACCTTTCAACCAGCTGATACAAGCAGCTCTGATAATGCAGCTTTAATGGGAAACGCACGAGGGGAGTGATCGATGGACAAACGACCCGTAACGAGGGGCTGGACACTCAGAAATAAACGCTAATGATTTATATACAGCTAACGACTGCAGCTCATTGATACAGTTAGGAAATTATGTTTACGATAAACCTATGGGAAAAAAATACAATCAGGGTTTTAGATTGTTTCACATGCTTTGATTTTCTCTTGTTTACGCTCTGGTAACGGACCATACACACGTCTGAGTCAGCAAAATGTACATCATTTACAGTTTATCCAAAACACAGCAACCACTGTGTCGACTCCTCTGCAAAACATAAGACCGAGCATCTAACCCAGATTCAAGCGTCACTTCACTGGCTCCTGTTAAACCTCAGAATGGATTTTAAGATATTATTAGCTGTATTTTCACATGACAAGACCTTTGACTCATCATTTTCTGGGATAAGAAGACACCTCTTGATTCTGGATTATTTAAGAGGTGGACGTTTTATGATGCAAACAGCCAACTCAGTGTTTGTGCATTATCCATATTTTACTAAATCAGTATCTTCATTATCTTACGACACAAAGCATCACACAATTAACGATAACAGGGATAGAAAAGAAAATTAAACTCGTTTTATAAGTGTATATTTGAATTCTTTACTTTAGATTTTACCAGAATGTTTTCTTAACCAAGCAGCCACTGTGTTCTTCATCCTTCCTCTTCTTTGTCTTTATCTGCCTCCGTTGTCTCACCACTGGACGCTTCGACTGTACGAACGTGCCGAACATCCGTCGAGCAGCCAGCCTGTCGTCTCCCTCCTCTAATTCCTCCATTATGTCACTTCTTGACTCCATCCATCAGCGCGCACCCCGCATCCCGCACGACACTCATCTTAAAATATCGCTGCTAAAAGTCTGCTTCAATTTAACGGATCATAAGGCCGGAGCGTGAATATTTAGTGTGTGCGGCTGCCGCCTGGAGATTTAATCCGGTGCTGCATAATTGATGGAGAGACATTGGGAAACTCACAGATCATTAAATGTGATAGCAGATTTGCCAAACACTCCTCAGAATGGTTTATGCTCAGCGTCCTGTCTCGACTGTATGTTTTGTGGAGAGTCGGCTCCTGAAAACTGGAGTTGAAGAAGATGAAGAACCAGACTTCAGCTTCAGCTTCTTCCTTCAGACGCCTGAACTGGAGAATAAACTGACTGTAGGGTTTCGATCTTGTTGATCTCGGCAACATTTGAGACATTTAATTAAAATCAAATCTGCTCCAGAAGTTAATGGATTCTTCCTTGGCCCACCCCACTGTTCCACTAAGTTTCAAGAAAATCTGTTCAATCGTTTTCGCACCATCCTGCTAACAGACACACAAACAGCATGTAACACAACCTCGTTGGCGGAAGTAACTTTCCACCGTCCTCCTCGGAATCGACCCCGTGTATTCCACCCGCCCCCTGAGCCTCCTACCTGGATCTTGATTGGCCAGCTGAAGTTGGACACGTAGACGTAGAAGGTGATGTTGTGGTGAAGCCTGAAGTTGAACTTCTCACAGGAGAGGCTGTCTCTGTGCTCCCGGATGTTGGTCCGAGCGATGATGGGCATCTCTTCACCGGAGATGGTGCCGGCTGCGAGCGACAGAGAGATGTTGGAGAAGAGGATTTAAACCGAGACGATGGGACAACGTGTAAAAGAAGATTTACCACAAAGAGAAGTCTTTTACACGGAAGAGAAAACCAAAAACAATCTGTGTAGTTCAGTGTCTGTCAGGTCTCATGAAGGGTAAAGGGACAAACCGTTATAAGTCTGAGTGCGTTTTATTGTCTTCCTGCTTCGGAGGTTTCATTTATTGTAACGAACACAGAGAGAACAGCAGCCGCTTGTGTTTCTGGTTTTCTGGAGGGAAAGAGTCACTCAGAGGTGACACGAACATTCACGAACTTTAAAAAGCAGAGAGACGTCACTGGTTTGGTGAAATGACAATAAAGATAACAGAGGCGTATAGAAAGGTTGAGGTTTGCATCAATATGAAGCTGTTTCAGTAAACATCTCTGCTAACGAGGTTATGGCTTATTTGCTGAAAAACTATAAACTGACACGAACGAATTTGCCCCATTTCATGTGTTGAGGACAACAACAAGATCCTGCTGCTCAGCCACTGGCCTTTACAAATGATTTTCTTTCTTTCGCACCAGTTTTAACATTTCCGACATTCTTTCAGAGACACCGCGGCTGCTGAGGCCTGATCAGCAGGCAGGTCCCTGATCACAGAGTCCAACACAACTGTGGGGGTTGGTGGGGATGATGATGGTGATTTGGTCACATGAGAAACCAATGGAATAACAACTAAGCCAGGTAAAAACTAAATTAAACTGAATTACCTTCACATTTTCCTTCCTTAGTTATTACCTCTGCCAAGGAGGTGATTTCTTCCCCTGTTTGCAGCAGGATTATGCAAAATCTACGGAACCAATTTCCGTTAAACGTGGTGGAGGGACGAGGCCTGGGTCTGAGAAGAGGTGATTCATTCTGGTGCAGATGCAGATTCATCAACACTGCAACATCTGGCATTTCTCACCATTTTCCTTCATCGTTTTAAGAATGATGCACCTTGATCTTGATTAATGATAAATACATTATTCATAGGTGATCAGACCATTTCCTTTTATCATTTATATTTCTACTTTAAGAACCATGTGTAGGATTGTTCAGGGTATTCGCTGAACAGAGAGATTAGTTTGAACTGAATTTACAGAAATCTATCGCACACTCTGATAAAAATAGGGAGACAAGGCCTCATCTGTACTTTGTTATAATGGACATGTGCCGTCAAATTGACAAACATGACTATTAAGATAGGAAACAAAAAAGGTGGAATGAGTTGGGTTTGTCTCTTCTGTCGCTCTGTAGGAGGAAAGTAGCAAAAAATAACTTTCCAATTCAAACACTTAACCACATGAGACCAGAACAATAAAAAACCAAGCCGAGTTACTCGTCTGCACAGTGTGAACATATCTTTACAGAGATGTTCACACTGTGCAGACGGTGTGAAGTGAAAACAGTCGAGACTTCATATAAAAAAACATTGAGACATGTCTGTAATCAAAAGAGATAAATAAACATTCAGCTGTACAAGTATTTTCATGACACCTCACAGTCATTCAGAGCGAGCGTGTTACGTTTCCTGAGTTTGTCTGACGCTGTGTATGAAACATTTCCAGCGCCTGTTTTATCAGGAGCCACTAAACAGTCTGTAATAGACTGCACACAATCGCACACACACACACACACACACACACACACACACACACACACACACACACACACACACACACACACACACACACACACACACACAGAGAGAAGGCCCACAGTCCCCAACTGAAGAGGCTCTGGGCCCCCAGACGCTGCGAGTGTGAAAGCAGAGCACTTTTATCTTAATTGAAATCAGGAGGGGAAATATCTTTAAAATGCCCCGATGCCAAAATTCAAAACAGCGTCGGATGTGTTTTGTCAGGAAGTGGGAATCCCTGTGAGGCGAGCAGGAAGTGGATCTGACCCTTTCCCTCGGCCACCGGCGAACGATGCTGACGGAGGAAATAAATCTTCACACACAGGATGATCCCGAGCTTCAGAGGCCGACTACAATCACACACGGCTTCACTAATCTAATTACATGTTTATGTAAAAGCTAATTTTCTTTGTCTTTACACAGAACTGAAATGTCTGAGAGGAGCCACATTAAAACACTCATTCTAAATATTGCTTCTAACCATTTCTTAGCCAAATTCCTCATCAACTTAGAATTTAAAAATGTAATTAGTGGAAATGTTGACAGGATTTGGTGAAACTGGTATTTGATATGGATGACAGAAACTTTTAAAACTTTAATACGATACAGGATAAGCAGAAGAATATGGATGGAAGAGATTCTCTTGTTTATGGTTTAAGGAGCTTGGGTTAAACATGCATTTATTTTTGTTTGCTTATATTTACTTTGGAGCATTTCTCATTTCTTAAAAAAAATAAACACCTGCTTTGCATTTCCCAAACCTGGGAGCTCTTCTTGTCTACAACATGTTATGTTCAGTAACAATATGCAGCCCTGAGAAGATGTCTCAGCCCGAATAAAGAAATAACTCATGTTCCGTACATATATAAAAAACAGAACTCCTCAGAGAAAAGAAACCAACACTATTTATTTCGATTATTCTCTCGAGTAGAAGTGTAAATATAGGAGATTTCTACCTGTGGAGCTTAAAGACCAGGTGATGTTGAGGTTGAAGTTGTTGGAGGCGTTGATGGACATGTCGAGATTTTTGTTGGCCTGCAAGAAAAAAGAAAACACACAAGGTCAAGTTACTCAGCCGCACTTAAAAATCAACGATGGTGAAATGAGTGATTTAAATCTGACGCAGATGGAAGTGGAACAGTGTTGGAAAGAGAAATAAAGAAAGTTTATCATGTTTTCAGACACAGTGCAAAGGCAAAATCCTTGTTATTCTCATTTCTTCATTTATTTATCGACCACTGTGGAGATTTGTGAGTCCATGTAGTTGTTGGACTGGTTGTTTCACTCACTTTCCTCCAGGTCTGTTGACCTTTTACACTCGTGTACATCCATGAAGTGCAACAAGAGAATTCTCTGCTGCACCATTTTAAACTTGAGCCGACTCATTCTTCACCTCAACTTGTGTCACCTCGGGCGTATCTGACTCGGTCTCTCCCTGCGTCGTTCCACTGATTTTATCTGCGATGCTTCAAATATTCCACTTTGACTTGTGCCTGAACAAACCTTTCAGCGGCGAGGAGGAAAAACAGGTCCAATAAAACTGTACAGTCTCTGACGGCAGGTTCCTACTTATAAAGAATAAATGTTGAATAGGTTTATTCTCGTTGGGACAAGACGTTAATGTTGTAAATCAAGAAACGAGGATTCAAGCCTTGTTTTCTGTCGACTACACAGTAAATTCGGCATAAACACGTCACTGCTGATTGGACAACACCTCCCACACTCCCACCAACAAAACTGTGCAAAACAATTCTCAGACCGATCGCGCCGCAGGTAAAGCGAGAGCAGAGGCCGACCTTTCCAACAAGCACAGAAAACATTTGACCAATTGCAGAGACAGGATAACACTTGTTATAATTATCATAATGTCTCCTTTGTTTTACCTGTTCGGGTGTAGCCATGAAGTTGATGGCCGTGTAGTGACGGTCGTCTTCCTGCAGCAAGCTGAAGGTAAACTGGTAATCGATCAACAGGTTGTCTAGGCAACAGACACAAAAAGAGAAATGAAAGATCAGTATTTCATTTGCATTGAAATTCTCCACCAGATAATATTATTTTAATCACTTGTTACAATAATTATAATAATTCTTTTTGTGGTGTTTCCGTCTGGGAGCTCACTCGGTTCCCTTCAGAAGGAAAAGGCCGTTTCAAACAAAGTCTCCATCTCAGGTCATTTTTATTGACACCAGCTTCAAACACAGACAGATTTATGAAAGTAAAACTGTCGGAGACGAGAACCGGGAGTCGATATTCAATTATATGAATAAGGCTACAACACTGTGAGTTCTGCTCAAAGATCACATACAGCGACACAATAAACAAGCTGCGTTCACATACGTGCACACACACTCTATTATGTATTTCAGCATTAGTTGGATAAATATGACCACGCTCGACGAGGAGGCCGCTGTCTCGAACGGCCCGATCAATAAAACAGGAGCGAGAGTCTGAATAATCATGTTCTCTCAGAGATTTAATCATTTCTGAAAGCAGCTCCAGCTGAGCGACTGGAAGCTGCTCTTTGTCAGCGAGACAATGGCCGACGTCGGAGAGAATCACGGCGATGCAACATCTGGACAGACAGCAGGAGCCACGCTGGGTCACCTTGTCTGCGGGAAGCACAGACGGACAGAGACGGCACACGGGAGGATAACCGGGAGGATAACCAGGTATAAGTGTGTGTTTGATGTTTGTGTCCAAAGGAAGTTCAGGTCAATATGCAGTTTTTCTTCTGTTTTTCTCCAAAGTTTAGAAGAAAAGTTGACATTTACACACTCCAGGTCCTCGATTCAAAGGTTTGTCCAAAAACAATCAGTCTGTTTTAAACTTCACCACCAGAGGTCAGCGTACAGGAGCCGTCACACCATCGTCCTGATGATATTTTAAACAAAAAGTCAGATTTGCGGCTTCTTTATGAATCTCACACGCAAATGAAGGTTGAGCAACGTAAACATTTGTATCCTGTGGCGAAGCAAATCTGCAGCTTGGCTTCAACCAATAGCAACAACATTTGTGTGGTTGACGCCACTTGTCATTGGCTGTAGTTTTCATACTGAGCCAAGATGAAGAACTGGACAAACTAAACACCTTTTGAGTTGTTATGACATCTGAAGGTTTCCACAGGATCTCCTTCCTGTTTGAAAGTGGAGGGTGAGGTGAGGGGTCTTCAGCTGCAACATGCAACTTCACCACTAGATGTCACTAAATCCTCCACACTGAACCTTTAATGATGTCGGATGTCATGGAAATTATAAACTGCCCCACAAAAGAGAGACTGGCTGCCAACAACCACATCCTCAAACAATCTCGCGACCACACAACTGATTTCCGTGTGCGTCACTTCCTGCACTGCCCACGTTCTGCAAGTGATGACATGTTTGTCGCTCCAGCAGATGATTATCAATCACGTGTGTGGCCGTGTCCTTATGTTGGTGCCGTGATGCTGCTTATTTCGCTCAGAATATGTCTTTTATCATATAAAAGGAACAAGGGGAGCATGTTTAAAAACTAGATTTTCCCCAGAGGGGAACTTTAACACCGAGGTGACAGTGACTCTGCAGGAGCCTTTTCAACTCGCGGAGCAGAAAAACTTAGTGTGACACACTGTAAAGAGAAAGAGAGAGAGATGTGTTAAGTTATCACCTTCCTCTCAACTGTACAATCCCAGGGCGTAACCGAGACGAAAGCAAATTATGTTTGACAAACACTCTTGTTTTGTTCAGCCTTCATGGCGAGTTAGCCCGAACAGCAGATATCATCACATCAAAGATAATATTTCCTCTGAACATCTCTCTCTTCCTCGCTCCGAGGCAGACGTGCACTGCCGCTGCTCAGTTGTTTATCCCACAAGGGTCGTCTGCACCACTTCAGAGTATTTGGGCTTTTTAGACTTCATAAAAAGAGGATAGGGAACAGTGTGTCTGTGTGTTCATGCGCAGCGTGTTTGCATTTTCGTACACGTCTGTAAATGTGCATGCACGTGTGAGTCGCTTTCTGCATCCACCTGCAGCTGGTGAGTATTTACAGGTGGGTCCGTGTCTGCATAGTTAAACAAACAAATGAGAGTACGGCACGAAAACAAATTACTGCAGTCCCTCTGTGTGTTTCCAATATGTTTGATTTCAAGGCTGTTAGCGGGAAGAGCATCCGCAAGGTTTAAAAGTTCATCGCAGCTAATTACAAATCCCATCTGAGAAATCTGACAGCAGTTTCACTTACGCAGTCTCACTCCGGATAAATCGTACCAAGGTAACACTGAAGGTATTACCCATCCCCAGACGAACTGAAATAGAAATAGTCCATGCCAATTTCTCAGGTTCACAGATGGGTGATCTTATTACCATAATATGTAAGCTGATTCAGCCAATATGAAACAAAACACTGTGATGGGGAATGAGAAGGCAGAAGAGAAAGCCCTCACCCGGAACATAATCTGATATCGCAGCACCCTGTTTCTCGAATAGAAATCTAAAAACAAGCGTGAACTCTGCTTCAATGTCAGTGTGTCTGAATCTCTTGCTGATGTTTCATTTAATGCTTGTTAACAACTCATTATTTCCCATTTGCAACAGCTGCCTGACGGAGCGTGGGCCAGACGCTACGGTGTCTACTCGCCGAGAGAACCCGTTAGAACCGCGGGAGTAAACACAAGGACAACACCGATTTAATACCAGACCCGACTGGAGGTCAAGGTAAACCTGGAGGTAATGTATGCATGGGGTCAGCTGACCTCGATTTATTAGAAACGCAATTGATTTGAGGGATGGATTCACATAATGATCAGCATCACCAGTGTCTCTACTGGAGACCGTTTACTGATCCTACGTACGTGAAAAGTAAGAAAACACGTGAAAATCAATACAATTTCTAATGTAGCGGAGAACACAACTATACACACACACACACACACACACACACACACTCCAAACTATTCCAAATTGGTAATTTTCTAATTCCACAATGATCTTGTGGTGGAAGTAGATCGTCTCCTCTGCAGTTGGTTGCATTGTTACAGAAAATACTACGAACGAGAAACAGCGATGGTGGAAAGTAAAAGCCGGGATTTGTTTTCCTGGAGCAAACGATGAGATGGAACTGTTACTGGAAGGAGGTGTTAGCGAAGAACCAATCAGCAAGGGAAGGGGGGCGTCTGTGTCATTTGCGTCTTTGACTGTGCGTTATGTGGAAGAGCAAATACATTACAATCATCTTGCAGAATCTATAACTGCTACAGCCTCATGCTGCAGTAGAATCAACAGTCACAAACAACTTTATTTGAACTTATAAATCTCTGAGAAGTGAATGTGCATTTTGAATTGGGACACAGTCACTGTGCACGTTTCTTCAGGTCTTCATGTGTGTTAACATTTTCCAAACTGAAAGTTACTGAAACTGATCCAGAATCAGTCAGAATATGTCTTGTTTAATTCAGTCTGTCAACAGCAACTATTTGATTTGATCAAAGCTTGTTGGCCTTATAGGACCAATTAATCCACTTGAGATAGGCGTCCGGACAGAGTGCCTGTCAACAAACATCAGGCGTCCTGGACTGAAGCAGGATCGAGGTCTAATGAACGGCCTGAGGACGTGAACGCTGCCGACTGCTGATTGCTGCTGTACGACCACTTTGAGCTCGGAATCTGCTACAAGATTCACTCTGTGTTTTTTCCTCCGACTCGTGCCGTCTACCACTAATTGTCCTTTAATTGGGATTGTGAGGCTGTCAGTAAATATCGGAGCCGCTCTCCTTTGGCCTGACTAAGCTTTCCCAGCAGCCCTCGGGGCAGCAGGCTGCGACGACTGCAGCCTGACTGGTGTGAGGCTGATAATTCCACTGACTGCTGGTCTCTCCAGCAGAAGTGACGGGGCACTTGGTGGCCGTCCCTAATTAGACGTCCCCTTGTAGCTGACTGTGATGGAGTATGACAGCGGTTTATTAAAGCGTTGTCCTGGTGATGCCTGCTCATAAATGCAAGCCTGACTGGGGGCAAACTCATTAAATAGCAAAGTTGCTTTTCCATCAATTGACTGGTGGTTCAATATGACAGCGTTAACTCAACCAGAGCATCACTCCCCGTGCTGCGTCCTCAGACGAGGAACACTGCTGTCAATAGCTGAACGCTCACATTTATCAGCCTGATGAAAACATTTCATCAAATTCAGTTTCTGACGGCTGCTTGTTAATGTGAAGAAGAACAACTTTCTGTGTGGGATGTGACTTTACTCTGTATAACTCTATGTTACATTATGTTAAAATGACAGACGACAGACGTAAGATGTTTGGCTTAAATGATAAAGCTGATATTGAAATCCTACTGACAAAAAAAAAACTGTGGGGATTAACAGGATTAAAAGTAGTTTATGTCTCTGTGATGAAGGGAAACACATACAGCAAAATAACAGAATAGAACAGAATAGAATGCCTCATTGGTTTTTGCATTGATAGTTGTATTTATGTTTTTGTTATTTATAGTTATTTCTATTAAAGTAACTGGAAAATAGAAAAATATCAAACTTTTCTGTATCATAACGACATCTTTAGAATCATTGCCAATTGTTAATATCAGCTGATGGAACGAGTTGGACATTTTTCACTCCCTCATATCTGTGTCTGAGCCCAATATCCATATTGTTTGGGCTCTAATAAATGTAAATAATGAAGATAAAAAAGATGACATAGATGCAGTGGTAAGCACATGACTTTTATACAGAATTATATAAAATAAAAGTGGAATATAAAACGTACCTATTGCACCAACCAGTTCCTGGACTTAAACCAGGATACTTTTGTAAATTGTTATTTGAGTTTAAGCTCAGTTGTTTGATTCGGATAAAATCTTTTCTAGAAGTGTGGGTCTAAATGGAACTATAGCGCCTCCCAGAGGACAGGAGTGGTTGGCTGTGCGTGATGTGTCCTTTATTATGTTTGTGGCCTAATATGCATCAGGTCCAGAGTATGATCTGGACTTAAGGAAAAGTGTTTCCATTGCATTTGGCCAACAAATGTCTTTATTGCCATGAATAAGGGACGTTGATTTCTTAGAAAAATACTGACATGCTAAATGTAGCATGTGTGATCCCTCGCTCTGAAACATCTGACGCTTCTGACTGTCCACACTAGAAGTCATGAGTCTGCTTCACATCTGACTTTGACACTGCACCTCTATGCAAACAGCTCAAAGAAGAGAGAGAGAGAGAGTGTAGACTACTAAACGTGAGATTCAGAGCAGATGTCCAAGGTGCTGGACTTATTACATTCAGCTGTTCAACCGCGAGTGGTTGTTTGGTTTCTATAATGGCCTTTTATTCACCTTAAGAAGAGTCTGTGCCGGGTGCTTAACCTCTATCCACGGACTCCAGGTACCCTGAGTGTTTAGTGTGAGGTTTGCTTCTCTGGAGGCAGACGAGCAGTTAGATGCTGCCACGTGAACGGAATACATCTGAGGAGCAGGCTGGGAGATGTAACTTTCAAAGTGTCCTATTCTAAACACTGAGTACGGCTGCGTTACTCCAGGGGCCTTCTCCGAGAAGTCGTGACCTTCTGAAGAGTAAAGCCGAGTCGACTGAGCCTGCACCTCCTCCCCCCTGACAGTCCACAGAGCGTTCATAATACCATCATCACAAGCTGCCGTCCCCGGACAGAGAGACAAGTGGCAACGTTCTTCAAAACTTTGTGGGCTCTGAAGGTCTGTGTTCTGATCCTGGAAATATCCAGCTCCTAAAGCCGTTTTTAGCTTTACTGGCCTTTACGACATCTTGCAACCACAGACATCAGAAACATGGAAACTTTAACAAACATCACCGTGATAAGAACTACCGATAAATCTTTAAGAAACATTTACTTGACGTCGACTTTTTAGTTTGGCCCATGTCCCATCTGCTAACATGGAGGAGCGAGGTTTATGGCCTATACTGCAGCCAGCCACCAGGGGGAAACTAAGACACTTTGGCTTCACTTATGATGGCGTGTCCATCTTTAAATGGCCTAATGTCTATATGATCTCAACATGCCTGCTACCATAACAGACACCATGCTTGCTAGCATGCTAGTTAATGGTATAACTGCCTGGTGAGCTAATGAGCTGACTAGCTAGCCAACAACCTAGCTTAAAAGTTGCTACTAGCTAGCATATACTTTTATTAAATCCATAAAAACACCAACACATACAAAATATATAATGACCAAAGCAAAGCTAGTCATGTAGCTAGCAAGCTAACTCAATCCTTAGCTGATAGTGGCCAAATATGATTTCCCATTAAGATATTAGCTTGCCACTAGGGGGCGGTTCGGATGATTTGGCTTCACTTTTAAACAGCGGCCATCTTCTTTTACAGTCGATGATCTCAACGTGCGAACAAGCTGCGTTTGATGTTAGCCAACTACATAACATTATTTGTACAGTTTATATTAGCTATGTCCTCCAGGCTCAGGTAAAAGGAGGATAAACGTCCTGATTGTGTTGTTGTTGTTAGGTCCTTACAAATAAAAGGATTTTTTTTAATTCATGGTTTCAACATGTGGTGCAGAATCTTCAGTAAAGACAACACTGCCTCTCCCATCTTTGTATTCATCCATCACCTTCTGTCCAATGATATTTAAGGTTAATATTGACCTCAGCTGTAATCGTGGCTGCTTTCCGAAAAGTACAAGCAAATGGCTTTTAAATCAGTAATTTATCCACACACGCTCTGTGTGTGTGTTTGAGTGTGTGTAAGGGAGGATGGTATGTGCATCCATGTGTGTGGGTCTGAGTGTGATTGCTCTTGTTCAAACAAAGCTAGGCCCATTTCACCGACAGCAGAAAAGATAATGTCACATTAATGACGGAACATAATGTAGTCAAATACATGGGAAACACACACACACACTAACGCACAGTGCAGCTGACGTGGAGGGAGCCGTGCACCCACAGACCTTAAGAGCCATTAAAACATAAAACATGTGCTTTTACATTTCTGTCTCCGTGTGCATGTGCAATTATCTAAAGCCCTTTCACAACACTGGGTATACGGGCACTGGTGCCATCTACTGCCTCCAAAGTGGACAGGGTGAAAACAATCATTTTATAATTTGAGGTGTTTCAACCTAAAAAATCAAACGTGTCAAAGGCCGGAGTAAACTGGACTCTTGTTGTTATGCTAACAAAAATAAACACACAGTTAAAGTGTCCATATTTGGGCAATTTACAGGTTCTTAATTTAAATTTACAGGGCCTGCTGGAATATATTTACAAACTGTTATGTTCAAAATATTTTTTGTAAGGTAGGAACCACAGACTTTATACAAAAAGTGAAGCCAAAGCATTGTGATAGCCCCCTGGTGGCTGGCTGCGGTATTGGTTGTAAACCCAACCACACCCATGTCAGTATATTAGACATGGACCAAAATAAAGAGGTCACAAATACACATTCTCAAAAGTGGTTTCTGCTAGTTTCATGTTTCTGATAAATTTCGATAATTAGTTACTTGTGATTGGTGGATTGCGTGTCTCGGTAAGACGACAGTACCGTGATTGCTACTGCACACGAAAGTGGGAATGCATCGGCCATATAATTTCTTTCACTGACTGACGACAGATTTCTCTTGATTAACTCTCTGATTCTGCGCCTTACAGGAGTATATAAAAGTATAATTTCAAAATAAAAGCCGTGCAGCGGTAGAGCTGAATCCATGTCATGATCTCAGAACAGAAATGAATCTCGTGATCAAACACATATTTGAGGTGACCGGTGCAACCCGTGCTTGACTCCTCTGATTACTGCATCATTCAGAGCGTCCATCATTCAAACGGTGACAGCCTGACTCACGTTGGAGGAATATCCACAGTGACAGGACCTGGACTTCAGTTATGATGTTAAAAGCTACGTCGGCAGGTTATAAATTGAACGGTTGCATCTATTTGTGTACGTGTGTGTGTGTTCGTGAGAGAGATGCAGGGTGAGCGAACATGTGCCACGAAACATCTGTTTTCACTTTCCTCCTTCGACTGCCCTTTAAAGGGAAAACGAGAAATTTGTTGCAAATGAGCTGAAGTCAGTGTGATCGCTGCTCTGGAAGCAGGTAAACAACGTCCTCTTTCACTCCGCTACCTGCTGTAACACACAGTTTTAGTTTGTTTTCACTGTTTTACAGAAAAAAACATAATAAAGACATGATATTGTTATTAGTGAAGTAAGATCTAAGGTGGCAGGTTGTGGAACGCTAGAAAGAAAGTGGCTTAACATAATAATCTGATTTACATCCTGTCTGTACGTACTGTGGATATTTATGACTTTAGACTGTGACCACAATCTTTAGAATCAGACTATGTTCATAATCATGTTGTAAAATTGTCTAACGATATTTGTTAGATGTTAGTATTTCATGACATCGTGCCATAATCAGTGTGTTTGGATGGTTGTTGTTGTGTCCTGAAGCAAAAAGGAGCTGAAAATGCTAACAGGCCGGCAGGGGACGAAAGAGTTCACTCATTTACTGCAAACACACAAATACAGATACAGAATAAATAAATAATGATGGGTATTAATCCTCTGAAACCCCCAAATACAAATATTACTAAGTGCAATACTTTTGTAGATACAATGAATTGTGTTCATCTGTCTGCCGAGTCGTCCAAGAGCGTTGCTAGGACCAACATTTTCTGTCCGTTTATGTTGCTTCAAGTAAACTCGAAACCCTAAAGGTCGGGAGGAGCAGTGTCCACACCGCCTGCTGTCAGGGAACCTTCTTCGGATGCACACATAAGAAACATGGGGCATGGATTCGCACTGTATGCACACATTACCTCTGTGTGTGTGTGTGTGTGTGTGTGTGTGTGTGTGTGTGTGTGTGTGTGTGTGTGTGTGTGTGTGTGTGTGTGTGTGTGTGTGTGTGTGTGTGTGTGTGTGTGTGTGTGTGTGTGGTGCAGGATTACTTACAATAACATGTTCCTCTGAGGGGGTTGCCAAGGTAACGGTTCTCTGAGTCACATCTGGAACGACAGAGGAAAGGAGACATGGGCGGAAAGTGGAAAAATAAATAAGAGAGAAAGAATAAAAAGACATTAACATTCAACACAAGCTGAGTTTTTTTACAGAATTGTATTTTTGGAATAAAGCCTGTGTGTGTGTGTGTGTGTGTGTGTGTGTGTGTGTGTGTGTGTGTGTGTGTGTGTGTGTGTGTGTGTGTGTGTGTGTGTGTGTGTGTGTGTGTGTGTGTCAGGTGGGCCCTTTGCTGCAGGTATTGTCTTTCCCCAACTCTCTACGAGGTGATTTCTTATGAAAGTCATAAGAAATCATTGTGGGTATAAAGAAATTAAGGGGAGAAAATCTCATCGTAAATTTTCTCTCTTTCAAATGTTGATTTCTTTCTTTATATTGACATTAGTCAGAGCTGGATACTGATGAATAAAACTTGCTTCTGACAGTGACAAGACCAAAACACTGACGTTTCATTCTAAACACAACAACATCCGTCACATGGATACTCTTAATAGAAAACAGTCAGACAAAAACAAGCAGTGTAAAAAACATTTCTCGGACCCTGTCAGTCACTGTCATCTTTTCATTTGCTTTCTATTTTTGACATTTCAGCCACTTCTCAGTTCTTCAGACGGAGGCTGAGCATCTTTTAGAGACGCTCACGCTCACTGATGGACAGTAATTGGCTGTGGTTGAAAGTTGTGACCTTTAGCTTCAGGGAGAGTCTCTGATGACCAGTGAGCTCCACCACAACACAATTAGCTTTTAAAAATTGATTTTCCAAGTACGAATCTAATGAATTTTTCAATATACATACATAACTGGCTTGCAGGGGTTTCAAAGGGCCGCGTGCACCGGGAACTTAAGGGCTCTTAAGAATAATGTAAATTTCAACACTCAGCAAATGTAATTAAAGAGAGAAACACCAGGGCTATAGTTTTTTTTTCTTCCAGTTATCATGGAGGAATGATGTGCATGGTTTAGAGCCAATTAAAGTGTCACGATGGACCTGACGTGTACCTGAGGTGGTTCACACACCAGATAGGAAATGATTGGCTGGAAGAGGAGAACAGAAGCCAGACTTCCACTTTGAGCCAAATGGGAGAGAAATGTTAAGAATGTGATGAGAGGGATGACGGAAATTATTATCATAATGTCAGAGCTTTTAACGTGTCTGTGAAGAACGTTTGCATCAGTGATGGCGTAATTTAAATCATAGTTTTCTATGTGTGTGTGTGTGTGTGTGTGTGTGTGTGTGTGTGTGTGTGTGTGTGTGTGTGTGTGTGTGTGTGTGTGTGTGTGTGTGTGTGTGTGTGTGTGCATGTGGAGCAGTTTAACAAGGAAAACAAAAAGTGTTGATTGACATTGCAACAGCTCGATGAAATTCTGGGAAAAATAAACACGTGCAAGTCTTTGACGAGCTTTTTTTTTTTAAACGGACGATAAATCATCCAGGCCACAAGTACCATGGAGGTAAAGGGGGCGGGGGGGGGGACAGAAAGAAGGAGGGATGGAGGTTGAGGAGAAAACACAAAGAGAACACAGAGGAAATGAATGACAAAAGGAAAGAGAGGAATAAGTGGACGAGACGCAGAGGGCAGGTGAGGTTTACAGCCCGAGTGTTTGTGAATTCCCTCTCAGCGCTGCAGCAGGTCACAGAGCAGCGCTGGATACTGAATATTTCATCCTTCTATAAAACCCCCGGCCAAGGACGATGTTTTAAACCACAGCCGAGCCTCCGCCCTCCGTCTGAAGTTTACAACATCGCTAAAACAAAGAGTCCAAAATAAGACCGTTTCACTTCAAGATATGAAAACCACTGATAAAGTTCCTTCCAGGAAGCTGAGTGTGGTTCCACGACACTTTAGTTCCGCAGCGCTTATTCTTATGTTTTGGCTTTGATACAGAAACAACAAATTAAAGAGCTGAAATCTATTTATTTTACCTCCAACAAAGATGATATGTTTGTTTTGTTGTTTGTTTGTTTGTAAGCAGATCCAAATAATCTAGATGCAGTGAATTTAAATGTGGCCAACTAGATAGTGTGAAATTTCCTGTTAGTACGATGTAGCTATTACTCCATCTATAGTGCAATGTTAAATCCAGCATGGCGAGCCACAGAGAACAGGGATGAGCTGCCTTAAGGAGGATAAACTGATGGGGGAGTGTTTTCTCTCACGGGGGAGACACAGCGACAACAAAGAGCGAGGGATGGACACTTAAGCTGCTTACGATCAACCTATTGGGGACAAGATGCGGGTCACACAGGACTGGACAACCTCATCCTCACTTAAAACACACTGGCAGTCAGCACACACACACACACACACACACACACAACACACACACACAAACACAAACAACCGCACACACATTAGCACACACACAACGACTAGATTGTGCAGTTGCTCTAAATCCACGCAAAGACGTAGGGACTGGAGATTAAAGGTCACAATGACATCATGTCTCCTGCTCGTGTGTGTGTGTGTGTTTTAACTGATGATATTAATATGAAATGTGACAAACAACATTAAACCCTGTTTTGCAAACATTCAAAATTACAAACCTTTATAAGCACAAACACAAACTCCACAGTCGAATACAGTAAGAAGATGCAAATTAGAAGTCAATTAGTGGAGTTTCTCTACAAACCGAGGAGTCCAATTAAAACAGCATCAACATAATCAAACTGTCAGACGAGGCAACGAGAGGGAGAACGGGGGGGGTGGGTGCTACATAAAGTGCAGTTTCACCACTAAAAGTAACACATGTTGAATTTTAAATTAATTATTCGTGAAAGTCGTAAATTAAAAGTGTAACTATGACCAGAGAGAAACAGCAGGATAACATCTGGTGAGCATCACACCGTGTTCCAGTAATCTTGACCTGTCACCTTCACACCCTGATCTACCTGTCTGTACAACAGCTGTTACTGTTCTGTGTGTGTGTGTGTGTGTGTGTGTGTGTGTGTGTGTGTGTGTGTGTGTGTGTGTGTGTGTGTGTGTGTGTGTGTGTGTGTGTGTGTGTGTGTGTGTGTGTGTATACACAGTACACACACATGCAAATAGATATGAATACAAGTCTGACTAAAAAACAACAACAACAAGGAAACCAAGTAATGGATTAGCCTGATGTTTGCGAAATATTAAACCAATTTAATTGGCTGGAGAGAAGAAGAAAAACTCAACTCTGCTGGAAGACAAGGAAAAAAGTTGGATTATCACAGTGGAAAATGAAAGGAAATAAAACAAGTTACAGATTTAAAAGCAAAACAGCTGCTTTACCTTAATGAGCCCCTTATTTCTGACGGAGCATTTAAACCTTGAAACAGAAAACACACACACACACACACACACACACACACACACACACACACACACACACACACACACACACACACACACACACACACACACACACCTGCTGCAGCCTGAGGGCGCTGCCATTTGCTCTCTGAGAGAAATTGCTCGTTCATATAACGACAAACACACAGGCCTGTATATGGCGCACCGTTCTGGAGTGACTCAACCAAAACAAACAGAGCTGTGACAGAGAGACATTTAAAGAGAGAGGAGGAGGAGGAGGAGGAGGAGGAGGAGGAGGAGGAGGAAGAGGAGGAGAGAAATCGAAGGTGAGAGCAGCTGCAGCAAACAGGCTTAGAGATGCAAAAGTGAACAAACACACAACGCTCAGCCTCCAGAATAATGAAATATTAGTGCGCGCTGAAAGGAAACCTCACGCTCACAAATCTGACACAAATATCAAGTGAACAGTGGAACTGAGGCTGTGCGGCCGATTCAACTTCAATTCAGGCTCAGCGGCGGCCGGGGGATTGTTCAAGATTTGCCAATATTTGACTGGCATATGCTAATGAGCCCTGAAGTGAAGTCGTGTTTCTTTTCATTATTCAGTCGTTCTCTGCAGAGCGATTACACACATTGTTCCAGATGACACAAGAGTTGTGTTAACAGGAAGCAGTTAATGCTTTGTTTTTTAAGTTTAATAGTTGTTTCTATAGTCGACAGCCATTTGTGTTTTCTGCGTCAATTTCAATTACACCTGTCAAATATTTTCCTGGAGCCATTTTTCATTGTGTTCTTGTTCCTTGCAGAAAAGTTGTGATCGATCAAATCGAAAAAATCCTGTCTATCTTTATATACAGTCTATGAGCTAAATACACTATTTCTATCACTTCCTCCTCGCAGCTGTTTGGAAAGTAAAGTTTTGCTGCAGCAGCTGTAACAGAAAAGCAGAATAGAACATTTTATATCTAAATTTGGAAATTATCAGAAAATCCATTTTTAACTATTTCAACACTCAATAATTCTTATGGACATCATTTGACTGCTTCTTACAAAGTGTTGCAATGATTAAAATATAAATTCTAAAATACTGTCAAATAAATTTTTTATAATAATGACACAGAATGTAATTTGAAAACTTGTCCGGGTCTTTGAGATGTAAACATCAGCCTGTGTTCGTCTGTGCAGGTTAAGTATTAGTAACATGTGTTTCAGTGCAACATGTCAACATGAGAGACACTGATCCCACTCGACAGGAAACATGTGGAAAGAGTCTGAGTGAGCGACGGCTCGGCCTCGGCTTGAGTCACGTCAATGTCCCGAGCGGAGCTGGAGTCACTGCAGGGTTGTTTAAGGTTAGTGAGAGGCAGCGAGGGGCAAAGGTCAAAGTTAAAAATATTCTCATCCGACTGGGTGTGTGTCTTTGTGTGTGTTTATCATATATCATTATCTAAACTTGACAATAATAATAATCACACAACCATTTTACCCAAAAAGTCAATTCACTTGCAGATAAAATGGAAACTTTTCTGCAAACATCACTGTTACTAATAAAACGATGTGTGAGTAAAGTAAGATAGTCAGGAAATATGAAATTCAATCATTCTTCATTATACATGTTGGCCCCATAGACTGTTTATAAACATGAACGACATGACAGCTCCCAAAAGTGAAGCAAAATAATCTTGATCGCCCCCTGGTGGCTGGCAGTAGTACTGGTCATAAACCCTGCCTCCTCCATATTGATTGATGGGACATGGACAAGTATTGCCTGATAAATTAAAGTTTATTTTGCTGCCCCACAGTTTATTAACCTGTTAATTGTATTTACTGTTTCCACCAGTAAATACAGGAGCAGTGTTTGAGCTGGACAACATCTACCTCGAATAAAGTGAACTGTGATACGAGAGAAAACGATTTCAGACTCTAAATAAACAGATTAACTGCGGAGCTGTAAAGTAATGGGAGCTTTTACAAGCACGAAGCAAAGTTAAGAGCATCGAACACACACACACGCTCAGTTACCTATAATCAATAACATCACAGTTTGAACAGGGACAACGACTCTGATGGCTTCAGCTTCTTCCTTCATTGTACTGTATGTACTGTACACACACACACACACACACACACACACACACACACACACACACACACACACACACACACACACACACACACACACACAGCGTCTCTGCTTTCTAGCCTCGCCTCCTAGATTTATCGATGCAGCAATTTTCAGGCTGTCTCTGTGGTGCGTCGCTCGGCCAAGCCATTTAGGATAGTGTACTGTACTGGCACAGTCAGGGGAAAACACACACACACTGAAAACACAAACACACACACACACACTGCATACACAAACACACAAACCTGTTCATCATTTTCTCTCCATATTTTTCTTCAACCTGTTACTTTAATCGAAAATGTAACTTTAGTTTAAAATCAACCCCTTAATTTAACGACCGATCATAAAACCGTCACTGTCAGATTTGGACACTAGTGAAAACATATAGGATTACTTTATATTAAATAGATCCCTTTCACCTAAATCTGACGCACTGGGACTTTGAGGTTTGTGGTGGTATACTCACAGCTGACACTGGTCTCCCTTGATGCCCTTGGTGGTGCAGAAGCACTTCCCCGTGTTGACGTGGCACACGTTGGCATGACTGTTACACTTACATGCTGCAGACAGACAGAAAGAGACAGAGAGGACGTGTTAGGGTTTTTTTTTAATCTATTGTGAGACAAGGCGGCAACATACAGCAACCGACAGCTTCTTAAGGAGAAGTAAAGGAAGGAAGGAGAAGTAGAACCAAGAGAAAAGGGTGAGGAAGCAGAAAAGAGGCAGATCACTCATCGTTCTCTCAGAGAAACAAAGCCGACTGTTGCTCTGAGTCGGAGATTCAGTGTTTTGCAGCAGGAGAAGTTTCTATTTCTTTGTCTTAGAATAAAACCAACAATATAGATTTACGTTTTGTTGGTGATGTCTTTATTCTGTGTGGAAATGGAGAAATCCTGGAAACGGGACGGTGTGAGTTAACATCCTGGTGAAATTTGGCTTTTGGAAGCTTTTTATCTTTGACAGTGTGGTTTTTCTTTAAAGCTGTGGTGATTGGTGCATCTAATCTTTTTAACTGTTTTATAATGAACGGCCGTGATGTGTCCGTCTGATTCACGTGGGAACCGGCCTGTAATTTAGACCCTAAATCACTTCTGCATGGGGCGACTGAGGGCGGAGACGAACAAGAACCTCGTCCTGCGTCCCTCCAAAGGAACTGACTTCGTGCTTTGATGTAATTCTTTCCAATTGGCACGGAGACAGGAGCTGTAATAAAACAGTGTTGTTCTCAGGTCAAGGTAAAGCCAAGGCACCGGCAGATAATGAGAGGAGAACAAACTCTCTCCTCCTCCTCCTCCTCCTCCTCCTCCTCCTCCTCCTCTGCCAGGGGAAGAGAAACTGATTCTACTGCTTACACAGAGTGAAACGAGGTAACAGACGTAAACACTGCTTTAAATATTTAGACACACGCAGCAAGAGGAAACCAAGGTTTGCAAGGTGGAGCATTTGAATTTCAACAGGCTAAAAGTGGAATGGATGTTTTTCAACTTGAAATCAGACGAGCCGACAACGGAGGAGGCGACAATAACATCGCAGAAATACAATTTCAGTCCATTACTTGAAATTACATTTACCCGTCGCACGGAAGGAAAACCTTCCCACAGATGCATATTGAAGTGTAATGGCTTCACAGATAAGAGGAAAAAGAGGCTTTTAAACCTGAGATAAAAGACAAATCACAGGTGTGTGAGTTCCTGCTCCGGGTCGGGCTGCGGTTCACACACAATTCATTTTGAAAACAGTCAGAGGCAAACAAAGGACAGAGTTTAGAGTAATTTTCCTCACGCAGAAAAAGACTGAGACGAGACTCGGAGACACAAAAAAGACAGAGGCAGAGAAGAAGGCGGCTGATTTCACTGAAGCTGCTCTCAGACCTGCACAGAAATGTAATTTTCCCTGGAATGTTCTGCATGAGAGAACACAAATGTCTGAGCGAGTGGACGCGTTGATGAGGTTTCTAACACGTGACGGACGTGAAACTGGAAGAACACAAATATCTCAGGATGAAGAAGAGGAGGAGCCGTACACGTAGAAGACGAAGACGTCAACTTGGAAAGACGAGGAGATTCCAGAGCTTTTGGTGATGAGGGCCCGACGCCGGTGTGGATGAGCTGTAAACAACAACACTGATCTTTCCACAGCTGAATTTATACGTCATGTCCAGCCTCCTGCTGCTCTACAGGCTCCGCCCCTCGCCTGGATGTTCCCCACGTGTTCCTGTTGTTGTGAACGAGTCGGACCCGGAACAATATCCTGCTGCTGCTTCACATGAGAAACACCAACTACAGAATATGCCTGCACCTACTTTTTCCAGAAAGAGAGTTCAAGTCTGAAAACCGTAAAGTCAAAGGCCTCATTGTGGGATAAATGAAAACACTCCATCAGAGACACAATCTCTAAACCAGTCGCTCTGTGAAAGAAGAAGTTAAATCTCAGAGTAGATTCTCAGAGAGAGAAACATAAACTCCCCCCCCCCTCTCTTCAAACAAACATGAAACCTCTGTATAAACACCATGCTGCTTCTATCCAGCGGAGAAGTCTCGGCACCGAGCAGCTCCCTGCTCTGCTCTCTGATGAACGTCGGGATATGAAGCTACTGCAGCGTTTCATCTGCAGTTACATACAGACAAGTTACAACTGCTTGGAAATCAAGGATTGATTTGGGAAACACGCTCACATCTCTGATCCAATAACCATCTGGCTGAGGGCGAGATGAGTTGAATTTGACACGGTATTAATCTTTGTGGAAAAATATCAAACTAGAGTCGAACCTGATATTGAACCGAAGAGTTAAATCTGAGCAAACTCTATCATTTTGTCTCATTTAACAGCTGCTGGGTGATCAAAAAACTAAATCATTATATAAAGGCTCCAGATGTTACTTATTTTACAGACTATTTTACATCAATACACCAAAGATTGAACTAATCATGACGCCGCGGCTGCTCGTACAAACAGGTTGTTCTTTACAGGACGTTAGTCAAAGAAAACATTTTGGTAAAGTAACATGTAATAAAAGACACAGCACAGAGATGTGTCTGTGTCCCGGCTCAGAGTCACATCCTGCGGAGGCTGCATTTGATCACAGATTAAATCACAGCAGACGAGACTGTCACATTTCACAGGCTCCTTCAAATCAGTCCTTTCATCACCAAGAAACAAAGCCTCCAAAAGGTGGATCAGACCCTATTTAATTTAATTAAACCCTTTTTCGTTTAAATGTCATTTCTTACATGAATTACATCTAAAACCTGTTTTTGTTTTCTCGTAGATCTTCTTATGCTTGAAATCAAACTGAATCTAAAGCTGTGCATTATAAGTCGTACACGTCTTTAGCTTTGATTGAAAAATAAATCCATTCATTCAGACAGTGAGACGCTCTTTCTAAACACGGAGATCCTCCAAGTAAAAATAGGCACTTGACTCATCCGACTGGTGCACAGACACAATCGCATCCGAGTGCCCAGAGGAAGTGAACTCAATTCAGAGAGAGCGCAGAGCTGGAGGTGAAGGATGGAAGGAGCCGGAAGAGTCAGAGAGAAGAAGAAGAAGAAGAGGAGGAGGAAGAGGAGGAGAGGGAATGAATGAAATGGACGAGGGGGAGAGAGCACATCACGCAGCACACTTGCTGACAACGCAGAAATGAGCTACAATAAAAAGGAAACCTGATCTCTTAGCAAAAAAAGGCTGATTTGATATAAATCATATTTCCCTTGACTCACGCACGACCCCTGAAGAGAATACAATTTCTCACCCCGCTGCTTCTGCATGTACACACGATACAAAAGAAGCCTGTTGTCAGGGTGGGTTTGAATGTGTGTGTGTGGGTGGGAACGAGGCCATCTCTGAGTGTGTGTGTGTGTGTGTGTGTGTGTGTGTGTGTGTGTGTGTGTGTGTGTGTGTGTGTGTGTGTGTGTGTGTGTGTGTGTGTGTGTGTTTCCGTCAGAGATGAGGAAATAAGTCAGTGAGAAAACATTAGAGAATAATCCTCTCTGAACCCGTTATCTGTTCCTACACTCGGCTTCGTCGTCTTATTCCCGAGGGGCGAGCACTTAGAAAACTCAAGGAAACTTAATCGGTGCAGGAAAAACTGCAAAATCAAAAGGTCTTGTGATGATCTAAGTTTCTCCAGAAGTGTTTTGTGCAGTTGAGCCCGGAACCACATGTGGAGCCTCCTCTGACGCTGATTCATCTGAAAACTCTGTTTACGTGTAAATGACAAATGCACAAGAAAAAGTTTGTTTTGCTAAATATCTGCATTAGTTGGGACAGGAAGTTAAAAGATAATAGATAATTCACTGTATTTTGTTTTCTCAATGAGGCTGAATGACGTCCTTCTAACTAGTTAAACTAGACATTCGCTGTATTTCATTATTTCATGTTACATATCCTGAACACGTGGACTTGTAACTGGAGGAATCAGCTTCTACTTGCAGCCTGTGAACGTGCACGTTTGGACACGCAGATGAAAATTTGTTGAAGGTTTAGTTAAAGGTCACGAACTTTATATGACATTATAATGTCAACAGTGCAGACTGAAAACATGCTGTTGTGCATCATCCTCACACCTACCACACATGTTGATTGGCCCGCAGGTCAGGGTCTGCATGGATGTGTGTGTGTGTGTGTGTGTGTGTGTGTGTGTGTGTGTGTGTGTGTGTGTGTGTGTGTGTGTGCACGCCCATGTGACTGTCATGTGTGAGTGCACATCTCAAAGTGTTGACATGTTCTAATATTACATCCAAGTGGCTTCACACAGGCAGGAAGCAGCTAATTAACTACAGTCTCTGCTTCCTCCTCTTGTTTTCTGCCTGACAGGAGATTTATTTATCAGGTTTAAAAGCATCAGTGTGAGATCTGCAACCCACTCAGCCAACACCTGAGGATCGTAGTTTAGGTTAAATGCTTTTTTAAAATGTCATCTTATTAGAGTCCTTTGTTTTAATTGGAAAGGTCAAATACAATGATGTGCTGCAGCATGAGAAATTGTCAATTTCATTAGTAATTACTTGGAGTCAGGTTGAAATTATGAAATCATAATTCGAGAATAAGATAGAATAAAATGATTCAAAACACAGCGTAGCACCGAGCACCACTGCGTTCCCCACATCATGATCAATCACACGCTCATCTCCCTGAACATTATTTTTAAATCTTCAATGTCACCTTCCACCTTCAGCTGACTCCTGCTGTTTCTTTGCGTCTGTGGGCAGTTTGCTCAGATAAGAGAGGACGGAGAATCTGACTGATTTTAATGAGGAGCAGAGGAGGAGGGCTGAGGGGCAGAGGAGGAGGGCTGAGGAGCAGAGGAGGAGGGCTGAGGAGCAGAGGAGCCGGGAAGTAAAGAGACGTAAGAAGTGAAATACATGTGAACGCACGCACTGATATTTGCATACAAAGGAGGGAAAAAATGATTTTAATAACATCAAATAGTTCTGAGTTTCCCTCCATCAGCAGAATCTGGTCAGTGAACTGTCGACCTTAAAAAAAGGTTTTCAGTCTTTTTCTTTCTGCACGTCGTTAATATAGGGCGGCACGGTGGTACAGTGGTTTGCCTCACAGCAAGAAAGTTCTGGGTTTGAACCTAAAGGCCGACCAGCACCCTTCAGTGTGAAGCATGTTCTCCTTGTGTCTATGTGGCTTTTCTATTGGTTCTCCAGCTTCCTCCAACTGCCCAAAGTAGGCGTAATTAATTGGTTAATTGGTTAATTGGTTAATTTAAATGGACCATAGGTGTGAATGTGAGTGTTGGTTTGTCTCCATGTGTCGGTCCTGTGATACGCTATCTGTCCTGGGGGCGTCTCAGCAGACAACCATGATGTTTTAGTCCATTAAAACCTAAATAAAACCACATTTCTATACCTACAATGACAAAAAACATCTTTTAGAAAAATGTATTTTAAGTTGGGTCCATGTTCCATCTGCTGACAAATCTATACAGACTATAATATGACAGAGGATTTGTTATTCTACTTTATTCAGCGCCACACGTCGTGTCAGCACAAGAGCTCGTTTTATTAAATGTATGTTTAATGTCAGTTGGAGCTGTGAGCCGTGAATAAAAGCACAGAGTGTGAGAAAGAGCAGCTTCCCCCCCGACGAGACTCGAGTCACAGCCGCAGAGACACTTCACTATTTGCTCTGACTGGAGATCAAAAAGGATTCAGAAGCCGTTTAAATCTTATTTACAGAAATGTTTGTGTGGCTTTTTGTGTGTGTGTGTGTGTGTGTGTGTGTGTGTGTGTGTGTGTGTGTGTGTGTGTGTGTGTGTGTGTGTGTGTGTGTGTGTCAGTAGGTTTGTGTGTATCAGTCTATGTGCGTCAATATGTTTGACCGTCAGACGAGGAACACTGGATACTGCTGAGAATGCTGGCTACCGTGCAATTCCGCCACAGGGCTCCACAGGTACATGGACACACACACCCACGTTTAAGTGCACAAGACTGAATCCCCCCACACACACACACACACACACAACAGGTGAGAGAGTATGTGGCAGCGACGACTGATTGATTGAGACTCTGCAGGCAGCATCACTCCTCTGCTAAAGCTCAACAACAGCTGTCTGATCCATCTCACACACACACACACACACACACACACACACACACACACACACACACACACACACACACACACACACACACACACACACACACACACACATACACACACACACACACACACACACACACACACAGACACACACCCTGCTGTCCTGCCCGTCCCACTCTCTGCTGCTGGGTTGCCAGTTCCTCGCAGAGACGGCACTCACCATCTCTGCAGCTCCTGCACTCAACACAGATTTACAAACATCTCCCGCTGCTGCACACTGTGCAGAGACTGTTCATCAAGTCCCCGAGACCAGGGACAGGAGCAGAGAGGAGGAGAGACGGAGGAAAGAGAGAGGGAAGAGGGAAAAGAGGGAAACAACACACAATCTGCAGGCGCATGGTAGATCACATGACAACTTAATTTATTTTTCCTAAGTAATTCAAGATATTTTGGGACAACCTAACATTCAACCAGTGAACCTTTTTTACTGACATGTTTTATAAATCATTTTTTGAGACAACCCTGCCAAATTTGGAGAATTTCATTCACAGCCTTCAGTAGGGATGATGTTCATGAGAGGAGGGTTACATGTTGTTAACATGTTGTTACCCAGCAGACAAGTTGTCCTTGATCGGGGTGAAAACACTACTCACGTCTCCAGGTGGTGGATTTGTGGTTTTGTCTGTGACCTTAAACCTCAAGGATGATTCCTTTCAAACCGCCTGTAGCTAAATGCAACTCGCATTATATCAATTCCAAACAATATGACACCATGATTAAAATACTATCAGTTTATAAATGGAATAATGGAATCTCCATGACAAGGGCGCCAAGATGGAGGAGATCAGTGTATCTTGTATTTTTTTTGGGGGGGCGAGAGGAGTCGTAAGGAACTAAATCTCAAAGAAACTTAAACTGCACCAATATGGCAACTTTTCAGATTTCAAGATGGCAAAGTTGAATGATGGCGAGGAATAAAAATACGACGCATTTCAACACTCATTCATACATTTTCAATTCAGGAGAATCTGCCAAGTCAGTGGCGACCCCTAGTGGTGGACTTCAGTTTACAGGTCCGGTCTGGTGTTTGGTCAAACCCTGGCTAGTATCACCCGTAACTTTCACATGCTTCCAAACCTGTTTCCCACATAAATATAAGACCATTAAAAAAAAAAATAGGTAAAATAATTCTAGCAAGAAAGTTAGAAATAAATAAAAGTAAAAGACAAAATATCTGTTCTGAGCTACAACTACAGATCGAGAAAAACAAATCCTCCACGATTCATATCAAACACTCGTCTCTCTCTCTGCTTTAACGACGTTATAACATTCAGCGATGACTACTCTTCTATTCTTTAATCATTTGATCTTGTTTTTTACTCATCTCAGTGAGAAACACTATAAATCCTGTGCAGCTCCACGAGAATCGCTCTCTGAACTGAGCCGACCTCTCTGAGGAATGACGAAACCTCGTAGCCGAGCGACAAAACGTCCTCAAGACCCAACAGCGACCTTTGACTCGTGTTTTTTACGTCTCACACGAGCAGCATGACGGAGAGTCCTCAAAGACGAGCAGGGAGAGAGAGAGAGAGAGAGAGAGAGAGAGAGAGAGAGAGAGAGAGAGAGAGAGAGAGAGAGGAGGTGAGGTGCAGAGAGAGAGAGAGAGAGAGAGAGAGAGAGTATCAGAGCGAGATGGAGTCAGGGAGCTACTGATGTGAATCATGCAAAATTTATGGAAGCAATAAAACTGTTGGGGGTGGGGGGTGGGGGGGTGCCGGTGGCGGAGGAGCATTATATCTGAGAATCTGCGAAGCAAAAGATAACAAGCAGGAGGAGAAATAATACAAGCTAAAGTGTTGCCTGGAAGACAATTCACAGGGCAGCGTGCGTGTGACTGGTGCTGAGCCTGAGCTGAAAGATTATTGAGAGATGATTTCAAATGAAAGCAGATGAGAGGAATCGTGGTCAAAGCATTTGGACCAGAAGAGAAGATTCAGCACTCAGATCACTCGACTCTTTATTAACGATCAATTTCTAACTTGATATTTAACCAATTCAACATGTGTTAAAGGGGAATTCTGTTATTTTTCAACCTGGGACCCGACATGTTCTTCTTTTCGCTAGTAGAAAAGTTAAAATAGTTATTCTGGATCTTTGCGAAGTGTCTGACAACATCACACGTCTTGCCGAATGACGAACTTTTAGTGGACACTTCATGGACTGTTACGCTGTTTGTTACGACGCTAGCAAGCAAAGCCGCCCCGAGCGGACGATCACGCCACCACAGCATCTGGGAAACGGCGTGTATACGACAAAGTAACGATTAAGGATTGCGTCTGATTGCGTGGAACGTTTTAATGCACCGTTACTCTCTTTTCCTGCAGCGTAACTGTTAACGTGCCCTTAAGCAAACATCGTGTTCTCTGACAAACAGACGTCCAACGTGTCTTCAGCCGCAGCTCTGAAGTTCGGTGTTTGATTTTCAGTCATGGTGTGTTCAGAGAAGAGGGTCACACACACACACACACACACACACACACACACACACACACACACACACACACACACACACACACACACACACACACACACACACCACACACACACATTTGACAGGGTTAGTTAATCATCTGTCACGGGGACACAGGGACACGGGGACAGACAGACTCCCTCTCCTCTGTCTGTCCTCCGTCCCTTTCCCTCTATTCATCCCTCCTTCATCATATCTATCCAAGAGCAACTGATATTAACCTTGTACATCTCATCACACGCTTCCATCTCTTTTTCTTTCTCCATCTGCCCGTCTCTGTTTCCACCTCTCTCTCTCTCTCTCTCTCTCTCTCTCTCTCTCTCTCTCTCTCTCTCTCTCTCTCTCTCTCTCTGTTCGCCTCCCCCTTTCTCCCTCCCTCACCCCTCCATCTTCTTTACAATCCCTCTCTCCTCTCTCTGGTGGAGACAACACTGCGTCTCCATCATTCAGGCTCTAATCGGCTACACATCATCACCTCCCGGCTGTTTAGCTCAAGGTAAATCTAACGGTTCCTTTTATTAAGAGAAATACAGAGAGATGGAGGAGGAAAAGAAGATGAATGGACGGATGGAGGGATGGACAGAGAGAGGGGAACTAAAGACAGAGTTATTATGGACTGTAAGAGGGAATGACGGAGGAAGTGACAGAGAAATGAAGGGGTAGGTGTGAGGAGGTAAATGAAAGGAAAGAGTATAAAAGAAGGGGTGAAAAAAGGAAAGGATATAGAGGAGAGGTAAGGAAAGGAAACAAAAAAAGGGAGGGGAGAGGAGAGGAAACAAAAGGAAAGGAGAGGGAAGGGAAGACTATAAAGCAAGGGGTGAGAAAAGGAAAGGAGGGGGAAAGAGAGGAAACAAAAGTAGAGGAGAGGAAAGGAAAGGAGAGAGATCATAAGAAAGTGACAAGTGAAAAAAGGAGAAATGAAATGCAAAGAAAGAGGAGGAGCATCATGAGGCCGTCCTGTACGCAGGCGGCGAGCGACGTGCATCTATCAGAGAAGGAGACACCAGTCAGCTCTGGAAATAAGAAAATGATTAAGAGCGATTTAATGTCATATGCTGCCGTCAAGCCGAAATGCACATCTGTCACGGGGAGTCTGATGCTGCCGCACCTCCTCTCGCTCCATCCATTCATCCCTCCCTCCCTCTCTCCATCCCTCCCTCGCTCACGCCGTCCAGCAGTCACTCACTCATTCATCACCCCCCCGTCCCCCCTGTTATCTCCGGTCTCGGCCTCGTATCATGTACCCTCCTGCAGCTTCTGCTTCCGATTGTCTGATTTACACAAGATTATCTGTTGTCAACATTCAACTGTGGGATTTAAATATGAAACAAAAGAAAACAGGAAGAAGCTGCTGTCGGATTCAGAAACACGTGAAGCACGTGTGCAGCTCGGAGAGAATCTGAATAAATCTGCTTTTCATTCTGTTCTCCTTCACGTCTTCACACCACCATCCTGCTCAAACCACAGTTTGTATTCCTGTTTCCTGTTCCACTTCTCTGCTGACCTCCATAAACTCTCACAGAAACCAACACTGGGACCCAGAGCTTTTAAACGCTGCCCCCATCAGGTTGTTTGGGTTTATTACAATGTGGTATTACTGATCTGTTTTTAATATTTATGTTTGTTTACAGGAATTCAGAGCAAGAACAGCAGATAATGAGTAAAATTAAAAACACAAGAAATATCTGTATCTCTATTTATAATTCTGAATTATTTTTAAACCTATTCAGACCTGAGCTGCCTGCTAAGAAAGTTAGAAAACAACTTTTTTTACAAAACGTAAGTTCTCAGCTTCTGAAGCAAAGCAGAAACATTTAGGAACTTAAATCTTCCATCAATCTATCGATCAATAGTTGCCTTCGCTGCAGAAATGGTGGATACAACAAGACGATTTATCATTATTTTCAGTTCAGCTAATTTAATCGACTGTTTATGTCTTTGCATTTGGAAGAAGCCAAAGGTTAAAATGGGTTTTGGTTCATGTTTCTGCTCCAGATGATGAGAAGTAAAGGGTTTAGTGACTAAAACAGAGTTTCCTCCCCCAGGACCAGATATCAGGAGGGTCAGGAAGCACAGCACTGGGAACAAGGAGGCTCCAGTTTCATTCTTTTACTGTCTTTTCCTGCATTTCCTGTCTGTATTAATGTGTCCCTTTCAAATTAAGACAAAAGATGATGAAGAAGATCCTGTGCTTGTATCTGTGTGTGCAAAATCCTTCTGGTAACAAATCAGGGGACTGATAAAGATGTATGTTCAAGATGAGCATCAAACACAAGTATCAGGACAAGTAAAAGTATTTACGGCACCGAACGTCTTCAACGCTTTTAAGAAAACAACATTGACGCGTTAAAAACAGACGAATATTGTATTCCTGACGTTTTGCTGATGGTGAAACCACAGGATGAACAGCAGGTTCGATCCCTCGTCACCTTTTTCACTCACCGTTGCATTTCCCTCCGTTGATGGGGTCGCCGTAATAACCGGCCATGCAGTTCTGGCAGTGCGTCCCTGCCGTCAGGTTCCCACAGCGCTCGCACACGCTGCCGTTCACACACCTGCTGTGACCGTTACACTGACACGCTGCAGGAAACACACACACACACACACACACACACACACACACACACACACACACACACACACACACAGACACACACACACACAGTTAAAGATGCATTCAGTGTATAATGTCCACCGAGCTACATTCAAGGTATCAGAGTGACGTGACTCGTTGTCCAGGTTCACTCACCTGGACACTGGATGTAGGCCCAGTTAAAGCCTCTGTCCGACGTGCACAGACTCTGGTCCAGCACCATGTCCCTGTCTCGGGACCCGGCCCTGGAGCTGGAAGGCTTCAGGGGCCCCCGGTAGGATCCCTCCGTGCAGGCGCCCTTACCGGTGTTACTGGGGTCACCGCACCAACCGCACTCGGCGCTCTCCAGGCAGTCGGCACACGTCCGCAGACCTGAACAGTTCTGAGCTGGAGGTCAAAGGTCGGAGAGAAAAGTGTTTATACGTTATTTGTATGTTCTTTATAAATGTGACATATTTAGAGCACATTTCTATATTTTGAGCATCACGTGACCTTAAACACATACCACACATACAGATTGAAAAAGGGCGCTTTAAATCATAAATCTGACCTTATTCTGTCCTTCACTCTGCACCAATGTTACTTCAAAACAACTTGAAGGAACATAGTGATGTAATCTACCTCCGCTGATACACGTCTCCTGGTTTTCTAACTTTGACCCTCAACATTTAGAGAGAAATTGGCTTTACTCTGTCACATGGAAAAACATTTGTATTCATCCGGGGGCTGTGACATTCAAGAAGGCGTCGCTGGGGCAAATTAAAAATGACACTTTGCTTTGGAGTGGCGTTCGGTGCTTGTAAAAGAAAACAGAAAGCTCGGCGCTGGCGGTGTCTTTGTTGACGGGGAAACACTCGAGAGGTGACGGGAATAAGAAGTGGAGTGTTTTTCAGGAGAGGCCGTCCTTTCAGAGTTCACAGCTCGTTTTCAAACCCCTCAGTTTGCTTTGCTCTCGTTCTCGACGTGATGGATTTTTCCGTCTACAGAGTCATGGCGGGCGCACAGAGGCAGGGGGGCGGGTGGAAGACGCTCGGCGGGCATCTCGGCGTGTACACAAGAAAAACCGGGAGGTTGAGAGAAGTTATCCGAGGTGTTGTTTCCTCACAGCCCGGCGAGAGGATTCAAATGAAGCATCAAGTGAAATTAGCATTTCCACCAGAAGTTTGTCTCTTTTGAACACGAGTCATTTCCATAAGCCACAGATGTTCCTGCCGAACCCCGTGTCTCTCTCTCCGTGTCCCTGCTGCTTGAAATACACCTCCTGTCCTCCGAGTGTGTGTTTGCGATCTTCCCCCCCCCGTTGCATTATTCAGCCGCAGCAATGCTGATTCATTTGTTCTCCCTCCCTCTTTATAATTACAAACTTCTGCGCTCCCGTTCTCAGATTCACTCTTTATCTCCTCGCCGCCACATTTTTATCCTGCTTCTCCTGGATCTCCCCCCCCCCCCCCCCACTAAGCCGCCTCGTATTCAGAGCTGCTTTCTTCACCATTATTTCCTCGCCTTCTTCATTTCCTGTCATTTTGATATAATTTCTTTTTTCTTTTTTTTTTACTTGAAGACACTTAAAATGAAATCACAAAGAAGTTAATTCTTCTACTTTCTCTGCGTCTCTTCCCTTTTTTACTTTCACCTTTTCCTCCCCTGACAGCTCCACTGGATCTTCACTGGAGTCCCGAGTTCAAAGAGAAGCGGTTCAACAGAATATCCCTAATCCACACAGAGAGGCTTCTTCAGCTGGAAGACACATATTTACGGACCCAAGAGCAACTTTAATATCCAGTGAATACACCAGGCCTGTTTTTAAAATACGGTTCAAACCACAACAAAACATGTGATGCTTCTTGTAACTGCAACACAACCAAACCTTTTGATTTAACTTTATTATTTACAGTTTCCTGTCCCTGCAGACGCACCGAGCCAAACAAGCAGAGGGTTGTTTTCTCCCCAATGTGTGGTAGTGTGTGTGTGTGTGTGTGTGTGTGTGTGTGTGTGTGTGTGTGTGTGTGTGTGAGCTCATTACTTGGAAGTTTATCTCCAGTAGATCAACTTCTGGAGCTGATTAAAGGTAAATAAAATATGGTCCAAAATACAAATGTCAATCTGAAGCACAGTATGATGTCACAGGATCAGTGACCTCATGAAGTCAGGAAAGGACATCATACTTAGTTAAAAAAAGCATTTTTAAGGAGCATTTGGTCCAAATGCAAAGCGAATGTTTTGCCGGATGAGATCACCAACAATACAAAGACGACTGACAACTTTGCACTCGAGCGAAAGATTCACACAACAAGTCGAGGCCAATCAGCGATGAGTTTTACCACAACTAGATTTTTTTACCTTTTCTCCTCCAATGCAAACAAAATCCTCAAAACCACATCTTCATGGTTGAGGACTTTCAAGAGCTGCCATCAAGAATCAGACTTAACACACGCACGCACACGCACACACACACACACACACACACACACACACACACACACACACACACACACACACACACACACACACACACACACACACACACACGTCATCAGGCTCCATCTGTGAACTGAACTCATAAAGACTGAGTTGTAGAGATGTGGTCTGGCTTTGACAACAGTTTCTTCATAAATGCTTAAAGCTTATTTCGCCAAAAAGCACAGACTGTGCCTTAATATCACATTTCACCAAAGTGTTTTACTGGATCATGTTTGATGTGTCTGACGCGGTCACACTTTATCACCAGCATGAGTCTGTTGGTGAGAAAAAGACGAGAACGCTCACTCAGTCTGTTGATCTGCGTCCCTGAACACACACACACACACACACACACAGAGACACACACACACACACACTGCGAGGAGCCATTTGTGCCTCTCGACTTTGATTCATTTATAAAAACACGTCAGAATCTGTGGGAGCGAATGGATCAAAACGCTGCGTCTGAGCCACCTCGCCACAAAAATGACAAAATGGGCCCGAGGACGTAAAAAGCAGCTCAGAGAGACGACGTTGGACAAAAACAAATCCCTGCGTGGACGGAAAAAATGTTTCGTCCTTAGATGTTCGCTTACATAATTGTGGTTTGTGCAAATAATATAATTTACCTGACAGGTTCGCTCTGCATGTTCTATTTTCAGGAGCATTTCCGGATATCTGGCGTCCTCTTGTTCCTCATGGAGTTTAGAAACGTTTCTGTCCTTCTTGTGTCTGAAAGGTTTGAGTTAACAGGACCAACGTTTCAGCTGCACCTCGTTCGTTTACGTGATTTTAGCCGCAGGCACTTTGTGGAGTAACTGTCCTGCTGGATGTTGCTTGTATTTCCCACGAGGGTTAAAAACGTACAATATTTCATGAGTGAAACCTGAACACGTGATGTAATCGTGCTCCAAAGATGAAACTGTCCATTTGTTCCTTCGTGAATATTTGTCAAGATAAAAATAGTGTCAGTGATTTATGCAATTACACCAGTTTAAATGCTTGTGTTCCTTCTGACTCACTCCGAGTGTGTGTGTGTGTGTGTGTGTGTGTGTGTGTGTGTGTGTGTGTGTGTGTGTGTGTGTGCGTGTGTGTGTGTGTGTGTGCGTGTGTGTGTGTTTGTTCGGCAGCAAAATGAAACTCTTTCCTGTACCTGACGACAGGCAGTGAGCAAAGAGGCAGAGCTGTAATGTAATTGCCATTTATTGCATTTCACTGCAATTAAATTATGAGTTGAGAGGCTGGTAAATTTAACAAAAAAGAACTCGACCCGACTCCGGAGGCATTTGAAGAAAGATGCTCTAAAGATGAAGAAGAAAATATTAAACCAGAAGTTTGCAAAGTTTTAACACTTATTTGGTAAAGAACTTGTTTATAAAGAAAACTAAATAATATGAGGTTGTATATAAGTTTAGTTTTGAAGGATTTGGCTCATATGGTCCATAAATCCCACGAAAAGAAAAGATTATTGACATCAGCTGTAATTCATTTTAGTTTGGCTGAAGGACAATGTGTGAAAAATGTAAAGTGAGGTCAGTATGTTAAGATATATATACGTTTTATTTAAATATATTACAATTCATTCTATCTATTTACAACAATCTTATCAAATACAAGTCAAAATATTGTGACTCTGAACCATGAATATCGAACATTAACGGCTTAATCTGGTCTGTTCTCTCCTTTTTTATTGTTTTATTTAAACTCTTTTCACGACATTTAAGGAATCGACCATTGTCTTTTTAATTCATATCTACCTCCAGATATATTTGGTTTCAGCATCGGCCCCAAAAATCCACATCAGTCAGACTCCAAACCTGACTAAGTAAAATACATGTGTACAGATGAAATGAGGGTTGAAGAAACAACATGAACACGTCAGCTGACACGTCTTCTGAGCGACTGAGGGGATCAACGTTGCAGCAAATCAAAAAAAAAAAAATCTTGTTCCTGCTGAGGGGGAATTTTACATCTCATCACAAATTCTGTCAGCACAATCGTCTCGGTGCCACATTCAGTTCATCACACCAGGTTTGATATTTGGTGTCCCTGGGTAACGCGTATCATCGGGCTGTATCTGGTGTAATCCATTTGCTCCTACAGTGGTTGACAGTTAGCGTCGCTGGAGCCGGAGAAAAACACATCTGAGAGCCCACATACATAATACATCAAGTGTAGGAGCCGTAAGAGCTTCTCTCACGCTCCTCCGCGAGCACGAGGCCACCGAACAGCAGAGAGCACGTGGTGCAGACACAACACACACAACACACACAAACACACACATGTGCACGAACGCACACATGCACGCACACGATCACGCGTCTTGTGATGATTGCCTCAGAGAAAATAAGGCTATTTCTCTGTAGCTAAACCAATAACGTCTACAACAACATAACCATCATCTAGAGTTGGTGTGTAAGTGTCTGAGTGTGTGTGTGTCACTGTGTGGGTGTGTCTGTGTCTTTGAGTGTGTCTTTCTGAGTGTGTGTGTCTTTGTGTTTGTGTCAATGAATGTGTGTGACTTTGTGTGTGTCTTAGAGTGTGTATGTCTGTGTGTGTGTATCTCTGTGTGTGTATAAACACAACCCAAACAGTGAATGAGCAAAAAAATAAAGAGTTTCCCTTTACCCTTATCTAATAAAATAATATTTAATCCCATCTTGATGTGGCAGAGACGTTTCTATTTCTATCGATGGTCCTTTTTGAGGCTTTAGTTTGTGGTGACGTCGTCATGTTGAAATCTTAACCATCAATTTAAAGAGTCAACTTTTATTTTGGAGGATTTCTGGGTGATGAGTGGAGACATTTTAGACATTTTTTATCAAAAACAGACGCAGATTTTAAGCTCATTCAACCAGAAAATCTTGAAACCCGCACAGTTTGAAATTAAAGCGGCACTATGTAACTTTTACTGAGCAACAGCGCCACCTGCAGCCACATCTGGTCATTATTTCTGTCGTTTTTTGAGCGATGAAGTGGTTTTTATGTCGAGAAAAATCAATGTGTTGAGAGAAGCCCTGAGTAACAGCGATGGTGAAAAGTAGGAGCTGGGATTTCTATCCTCGGAGGAACTGCATCATCGTTTCTAGTTTCAGCAGCTGAAGAACTCCAGAGTAGTGTGAACCGCAGGAGTTACCGTAGTGACAGTGAAACTAAACCATTGTGGAGCTTGCAGGATTCAGAGACATCCGTCTTTCTGCATCTCCTCCATCCGCGGAACAAAGTTGAATCTACCAACAGAACAGATGCAGAACAAGTGTCTGAACGTGGGCGTCTGATTGTTGCTGCCGCTGAAACACACACTGACCTTATAAACTATGCAGAGCATTGTTGAGCTGACCACATCTAGATATAAGTTTTATTTATATAACTTATTTACAGACGCTATTTTCGCTGCTGCCCTGCGATATGCCGGTGACCTCGTGTGCATCCCGCCTCTCGCCCGACGTCAGTCCCCCCCCCCCCAGCCCCTAGAGACGAGAAGCAGTATCTAATGAATGGATGGATATTGCTGCAGGTAACAGACCTTTAGGGATGAGATGCTCCAAATTGTCACTTAACCCGAATTAAGTCAATTCTAAAAAGAGAACAAAATAATGTGGCACAATAAAGTTGAACCGAAAATCAGCCTCCGTTTGAAACGGTTCCCTGAACTTCCAAACTTGAGAGTTCTGGGGCAAAGCTGAAAACTGAACCAATTATTTCAAGAGGTTGTGTTGTGGAGTGTTTAGTTCGCCTCCAGCTGACGTGGAAAATGGGGCTGATGCACAAAGCTTTGAGCCAAATTGATCTGCTAAAGAAATGACCCACTTCGAATCTGGTCCTCCGCTGTTTTTTCTTACTTTACATTTATAGTTTCTGTGTAAAACAGACGTCATGAAGCAGCGAGTCGAGCATGAAACAACACGCAAAGAGTGACGGACGTTAAAAGAGCAACGCGGCTCCGTCTCTGAGGATCAGACGATGTAACAATGTCATTTTTTACATTGTATGCAACACAGTGAACAGCAAAGGTAAAAAAGCAGCAGCACAAAAGCCGCCCACGCTGCGTCTGTCACCAAACAAACGATAAAAGAGAGAAGACGGAGGGAGGAAAGTTTCATTATGAGAACACTGGAGGTGTGTGTGTGTGTGTGTGTGTGTGTGTGTGTGTGTGTGTGTGTGTGTGTGTGTGTGTGTGTGTGTGTGTGTGTGTGTGTGTGTGTGTGTGTGTGTGTGTGTGTGTGTGTGTGCGTGTGTGTGTGTGTGCTGCCACCACTAAAGAATAATAATAACCAGTAACGAGACATAAAAAAGTTTCTTTAACTCCAGAAACAAGACGACAGTTCTACAAATTGACCACTCGTCTCACTTGAGAGAGAAAAATAAAGTTTTTCTGTAACTTACATTACCTCCACTTAAAAAAAAACTGCCACAAAAAACATGCTGCAACAAAGACAAGCTGGTTTCTATTATAATATATAAGACTTTTTTCACTTCTTTTTTTATTTATATCTTTATGTTAGTGCTTTTCTAAGTAAGTTTATTTAACCACAGAATATTTGGTGTAGGTTACTAATCATATTCACGTTCACCTTATTGTAAATTACTTGATAAAAGTGACGACAGCCTCCAGCGAGTTCAGCTGATTCAGGTCAAAATATCGCACTGTGATTGTTTCCTCCATCAACCAGTGCAGGTAGAGTCGATATAACTTGAGGTCACTGTGACCTTTGACCTTTGACCACCAAAATCTAATCAGTTCATCCTTAAGTCCAAGTGAAGGTTTGCACCAAATTTGAAGAAATTCCCTCAAAGCCTTCTTCAAATATCATGTTCATAAGAACTACCAGACAGACAATTATGAAATCAATTGTGTGGCATCAAAACAAAATATCCAAAACCTCATGTTTTCTGAATCAAATGGCTGATTGCACAAATTATTATAAAAGACTAATTGTGGAAACCAACAAAGGTGAAGACAGAATCAGGATCAATGGCTGCAGTTGCTATAGAAACGTTATAGAAACTACTCAGGAGTTTGGCAGGAATTCCAAAAACGGCACCACAGCGTCACCTGGCAGCTTCACCACTTTCTGACTGGTTCCATCAGTGTGTTTGTTTCCTCTCTCACACAAACACTGGAAAACAAATGTTCCTGCACAAAAACACTCGGAGGAGCAGTGTGGAAAATGAAAAACCTTCAGCGTCTCCAGGGACGTGTTCATACGAGAGGACGACAGCACAGAGACTTTGTATTGAGTCGGTCGAGTGTCATTGGAGATGATTGATTTTCTGCCATGTGGCTACAGGAGGTGTGTGTGTGTGTGTGTGTGTGTGTGTGTGTGTGTGTGTGTGTGTGTGTGTGTGTGTGTGTGTGTGTGTGTGTGTGTGTGTGTGTGTGTGTGTGTGTGTGTGTGTGTGTGCTGATAAGAAAGTCATCAATACAAGTCTCTAACGAGTTCATGATTCTGCAAAGTTAAACTTAAATCTCCACACATCTGGTGAAAGATGTATTTAAAATCTCTTCTGCTTTTGTCAAAACATCTTTGCACTTTCACCTTTTAGACTTTTTAGAACCGTCAGAACCTTTTAGAACTTTTTTAACTTGTGCAAACAACTTGTAGGTTTTAAATAAAGATGGACGACTCATCTCCGCTCCCTCTCGTCTTATAAAAATGAATCCACAATATCTCGAACTTGTGCTTTTGACGTCATTTGGAGTCAGAGTCTGTGCAGCAGTGATCGTGGGGTGGAGCCCCAGTATCGAGGTCCCGCACATACATGCATTAGACCAATCAGGAGTCAGTCTAAGCTGTCAATCAGGATGTCTCAGCTCATTTTCACATCATCAAATAACTAATTAAAACCAAACTTTTCAGTTTGGTCCATGTCCCATCTGCCAACATGGAGGAGGAGGTGGGGTTTACTACCACCAAAGTAATATTAATAGGAATCCAAGTCTCACCTGAGCAGTCCTGAGTCTGCCACTCCAGACACTGCCCGTAGGGGAAGGAGATGACGTAGGCCGAGGAGTCGACGCAGCGATGAGCGCTGCTGCACCACATGCACTCCATGGCCTGGCTGGTGCAGTTAGAGCAGCTGGACCGCAGAGCGCAGGGAGTCTTACAGGGACGAGCGCTCGGACTCTGAGGACTCCCTGAGCAGACAGACAAATAACATCAGGTGGAGGAACAGACTGGAAAGGTTTAGACAGTGGTTCCCTCAAAATAAAACTAAAGTTAATAGCTAATATTTCATATAATTGCAGTAAAATACCAAATATACGTCCATTTATTTCCATCCTGCAGAAAAATATAAATTTGATTAAGTATTTTTTGAATTTTCTAACATTTCAACTATCTATAATTAAGATTAATTAATTGATAACCTCCTTGTTCTCTCCCTTCTTTATTTCCCTCCTTGGTTCTCACCTGCAGGTTTCTCACAGATCAGCCCGTCCGTGGTGGCGGTGCAGGGGTTGGCCTTGAGCCCGGCCACCAGCGGCTGCTCCAGGTAGGCACAGAAGCCCGAGTCGCTGGGTTCGCCCGGCGACCAGCGCAGACTGGTGTTGGTGAAGGGCGACGCGTCCTCCCAGCCCCAGTACGACACGTTGATCTTCCTCAGGCCGACCCACGGAGACAACCTCTGCAGGGGTGCAGGCCAAGGAAAGTGTTAGATTTAAATTATTATGTACAAAAGTTTGTTACAGTTTTTGTGGCAGGAAATCTTGGATATGATTTTGAAAGAAAATTAAAATGAGTTTAAAATGCACATGTTCCTTAATGAAATATAATTTACAATATAAAAATACAATATCGAATAATTATATATTTGGGCAAATAATAGACGGTAAATTGCATGAAAACATATTCTACAATCACTTTTAACATTAAATATCCTCTTTTCATCTTAAATGAACTTTGTGTAACTTGTTTACTGGACAAAATACATGAGTAGTATTGCAGTTTTTGAGCTGCACGACATCAGACGCTGTATCAACCTGAGAGAAATCACAGATACTCAGATACAACGATGACTTTTCAGTCCGAACACGGTGGAGCTCACTTCAAACCGACATGGGGAGGAAATGCAAATGTTTTAAGAGTCACTAAAAGGGAAAATTCAAATGAGCAACAGAAAATGAATACTAATAAACCTCCACTGCTCCTCTTCTCTTCCTTTGGTTTGAGACACAAAACTAAAATAATGAGTCCTCATTGTATGTAGTTCACATGTTCACAAAGACCGTGTCCTAGAAAACACAGGAAAGAAAAAAAAAGAACAATGACTACAGACATGTGCAAAAAACGATAATACGTTTATAAATTAGGAGCTCGGCCACAGTTCACACACTAAGAAATCGTCTCCCTCTGCAAAGACGACTGAAAACTGACCGACAAACGTAAATGTTGTTTTATGTGAGAGTGGATCTTAAAAATCAAAGCTGCTTCAAATCACAGTTAATGGTTAAAACAGCAGCTGAAATATTCACTGACAAAACAAGTGTGATGTATTTAATAATGTCCTGTGATGATGTTCGACTGGAGCAGTGGATGAAACAGGAATCAAACATTTTTTTCCCACAGCTGTGATTTACTGCTTAGAAATATTTACCTCTTTCAAATCTGCCTTTTTCTCAGGCCCCTGCTCAAAAATAAATATATATCTACGACTACAGGGTCGATATGAATCAACTATATAATAGTTAACATCTGTCAGATTTAAATCGTAGAGTCAATATCCTCATTGGAATAATACAGTTTTAGCCCAAAACATCTGGTGAAACAACATCTGTACATCATCTGTGCCGCATTTTATTCTAAAAGTGAAGCAGAGCAAAGTCAGAGCAGTTTTAGAAGAGATACGTGAAAGTGTAATCTCCAAATGGACGTTGTGAGATTTTTTAACTAGTCAACTAATTTATTTTCACTTATATGTCACTAGAAGTATTTATTCTATCTAAATACAGCTGTTTATCAAAGAAACTGCTGTAAAACCTCTTTGAACATGCATGAATAGTCTTCGAGGATTTCAGGCTCAGAGCAGAACAGTAACAGAAAAGTTTTTAAATGATCACCTATAGAATTAGAAAATAGATTAAAACCATCTGGTGGACTTTTGAAGATTTCGTGTTTTAAAGCGTTGATTATTTGCTCATATTTCTCCCGACGCTGCAGATTAATCTCGTCTGTGTGAAGTCAATCGTGTCTCTGCTTGTGGTTTCTCAAACATCTGGATTTATTACGTAGGAAAGTGATGAGGTCGACTTCTTGGAGAGAGAGAGAGAGAGCTCCCTGTCTTTGACACGTCTGAGATTCGTCTGAAAACCAAACTGTCAACACAACCAGGTGAGACGAGCTTTTAAACTGTCAACGATATTTACACTTTTAACATTTCCGACCCCGTTCAGAGCCGCAGTCGACATCCATCCTGACATGATCCATACGTGTCCAGCTCTTAGAAGAAGATGTGAACGAACCCCTGACGCTCGGGTTTAGAACCTGATCAGAATAAACCCAAAGTGCTTCTCTGAGAGTTTCCAATATATTGATTTCTATTAACTGTAGAACCATGAAATCACTAAACGGCTCCTCAATCCTTCACAAAGGCAACAATAACTACCACTGAATTTTATTGTATTTGGTATTTTAGTGTAATTTTAAGCATCGGACTTCCTACTCTATTTGCGCTGTAGTTTTTACTGTATTTAATTTGTTTAATTCAGAAATGACGTCCGTGTTGCCTGAACAAATGAATGTTGAGCCGTCCACTTGTGATCGGATCCCTGTGGACGGACACCAGGTCTGAATGTGTCCTGGGCTCAGTGTTTCTTACACTCACTCACGTTTGATTTGTGCACAATGACACATTAACACTTTCAAATATTCATAATCCCATATCAGATTTCTTTGTAAAGCTTTGACACATTGATTTGCTCAGCAGCTCCTGTCTCTGCTGTCACACACACAAAGAACACATCTAGTGGAACATGCTGAAGAACACGATTTGGTCTTTGTTAACGTTGACGTTCATGATTATTTGCACAGAGAGATTCCATCAGAAGTGACCACAGGGACACGTTCAGGACACGTGTCCCTGTCGGGGGTGAACAGACGGACGCGCTGTCCAGCTGGGATCAAAGCTAGAACTTGACAGATATGGATTTGAGGGGGCCGGTGCAATATTAGCAGTAAAATAAAATTTGCTAAAATGGTCGACATATGTTTAAAAATCGTCGTTATCAAGCCCTCACGACAAAGAAATATGAGGCTTCATATTTAATAATTTAACCATAAAGTTTACTATAGAAAACTATGGATAAAAAGAAAACACAAATACAACCATTAATAAAATAAAAACATACACGTAAAATATAAACACAAGCAGATCTTTGGATCAAATGATGAATCAGTTCGGGCTCTAATCAGATCACACGGGACAGATGTTGATACCAGGTTTGATTTTTCACATCACACAACACAACTCTTGTTGCACGAGTGAAATAACAAGATCATAAAATGTGTTTTATGATCCAGAGACGACACCATTAGCCGACGTCCGATCATAAATAACTACAGATTTATTGCGGTAACGGCGAAACATTGTCGGGCATCTTAGAATAAATCACAGTGTCACAGAAGCTGTATCGTGAACATCATGTCTCATAATGAACTCCGGGGGAATTGAACATCCGTCCACTCGTCCACATCACTCAGACGAATGTTTCTTCCCTCGCAGGTGAAAACTGAAATCACTTTCATACTGCAGCCACTTCGTTAGAATTTATCTGCGTGAATATGAGTCGTTCTGCTGCGGAACCGTGAAACATGAACATTTGTTTCTCTCCGATCTTTCATTACACAGCCGCCTGATAGGATACAGGCACTTTTCAACGCTTGTTATGAAAGTATTTTTGAGTATGAAATTCCCTCATCGTGCGTCCGTGACCGAGCAGCGCGAACACAGAGAGAGAATTTTCAAACTGAGAAAGAAGAACCTCGGAGGGTTTCCTGCTCGGTGATCGTCGACGTCAGGCGACTGAAGCCTCGTCAGATTCAGCTGAAACCCAGAATGTGTGTTTGGACAGAATGAGGACTATGGATGTGCCTGCTGGTCTCTGGAGACGAAGCAGGACAGGATGTGATCAGGAGGAGATGGTACGAGAACTCATTCAACTCAAGCACGAGAGTATTTTCTTAAAACAAGTCCTCTGCAACACCAGTGACATGAGTGTGTGTGTGATAACGACTTGTTGTCTTGTGATCAGGAGTGTTGCGGTCGTTGTGAGTTCACACTTCAGGCTGACGACAGGAGGTCACACACTGCAGCATCTCTCACCAGGAGGAAACCACAAACTACATTTAATCATGAAAACACAGGAGAAGAGACAGAGTGACTGATCCTGCTGCTCTGCTGCTACAGAGCAACACACCAGGCTGGAGGAGGGGGAGCGTGTCAGTGGACGTCAGTAATAGAGAAGAGAAAGGTGCAAGAAAACTAAGGGACACAGCAGGTCGGAAATCTGATCGGAGTCTGCGATGCGTCAGCGAGCCACCGTCTTTGATGAGGTCACACAGTGATTGGCGATCGAGCACCGATCAGGGGCCTTTGTCGACTTTGGCCGAAATTAGAAATTTCCCCATGGGGACAATCATGTATATTTGATTGATTGATTGAAATGAGATCACATTTAAATTCAATAGATCATTTTAGGATCTGATTCTGCACCAAATCACACAATCCGTAATAAAATGCCAGATTCTTTTAATCAACATCCATGAATTATTCTCTGAGAAATGAAGGAAAATGTTGAAAAAATCTTCCTCACACAGTTAAAGAAGGAGAAATAAACTGGATTCTGGAGACTTTTTAAGGAGTAAAATTCACATAATTCCATTTCAGACTCTTTTAAATACGCTGCATATTCTGTTTACATTCATATTTTTTTGATTTCCTTGTGTTTATAGTATATTTCCTTGCTTATTACTTTTACTGATTTCATTATCCCCCATCGATGTTGTGTGACTAATAAATGATACTCTTAGCTTAACTCATCTTTGCTCATCTTATCTTATCTGCCTGCGTATAAATATTTCATATCATATAATATTATTTTATAAAGCAGGAAATCCAGAGTGGAAAATAGAGTGTAGCTTTCTACAGGAGTCTCATTTCCTCTGAAGTTGTGTTTATTCGTGTTCCCACCACCCACCTTGTCTTGCAGCTGGTGTCTCTGCAGCTCCTCCAGAACAAAGTGGACTTGTTTGTCTGTGAGCAGAGACGCGATGTTTCCTCCCAGGTTCTTACAGTAGTGCTGCGCGTTATCATAGCTCTCCTTGCTGGAGTTGATCCTCAGGCAGGCGTCGTCCACGTGGTGCCAGCTCTCTCCACACAGCTGACCTGCAACACGCACACACACACACAGACACACAGACACACACACACACACACACACACACACACACACACACACACACACACACACACACACACACACACACACACACACACACACACACACAGGTGAGTGAACAGGTAATGGAAACAATTACTGAGGGCTTCTGGTGGACAGGAGAGGAACTACACCATGATTTAAAATAGATGTATAATGGTTTTTTTAGTGTTTCTTTCCTCTACTGTACTTAAAAAAAAGTATATTCAGAATCTGATCATGAGCAGATTAGGTTTCTTGTAATGTGCATGGTGCAGTGAGCCGGAGACGGAACTGTGCTGCCAGAACCCACAAGCAACTCAACGTGTAGCAAGGAATTAATTAATCTGGTTAATGTGGTTTATATATAATCTTATTAGGCTGCGTTTAGAGGCTGATGTAATTGTTATTTTCTCAGATCAGAGAAAACATTCCTGCTTTGTACCGAGCTGAATCGGGTAGACGAGAAGAATTCCCAGAACTGAGAAGCACATGGGATTCTTTTCTTTGCAGGTGATTATGTGTAATGATGAAGGATTCTATTAACAAAGGCAGACAACTCTCCCATACACATGCAGCCTCGCTCGCATTGTTCTCGTCAGGGTCACTTGTGGACGCCGCAGCGGTGGAGAGGCCGCTCAGTTTGTCAGGATGAAAGGAAAGAAAAAAGTCATTCTGCCTCCGCTTTGTTTATTTTGGATTCCAGGACCGATTACGTTCACAGGCCCATAATGGCTTCCATCGCCAACCTCTTAGTGCCACAGAGGAGAAAAATACCTGCTCTCTTTATTTGTTTTACCCCAGAGCAACAGAAATGAGCCTTAATGGAGGAGAGGGACGGACGAGGCGGAGAACTGAAAAATAAATAGATAGATTCAGTTACGGTCTTTGTGCGAAGGCAGAGGTAAACATGCCGGGGCCATTTGGAGCAATTAGTCATAACATGGTGTCTGAAGAAAAGACGGCGGAGGCGGAGAGAGTTTCTACTACACAACTTCATCTGAACCACTTTCGTACTGGAAACGATCCTCAGGTAAAACATATCTACAAACTTAACTATTACTACCTCGGAGACACACACAAATAAAAACATTGCTTTTTATTTGTGTTGTTAGTGAAACACTCTCCTGTCCTTAAAGGCACGATACTCAAAGACTCGACTGTGCAACATGGGAAACTTGAGAGAAGTTTCTACTTCGCAAACAAAAGCCCTAACGACACGAATTTCTCATCATGATTTGCAAAAAGTATTTTTCTTTTAATAAACAGGTAGAAAAACGGATCCTGTCTCCATCTTCCCACACTTCTGGAGCATAAACAAGATATATGGAGAGGGTTATGCTGCCGGGGTTGGAGCTACAGTATGTGCACGTTAATAACCAGCAGGAAATTGAGTGCTGTGTTGTGTGTGTGTGTGTGTGTGTGTGTGTGTGTGTGTGTGTGTGTGTGTGTGTGTGTGTGTGTGTCTGTCGGTGTAAAGTCAGAATAAAACTGCCAGAGCGGGGAATATTACGTCAATAATAGCAACGCTTGGCGTAAATATCAAAGATGTACGATTTTAATCTGTTCCGCTCCTTGTTTTGACACGTATGGATGTCTTCAATATTTTCAACATGATACAGAGCACAACACTACATATCAGGACACAACAGTAAACAACAATACACAACAGTATACACACACAATTTAAGGCTGCACTTCACAAAGAGTACAAAGAGTCAGGAACATGGACCGTTTATAAAGATGGACGACACAACGGTTCCTCAAAAGGGAAGCCAAAAATCATTTTGATCGCCCCCTGGTGGCTGCACAGTTCATAAACCCTGCCTCCTCCACTTTAAATACCACTAAGCTACAAATAACCAGAATTTATGAATGAGGAGACATATCAAATATATTTTGCCCAGTTTTAGTCGTGTCTGTGCTCATTCTGCCTCGTCTAAACTGTGCGATAGGTCACAACAAACCGACGAGGAGGGGTGGGGGGTGCACCAGGCTACAGAGCTGTGATGCGGACAGAATAAAGGGAGCAAGCACAGTATCATCCTCTGCCTACAGCCACAAACACTCTCAACACAACCAGCGAGCTTCACCTCGGCAACACGCCATGAAACTGGATTCGAGCGGCGTTTCCTCTGCCCTCGGACGCGGCTGCACCACAGTCACAGCTCCGGTCAAACGCTCACAGCCGAGGACGGACGACAAACCCAAACCAGAGCATCCAGTTAACACGTCTAATTGGCCCACTTGTCCGTGCAGCTGGGTGGGGGGTGTATTTCTGTGTGTGCTGAATGTGCACATGCCTGGGTGTGTGAGGGTGTTAACATGTGAAGACTGAAGATATGCGGCTGGTTTGTGTGGGAACATGACAACGCTCTGAAGCTCGGTGGACATGTTGTACTTGTACGTTCATTATTAGGCTGCGCTCCTTCCACAGCTTAGAGAAACAAGTTCAGTTCCATCGGAAACACTGCACTTAATAATCAATCATCAGCGTTTTCCTCCAGCGTGCGTTTGAGAAGCCGTTTATGTAAATGTCTGTGTGTAGATCCTCGTCGTGTTCGCTGCATAATTCCTCCGCCCGACGCAGGAAGCAGCTTATGGACGAAAAAGTTTCTCCTCCTTAGAATAACATGAGTTTCATGAATTCAACTCGAGTCGTGTTCTCGACAAATATCCAGAGAGAAAAAAAAAAAACAGACACAGGATCTGTTGACTTCTGCAATAAGACTGAATGCAAAGCGCTGAACTTGAACTCAGGTCAGAGATATTCTTGCTTATTAGCCACGAGTTCGCGTAAACAACCAGATGTGTAATGTGTGTATCTATGTACTAACTAGAGCAGGGATAACATGAGAGCCCGGATGAGAGAAGATAATTCAAACTGAATAGAACTTCCAGATTTGCATTCTGTAAATAAAAAAAACATCATCATTGTTAAAATGGCAAGTATCTACCCTACACTGCCCCTACTGCCCCCTACTGTTCATGTGCATATTACACTTTGTGGATGAGTAGTGTTAATATCTGAGGAAGAGCACAACGATCACCAAACAGATGCCGGACACGAGGCAGGCATGATGTGTACGATTGGTTAAAAGCCAGTGATTCATTATGTTGAATGTGTGTGTGTGTGTGTGTGTATGTGTGCATGTTCTCTCCGTTTGTGTGCACGTGCGTGTCTCCTCACCAGGCAGCGCTTGACACTCCTGCTGCTGCTGGTCCCACTGACAGTTGACGTTAAGGGAGCAGCTCCTGCAGTTGGCCAGTCGGAAACACTCCAGCTCCTCCCGACGTTTACACCTGAACGAGTCTCTCACCGACTTCACACACACACACACACACACACACACACACAGAAGACACTATATCAGCTCCACTGTCCTCCGCTGCTGTTCATGTAATAAACTTGGAGAAATCGATGCAACGTGGAAAATAAAATGGATAAAAAAAGTGATGGTTGAGTGAAACAGGTTCAGCTGAACTGAACATGCAGAGTGAAAAGAGGAATCAATACATGGAACAGATCATATTGTGATGGACTTTTTATTAAAGTGTTTGTTGAACACACTTCGTCTATAGGAATGTTCCGTCTGGTTCCTCCTGACAAAGTGAATGGACCATAATGTGTCAATCATCCCTCTGGTTGTAAGGTGTCACATACTTCAAAGGAAATTTATGAAATGTAATGAAAATATAACATTATGTTTTCATAGATTAACAAGACTAGATGTATAACCATTATTTTAATTGGAGCATATTTGCTTTACACTTTTAAATAGTTTAAAAACGTTTAAATAGTGATTTTCTATGTCGCTGAAATAAAGTAAAGGTTAAGTCATAAAGATAATTTTTAACTTCAGTCAAGGAGACGTTAAAAAACACTTAAGAACATGACTTGAACGTTAAGTTGGCTTTTTGGTTCCTCCCTCAATTTCCATAACACCTGAGGATGTGACCTCTGACCCTGATTCAATCTAACAGGAAATGTCAACAACATCAAACGGTACACACATGTCCCCGCCTCCTGGCTCCGTGCTTCCACAAGCTCAGCTGATGTTCAGACAACATGGATGGAGGGGGAGACAGAGACAGAGGGCCGCCATGCTGCTGGGCCAGCTCCAGAGTCAGCTACACACACACACACACACAGACACACAGACACACACACACACACACACACACACACACACACACACACACACACACACACACACATTCATATTCAATCAAGTCCAGTTCACAAAAGCAACATGCAGACACACGTACAAAAAGAAAGACAGAGAGAGCAGGTTTGGGAGTAAAAATAGAGAAAAATACCTTTTAATTATTAAGTATGTTAAGTATCTTTTAAATTGTATTTAATTGAACATGCTTGACAGCTTTAAATATTATAAACTAATATGATGAGTATGTTCATTTAAAAGGAATTTAAATCACCGTAATGTCACCCAGCGCCATCTTGGTTTGTTTACTGACGTTATAAATCAAGTGAGAAGTAGAGTCACTTTCTCAAAGACTTTTACAGAAGCAACCAGTGGAGTCGCCCTCAGGTGGTCATTAGAGAGAAGACAGGTGTCAGGCACTTCCACATTGGCTTCACTTTTTGGACCCAGAGTCTACGTCCGTTTTTATGCACAGTCTGTGGTAACCAGTGATTTCTTGTGATTTTTATGACACTTTATGATATAATAGGCAGATTGTTGTGTTATTTACAGAACATGTTAAGGCCTCAAGGAAATTGAATTCTTAAATATCTGAATATCTGACCACCCCGATCCCTGAGTGAAGTGAAGACTCACCACAGTACAGTTGCTGGATGAAGAGATGCACTTCCTGTCCTCACACCACTGGCAGCCCCACGTGTTGGCCGTGCAGCTCGCACAGTCCGAGAAGCGGAAACACTGCTCGTCCGTGCTGTCTGGAAGAGGCCACAACACACACACACACACATAAACACAAACATAAACACAATTAAACAGATCAGGTTGTATTTTTGTGAAGGCCTGTGTTGTTGTGTGATGCCTAACATTGTGTCTCAATCTACAAAACATCCAGTCGTTAAGCTTGGTGTACCTCAGGGTTCAATTCTAGGGATAATTTTGTTCTTGTTATACCTGCGTCCCCTGAGAGATCATCCAGAGACATGGAATCACTTTCAACTGTTATGCAGATGACACACAATTTTATTGTTTGTTTAAAATACTTGAGATATCGAGATCACCAGGAAGCCACTGGGCGTCGGAGGCATAAAAACCAGTCCAACATACGATGTAAGTTTTATATAAAAACACATGTGATCTGCAGTAGCACAGAAACATGGTCGTCAATCCATCTGTGGGTTTGTTCTATTTAAAACTGACGGAATCATTTTCATAATTAGTTCCAACTTAAACCTGCGCTGAGCAGCCTGAAGCAGAATATGTGGAAAACTACTGCGACTGCATCTGGCACAAACAGAGGAGGAGGAGGAGGGTTCGGACGAATCCTAATTACTTTAAAATTAGGTAATTGTTGCAGCAGTGACCTTCTGTTCCCATAATTATGTTATGCAAACTAACCTGAGAGGCCAAATACTGGAGGATAATTATAATTTTCATGAAAAAGGGTCTTTAGGGAGAAGCTCTCCTGTGTGGTTGTGCTGTAGATTTCGGGGGAAAGCGTTGACATGACAGTGAGAGGATTTAAGACGCAGGAATAGAAAGTATTGGCATGACACGGCATATTCGGCAGACAGGACTTCACCAGGTCGTGAAGGACAAATCACAGCAGGCAGAATCTGGTCAGGTGGTTTTGGTTCCCAGGGAAAACATCTAGTTTTGACCCAGTGGCAGCGAAGGCCCGGCCCAGCAGCGGCACACAGAGCTGGGTTAGAAAAGGCCCGACATGACGGGGGGGTGTAGGTCAGCACGTCGTTCAGGAGGACGCCGGAAAAACCTCCGAAGATCAACATGGAGCTGAGGAAGATACAGAGATTACACGGAATCACACAGGCCACAGATACAGCTGCAGATACAGATGTGGAGGTAGGGGGGGGACGTGTGGCAAAGGTTACAGCAACAAGTTTTATAAAGACAGAAACGCCCGCAGAGATCAACACAGATGAGAAGAGATGAAGGAAACCTTTCAAAATAAAGCTGAACTTTAGTTTGAGTGGAGCTGAAGTGAAAGAGGTTTAAAGTCTGTCTGAAGTTCAAAGATGACATTTCTCTGCTCAAAGCCGACGGTTTGTGTTAAAGGGTAAGATAAACAGTGAGTCGCTTCACAACATTTTAACTTAGAGTACAAACTGTTTCTGTACATTCTTATGAAACTTGTATATTATCTGTATTATATTTATTTATAATTATTGTTTATTATTAGTATTTTTGTCCTCTCCTAAATAATTTATACATTTTCTACTTATATTCTGTCTGAGGTGACATGTGTATGTTCTTTTTTTTTATTCTATTTTTATTAGATTTATATTGCCTGTGGTCTCTTGTCTCTTTATGATTATCTGCTGCTGTAACAAGTTTATGGTTTAAACTATAAAATATCAAACCTCAATTACATGTCTTTGTCATAAAAGTGTGATGATGACATTTTAAGAGTCACTGACACTCTTATTTGAATATATATCTGCTGATACAACGGTATTAGAAGAATCCATATCAATCGGACTCTATTTGGGATTATATGCTATATTTTCCAGTCCCACCTGATGTACAATGTTGTCAACAATATCTCAGACACAGACATGTCCCCTCGCCTGCTTGTTTCAACCTATGGTTCTAACCAGACTCCTCACCTGAATGTTCATGTCATGTCTGAAAACAGCATCAGAGAAATACTTTCTGCACATATACAAACTGTATTTATACTTAGAGGCTGCAGAGTGTGAAGCAGCAGAAACATTCACATAAAGACAAGAGAGACGCAGAGATGAAGCGGAGGAGACGTGACCTCGGTTTCTTTCAGCAGAGAAAGGGAGACGTGTCGAAGAAAGTGCGAACTAAAACTAAATTTAACATCGAGATGAAGAGATCAATCCGTAAAACCGTCTAATGCCGAGACGTCGGAGAAGAAAGTCGACGGAGACGCCTCCAAATCTTAGAGGACACAGCAGGAAGACAGGGAGGAGATGTAAAAATGTACCGAGGAATAATCCAGTCATAGAACGGATGGAGTTTATTTGCATGAACTCGGTAGTTCAACAGATTATTTACCAGGTTCGAATAGAGAGTTCACTGCTTAAGTGTCCTTAAGCAAGGCAGCAAATCTGGAGCAAAGATATAAGAACTCACCCGTTGCTCACGACAGCAGAGTGTCCGAAGCGGTTGGCGTCCCGGTGCAGCGATGGTCTGGGGAGGATCGACCACTCATCACAAGCTGAGGAAAACACACACACACACACACACACACACACACACACACACACACACATACATAAGAGTTTAGTTTGTGTTTCTGTGTTTGTGTCTGAAACAGAGACTGTAAATAAAGATGGACGCCATGACAGCTCTCAAATGTGAAGCCAAAACATTTAACTTCGACTTTGATTGTTTAGTTTGGTCCATGTCCCATCTGCTAACATGGAGGAGGCGGGGTTAAAAACCTATACTGCAGCCAGATCTCCCTTCACTTTTGGGATCTTTCATGTCGTTTATCTTTATTGACAGTCTTTGGTCTGGGACACCCGGACCCTGGCTGCACCAGAGGAGCATCACGAGGTCAGACACTGATGTCGGGCGATGCTGTGGAGACAAACGAGCAGTGGAGGACGACCCACACTTCAACCTGCTAATTTCTTCCCAAGGAATAAGAACTCATTATTCGTACCTTTTCACATAAAACCACGGCGATAAGGAAAAGATAGTGGAGATAATCTGGGAGATGACTTCATAAAATTCCATCATAAAGCACCTCTCACTAGTTATCATTGGAGCTATCAGCTCTGTGTGTTTTACTGCTTGGATTTTACAACTCTGATGTTTTAACGACCCGACGTGCAGCCATTATTTTAATATGGAAATTAATGTGTGTGTGTGTGTGTGTGTGTGTGTGTGTGTGTGTGTGTGTGTGTGTGTGTGTGTGTGTGTGTGTGTGTGTGTGTGTGTGTGTGTGTTAGTCTAAGGTCCCATTCAGCCAGATGAGCCTTGCCTAAACGTAAACGGAGTCGGGGACTCTGGGACGCCAGGTTGCTAACGACCTCGTTAAGCCGCGTGCTAATTGGGAGTCCTCGTTGAAGAGCGAGGGACGAGGCAGAGGACATGAGAGAGAGAGAGAGAGAGAGAGAGAGAGAGAGAGAGAGAGATAGAGAGAGAGAGAGAGAGAGAGAGGGGTTCTAATCAACACCATGAGTAATGAATTCATAACTAGCAGAGGTCAAAGGTCAGTCGTAGTCACATGACAACCACAGCGATGGTGATGTTGCAGCTGAACGTGGGAGTTTATTCCCTCAGTTCAGTCTTTCAGGTAAAAGGTTATTCGCTGTATTCATGTAGAGCGTACACACCTTAATACCTCCAGTGTGACGTGTTGGTGTTTTGACTGATATGAATATGGAGGTCAGGGTGATGGAAAATCAAGTTTTGGAGTTTCAATTGAGATCACATTACAAAATAACTGTACAGTTTGGGTGAAATTAAAGCAAAAATCTTCCATTTTTTCTCCTATTTACAAAGTAAAGGATTGAAAATTATGAATCAAACTTAAAAACATTTTAAATCCAAGACGCTGCAGAGGAGAGCTGCTTACGATTAGATCACCCCCGACTGTCACAGTTCATTATAAGTGGGAGGAAGTTGCATAATAAATAAATCTCATTGCTCACATCATTCCTGTGCTGCTGCCTAAGTTCATGCAAGTGTTATTCTTAGATTCTTAACTTTACAAGCATATAACTGAATTCAGAAAACTTTGTCACTGCTGAAGTCTGTGCCATCGTGAATAATCTCAGGTTGTACAGACTCGTCCAATTTCCACCTTCTGACTGGTGATGCATTTGTATAAATTAGCATTAAGTCGCTCGGGGGATTTGAATCTGTAATATTCTTGCAGAATCTATTTCTACATCTTGCATATGGACACAGATGTTGTGTCGTCTGTGTTTTAATATAACCTGGGAGTCAAATCGACAACCCTGTTTCAGTAATCATGACTTAGTTACTGTCTATACCTTTTTTCACACTATTTCCATATCACCTAAAGCTCTGGAATCACATCGTCTTTCCAAGTTGTTGCACTTGTTGAACTCTCAAAGTTACATAAGCCACCAGACAAACAACATCTGAAGAAACTTCGACCTAAAAAGAAGCAAACAGCCTCAGTGACGTTTGGTCCGAACCTCTGAACCAACCACCTCGAGACTGAAGCTTCCAAATTGTCCAGCAAAGAAGTGCAGGCTCAACAGATGCTTATCAGCCACACACACACACACACACACACACACACACAGACACACACAGACACACACACACGCATCAAAACAGATTTTAATTTCCTCTCAGGATATGAGAAAATCTGTGTTAATAATGCATGGTGGGACACAGAGAGAAATCATGGCTCTAGATCGGAGCGGGCGGGCGGGCCCGGGTTGATTGACAGTTTGATCTGATCTGCACTAATGGAGGTCTTAATGAAGAAGGGTGGAGGAGGAAGCGGAGGAGGAGGAGGAGGAGGAGGAGGAGGAAGAGCAGGAGGAAGAGGAGGAGAGTTGAACAGCAGCCACTGGCGGCTCCTCTAATATATCACAGGTCCCCACTTCTTCCAAACAAGCTCCCAGCCTGCCCTGGGCCTTTCACCCAGCTGAGCCATGTGACTGTGTGTGTGTGTGTGTGTGTGTGTGTGTGTGTGTCTGTGTGTGTGTGTGTGTGTGTGTGTGTGTGTGTGTGTGTGTGTGTGTGTGTGTGTGTGTGTGTGTGTGTGTGTGTGTGTCTGTGTGTGTCAGGTGTGTGTTTGTGCAGCAGTGTGTGGGTGTGTGCCTGTGGTGTGTCAACTTGGAAAGGGCCGTGATTTTAATCAGGGTTCATTTTCTCCCCAAATCTAATTAGTGTGAGGAGGGAGGGAGGGGGGGGGCAGGGTTGAAGGGGGGTGAGGGAGAATTAAATCCAAATGAAAAGTGCCTTCCGTGTCGACCTGAATCTAATGTGTGGCAGCAGAAAAGCGGGAGAAGCTAATAACACCGCGTCGCCCCTCCAAGGTTAGCGCGCCAAAACAAAAACAAATTAGCGCTCGCAGCCCCCTGTGCTCGCAGCAAGCGGAGGAACGGGGGAATGGAGGAACGGAGGAGCTGAGGAATGGAGGAGCGGAGGAACGGAGGAGCGGAGGAACGATGAAGACACGATGAAGACACGACGAGGGACGGAGAGAAGTGACTTCCACAGGTGCAGCTAATGAATTATCTCCCAGAGAGATGGGCGAGGGCAGAGGAGACGGGTGAGGAGAGGAAATCTCTCCAAGTGCTTTCCTGGAAAGAAATTCAAACCAAAAACTGCAGCGACGTAAATTTATAAGATTAAATTAGAAGAGACTTTAATTGGAAAAAATGTTTCTACTGAACGCTGCAGGTGAGAATGACGATTGTGAGGAATAAAACTGTTGTGGACGAACTCACAAACCAATGGGTGACGTCGCTCTGGTTTGACATCTCTGTTAAAGTTATTCTAAACTTTTGGATATAATTGGCTGCTCTCGCCCAAAGTCCATCAAACAGGTCAATTCCACTTACTATCTAAACACTCGATCATTTCAACAAAAGCTCTAACATGATAAACATCATTACAGCTGTAACTGCACCAAGAGCCACTTCTCTGTTTCCCTTTTAATTAACACCACATCATTTTATACCAAATTATAACAGCTATTAACTTATATTTGCAAATTTCTCATAAAGCTGCAGGAAAGTGGTAAAAAATGTAATGATCTGTACAATAAACCATTACTAGAAGTTCCAAACAATGTGAACTGGGGAGGCGAAGCAACTTCACACGTTTAATTGAAGCTGATAAAAATCATATTCAACTTTAAAACTAGTGTGACATTAAAACAAGATTCATGTTTTAATGGAAAAGACAAAAGTATTTATACCAGATAGGACTCGGATTATGACTTTCTTAAATTGCCTTTTTTTTTTTATTGGCAAAAGAATATATAAGTTTGAAAGTTGGAGGATACATTAAAGTGAGAGAGCTGGAGCAGAGCTGTGAGACGAGACCTCTCTCTCAGGCAGATCTCAGGTCTGAGTTTAAACCTGAGATCTGCACTCACCTGTGTTATCTCCAGTTTGACAGCTCTCATTTTGGTTACAGACGTATTCACTGTATTAGCCACAGACTGAAAATAAAGATGGACGACGTGATTGCTCCAGAAAAGTGAAGCCAAAGCGTCTCAATCGCCCCCTGGTGGCTGACTGGATGTTCTGTTGGACCCACTCTGCTCTAAAAAGCTGGGCGATGCCGTCTTTAACCACCAGATGGAGATTATTTGGATTATTTGTTGTCTTTATTATATTTTAAGTCCAAACATATATTGTGACTCCAGATGGACGAAGTGACGGCTCTTTTCGCTCTTTCCCCCCCTCCCTCCCTCCCTCGTTCTGTCCCTCTGTCTCTGCAGTAAGACAGCGATCTGCCTGGTGGACGATAAACTTGTGCAGATCTGCAGATACGAGCGTTGATGAATAAATGATGACATTTATAAAGACAGGGGTGTGTTTGCACAGAGGTGTGGGACGTGTTGCTGCACGTTTACCACAAACACACGACATTCACCCCGACGTCGTTTCCGACTTCATAAAGACGGCGACGCTTCGTAAACAAATGCTTTACTGTTTTTATTACCTCTGAACTTGGTTTTTATTCACAGGGTTATGATCTGCTCTTACCAGGCACACCTTTATTGTCTTTAGGTAATTCTCCCTCACCCTCCTCAGTGCTGCTCTTTATCTCCCTAAATCCCTCCTTCATTTGCTCTTTATCTCTCTCCCGCTCCCTCCTCCGTGCTCGGCTCTCTCATTCCATCTGCTTCCTCACATCCGCCGTTTATTTCTCACCAACAGCCTCCCTGGTACTTCCCTGCTTTCTATAATTCACAGCAGAGAGTGATGAGAAAGATGAAAGTAAAGGGGGAAGAGGGGATGATACCAGAGATATACGAAATATTGATTATGTTTGAAAAAATACTCTCGATGCAACTAAAAATTAAACTTGTAAACTCCAGTGGACACAACAACAAAATGCCTGAAGCTGAACGATAGAGAGCGTGGACTGGATTTCACATAAAAGGATCCCGACGGTGGGATGTGCAGACAAACGTAATGAAGCACGGGTCACATTGGAAACCAGAGGAACGCTGCGTGTTTGACAGCAAACGTGAGCTTTATGTCACACACATCTGCAGAGTGGGCGTCCAGGACTCCAGCGGTGGGAGAGTTGGTTTTCTGTTCGATCCCGAGCGAGCCCGAGAGAAAATAAATGAATTTTGTCTGAATCCTGACGGGCTTGGTTCAGTATCCACACTCCAATTATACTTTAACATTTTACTTCATAAGTTTAAGGCTCAGTTTTAGAGGTTTGAAAATTGCCGAGTGGTGCCGACGCTGCAGCTTCACTTCTGTTTCCTCCGTCTGTGTTTCTCTCCTCATTGTAAGACGTCAGCCATCTTTTTCCACATCTGTCTTTCTTTCCCTCCCTCTTCTTCTCCCTTCAGTCCCTCTCCTGTCAAGAGTTGGTGTAATCCCTCTTTTCTTCTCCCAGCGCTCCCTCCATTCTTCCATTTCTCTTTCTCCATCATGGGGTGAAAACTGCCGCACGCCATCTGGTCTGTGGCGGGACTGAGTGGCCTGTAATGGGATCCTTCATCATCCACACTCTCGACCTGCACTGCAGCATCCAGACACACTCCTCTTCCTCAAAGACTCCTCAACCCCACACACTTCTCTACCTCACACACTCCTCTACCTCACACACTCCTCTTCCTCACACACTCCTCAACCCCACACACTCCTCTACCTCACACTTATCTATACCTCACACACTCCTTTATCTCACACACACTCCTCAACCTCACACACTCCTCAACCCCACACACTCCTCTACCTCACACACTCCTCAGCCCCACACACTCCTCAACCTCACACACTCCTCAACCCCACACACTCCTCAACCTCACACACTCCTCAACCTCACACACTCCTCTACCTCACACACTCCTCAACCTCACACACTCCTTAACCTCACACACTCCTCTACCTCACACACTCCTTAACCTCACACACTCCTCTACCTCACAAACTCCTCTACCTCACACACTCCTCTACCTCACACACTCCTCTACCTCACACACTCCTCTACCTCACACACTCCTCTTCCTCACACACTCCTCAACCTCACACACTCCTCTACCTCACACACTCCTCTTCCTCACACACTCCTCTTCCTCAAAGACTCCTCAACCCCACACACTCCTCAACCTCACACACTCCTCTACCTCACACACTCCTCTACCTCACTCACTCCTCTACCTCACACACACTCCTCAACCTCACACACTCCTCAACCTCACACACTCCTCAACCTCACTCACTCATCTATACCTCACACACTCCTCTATCTCACACACACTCCTCTACCTCACACACTCCTCTACCTCACACACTCCTCTTCCTCACACACTCCTCAACCTCACACACTCCTCAACCTCACTCACTCCTCAACCTCACACACTCCTCAACCTCACTCACTCATCTATACCTCACACACTCCTCTATCTCACACACACTCCTCAACCTCACACACTCCTCAACCCCACACTCCTCTACCTCACACACTCCTCAACCTCACACACTCCTCAACCTCACTCACTCATCTATACCTCACACACTCCTCTATCTCACACACACTCCTCAACCTCACTCACTCCTCTACCTCACACACTCCTCAACCCCACACTCCTCTACCTCACACACTCCTCAACCTCACACACTCCTCAACCTCACTCACTCATCTATACCTCACACACTCCTTAACCTCACACACTCCTCTACCTCACACACTCCTCTACCTCACACACTCCTCAACCTCACACACTCCTCAACCTCACACACTCCTCAACCTCACACTCCTCAACCTCACACACTCCTCAACCTCACTCACTCATCTATACCTCACACACTCCTCTATCTCACACACACTCCTCAACCTCACTCACTCCTCTACCTCACACACTCCTCAACCTCACTCAATCATCAACCTCACACACTCCTTTATCTCACACACTCCTAAACCTCACACACTCCTCAACCTCACACACTCCTCAACCTCACTCACTCCTCAACCTCACTCACTCCTCAACCTCACACACTCCTCAACCTCACACTCCTCAACCTCACACACTCCTAAACCTCACACACTCCTCAACCTCACACACTCCTCAACCTCACACTCCTCAACCTCACACTCATCTATACCTCACACACTCCTTTATCTCACACACTCCTCAACCTCACACACTCCTCAACCTCACACTCCTCCATCAAGATAGCCCAGTAGATAGTCAGAGCCTGTGTGTGTGTGTGATTATATTATATATATTATAAGACTTGTTCTTACCGATGTCGTACGCCAGGAAGTCGGCAGAGAAACACTTGGCTCCGTTGCTTAGCGACGTGTCGTTGTGAGTGTTTCCCCCAAAAACCAGAACTGTGCCGCTCAGCAGCGCCGCCGAGTGGAGGTGTCGCGCCAAACCACTCTCTCTGAGGATCAACCTGCACACAGACACACACACACATGTTAATTTCTCAGTTGTGTGTTTGATTTTATTTCTGTGGTGCTAGGTTATTGATGGTGTTTGAGTTTGTGACCTCCAACGTGGTGACTGCCCCTTCATACTTCACAGACACACACACACACACACACAGAGACACTAAACACAGACATGGTAGGAGGTCTCAGTCTGCAGCGTGTGACCTCTGAGGCCAAAGGTCACATAGTGAGACCAACTGTGGGGACTTTCTGTGGCGTCTTCGTTTACAGCAGAAAGTGACTTTCACCGCAGACTCTCTCTCTTCTCAGCTCTGAGAGGAAAATACTGAGACGTCTTCATTGATAAAAACTGATCAGAATCGATTAAAACTGATCTGAGACTCCTCTGAGTGTCTTGTTTGCTAAAGACAAATAGAAGCTGACACTGGACGAGATTTAAACCACAACACAGATGTCATGTTCAAAACTTCATCCAGCTTTTTGCCGACATTACTGAAATAACCAGCGATGTTTCCGTCTGGGAATTTCAGAGGCAAAGTGACTCCTGACTCCGACAGCTGATTCTAGTCGGGCAGCAGGTCACATGAGAGCGAGTGAGGAGGAGAGACTGATGGAGCCGAGCTTCCTCTTTCACTCATCCATCAGCCGAGGTCGTCGGAGGTCACGCCTTCTGTCTCCTTCTATTCTCACACTCAGCTCTGCTCATCTCTGCTTTCTGATTGGCCCACATGTTAATTCTAAACATCATCACTGTGCCACTGCTCATTTTATCACGTTTTTATCTTAGATTCAGAGAATTCGATTTTTTAAACTGTTATTTTATGCGTTAAAATGAAATTATCAAAGCTGCATAACACAGACAACATTTTTGAATTACATCATTGTTTATGAGAGAAAACCACTGAAGTAAATACACAAATATAAAGCAAACTGATTTTTAAAGTGAAATAACTTATAACATAATGTCTATAAAGGCACGAGGTGGAAGAAATGTTTAAAAAGTTCATGTCGAATGTAAAATCTGAAGCTTGACCAATAATCAGCTGTCAGACAAATGTAGAATCAATTTTGTGACTTTTTATTTCCCGAGCTCTCACCATGTCCTGGTGGGGACGTGGTAGCGGTACATGTGGTCCACCAGACCGTACTTGTTGTTGTTCAGGGCCTTGTATCCCCCGTGAACGAACACGCAGCCGCTGGACTCATCGTACACGCTGCTGTGGCCGTATCCTCCCTGGACCACCGCGCCGCCGGCGGACACAACCTGCCACGAGTTCGACCCTGAGACACAGAGCAGAAAAGAGATGATCACTTAAAGAAAAGTTTTGGATGCTCTGGCAAGTCTGTTTTTTCACTATTCTGCCAGAAAGCAAAGCACTTTTAATTCCGGAGGTGAGATGGAGCGAGGGAAGAGAGAAGAACGGAGCCAAACAGTGAGCGGGGGCCAGAGGAAATGAGAGTTTACTGAATTTAAAAGCCTTTTATTAGACCAGTGTGATGCAAACAGATTAATGCAGGTGCACCGAAGATCCTAATAAAAACAGGCAGGGATTACATCAGCCGAGCAGCGTCTGAAAAGGAGAAGACCACACAACAAACAAAGCCTCGGAAGGAGGAGGAGGAACTTCAAAAGAAAGAGAAAATGTCATGTGGAAAGAAAAAAAACCCCGAGACCAGGAGGAGCACTGAGAGGAGCTGAGACACAAAAGGACCTGGAAACCACTCAGAGGCAGAATATCTCCATGAAATACTCAAAATATATATTTTTAAGGCCTGAGCACCGAACAGTTTAGTAAGTTTTCGAGGTTGTTTTGTTCCTCAAATGTGATAAATTTGTAAGAAAGAGAAGAAAATAAGATAAAAATCCCATATTCAACAGTTTCAAATTGCATTACTAAATGATATGAGAAACAATTTAATTTGCTCCTTTATTATCAGGCACTTTTTTAATCTCAAATATCAACATAATTCTTAAATATCTGATATTGAATCTGATATTTTCTGATTAAAATGTGTCTATAAAGTTTTACTGAAATACACAGAATTGAGAAATCAAACAGGAAATAAAAGCAAAAGATAAAGGAAGTCAGGAGCCGACAACAGAACACAGGGCAGGAGAGAAAAAGGAGCAGGAAAGAACAAGAGAAAGAGAGAGAGAGAGAGAGAGAGAGAGAGAGAGAGAGAGAGAGAGAGGAGCAGAAGAAGGTCGACTCTTATCTAACTCCTGGCAGCTAATTGCTGCAAACCTGCTTCTCTGAGTGGTCATTAAATCCCTTTATCACATATTTTACACATCGTCTCCGTTCATCTCGGTGCAGCCGCCTCTGAGGCCGGATGACGCTCGGTGCAGCCGTGACACCGTCAGAGAGAGGACACGGAGGTGGGTGAAGATGAAAGTGACAGACAGGTGGGGGGGGGGGAGAAGGAGGTGAGAGGTGAGGGAGATGACGGAGGCCGAGCAGGAGGGATGACAGAGGGGGGTCGGAGGGCGAGGCCGGGGATGAGAGGAGAGAGATGGAGGGAGATAAAAGAGAAGGGATGAAGAAGAGGAGAAGGAGGGAGAGAGGGAGGATGAAGAGAACGAAAGTGAGGGAACGAAGAGGATTCATTAATCATTGTCTTCTCCTGCACATCTTCTTAATGACTGTGTGTGTGTGTGTGTGTGTGTGTGTGTGTGTGTGTGTGTGTGTGTGTGTGTGTGTGTGTGTGTGTGTGTGTGTATGTGTGTGTGTGTGTGTTCTCAGATTTCAGCTGCTGGTTTACAGAGCTGGACAACACTGCCATCTACTGGCTAAGCAACAAGCAGCAGCTGTGTATCTGTACATGGAGGGTTAGGAACATAGACTGTATATAAAGACTGATATATAAGTACTCTACAATATAAGGACCAACAGGAAGGATCCAAGTATGTGCGACAAAACTAAAGTACAAATTACAATTGCATCTGCACCTTCTTCTCTGGGATCAGGGTGAGATACGGATCTTATTCCAAATGAAAATCACTTTACAAAGAGTTGTGTTACATCGTCAGCAGGTGAACTCACTGATGTTGTACTCCTGAACTTTGTTGATGTAGCTGTAAACCGGCGAGTAGCCGAAGAAGATGAGCATCACCGCCTCGCCGGCGGACAGCTCCACCACGTGGGCGGTGTGTCCCTCCAGGGCGTAGGGAGGAGGCAGGGCGGGTTTCCGTGGTGACCAGGTGCGTCGGGGGATGTTGAAGGCCCACAGCTCGTCGGTCACGTTGGCGGGTCCGGATTCAAGCTTCCCGCCAAACATGTAGATGTCGTCCTGCAGGAGGAGAAACACAGAGAGGTCAGCGTGTGATACTTTAAATACAAGGCTAAGAAGTTCATCATGGAGTGTGTGTATCGTCATGTATATCACAGGACCCTGAAAATAAGTACGAAGGTTTCAGTACACAAACCGAATTTTGAGAGATGAGACCAGAGCCGACCGACGCTGTGACCAATAATAGTTGGTAAAATATATCAGATACAGTATATCAGCCAATACATGAATTATAATAATTTTGTCAATGCTTCCTAAGACGTTAAATGTAATTAAGTTTTGATGTTTTACAGTTTGACCATAAACTTTATTATAAATAACTATAAACAAATATGTAGAACTTTTGTAAAATAACAGTTTTCATATCAGTGAACAAAGACACAGAGCTTAGCTCGGCTGCCCAATGATCAGACCTGCACATTTTAACTTCTTAAACTTTATGAACAAGTTTTATCTCAAGCGACACCTTTTACATAACTTTACATATAAACATCATCTTTTAAATAATCCGGATAACAAAGTGCTTCACAAGGCAGCAATTAAGACAAGTAGGTCACAAAACCATCAGAACTGAATGACAACAGTTGTGAAAGTGAATTAAAGTTTAAGTTATTGCAGGAGACGCTCTGCGATAACAGAACATCTTTAAAAGGTACTTAAAAAGAAATTGCTGAGTCAGCAGAGAACAGACCTCTGCCCCAGGATTTTAAAAGAGGATCTGGGGCCAAAACGTCAGAAATCTAAGAGGCAGAGCTTTGCATGACACATGGTAACTTAGCAACAGCATCTTTAAACCCTCTTTAATCTAAACTTTACTCCACATCTGCAGCGATGGAGCATTTAGATCAGTGTCAGCAGAGCAGCAGCTTCAACACGAGTCTCATTAGAGTGATCCGGGGGTGAGAGGTGAAGAGTCTCCCTGAGATCAGAATGAAACATGCATGTTCTGCTTTCTGCCGTCGTCTCAGACGTTTCAAGAGAAGGAGACAAGGTGATTCCTCTCAAACCTTCTTCTGTGGGAGATGAACTCGGAGCTGCCAGAGCCGTAAACAAGTCGGAGTTACTGCCTCCAACAAATCTCCAGTCGGACACTGTGACCTCCTCTGGCTCAGATCTCTGCATCGTTACGGAGGAACACACATTCGTCTTCATTCTCTCTGCCGTCCTTCACTAAACCACTTCCTCCACACACAAAGAGCAGGCGCCCCAGAATCTGGACAGTGACGCATCATGTGATGCTGCGAACTGTGACGTGACGGATCTACAGAGGGACGACCGGATGATTCAGGTCATGTCTTCACAGGTAAAGTGACTGAGGGGCCTTTATCTTTCACAACGTTCTTTAAATCATGTGAAATGAGTCGATTTCACCGCAGAGAAAAGCCTTTATAAATAATAATTGTATGACTTCATAAAGACGAGTAATTTGTGGATTATTTTATCTTTTTTTCAACTTGAAAAAATAATGACAGAGGCCCAACATCACGTGTTTTTATTTCACAAACAGTGAAAAAATCAAACATGTTGAACAACGGTTCATTCAAAACAGTCCTAAATCTTAAGTCAAAAAAAGTAAAGCTCAAATATGAAACTTCCAACCGCAGCATTTTATTAAAACGTAGAAGAAGTCCTGAACTTGCCTGGGATCAATCACACTGAGCTGTATTAGTGTGTGTTACTTTAAGAGTGAGAGCCTCAGCTGTGTTACCTGGTGCAGAGCCAGCGAGTGTCCGTATCTGTGGAGAGGGCCGCTGCTCACAGGCACCGCATCCCACGTGCTGCTCTCCAGGTTGTAGCTGCACGGAGAGAAGAGATTTCAACACTGATGATGAAATAGTTCAAATACATTCACAGTCGACTTTGTTCACTGACGTCTAACAAAGGTTTAGGCCCTTTAAGATGCAGGGGAAACTTCTTTAGCCGACATTAGCACATGTTTTGCCACATTAGCAACTTTAGAAGTATCTGAGAAAATTATCTCTGGAGAACTTTAATACTGAAGAAGGTTTGAAAACACGATGATTCTCAGGTGAGTTATTTGAGTGATTTCCTATATTTACAGATATTTATTTGACACTGGATGGACGATAATCGTGCGTGTTTGCATGAGTCAATGCGAGTCAGCCGTCACGCAGCACCTGGGTCGTGGAACTGGAAAAGCTAAATGGAATGCAGCAATTCAAAATGACTCGAAATAAGTCAAAATGTTTTGATGTCAGAGAAGTCGGTTGGTTATCAAAGAACATATTTTCTGAGGATGATTTCGGACCCTGACTCCAGTTTCACAGGAGCGACACTTACTTGAGAACCATGTGGTAGTTGGAGTAGTTGAAGGAGTAACCCCCCACCACCCACATGAGCCCAGAGTGCAGCAGGGCCTGATGGGACGCTCGACCCGACGACTGCGCTGACGGCTTGACGCTGGGCAGCGTCCAGAAGGCCTCGGTGGACGGAACAGACAGAGAACAGTCTGGACCTGAGGAAGAGGAGAGAGGATGAAGAGAGACATCAGATTTAAATTATACATTTTAATAGCTTCAAACATACGGTAGTTAGAACCCACAGCCAAAACAAAAAGATAAAGATGAGTTCATCAGAGGAATGAGAAGTATTCTGAGTATAATTCATTTTGTGACTTTGGCGCCCCCTACTGGTTTTATAAAACAGATCTGGGGCCTGTGTGAAGCAGGATATGTGGTTATTGAGTTAATTGACTCAACTTTTCTCTCTGTGCCACATGTTCACTTGTTCATCAGATAAAAAACAGATAGTCAAATGGTAAAGTTAGTTTTAGGTTGGACATCAGGGACCATCAATAAATTCCTGTTTGATTAGGAACTGGATTGTTTTTAATAGACACAATAACCCACTGACTCCAAATCATATCAGATATAATTGCCACCCTAAATAATATGGATACAGCTATTTTCATTTGAGTGTGTTCTCTATTTTATATGAATATGAATATTTAATTTGTCATGTGACACACTGACTCCAAACAAATGCTAAATTATATTATTACCCCCAAATAAACAGGATAAACATCTTTTTAATTGATATATGTAATATGTTATATGAACATTCATATTTTTAAAAATCCAATTTTCAATTGTCTACATCTACAGGTTCGTCAACACATGAACAAACCTCAATACAGATATTTTAAAGGATTAGAAATCTGAATAGGCACAAACAGAGTGAGACACAGTTACACAACTCTCCACACACCCACAAACACACACACACAAATAATATTGCCACCATTTTGCCCCCATACAGATCAGTGGTTAGTATTCAGCAGGAAACAAATGAGAGCGATATGCAAACATGAGTAGAAACAAAGAGTGAAAGACACTGATTCACTGAACTGCACGTCTCTGAGGAGGGATGAGCAGAGAGGAGGGATGGAGGGATGAGGAGAGAGGAGGGATGGAGGGATGAGCAGAGAGGAGGGATGGAGGGATGGAGGGATGAGCAGAGAGGAGGGATGGAGGGAAGAGCAGAGGAGGAGGGATGGAGGGATGAGCAGAGAGGAGGGATGGAGGGAAGAGCAGAGGAGGAGGGATGGAGGGATGAGCAGAGAGGAGGGATGGAGGGAAGAGCAGAGGAGGAGGGATAGAAGGATGAGCAGAGAGGAGGGATAGAGGGATGGAGGGATGAGCAGAGAGGAGGGATGGAGGGAAGAGCAGAGGAGGAGGGATAGAAGGATGAGCAGAGAGGAGGGATGGAGGGAAGAGCAGAGGAGGAGGGATAGAAGGATGAGCAGAGAGGAGGGATAGAGGGATGGAGGGATGAGCAGAGAGGAGGGATGGAGGGAAGAGCAGAGAGGAGGGATGGAGGGATGAGCAGAGAGGAGGGATGGAGGGTAGAGCAGAGAGGAGGGATGGAGGGATGAGCAGAGAGGAGGGATAGAGGGATGAGCAGAGGAGGAGGGATAGAAGGATGAGCAGAGGAGGAGGGATGGAGGGATGAGCAGAGGAGGAGGGATGAGCAGAGGAGGAGGGATGGAGGGATGAGGAGGGATGGAGGGATGAGCAGAGGAGGACAAATGGCAGAACATCCTCCTTTCATTAACACAAAAACATATATTCTGCTGTGAGACGGCGGTTGCTGTGGCGACCAGCAGCTTTATTACCTGCACTGTCTCAGTCGACTGCGCTCACCTGATTCATTATCACACACACACACACACACACACACACACACACACACACACACACACACACACACACTCACACTCACACACACACACACACACTCACACTCATGTCTTTACCTGCTGATTTTTATATTTGATCGGGTCGAGATTATTAGCTAAATTCAATCACTATCCTGTAAATATTGTTAATAATATTTTAATAATCCCATTTAATCTATACTCACATCACTTATAATAAATGTATAACCTTCATTTTCTTGGTTAGGAGACAAATAAATATTAATTTCATGGGATAAAGACGTGGAGGAATCATCTGCGCATCTATGAGATAATCATAAGTTGAAATGTGGTTTTGAATTTGTGTACATTTTCAGTTAATGTGCGTAACTATTGCACACTGACACTGTGATTCACTATCGAGGCTCTAATATGTGTCTGTGTCCCGAACGTTTTCATTTCAAACAAATCACAGATACATACATTCATCGTTTAACGCTTCAAAATTTCAGATGATTGCATTCGGTGCTGCTATTTATTCTTTTATTTATCCTCAGACGTCTTCTGAGAGACAATTAAGACTCCATAGATTTTGAATTTCATGCCAAAAATCAATTGGTGAAGGTAAAAGTAGCATTTTGAATAATACATTGATGAAAACTATTTTCAGAAATGTACAAGTATGCCAGCTTCTTCATTTTAATGTAGCTATAATTATGTAAAACAGCATTAAAATGGATATTTCAGGGGTTGAAAGTGACTCCACTCATTTCACAGTGTTTCTATTTGTGCTTACACTGTTTTTCCAAGAGAGGGCACAGCTTCACTTTCTCATCTGAATACAACGTCTGGTGCGGTTACATTTTAAACAGCTTCACGTTGTGATTTAATATTTACATTTGACAGCTGGACACAAACTACAGGACAGAAGATAATTCGACATTTTCATCAATAGAATTTCAAAATTTCACAAAATGTCATATTTAACGTTAAGAAAAAATAAAGTTTAAAAACCATCGTCATTTATTACATTAATTTGGGGCATCACTATTTAAATATATCTATATTTGTCCAGTGAGTTAATTCAAACTTTATTATAGAGGTTTGATATGTGACTTTTCTAAAGGTCTTTAAAAACATATAGAAACTATAATGATGTATATAAACTTTACGTTGAGTTGTTTTCTCACTTTATCTAAAAACTGGCAAAAATTCAAACACATTAAATCGCCTGTCTGTGACGCCACGCCCCCTTTGCACATGCGTCAGCATCGAGGTTGAACAAATTTACTTTTCATTCAGTTTGAAACGACATTTGAAGATTTAACTTTATAGAACCTGGTGATTTGAAGTATATATTTTAATATATATACTATAATAATGTAATTTTACTTCCGAATATTAAAGTTATGAGAGAAACAAACGGACCAAATGTTAACGCTTCCTGAATCCGGCCGAACAGCGTTGAAGAAACGATGGTTTTGCAAATAAAACCTCTTTAAAAGGGTTTTTACTGCATCATATAAGTAAGTTCAGATAACCTATTACGATTGAAGACCTTTGTAGATTATTCGGCTCATAATTAAAACCTTCTGAATCTCTGGGTCTCAAGTTATCAGAGAAACTATCTGAGCAACTCTCAGCTGCAGCGCTGCTCGCGGCCCATACAAGACGCCATGTCTGCGCCGGACAACGTTGGGGAAATGCTGATTTTTTATTTTACTACTTTAGTTGATATTTTACACAATATTTCAAAGTTATTGGTTTGTCTTAGAGAAGATAGGATCTCTAGGGATCCTCATAAAAACCTCCAGGACTATTAACAGTGAACGATTTCTAAGAGGAAGAAGCTGACAGAAATGATCTCCCATGATCCCACGCTTCTTTGGACGTCACCAAACCAGTAAGGATTTCACTCACTATGAAACCTAATAAAAAAAAAATGAAGAAAAGAGAATTGATGCCAAAATACAATAATAAGAAAGAAATCAAACAAACAAATATTTAAAACAGTACAAATTAGTCAAATAATAAAACTTTCAGCGAATGACAACATTTCTTTTTTTATATTTTGGTTTTTATGGAGTTTTCAATAACATCTGGTTGCATCAAGAAATATTCTTTGTTTTTTAAAATGGAGAAAACAAGTGTGGAATTTATTGTCAATCAGAAACTAGGATGTCACGGATCATAAAGTTGCTTCGAGAGCAGCTCACAAATGAAACATAAATAAATAATGAGGCCTCATATATTCGGCTCCACTCAGATTTCCCAGGATATTACATCTTTTTTTGTTATAACATAAAAAATAACAATATGAGTGTAAACAGGAAGACGACTGCTCCTCCCTTTGTCACGTTCTCTTTCTTTCCCTTTTACCGTTAATAACAAAACAGATCCTGATGATGACGAGCATCACGGGAAATGTGGTTTCTGTTTCGAAGATAAATAACATTTGTCGTTATGACCGATGATCAAGTGAAGGTTCATCACACTGGACTTTAAATGTGCCTGTAAACATTGACTGGGTTGAAACTTAAACACCTTGATTAGACTGTAAGTATAAGAAATACTTATATATTGTATGAGCATCACATGTCCATCAAAGTTCTGTTGAAACACTCGGGTGCAGACTGTATAAAAAGATGGCCGACAGGACAGTTCCCAAAAGTGAAGCCAAATCCTCTTGATCGCCCTCTAGTGGCCGCCTTTGGTTTTAATTCCTTATTGGAGGCTATCAAAATGGGGGTTTACCGTCATGATTGACTAATAATAAAAATAAAAAGAATAATAGTTCTTTACATACAATATAGATAAAAATAGAAACATATATGAATATTTCTTTCACAAACACGGTAGTTCCTAATATACTGATGTATGTTCAAGCGTTCATGACCAAATGACGTCATGAGCACAAGATGGCAGCAGCCGTATATACAAGATATTTTGGCTGTATATTAGTATAGCGGGAGGACGTGGAAACGCCTCGTCCATATACAGTCGATGGTGTCGTCCATATTTAACCTAGAATAACACAAAATCCATTCTCTCCAGGCCACAGAGCCATATATTTCCATACTGGCTGCGACAGAGTGAGGTCTCTCTACAGCCTCCCTCAGTTCGTCCTTGTTCTTGTTCTAATTTCCCTACAAAATTCCGTCCCGCACCTTCGTCCCTGCTCCGTTACCTTGCCAGCTGTCGTTGCAGACGCAGAGCTTCTCTCCGGTCAGGTCACAGTAGCCGTGGTCCGGGCTGCCACAGTTGTCTCTGCAGTACGGGATGTCGCAGGCGTCTCCTTTCCAGTAGTCCTCGCACTCGCAGTACACGCGACCAGAGGCCAGGTTGGCCGTGCTGCATCTGCCGTGGCCCGAACAGTTGTTGGGACACGAGTTTATCCTGAGGGAGACACAATTAGACAGGAAGTCCAGGAAGTTCTTCAAGGTTAAACTGAGAGAATGTGACTGTGAGTGGACTCATATTCATTTACATACCCACATGGCTTCATTTATCCTAACTGAGGTCATTAAAATGGCTTCTTTGCATTCAAATTCTTGCATTAAATTATTTAAAGCTCTACCAAGCAATATTTTGATTTAGACAATGGGTCAAATGACTATAGATTAAATGAAAAGGCGTTGAGTCCCTCAAGTACCGTAAGGCATTTCTTTAACCATGCATAAAATCACCTTTCTACTAAAGACGAGAGAGAGAGACACGTATTTTTACAACATGAGATCACGAGACATTTAGACCTTGGAGCATGAATTACATCATGATCACATGATTATCTGTCGTAGCAGCAGAAGCTGAAAGAGGCAGACAGGTGGAAAAAGAGGAGTCAAGGACCAGAGGCAGAAAAGTCTTCCTCAATCCTTTAGTTGAGCTGATTTGCTGATGTGACAAGATGGTCGTCATGGCAACCTTAACCTCCCCTCAGTGTGTGTGTGTGTGTGTGTGTTAGCGTGTCCTTGTGTGTGTTTGCTATAAAAGCCTTGAGGCTGTGTGACTGTACTAACTGTCCTCAGTGCGCAGCCAACCACATATCATTCATTTCCTCATGGTGTCATAAAGCAGCCTGGTTTGTGTCGGAGGTGACATCGTCTAAACCAAAACTGTTTCTACACGAGCGACTCTCGAGGACGTGAGGAAACAAAACCCAGGGATTTATTACACATGATAAACATTAGTCTGATGATTTCAAGCATTCGAGCGTTCGTCTCCCTGATGTTTCTCAAACTATTTTATCTTGAACGAGGTTTTTCTGACGGTCATCCGATACTTTAAGTAGCCGTTCCAAGAGTTGCCTCCACGCCCTCACCCGAAGGGGCCGGTAGGTTTTTTTTGGCCTGAATTTCCAACCTGGGAAACCAGAATGTCTCACAAACAACGTGCACCCTCCTGCAGTTTTAAGACCGGCTGTGCTGTGACAACTGAAAGCAGATGGCTGCTCTGCAAAGTCTTTGGTTTGTCCCGAAAACAAAATCTCTTCTGCTGAATAAAATCTACAAGAAGTTTCACCAACGTATGTGTAAGAAAAGAGGGAAATATTCTTGTGAAATAAAAGTATTAACAAATCTTGAATTTGACTGCAGCCATGTTCGCAAGCTTGAAAATACGTTCATGTTCCCTCCCCCACTGCTATGTAGGCGAGATGGCCACCGTGAAAGGTTAAAGTCATTTCATCCATTGTTAGTATAGAAAATCTAGATCATCGGAGACTTAACACTTTTGTTTTAACTTCGATTAAACCTCCAAATGAAACCCATCCTCTCTAAAGCTCTATCTCCAGGTCAGTGTTTGTCGTTAGGCCCCGACACTGAGGGAGCTGACGGACAATCACACATACGAGTAGGTGATGGTGAAGCCGGTCAGGTTGTACGCCGCGTCGCTGAAGAAGTGAAGCAGAGCGTAGCCGGAGGTCGTCACTACCTCTGGCACCGTCTCATTGCCGCCGCTCTCTGCTACGACAAGACCGCTGAGGAATGGAAAGAGAGAGAGAGACAGAGAGAGACAGAAGGAGTCAAATACTAATAATAAAAAGTATTTTATAATGCAGCTGTATTTTATCAACGCTGGTCTGAAAGCTTTACGATGAAATGAGTCCATTTCAGGAACGCCGCTAAAAAAAGGGACGTGATTAGCTTTAAAGTGGAATAACGTCGCAGAGCAGATCTCGTTTTTATTTATTTTGATGAGGTTTTTCAGTGGGGGGGGGGGGGGGGTTGTTTGTCCATCCTGTCTATTTCTCATGAGAGACATGCACTTTAATAAATGCAATGCAAATCCACCCTCTCCCACAATGATTCAGAGTCAAAACCTCCTCCCTGCCACATCTACAGCTGTTTGGTTTTTTTCTCCAACCAATCTATACTGAATAATGCAAGATTACTGGAAATAATAACACTCAACCAGTCTCAGCTGTGTTTATTAAAAAACCCAAATCCTTTTCTTTCCTGCATTAGACCTAATTAGTCGCCTCGTATCGTGGGAGCAACTAAACTCTCAACAGGAGATAAACCTCCGCGGAGCCCAGGAGAAAGTGGGAGGTTTGCAAATCCAGGTTTATTAGTGTTTTCAATGAACTTGTGTCAAATGAAAGAGACGCCACCCGCAGGCTTATAGCTCGTCCTGTGAGGGGAGAACATACATGCAATGAGGCTCCAGACAAAGAGGAGGTTTTCAGGGCTGATGTGAGTAATTGCAATATTTTCTTTCTATTATCGTGGTAATGCTGCACGATGGTAATTACGAGGCCCATTGTTTGCCTGCGCGTGGACACAAGTGCAGATTTGTTGGCGCTTTTGAAGCTTTGCCAAAGGCCATCTGAATCATTTCCATAACACCCCCCCCCCCCCCCCCCCCCCCCCCCCCCCCCCACTCCACCCTCCACCCCCGCAGCCTCGCTCCTTTTCAGAATAGCAGGTGCCTACCTGAAGACGGCAATCAAAGGGGCGTAAATGGAGTCTCCATCGTAGACGTACATGTGGTCCCAGCTGCACTCGGTGGCAAAGTGATTGAAGCGCAGCCTGAGTGCTGCATTAGGACTGAGAACACGGAGGAGATAGACATGACAAAAACAAAATTGATGAATATATATTACTTCACGGGATCCTCACTTTTATGATGCACTTTATGAATTCTGCAGTTATGATCATAAATTGTTTCATGCTCGAGCCTCAGGAAACCTTTTGTGCTGTGGTGAAGTCGTCGTGGAGTGTGTCCTTCTCTTAATAACACGTCTCCCAAATACTGCAATCAGTGTTTTTACCTCACAGACTGTAAATAAAGATGACGCCATGTCTGCACCTCCTCTTATCGAACAAAAATAAACCCTGTTGCTCAGCGAGCGTTACACAGTGTCGCTCCAAGTCCAAAGCAGGGATAACCAAATTTGAGTAGATCAGGTTGTGCACAGTTAAATACACAGTTGTTTTGTCAAAAGCTGGATAACCTCGGATTCTGAAAAAACTGAGTATTAGGGCCATATTGAAGAAGAAAAATCTAAAGAGAGTAAAGATGAGATAAGATGAGATAAAACTTTATTGATCCACAAACCGGGGAAATTCAGTTTCTACAGCCGCAGGCAGGTCAGACTGAGGTAGACAAGAGAATAAAAAAATACAAAAGAAAGGCAATAGAATAAAAAAAATTGTATAATATAAAGTAGTAATTTAATGAGACAAAAGTCATAATATTGCAGGAATAAAGACAAAATTAATATTTTAAGGATGAACCAGCCAGAAGAACCGGTGGTTTGTGGGGTGTCACTCCTTCTGGATCCAAAATATTAAATCAGATTATTTTCAGCTTGCAGATGTAACCAGCGATAACCTCACAGTCGACCACTATACAAAGTCCCTGTGGTTCTTTCTTCACAATAGTTTCTAACACAATCTTTTCAAAGGCCTGATACTTATGATTATGTTGAGATGATGAGACAGTATTTTGTAACTTTGGAAACTTGTACAAAAGTATAAGGTAACAAGATGCTTTTTCTGTAACTGACTCTAATACTCTGTCGTATTAAAGAAGATGAATCTCAGGCTGTGGTGCAGACGCATGTTGTTACTGACAAGTGACAGGAAGAGACAGAGAAGCAGAAATGCTGCAGTGCACATGTGAGAGTGATGGATGGTGTCCTGTGTAGCTTCATGTGGAGATGTTGACCTGTTGGTCGAGCACTAACTCACCAGCAGCTATTCTTTTCTCAGGCGGCATAAATATCTACAGCAAATGTCACAGTAATCCATACGGTTTTTTAAAGCCCTTCAGTGGTTTGTCACAATGGGGCGTCAGAAATTGGCCCATTTGTTGTCTCCTAGAAATGCTGCTAGTACGACTAAAAACATTTTTAATCATCTTTTTTAATATGTTCCTGAACCACAGCTTGTCCTTTAACGTTTCCCGGGAGATAATGAGCTTCTTCAGTTCTTCGCCCCCGAAGCCAATCTAACATTCCTGAGGACACATTACACGGAAAACCCTAAAGAAAATAATTTGCTGTTCACATGATGTTGTTTTTCTGCAGTTGTGTGTTTGCAGGGTTGTGCACCGTTCTATACGTTACACTTAGAGCGAGCAGGCGTCGCATGTCGACAGCAGCAGAACAAACCACATGCAGGACTCAAGATATGATTACTTAGCCATCAGTGTGTGTGCTGAGCTGCTTTTCTGTGCAGTTAATGTGCACAAAGCAACTGTGGAGCACAATAACTCCTTTTATTTGCACAGTAATAAAGCTCTCTTTATCCGACACCCCCGAGCAACACGTAGGGAAAAAAGAGAAAAGGGAAGATTGCTGTTTTTAACCAAGTGGAACTAAGTAAGATGAATAATGATGGGATGAGGGGGAAAAACAAAACACTGATACTTACTATCCTTCTATTAGCCAAGTGCATTTGGTCTTGTATTTATAGTTCACTGGTCCGTCTGTGAGGGAACCTGACAGGTCGGTTAATCTGTAGGAAGCCACAGGAAGCAGAAGTTTAGTGTTGATATTTAGCAATAATGGTAAAATTACATAAGCTCAAATCGGATGTTGCAGCTCGTGGCACGTGAAGCCACAGAGCACGAATAACAGTTGAGACACCAGAACACATCACATCATTTCATATCGTATTTACAATATTTTACAGCATTTTTCAAAGCCTGCATCTCTTCATATCCCATAAACCTGCCTACAAGCTCCTCTAACAAGTCAATAATTAACACGGGTTTAATTTCCGAAATGTAAAAACATGGATTTGTGGTTGTAAACGTCTATTTATTACCAAACAAAGCCAGGCTCGTTGTTTTCTCCTGTTTACAGTATTTATGATAAGCTAAGCAAACCGCCAGTGTTTGATTATCAGCTGACAAATATCCAGCTTTACACCCAAAGCATCATAATGCCTCAGGTGCTTGATTCAGTAGTGTTTCCCTGGTCCGGCTGCTGGGAAGCATGTGGCTCAGCAGCGTGACACTAACTCCATTCTGCAGCACAGACGGAAGTTTATCAATATTCTCAGTATGCTAATTCATACATGTAGTGTATGTCCTCAGCCAGCAGGGGAAACACGTGAGTCTTGTATGAAGGAAACGCTGGAGGTAGAATGACAATATTCCTGTGAGCAGATAAAAACATGGCATCCCATTAATTTCCAGCTAATACAGTGAAAGTCCCAGTTGCCATAGCAATACCAACATGACATATTCATGTGTGTGTGTGTGTGTGGCAGCCACCATGTGGATGTATGTGCATGATAAACAGCAGCCGCACCATGTCAACAAATATTCAAAATCAATTCATGAAAATGTTAAAAAAAAACAACAATGTGTATGAATATTTGATTTTGTGGCTGTTCGCCTGATGAGATGTCGTCTGGGTCTGAACCCGCGTGACTGACACGAGTCACATGACGTCACCTCCTCTGTGAAAGGAAAATTAAAATGTATGTGAGGCTGGAATGAGCAAATGTTTCAATAACAGCAACAAGTTTACAACTCTGACATCTGTCAATCAAAATAATCCACTGCTGCACAGAGGGAAACAATGAGTGAACACACACACACACACACACACACACACACACACAGAGACACAGGGACACACATCACGTGGCAATGAAGACATCGCAGCCTGTCTCTGATTGAACAGTGTTACTATGTGTGTGTGTGTGTGTGTGTGTGTGTGTGTGTGTGTGTGTGTGTGTGTGTGTGTGTGTGTGTGTGTGTGTGTGTGTGTGTGTGTGTGTCACTGTGGGCTCTGTGTTCCCACTGGAATGACGCCACATCACAGAAAGAGCAGCGTGATAAATAACATGAAGCTAGTTGTGAGTTCTGGTCTGTGATCGTTTGGGTTTTAATTTTCAAAAGGGCAACTTTTATGGGACCGAAGCAAAATGAAACCAGTGACACATAAACCAAGATAAAGTCTATGAGCCGGTTGACGTACACAACTGACGTGTGTGTGTTCGCCTGTATCGTGACCACGAGCATGACATCGACCTCCAGGAACTAAACTAACCTCTCCCCCTGTTGTTATAAACTAAGACGTTATATTATCCTGTAGAAGCCATAAATCTGTATGATATTAACCCATAATCCTCAGGTGTAGTCTCGGTGTCTCTGATTGGTGGAGCTCGCTGTCACCATGAAAACACAACCGCAAACATCATGTCGGTGATCTTCTTTGAGTCTGACTGAAACATCTGGACCAGATTCGAAGACGTTCCCTGCAGTTGCTCTTGAGATGTCGTGTAAATGTCACAGGACAGACGGACGAACTGAAAACATAACGCCTCCGACATTTAAACCCTCCAGCAGATTGTAAAACAACAGGATTGTTTTCTAAGAATCTACCATCGAACCTGAAAAGGAGCAAACGAGCTCAGAGAACAACATCATCAGCACCAATCGCCCGCCAGCACAGGAGATTAAAGGCGTGTCGGGCCACATGTGGAGCTTCTCTGTAACCACGGACACAGAGGGAGGGCAAACAGATTGCAGCACAGCCGGACACGGCCACAGTAAACCCTGCCAATGAAACACATGCACACGCACGCACACACACACACACACACACACACACACACACACACACACACACACACACAGCTAATATATATTTATTCATATATGTTCACTGACACGTGAGATCCCTTGTTTTGTCTCCTGTTTTCACTCATTCCTTCACTTCCTCTCCCTCCATCGTCCTCTGCATTTATCTGTCCTCCTCCCTGCTGATCACAGTTTGATCCTCTGGCTCTAATCCCAGATTAGAAGACAAATATTCATACCGCGCTCCAACGATGACGATATTGATGAGACCGTGAAAACGCTGCTCTCTCTTCTCTGCTCGCTGCTGCTGCTGATGAAACATGATTATTACAGATTCTTTTATTACAGTCTTCTAACCTTTTCTGTGACTGCAGTGATGTTATTAATGCTTTAATTTCTATGAATTCAGTCCACATTTCACCTCGTGTGAACAATGGCATCAAGAGGATGCAGTGGTGGGATGTAACAAAGGACATTTACTTAGTTACTGATTTATTTTCTAGTACTTTTCACTTTGACTCCATAACATACATCAGCAAATATCTGTACATTCTACCCACTACATTTAAAAAATGTTATATTACATGCTTACATTGTTTGTTTTTTCTTCATATTTTTAAAATGATCGGCTACACTCTGCATGTACTTTTACTTTTAATACTTTAAGTATTTTTAAAAGCAAGTGTGTTTACTCGCTTGTACTTTGACTTTTATGTGAACACATTTTTGTCTATTTGTTTGTACTTTTACTTTGGTAAAATAGTTTGAGTTCTTCCTGCACCAGTGCAAAAATGTAAAGCTTTCCCAAAGAAAATAGATAAATTAACGGAATTGAATGTTATCAAAAATAAAATTAATAAACACAACACAAAGCTGCTACCTGATGCACAAACATAATAACACACACTGTGCAGTATTAACATGATTTCCAGCTGGTTTCTGTTGTGCAGGACTTTCTACATGACTGGGAACTTCCTCTGGGTCCAATCAGGGGGATCAGGTCGATTACGAGCAGCATAAGCAAGTGCGCCCGATAAGATGCTCGACTTGTTGTGCTGGGAAATGACTCAGTTATTTTGTTAACAACAGTAAAACATGTTAGTTCTGTGTTTGACAGAAGAAGCATTGTTATACATGAAGGATATTTAGATTTATAGCAGATTTGGGTGCAGCTCTAACAGCTTTAAAGTGATGTGGACAAACAAGAATACAAATCTGAAATGACATAAAAAGCATGACCTTCTAACACAATTCAATTGATGTTCTTCAGTGTGCAGGCTTAGAAAACCTCTGCACCTCTCTCAAGTTCAACCTTGCGTGTCTGGAGGCCTGTGCAGCTTGCAGATCAAATTTACCATCTTGCAGCGAGCCATGCAAATCCTCCAAATTAAAGTTATAGATTTGTTGGGCTACTTCAGATAAATAACAGTTTTTGAGAAGACTTTGCTAAGGCTATATTCGTAGGCCAGTCTTGAGCTTCGGTTGGAAACATGCGGCTAAACTAGATGAGTTCCGAGGAGAAACGCTCTTCGGAAAAGTTAACGCTCGGTTTTCACAGAACCAGGATCTCAGAACTCGGCCTGGTGTGATCGTCTGCATGTGTCAGTTCGTAAAAGTCTTTCAGGCGTTAGGAGGTGTCAGAGCATGAGAAGCACACAAAGGGAACTGAACATATTTGCTATGCTGTTTAATGTGGAAGCAGCTGACGTGTCTGACAACCTACAACAGGAAATCGTTGAGCTGCAAAGCAACAACAAGCTCAGAGCTACCGAACAACAACCTCCCTCTGCTCCACGTCTGTAAACCGTGAGGTCGTCCCGAGGATTTTCTCTTTCTGAGGAGACGCCGCTGAAGCTTTAATCTGTTCGAGTTCCTGATGTGAGCAGCTCTTTTCAAAACTCGCTCGAGACTGACTGACCCAAACCTGGAAAACCAGAGAAGCAGAAGCAGCTGTTTAGAAATGTAGGTTTATATATACAGTGCAGATGAATATTAGGAGCAGGCATCAGAAAGAATGTGATGAAGAAATGATAATAGTTGTTTCTGCATTTGAATATATGAAGAAACGTTTATCTACTAAATACCTTGTGTCGACAATTTGAAGAAATTGTTCTTCAGAATTAGTTTGACTAATACTTTTAGTTTGCAGATAGGAATTGCTGTTGTTGTAATTAGCAACACTATAGTTGAAACTGAAGTATTGCATATGGTACTTTGTGGGACTGTTCTTCATTGCTCTATAAAAAGTTCTGGCCAGTGGCAGTACAGCTGTTTTGTTTCTGTTTGAAAGAGAAAGAAAATTGCAGTTTTATCCGGGTAAGATGAATTTACTTTAAAGATGTGGTATGTGATTGGTGCATGGATTATCGGAGGCATTTCTGATGCTGCTGTCGGAATCAGAACATCTTTATCCTTCCCACTGAAGTGAAATTGGGACAACGCCTCGGTGTGGCTCCCCTGCAGGGTTTTCTTGGTTAAGTGAAAAACTCTGTGCGGGTGAAAATGCAGCGAGGCTCAGTCTGTCTATGAAAACATACGGAAGGTAGATTCCATTCATACTTAATGAGGAGCCGACTGGAGCGGCCTCCTGCAGCCCCAACAAACCCCAACACCTCGCCCATTAAACCCCCCCAATAAAACAGCCTGGCAAGGGAGGAGAGGGTAAGACACACTTATACCTTATGCAGGCATCAGACGAACACACACACACACACACACACACACACACACACACACACACACACACACACACACACACACACACACACACACACACACACACACACACACACACACACACACACACACACACACACACACACACACACACACACACACACACACACACACACACAGGTTATAAATAGTGAGTGGAGACGAGTTTGCAGTATGAGGCCAAAGTCACATCTTTAACAGATTCCACAGAGAAGCATGAGAGGGTGAAGGTGGCCGAGGATGAGGAGGCACGGAATCGAAAGGTGAGAGAAAAGGAGGATGAAGAAGACGAGAGAGAGCAAAGAGATAAAAGAGAGACGGGGATGACGGGATGAGGTATGGAGGAAGAGAGTCCAGCACCCTTTGAAATATTCATCTGCTGCGGGTGAATAATTGATGGTGTACAGAAGACAGATGCACGAGGGATAGACAGACAAATGGATGGAAAGAGCGTGAGATGGGTGGATAGAGACACGGGGAGAGAAAGAGAGACGGATCCTCGCAGCGTCAGGTGGCGTAGGGACAAATCTCCTCTTTCAGTTTCTCTGTCGCTCCCACCGAAGGCCGAGCGTCAAGCCTCAGCCCGGCTCTTACTCTACTGTCACCTGCCGTCACGTGCACCGATAACGGGAAAACACAAAACATCCTCTTCTTCTTAAGACAAGATAAAGATGATCCCAATTTCCAGTGATAGATTAACAAACCCAATATATACTATTGTTGCCTCCTCCAGGTGAGCAGATGGGACATGGACCAAACCAATAGTTCGGGGAACTGGAGACACGTCGTCCATCTTTATTTACAGTATTTTAGGACCAGCACAATCTCCTGCTGCGTTCTTCATGTGTAAAAGACAAATTGTCCAGAATGTCCAGACCCAATTATCCGGAAGTTTTCAAGAGTTTGTGTCTGAAAAAAAGCTTCAGCGACGAGGTTTTTGTTGCAAGAGAGAAGATGAGGGATTTTCCTCGTCAGGCTGGAACTCCCTCGTATCTCATTGGCATTCAAAGACTACTTCTCCCAGGAGGCTTTGCCCACCGGCTCGAGGTTAACTCGGTGACGGGGCTGGACTTCTGCTCCACGGTGTCCCAGAGAGCAGGATTTAGGATTTAATGGGCTTTAATGGCAACAGTCAGAAAATCAAATTACACCGGTCTTGGCTTTTAAGGAGCAACAGCGGTGACGTGTCCAGACTGAGCAGTGACACTGACTCGCCCCCTCCCTCACTGAATTACAGAGCTCAACAGAGAAAGACTCCCCCCCCCTCCCCTCCCTGAGACAAAAGAGGAAAATTAAGTTATCGAAGCTGCAGGTCACAGCGTTTCACAGGAAGCATGAAAACAGGGCCGGACTGCATTGATTTTCCTTCTCCGTCTCCTCAGCTACAGCGATGCAGTTTTTCACTGAGTCAGACACATTCATACGAGAGAGAGAAACACAACAACCGCCACGAGCCGTGAACTTCCACCGACGTGTTTTCATTTGGTCTTAACCTTCACTCTGCGTCCCGCCTCTCAAACTTCACCGTGAAGTCCAGGAGTGACTTCACTTCACAAAAATCTCCTCTCACACACACACACACACATGCTTGAAATTCACCCAAGAATAACACCACTCCTCTGCTATATCGTCTTAGATGACCATATTTAGAAACAAAGCACATGGCAGCGACTCGTTCAAAAGGATCCAGTAAAATTCACAACAATGTAAAACACTGGAATTCGCTCTCAGGCCGGTCGAACCCTCCTTAATAAGTTGAAATCTCCTGTGACTCTCTGGCTCTGCTGCTGCAGCCTGGCGACGCTCCCCAGCACTGATCTGTTCATCTGAAGGGAAAGAAGAGGCTGCTTCTCTCATCTGAATCCATTAATACGGCAGATTAAAGGAGCTGCTATCACCGATCTGCCCGTCACGTTGCATTTCAAAAAACACAAGCCGCTCAGGTACAAAGAGTTCGTGTATCAGTTGGACTTCTGCTGTTATCGCTTCAACAAAAAGAGATGAAGAAGAAGAGAGGGGGTTGATCAAAGATGTTTTTCCTTTCAGCTGAGAGTCGAGTATCTCCTGTTAAACTATGAAGAAAGAAATACACTTCATTTTTCATCCTGTGCATGTTTTAACTTTGTTTGAGGGGCCCTGCCTTCAGCAAACATGATTTAAAAGCATGTATTAAATGATTTATTTTAGAAAATACTAGAATAGCACTTAGTGGAGCGCACACCTCCGCCAAGGCCAAACAGTCGTGCACACGTCGGTCTCACTCTTATAACAGAAAAATCTACTTAAAAAGAAGTTGAGGCCAAAATCTGATCATCTGCAACACAAAAAACTGACCGAACAGATTTCAACAAAACACAAAAAGTATTCAAAATGTACTAATATTGAAAGTATCATGTGTCCGAACGAACTAAATTCGACCTTTAAAGATACACATGACAAGTGTGAAGCTGATTGGATGAACGGTTCTCGACATATGTGAGCTGCATGCAAACAGATTTATGGAATTATATATTCTGCTCATATTCAAGATTTAGCTTATTACTTGCATTTACTTGTACTTGTACTACAACACTACTTCAAAACAGCGGCTCACAAACCAGTGGGTGATGGTGGGTTGATACTTCATCGTTTAATCCATACGTTACTGTACGTGCACGGTCGCAATATTATCACCGCTCACCCTTCATCCAGTTTCCATTTGTGTTTGGGTGGAGTCCGAACCGTCTCCTGATAAAACAGGAAGTGATGCGATCTGTGATAAAATGCACTGAACACAGCGGCATGACTACATAAAGGAGGTGATGGATAAGCAGACAATTGAAAAAGGACGGCTGCATTGTTCACACCGACAAGCACGCACACACAAACACGCACACACAAACACGCACACACAAACACGCACACACAAACACACACACACACACACACACACAAACACACACACACACACACACACAAACTCGCATTGATGCAGGAGTCACAGAGCCAGGGCCACTAGTGAAGATTGAGAGATCCCTGATGTGTGTGTGTGCATTCATGCATCTGTGTGTGTGTACGTGTGTGCGTGCGTGCATGTGTGCATCTGTGTGTGCGTCTGTGTGTGCTGAGGGAGAGCACAAAGAGGAGATGAATGACCAACAATTGAATAACCTTGACCTTCTCTGCAGATATCCTTTATTAAAAATCAAGAAAAGCCAGACTACTGGGAATAACGAGGGCAGAGAGAGATTGTGTGTGTGTGTGTGTGTGTGTGTGTGTGTGTGTGTGTGTGTGTGTGTGTGTGTGTGTGTGTGATTGATGTTACTGGGTCTCTATCACCTACAGTATAGTCGCGGTCCAATGGCTTTCACACCAGCACATCATTCATCGCCAGCCCCCACCAACATCTCTCTCTCTCTCTTTCCTGCTCTCTCACTCACTCACACACACAAACACACACACACAAACCTCACATGGCTCCTGCACCTCAAATAAGGTCAAAACGAAGCTAATGGGAACATGGCACATCTAAACAGAACAGGAGCAAACAAGAGGCAGTAAAGGAAGAGAAGAGGAGAGTAAAAGAAAGACAAAGGGGTGAAAGAAGGAGAGGAGAAAGAAAAGAGGAAAGCATATCATCAAATGGTTAAAACGAGAAGAGGAAAAATGGAAGTGGAAGAGAAAAGGAGAGGAAATGGAAGAGGGGAGGAGGGAAGGAAGGTTCAGTTCATGTTGCACATTTACATATTGTGTTATATGCTGCTATAGTATTACTTCTATTGATAATGAGTATATTATTGATTGTCGAGTTAAGACGTATTTTTATGTCGCAGGCCGGAGATTAAAATTAGATTTCAACGAGAAATTACTCACTGTGTCCATTGTGTTTTTTAAATATCTTCTACTAAGTCAATTATCAGCTTCTCAATGACTCTTCAAGACAAACTGACGCTTCGGAAACATTTTACTTGTCCGATTCTCCACAGAAGCAGCGATGCTCGTATACAAATTCTCCCTCTGATATTTAGCTTGTTTCCCCGCTCACTGCAAATCATATAACTGTGACCTCGTCTCTGTCAGGAAAGCATCCGGAGAAAGTTGCTTGTTACGAACCCAAACTCCATCTAGAGCCTTTAACTTTATCCAAAGAGCGTTTGTTTAATGAATCGTTGAAAAAAGCCACACGTTCCCATCGAGATGAGGAGCAGAGGAAGGAGAGAGGAGGATGGAGATGAGGGAGGAGGAGCAGCTGTTTACTCAAACACGAGGAGGAGGACTATTTGAATATGACTTTCACATCCCACTGAGGCAGACGGGTAAAGTCATCTCATGTGTATGGATGTCTGCATCGATATGCAGCTGCTGTGTGTGATAGCGGAGGAGGACGGCCGGTTTCTCACCTTTTCTCAGACTCTTTCTTCTTCTGCTTTTCATCTTCCCCATCCCTTTCCCCCTCTTCTTCTTTCCACTTCTCTAATTTTCTGAGCCAGTTCAGGTCCCGTGGCCGAGTGTCGACACCGAGCCAGAGCCGACGCACTCACAAAACTCTTCCACCTCATTACCTTCCATAACTTAACCGCCTGCCTCTGTCTCACCGGAGGTCGGAGGACGTTCAGTCGCTGTGATGCAAAATAAATTTCGCTCGGTTGCGTCAAACGGTCAAAACAGCTGCGGGTGTTAGGAGCATTTTTAATGTTTGAAATCCTGGTTTAATCCTCAGGTGCTGTGCTGAATTCTTAAGTCCAGTAAACACTCAGAGGCTCTGACAAACATTGAGGACGTGGGTTTGATCCCTAATAGGTTCACTGAGGAAATAGGCGGGGAACGTTTTGTGTCGTTTCAACTGTTTTGAGCCCATGTAACGACGGCTCCAGATCTTTTCCACCGCCGCGAGCACTTCAGAACAAAGGAGGCAAACTTCTCTCATTTCTCTTTTACTACAGAAAAATTATGTTTTGTCAATTTCTCTTGGAAAGTCCAACACTCTGCATCGACTTGAAGCTCGTGAACAATGACGTGTAACAGCTACATGTTGGTTTCCTTCACCCTGACCGTGAATAGTAAACGAACTCAAAGCGCTCTACAGTCACGTTCATCCGTTCATCTGAAGGTGCTGGGGATCAAACCACCGACCTTCTAGTTAGTGGACGACCCTCTCTACCTCCTGAGGCACAGCCACAGCCATGACCTGACATGTTACTCTTCTGTTTCACGATATTTCTTCATAACTGCCACTTCAAACAGTGTCATGGGTCATATTCCGCCTGGAGGCTGGTTCTCCACCTCAGACCGAAAGAAATGCATCTCAGAGGTGACGGGCCAAACGGCTCCGGGTGTTAGGAGAGTGTTTTAGAAACTTTTCGAGGGTGTGGGTTCAATCCCCTGGTGAATTTTGAAATCCAACACCCAGATGAGAGACAGACGGACTCCCAGTGCAATGTGGAGCATTAGTTTGCCGCAGAAAGGTGCCAGTTGTGCAGTGTCAGGTTCAAACCCATTCTCTGTGACAGGAGAATCAGAACCAATCATGTTTCTCCTCTTGATGGATTTTTAAAAGTAAATTTTTAAAAGTCAGTGTTTTGCTCTTTTACTCTGAAACACCTTTGTATTTCTATTTTGTTTGTTTTTATATTTTTGTCTCATTGACATAATCCAACAGCCTGCTGGTGAAGAAGGAATGTGTGTGTGTGTGTGTGTGTGTGTGTGTGTGTGTGTGTGTGTGTGTGTGTGTGTGTGTGTGTGTGGGTGTGTGTGTCCGCCCCTATGCTAAGCCCCATCACATGTGGTCCGCATTAAAACATTATTGTGTGTAGCAGGGCTGCAGAGCGTCGCCATGCCAACTGCAATCACTATCCCATGTTGTCAGCCTCTCTGTCATATTATGGGATGGTTTCCTGTACTTGGCACACATCCATGCACACACATGCACACACACAAAATCCCCACACCACACCCAACGTAGGCCTGCTAAGCCCTGAGTGCTCCCTGACACACATTCACACCAGCATTCAGAACATAAACTAAACCTACAGCTCACACAAAGTTGCTTTTGTCCCGATGATAATGACACATAGTGAGGAAGAGCGTACGATGAAGAGCATTACATAAAACATTATGCGCCGCTAATGAGGATGCTACAGATTACTGTACGTTGGAAATGTAAATCCCGTTTCTCTCCCCCATGCCCCGGTGAGGTGGGAGAGCACAGTTACATAATCCCCCCAGAAGAGAAAAAATCGGTCACACAGAAATGTTTGTCTTCCTCGTCCATTCTTCTCCACGGCTGACCTGACAGAGGCACCAGCGGCGCAGTGAACCGTGTGGTGGGGTCAAAGGTCAGTCTGATTCAAGTTTGGATGCAGAAAAAACGAATCAGGGAGGCGCTCAGGACAACAAGGCCTCTTTCTAGATCAGAAATATGGGACTCATGGGAACTGAACTGCTTCTTTAGCAGCGTGCGGCACAGTTTTCTAATCGATTGGCATCATTGTGTTTGTTTGTGTGTGATGTTTGTCATGTTTGGTTAATGTGGTCGCTCAGATCTAATAACAGCTCTTCCAGAACATTTCAGGAAAGTGTCAGAACTTCAGTGCAGGTCTGAAAACAGCTTTATGTCGTGATTTACCCCGACAATCAAAAAGCATGTGGGTGTGGTTTTCATTTTCTTCTTCCACCTTTAGCATTACAGCATATTTCTACGTGTGTGTGTTTCCTCTGGCTGACAGCGATGCACACACAGTACGAGGTGAAGCATCTTATCGGGGCATCAGGATGTAATCGGGCTGTGTGTTGTGTTGTTGTCATGTTTTCAAGTGCCACAAAAACAGGTGGAAAATAGACGGAGCCGAGCACAATAACAGCCGCAGGTGATGCCGAGCTCAGCTGCACTGAAAATGAGGCTCTGACCACCTGGCAGAAAGTGACGGGACGTGACGAAATGACTGTTCGCCCTCAGGCCCAGACGCTGTTATCACCAGGTGTGTGTGTGTGTGTGTGTGTGTGTGTGTGTGTGTGTGTGTGTGTGTGTGTGTGTGTGTGTGTGTGTGTGTGTGTGTGTCTGACTTTATTTATCTCCTGCAACATCACACAGGACTGAGAGTTACAAGAGAACATGGAAAAACAACCAGACACGAACACAAATAATCCAGGTCCAACACTCGCTGTGGACACACCCACCCAGCACGTGCACATGTATACAAACACACACACACACACACACACATGAAAACACAAAAGGAACCAGAACCAGAGCGAGCAAATGCTTTAGTGATGATATCATTTGTGTGACAACACAGTTTGGAAGCAAGAGGGGGATGAGGCTTTTTGTGGGTGGATGGTGTATGTGTGTGTGTGTGTGTGTGTGTGTGTGTGTGTGTGTGTGTGTGTGTGTGTGTGTGTGTGTGTGTGTGTGTGTGTGTGTGTGTGTGTGTGTGTGTGTGTGTGTGTGGTCTGGATCATAACAGACCTTTCTCTCTTGTTTATTTTCTTGTTCACTCTCTCTGTTCTCATGTCTCTATCCAAACTCATTATGTCTCATAGTCTGTCCCAAAAGACACACACACACACACACACACACACACACACACACACACACACACAGAAAAGTTCTGTTATGATCTTATTGAAGAAGTCGACACTTCACTAATTGTCCTGTGATGGAGGGAGACTGCAACAGACACAGATCTGATTAGTGTACAACTGATGAAGTAAATGGTGAGTGTATCTGACTGTACACACACACACACACACACACACACACACACACACACACACACACACACACACACACACACACACACACACACACACACACACGCACACACACACAGCCAAATGACTATCGATCCTCTGAGTGCGACTGAATCTCAGCTCTCGCAGACTCAAGGACTCAACAGGCGTGTTCCCGGGAAGTCTGAGAGATGAGGTCTGTCCACGAGGGGCCCCTGGGGGCCTCCAACAGGCGTCTCTTCGGGAACAGACTCTGCTCAATCATAATCTACAGCAATATGGACAAGTGGTGGAAAAGAGACGTTTTATAAAGTTGATCTGCTCACTGTCGAAATGAAGACCCAATCGATTGCCAGAAAAACTGAATTCCCATATTTTAGAAAGCTGGACTTTGAGCAAACGTTTGTCATTATAGCCTGAAAAATAATTAATAATCCAATCTGTTAACTTCCTGACGATGTCCTGATCCTTTCATTAATGCAGTGAGACAGTTTACCACAGATAAAATTTGATCTGAAGAACTGGACGATTATTTTCCAGACTGTTAATAAAGACACAAACTCTTGAACAAACATCAGTGTGATAAGAACTACTGAAAAGTACAGAAACCATCTTTAACAAACATTTATTTAACGTCTACTTTTAAAAATATTTTTGGTTTTTAATATTTGATTTTGCAGTCAGCCACCAGGGGGCATCCCGGATGATTTGGCTTCACTTTTGGGAGCCGTCATGTCAGATGAACGGTTTCAGTCGGGCTCTGTCACTGTCCCACGATGATGATGTCACAAGAACAGACCTTTCTCATCGCTCTGAAACCACAGCAGCCTCAGGCAACGTGGAGGCCGGAGGTGAAATGATTCATGTATATCAAACTGTGTGTGTGTGTGTGTGTGTGTGTGTGTGTGTGTGTGTGTGTGTGTGTGTGTGTGTGTGTGTGTGTGTGTGTGTGTGTGTGTGTGTGTTTGTCAGTGTGTGTGTGTGTGTGAGGTTGTTGCCCCTGCTTCACTCTCATCATAGCAGGATTAACTCACACTGAACAGATGGCCGTCCAATGCTCCGCCCTCCCAAACATTCACATGCTTTCTCGCAGACACACACACACACACACACACACATACGCAAACACACTCTGCAACTCAGCACAGAACGGTGGCAACTTCAGTTCACAAGCTGTGTCATCATCGCCGCACACAGCCTGAGGCTTTAGAGTAATCACACACACACACACACACACACACACACACACACACACACACACACACACACACACACACACACACACACACACACACACGTCAGCAGATGATGACTCTGATGTCGGAGAATCACTCTGTTCTGTCTCCTCAGCTCGACAGACACACTCAGCAGCTCGTTGTGTCCTTGAACGGCTTCTTTCTCTTCACACAGCCGCAGGTTTGTTTTTCACATCTCTTCACGTCTGCGACCTGCACGTTTATGACATTAACTGTAAAAACACCGAGAGCGTTTGGAGACATCACAGTATCAAGGTTCTGTCGCCTGAGTCTTCTGGTATTTTCTCTCATAAAAACGTTGTTTGAAGGGAGGGGGGAGGTTTTCCAATGGTAAGAGGAGGGTCTGTGTTGTTTTGGGTTCGACATCAGCATCAGTAGTTTCCAAGCCAACGTCTTGTTCTGCGTCTTCTGTGGCTCCTCTTTTTCATCCTGAGATACGTGAATTCTGTGAATTCTCAGGATATTTTACTTTAACACGGACATTTGTGCTCTGACATGCGGCCCTGATGGTTCAGTCCAGGTCTGCAGCAGCTTGTACCTGGTTAGAGAAATATCCCCTTTTGGGGGGGCAGTCCTCCACTTTGCATTTATCAAAATAAAAGCCCTGATTTCCCCCTTAAATTATGAACAGCTGAAGTTTTTATTCCCCAAGACGTTCGACCGGTCAGGACTTGGCTTTGGCTCCGAGTGCAGGTTCAAATCCAGGAGAACGACCTCATCATCCTGACCTTCTTTAAACTATAAAAACTAAACATAAAGAGATTTCCTCAGGGAATCTATGAGGTTTTATCAGTGCAGACGTGAGATTAAATAACTTTAACCCTGATTTAAACTCACGTTCTCACGTGTCACTATAGAGTCGGTCTTTACCGTCATCAGGGGAAACACATCATGACCTTCATTCATTCACAGAAGTGATGTGCAGAGCTGAGGGAACTGAAACAGGCTCTGACATCATGTAACAGGATTTCAGAGTCATAACGTCCAAACTGTGCTCAGAGTATTAGCAGACAGATTAAATCGGACGTGAAGTTCAAGGGTTTAATCTGAAACCATAATCTCATTTGGGAAATAAAAATTTCAACTTGATGTATTTCTGAATTTATTTCTGATGGATAGAAAGGTAGAATATTATTTTCATGCCAGTAACTGACTTTAGGAGGTGTTAAATTTTTAATCCCCATCTCGTCTCGGAGCTCAGAGGCGCCTCAGCTGATTTATCAGGCTGCTGCGTGATAAATAAAGATTAGTTGGCTCCAGTTGTCTGAGGAGCAGAAACCTGCTCTGTGGTTGATGTGGCTCACGTATGTCCTGACATCAGAAAGTCTGCAAAACCACATTTTTTTGTCCTTTATCAATAATCATCCATGTTCCAGGATCACCCTCGCTGCATCTGTGCTCGACTCCAGTGTTTCCGGCTGCCTGCACTTAGCATGCAAAAGACAAAGTGAGATTAATGCGGAGCTTTATTCTCCCAAACTCTTCAGTGAGTGGATTCACTTTGATGATCTGCGTCAGACACGTTGCTGTTGAACCTGCCAGAGTTGCCGTCACATGGGTTTATAAGTGTTTTATAGCCTCGTCTCTGCGGCTGGGAGGTTAATTGAGGATAAACAGGTAACCTGCTCACTGTGATGAAAAAGCTTCCACCTGAAAGTGTCACTTCGCTGCAGCGTGCATTCGCAGGATTTGTCCCCGCCGCCTTAAAAAGACTCGTGAACGTCGGTGAAGCCGCATAATAATTTACCCCAAACTCCTGCAGGAAAGAAAATCACACAGGGCTGATAAACCGAGCGTAGAAATGTTCTCAGCAGTTAAAACCGCAGCACAGTTTTCATTTTAGAAGCAGCAACATTTTACGACTTTGGACATTGAGGGAAAAAAACGCATTTGTTGACCTTTAAATGTCTAAAAATGTCTAAAATTTGCATTTAGTGTTGAAGAAAGTGTGAAGTTGTTATTGATTTGATCATTATTTATTTCTGTCCATCAAATCCCTCATGTATCAGAGCATTTTTTTAATTTGGCAAATAATTAGACTTTTATGTTCAAACATTTTCCCGGCTGCCAAAGGATATTACTATTTATTTTGTGTGTTTGTCTTTGTACGACTTGTGTGTTTGTTTTGTTTGTGACAACAAGCTAAATCAAAATAAGGGAAAAGAGAGAGAGAAAGATAGAGAGACACTGGAAAACAAAGGGTGAGACTGTGAACGACACAGAGCACATATACCTTAAATCAATAGACAAACAGAATCTGCTCCATTGTCTCTATTGGATATGAGACTATGTGTGCGTGTGTGTGTGTCTGTGTGTGTCTGTGTGTGTCCTGACTCCAGTGACCACTCAGGCTCTAGTATTGAGGTTGTTTTTTTCAGTCACAGCAGTGATATTGAAGCTGGAATCCTTTCCTCTGCTCCGCTGCCTCTGGTCTGAGCTCAACATCGATACAGCTGATGTCGCCACAAGAACAGAGAAGAAGCCTTTATGTAAAGCAGCTCATTCAACTGCAGCATTTCCACAAAACTGGTGGTCGATGGAGACTCGTTCACTTCACAGACTCACTGGATGATTTGCGAAGGGAGCTGCCGATCCCAGCTGGCAAAGGGCGAGAGTCAGAGAACATCCTGGAACACCTACAGACAATTTAGAGTCTCTATTAAACTAACCCATCTACATGTCTTTGGACTGTGGAGTATCCAGAGAAAACCAACGCTGACACAGGGATTCAACCCAGGAACCCTCTTACTGTGACGGGACAGTGTGAACCAGTGCTGCTCCCCAAATTTATATATGTTTAGCACAACATCTGTATCTCTGATCCAGTCTGATTCAGTGAATCAATGTTTTCCAGAACATTTTACAGCAACAACTAAATCAATTTGCCATCGAGTTATTTTAGTGACTGTGATGAAAAATGTAGGTAGATTCGATAGGAACGAGGCATGAATGAGGAATGTCGGCCAGGAGGAAGATTTCCATGATTACAACTTGGAGAGCGTCCTTGCCACAAAGTCACGGCGGTGCTATGATTGCAAATTTAGGTCATGTGATGATTGCAAATTTCGTGCATTGATTAAAATGTGATTAAAGTAAGATATAACAGGTCTAGACAGTCGATACCCAAAACGAAGCCAACAGGACACATCAGGATCCTGAATGAAGATGGACGACGTGATTTTCACTGAACCTTCTTTGACACCATCGCTGCAAAAGCCTTCGACTGCTTTGCTGCTGCTGTGTCAAATCTTTGTTTCCCCAGCAATTTGTGACCTGATGGTGAACCACGGCTAAGTCCCATTTAGGTCGACTCTGCACCATCAACTCTCCCGTGAGTGTTACCAGCATCAGACCTGATTCCAGCTCGACAGGGAGAATGAAAACAAATGAAATCAGTGAGTCTCTCTGGAGGATGAACAGAGGGAGACATTTAAAGAAGGAGTTAGTGAACAGGTCAACCCTGCGTTACCTTTCCTCTACACACAAACCAAAATCAAGAATCGTAGACTTAATGTATTCTCACATTTCCCTCGTACGCTGACGACATTGATCTGTTCTTGTACAAACAGTCTATTTGAACTCCGCAGCTCTTCCACCTCTTCCAGAGAACTCGCCTTCATGTCACTGTGTATGTGTGTGTGTGTAAGAACTACTTAGTATTAATGGACACAACCTCGCCACCGGGCAGCCGCAAGACGAAAAGCTCCTCCCTGTGGTATTGTTTGTCTGTTGTCCAGCCTCCAGCCTGCCCTGGTCGCCGCTCGCTCAACAATCACATCGACTGAGGGATCGATAGAATCCTCCAGAGAGAAAAGACCAGACTGAAGCGCCGCCGTCGCCCCGTCCGGACGTGTGCAGGATGTGATTGTGACAAGGTAAAGTTGTTGTCTCCGGAGGGTGTGAGGGGAGAGTTAAGCCACAGAGGAGGAAGAAGACAGGAGTGGGATCTAAAAACTAGAGCTGCTCTCTGGAGAGGAGGATAGGAAATATAAAATGTGCAATGCAGTACACAAATGCAGAATGTCATTCTCTTCTCTCTGGGCACAGACCAATGGATGCATGGCAGCACGCTGGATAAAAACAACTAACAAACATGACATCACCGACATTGATCCTTCTTGGCATCCCCAGGTCCATTTCTGCAGGAAAGACGTCAGAGGACAATCTCGACATGTTTTTGTTTAACTTGTCACAAATTTATTTCTCTGTGGCAGCAAAACAAATAACATGAGCCATCAGGAACAGTCAGTTCACACCCGTATCAGAGAGTCCACCAGCTTCAGTATTTTAACAAACAACGCTTTAAACAACAGTAGTGTCATCGTTAACCTTTGACATACCGAGGCTATGTCATGTATGATGAAGCCAAATGATCCCGCACACAAACGCAGTCATCTTGCACTGATGACGTTATTTGGAACCTGCGAGGTACAGATCAGGGACAGAGCCGCGGAAGAGAAGTCCTGTTGATACACCAATCGTGAGTCGGTCTCAGCTGTCAATCACAACGTTTCAGCCCGATTTTAAATCATTAAAACAACCAATTAAAACTTATCAGAAACACTTGAACGTCAGTGTGATAAGAACCTCTCGCTGGCTGTGGAGTAGCACAAACGAGCTGGAGAGACGAAAGCTGGAGGCCATGAGGTGATGGGCAGCTCTGATGTTGTACAAACACCAGCTAATGACCAGAGATTATACCCCAGCAGCTGTATGAAGCAAGCAAGAAACCATCTTTGAGAAAAATGTATTTAACATCTACTTTAAATATTTTAGATCTGTCCATGTCCCATCTGCTAACATGGAGGATATAGGTTCAGGACCTATCCTGCAGCCAGCCACCAGGAGGCAGATGAGACGCTTCATTTTGAAAAGCTTGATCAAATGTGACTGCTTATAAAAGCACATGAAGAAACTTGCTAGCCTAGCAGCATGACAGCTACAAACAACCCACAATGCAACACTTTGCAAGAGCTGTTGTTACAGCAGTGCTTCGGCCTCACATTTAAAGATTCGGCGTAATAAAATCTAATTAAAAGCCTCATTTACAAACACATCTGTGCTGTGGTGCGTCTCGTCTCATGAACGTCACGGTGTCGACTGTAAACATCGTGTCTGAGAACAAGAGCTTCCATTCAGGGACTCTAAAAAAACTACGTACGCTCTCGGAATCAAAATTAGAGAGGAGACATTGTCTGTGGTCGTGGAAAGTATAATCACGGATCAGTGAAATGTGAGGAGCTGCGGCTCAGCTAACAAAGCTAATCATAGACTGAAGCGGCGACGTAAGGGAGCAACTTACCTCAAACATAGAGTCATGTCGCTTGTGAAACTCAAACCTAAATCAGTGGTGGACGGTTCTGTGCCAAGAGTTTTTAGAAGAATGAAGCAGGGATAAGTGAAGATCATCAGCGTCACAGTTCTTCTCACCAAATGTTTCCAGATTCAGTCTGTACCTGGTTTTCAAACCGGCAAATCATGGCAGCTCCATCCAAACCTCTCTCACACGTGAGCCACAGAAAAGAGCAGAGGCAGGATATCGGCCGTGCAATTTCTGAATCCTAATTTATTTTTAAAGAACGTCTCCAGGCAGCCAACCTTTATAAACTAGTGTGTGTGTGTGTGTGTGTGTGTGTGTGTGTGTGTGTGTGTGTGTGTGTGTGTGTGTGTGTGTGTGTGTGTGTGTGTGTGTATGTGCGCACATGTGTGTAACAGTCACTCTGCTGCACTCTGAGCTGCAGACAGCCACAGACCAATCCGCTCCCTGGGCATTAAAATTACATGTTGTCATATTTAGAAAAGTGTTTCACATGCATATTTGAAATGAAACAGTTGAACTTGGGCACTTAACTGCAGTGTGTGTGTGTGTGTGTGTGTGTGTGTGTGTGTGTGTGTGTGTGTGTGTGTGTGTGTGTGTGTGTGTGTGGTGTGTGTGTGTGTGTGTGTGTGTGTGTGTGTGTGTGTGTGTGTGGTGTGTGTGTGTGTGGTGTCCTCTTCTGGATGTTTTACATGACAAAGGTGCATTTACCAGATAATTAATAGGGCAGCACATGAGTGTTTTGCTGTGGCATTAACTGCCCCTCATAGATTCTGGTGACACAGGTGAGTATTTCTTCTTATTCCCTGAAACCCCAGTGTAACAGGTTAATAACAGAGTGTGAGGGAAAGTGGTCACCTCAGTTTACAACTTACTTGAATCTTCCCTGACAGTGTTGGCACCGGTCCCCGACCCATCCGTGGTCACAGGCGCAGCTCCCGTTGACGCACCTCCCTGAGAAGCAGCTCTTATCGCAGGACTTGGACACAGACGAGGCTTCCGCATGGAGCAGGAGCTGGAGCATCACAAAGAATCCCAGGTACGTTTTCCACGCGCCCTTCGTGGACGAACCGGTGCAGGTGCAGAGGTGCATCCCCCCGGTGTGTTCCATGACGGAAGAGGAGCGTGTGTTCTCCGAGAGGCTGCAGCCCCGGATGAGTGGACCAAACTGGGACTTTACGCAGCTGGATGCTCCACTGTCATCACACCGGTCCACCCATGACGCCTGCGGGGAAAGGCGCAGGTGAGCGGGTTTTACGCACGACCAGAGGATGCGTGGACGAAGCTGCGGGACGAGACAAAGAGATTCAACTTTGATGGAAACACTCCAGACTTTAAAATGATTGGAAACGCGTCTCCAACCGGATCATCCGCTCCGAGCCAGCGGGACATAAACCCCGCTGCTACGCGCTCTGCGGCGCGTCCCCACAAGTCCTCCAGATAACTTAGTGGTCACGGTTCCGATGTAAACACGCCGCCGTGACCGGATGATGCTCCCGCGACGTCAACCACCATAATCCCGCGGAGAAAGTGAAACGCTCCAGTGACGGTGTGCGCGCTGATCTCCCGCCTGACAACGACGTCCTGTGTCCGGGTTCGGTATCTGCGGAGGAGGCTGCGGCAGCGGCTGCTCTCCCGGTCTGCTCCGGTCCTCCGCTGGTTCCTGTCTGGGGGGAAACTCCGGCACGAAGCCCGGAGCATGAGCAGTGTGTCCGCACGGTTAAAGGGACAGTTCCCCCTAAAACATCCATACAACAACTACATGAGGCAGAAGACACAGTGAACACAGAGACAAAGACTGAGACAGACACAGACACAGACACAGACAGACAGACAGATAGATATAAGGACACATAGATAGATAGATAGATAGATAGATAGATAGATAGATAGAGAGATAGATAGATAGATAGATAGATAGATAGATAGATAGATAGATAGATAGATAGATAGATAGAAAGGCACATAGATAGATAGATAGATAGATAGATAGATAGATAGATAGATAGATAGATAGATAGATAGATAGATCAGCGGACATGCCACTGTGAAATCTTTTATTTCACAGAATAAACAACTACAACAATCTCATTTATTGTTATTTCTAATACAGTTTATGGTTTAATTGTCAGGCCTCAATTTCATCTCTTCTCACATATTTTCATTGGCAATTTTCTATATATAATATATTAGAATATAATATAATTAAATATATTGACATTTTTTTATACATTTCTTCATTAATTTATATCTTAATATTTGTTTTATTTTATATAATTGGCCGCCAAAAAACTCATATTGTTCAAGCTCGATGGATGGATGGATGGATAGATAGATAGATAGATAGATAGATAGATAGATAGATAGATAGATAGATAGATAGATAGATAGATAGATAGATAGATAGATAGATAGATAGATAGATAGATAGATAGATAGATAGAAATCATTGTTATTAAAAATATAAAGACTGTTTTTCACTTTGTAAATAATCGTTTCTGGTTTTATTCAGATTCACTGGATGATTAGTTCTTCGAGGCTGGATAAGGACAGTGGTAATGTCAAAAACATATTGTTTCCCAGTCTACACACACACACACACACACACACACACACACACACACACACACACACACACACACACACACACTCACACAAGCACTCGCAGGAAGTTATGAGAACAGGATAACCACAGGGACTGATGGGTAATAAAACTGCAGAATGATAATTTCAACTGGAACAACTGCTCGGAGACAATTTGGAGACACAGTCTTAAATCCATTACTGCAAGGACTGGATCAGTTTATTACTCAATTATTATTATTTATCTGTTTGTTCATGAGTAGCTGGGACAGAAATAAAAGATGTGTTTCCCTGCAGTATCAGAGAGTGATCACCTGAACGTGCACAGTAATTAGCTGACATGAGAGGAGGTTGTGTTCAAATCAGAAACCTGGAAGAGTTTGAGTTGATTTAGAGACGAGTGAGACGGAAACATTAAAAACCAGACAGACACGGCAGAGGCTCAATTCCCAGAACTGTCTCCCTGCTTTATAACTTCATCTCACTCTGACGGCTTTAAAGACACTGAGTTGTTCTTCGGGGCCGAGCGACGCTTTTGGAAAACAAAGCCAAGATTTGCATCTGCTCTCCCCGAGGGCTCCCGAAAACATCCAGCGAGCCAGGAGACGATAATCCTCCAACTCTTCCCGAAGCAGCACATCACCCTGCTGCAGTGATGGAGAGAATCATGAGATATTGATCACAGCAGCAGCTTATTGGATGTGAACAGAGACCTGGTGAGCGAACACATGAATATTGAATATGAAGCTGACTTTGTTTTAAGCCCTAAACGGCCTCTCAGGTCACTCCTGATGCTTCCAAAGCTGCGTTATGAGCTGGAGCAGGAAGGCTGTGGATGATAATTTGCTTTCAGGAGCTACAACAAAATCAAAAGAGCCGTTATTGATTGTTCTGATGAAATACACACCAGGGGTTTTCTATAAAGTTTAATTTACTTACAGCTGCGCTGATCAATATTTTATAAATGAAAGTGGCAATCAGAAAGAAGTTCATTAAAATAAAGTCACAGAATGAGGAAACTCAATGATGGTTGAGCCTGTGATGAAAATATTTGTACATTAGTTGTATCATGAACTGAGTGTCTGTGGCTCAGAGTTTAAATAAAGATGGACGACACGTCTCTACTTCGCCCACTATCCAGAAATGAAAATATCACGGATACGGGCGCCGCCATCTTGTGCCATTGACGTCACTTGGAGCCAGAATCTGTGCAGTAACGAGGGGGGGGTGGAGCCGCAGCAGCACAGTCACGCCGATGCGTCTGTCGACCAATCGTGAGTCAGTCTCAGCTGTCAATCACAATGTCTCAGGTTTTTATCCTCAATCAATCAAAAACCAAACTTTGGGCCATGTCCAATCTGCTGACATGGAGGAGGTGGGGTTTATGACATGTACTGCAGCCAGCCACCAGGGGGTGATGGAGAGACTTTGGCTTCACTTGAGAAAGAGTCACTTCCTGATGTTTCCTCTTTCAAATCACATGAGGCAAAGAATTAACTCAGAAACAAATGAGACTTCTGCAAAATACGATTTTTATAACTGGTTCTCAATTTCCCAAAACAATCGTTAAGTTTTGTTAGAACTTGATTAAAGTTTGAAATTAAAGAATAAAAAACCAAAGCTGACTGAGGCGAACATTACCCAAAATGCAATGCTCTCTTTTTAATCTCCCTGATTTAAGAAAATTAGGGAATTGAGGGAAATGATTTAGGGAAAAGGATAAAAGAAGAAATGAAGCGTTTAAATAAGATTAAACCTGATTTTACTTTCTCAGGTTCGTATCCTCGTGGACGTTGCATTAATCTGCAGTATTTGAATATTTTATATCCACTCTTTCTCCATCGTTCTCTGCTCCTCTCACAGTTTGGATTCACGTGTCCCTCTGGTTGAGTTCCTCTCCTCTCTGACTTCAGCAGGTACAGTATTCTGGCCGGCAGCCACTTCAGGAGGAAACAGCTGGTTTTACTGCAGGCTGGCGTTTCCTCTCCTCGCCCTCCTGGGACACGCAGCACTACCTCCTGCTCTCCACGCTGCACCTCCATGCTGCTCGTGCTGACGTGCACTTTTTTGCTTTGCCCTAATTTTGCAGGTCTTTTTTTTTAAACCAGCAACAGGACCATCTGCCTGGGCTCTAAATTAGGACGAGTATTTATCAAATGTCTTGTGATGGGAATACTGATCCCGGCTCTGCGTTGGCCTGCAGGTGGAGATAACTGACAAGGTCAAGGTTACGGAGATACGCCGCCTCGTCACATTCATTAAATTTCTGCTCAGATATGAAATGGAAAATTAATTGTTTGTGGGAATTTGGAGTCACGAGTGACAGTTTAATGAGACTTTGTGTCTTTTCTGACACATTTAACTAAATATATTCCTCTGAGGTGGCGTCCTGAATTAAATGAACGCAGATAAAAGACATCAAACTCCTGTTGAGGAACACAAGGCGCACAAATCTACTGGTTTAAAGCTCCATGTGACAGAAAAGAGGGGAATTAAACCTCACTGTTGGCCTGTGGGAAATGGGTTTGGCTTGTTGTTATTCCTGCCGCTGGAGTTGAATCCTATTATAGATCATTTTTAACCTGCACCCCAGGGGCCAAAGTGGGAATATTGATTGTCTTACACAAAGTACCCTCCTGGGAGGAGAATGAAAAAGACCAAAAAAAAGAAACTCATATTGATTTTTGACAATTTGTTTATGATTATACTGGAATAAGTCACTGCAGCAGAGGAGGATGAGGAGGATGAAGGTGGGTTATAGGAGGAGACAGACAGAGCAGGTACACGCAGCGTCACTGGTTTACTCTGGTTTCTCTTTGTGCTCACGTTAATGTCGTTCTCCGGCAGCTGTGTCGTGTTTAATTGAGCAGATGTTGCATAAAACATGCATGTGCACACACACACACACATACACACACACACACACACACACACACACACATGCACAGTGTTTGATATCATGTCAGTTATTTCTGGACAAGAACAGAAACACACACCAGTGTGAACAGAAAGCGAGAACAAGACAGAAAGAGCAGAAATAAAAGATTATAAAAAGATTATCATTTTGGACTGATGTTTAGCGCCACCTGCTGTGTGATAGCTGCTAGTGCAAATGACACTCGAATATATTGTCAAGTTTCTGGTTTATTTTTTTACCTTTTGACATTTTTATATTACCACAAGGCATTTTTTGTGTTGATCAGTTTTACTTTACTGGAGGATGAAGAGGGTGTGATGATGAGTAAACTCCAGCTGCTGATGAAGGCCGCACAATGTGAGTTAAACTTCTACATGCAGAAGTCCACATGTCCTAAATTATCTTTGATTAAAATATTGTGGGGTTTTATTGAGTTTGAGTTAAGATCAAACTAAATGAAAATGGAGGTTGAAAATAATAATAAACATAAATAATATGAGACCATATTCATATAAATCATTGAGTGTGTGGTGTTTTTCTGTTTCTCAATCAGCTCGATTCTGTTGAACTGCAGAACTTCAGTCAGTCCTGAATGAAAACCTGTTTATTCACTAAGACTAAAAATACATATTCCTTTATCTATTTAAGAACAATGCAGCGTCTCCTGTTTCCTCTTTACTCCACAAAAAGATTTTTCCTTTCATTCCTGCAGAGGAAACAAAAAAAGTTCCTCTCAGGCTTCAGCTATTTTCCTGCAGCTACAGGGACGTTACCCTCATCCTGCTGTGACCATAGTTACAGTTGTGATGACAACCACAGAAGGATCCCATCCACCGCCGCTGCCTGCCGGCCACGTTGCTTTGATTTAAGAGAAGCTGAGTTAGCAGGGAGGGAGGTCAGGACGTGGCCGGGGTCCAGGGGATTTCCTCGGCCTGAGTTTGATTTGTATCTGCAGAGCTGCACAGACACACCAGCCGACGAGCTGCATGAGGAAAAGAGTCAGAGGAACGAGAGAAAGGAGGATGTTGCTTTCAAATGATGGGAAAACTTCTGTTTCCACAGCCTGAGCACGCGAACTGGAATATTATTATATGTACAAAAGTGAAGATTTTCAGGATAAGATTTGCCTGTAGAGATAATCTGTTTATACCAGGTAGAAGCAAATTACAGGAGCCTGCAGCAGCACCTCTGTGTCAGTTTGTCATTAATAATATATAAATATAATATCAGTTTGCTACATGGAAACATTATGACATTTGCGCAATTCAGCTTGAACACGGGAACAGCTGATGTCGAGAGAGGGGGAGAATTTGGAGGTCAAAGGTCACTGTGGCCTCACAAAACCCTTTTTTTCCTTGTGAACACGTCATCTTAAAAACATCTTGAGAGAAACCTTTCAGATTTTGGGATAAATGTTCGACTCACAGATGAACTGATTAGATTTTGATGATCAAAGGTCAAAGGTCAAGGTCATGGCGACTTCACAGAACATGTTTCTGGACTCTAACACTCGTCTGTCTTTACAGAATTTGACTCAGAGAGGAACTGATTATATTTCAGTGCTCAAAGGTCAAAGGTCACAGGACTGAAAGTGCTCAGGTTGGTGAAGACAAACACATGATGGTGGAAATTCTCGTTGATTCTGATTCTTTCTCACTCTAATCTTCTGCATTGAGTTTGAGTTGTAGTTTTGAAGATTCACCAGGAGGGTTCACCAGTGTTCAACTTTTAGACGGTGGACACCACGGAGTCACACCTCATTCATCTTTACATCATTTATCTCATTTCTACACCTTTATACTAAGACTTCATCCACAGTCATCACGTTTGTTTTAAAGTATTCAATGTGAGTAATATGACAGTTTATATCTCACGCAGACTTGTTGATAGCAGATGGAAATAAGTTGTTTCAGGTTTTCAAAGTAGAGATTTGTCTCCGTGTGCTGAGAACATTCAGGAGAATTTAAAAAATGTAGGATTTCGAAGCAAAATCAGGACACAGAGACATAGATGGTGATTTAAAGTAACTGAAATATAATAATAATAATAATAATAATAACTTTATTTCTAGCACTTATCTAAACAAGGTTACAAAGTGCTTCATAAAATCCTTATCAGAAATGAATTATAAAAAATAAAAGGTATTTAATTCAGTTACATTTTAAGCTCGAGACCTTAAAAGAACGGAAGGTGATGGAATCTTAACTTTGATGTGAGTGATGAATTCTCTTTAATAACCTGACGAATGGTACATGTCAGTTTCTCTCTGTATCCATGCTCTGTGATGTGTTGTTGAATTCTCTGATATATGATATTGTTTGAATGCAGATACTGTCTGAATATTACCTGTGCAGATAAACGTGCAGCTGCCACAGCGTGTGCGGCTCTCGGCCTCGCGCTGCGTCCACCAGGTACAGCATGTTCCCACACCGATGCTCTGATGTCACTAAATGACACCAGATGCTTTGACCCTTCGTCTTAAGTCTTAACCTTTTCAATAAATCACATTATGCCGTCGGTGAAACACACAGAGTCTCAGGTTTGTGTAGAAAATGCAGAAAACGATCTAATTCCTCTGGAGTCCATCGCCTCACATGCTTCGTCTGATTGGATTTTACTCTATTCAACACAATGGTTTTATAGTGAAGAGGCGTACATGCAAGATTCTACAGGCTGTGAATACTTCTGTGATATAGTTTTTTTTAATTTATGAAATTCCTGGTAAAATTCCCATGTTGCAACACAATCCTTAAAAAAATCCCAAATAAAAACAACTGTATTTGATCCTTGGTTCCAGCTCGAGCTCCGATGAGGCCAAAGCTTCTCAGCTATTGTAAATATGATACTTCTGTCATATTAAATCAAACTCAGACAGACGGACTCACTGTTGAAATATTTAGTTATTTGTGCACGATTTCAAAGTCTGTAGGAAACTGTTTGTTGTCAGTGCTGCACACAGCCTGACCATGTGGCCAATAAAGTATTATGGCACGCGATCATCTCTTTGAAATTCCACACATGCCTCACATATCCCCACACTCATCCCCTCAGGCCCCATCTTTTATGGAGCTGGCGATCGGCTGTTATCGAGTGGCTGAATGTTCATATTTCTGCACCTGGACTTCCAGCAGAGGGGGGAGACACGTGAAGCTGGAACAGCCTCAGTGTTTTTACCCAAACTTTATTTATTCTGCAGAAACCGGGCGGATGCTGGGAGAGATCTGATTGGCCCCTGAAGTGACCCTGTACTGTCAGAGGTCAACAAACAAACAAACAAACAAACAAACAAACAAACAAACTAACAAAGAATTTGTTGATTCCACTTCAGACTGTTTGACTAAATCATCTGAGATGTGAAGTCAAAGCTGATGAAGGACTAACTTCACTTCCACCTTAAGAGGAGCCTTGCTCAAGGGCAGTGTGTGTAGAATGTAAAGCTTTTATTTTTTCTTAAATTAATTTATTCTCTCCTCATCCTCCTCTTCCTCTCCACCTCCTCTTCTCCTCCTCCTCTCATCTCTTCCTCATCCTCCTCCTCTCCACCTCCTCTTCCTCCTCATTTTCCTCCTCCACTTCCTATCTTCCTCCTCTCCTCCTCCTTCTCTCTCCTCCTCCTTTTCTCTTTCTCCTCTTCTCCTTTCTTCCTCCTCTTCTCCTCCTCTTCCTCTTCTCTTCCTCCTCTCCTCTATTCCTCCTCATTTCCCCCTCCTCTCCTCCTCCTCCACTTCCTATCTTCCTCCTCTCCTCTTCCTCCTCTCCTCCTCCTCTTCTCCTCCTCCTCTCCTCTCTTCCTCCTTTCCTCCTCATCCACCTCCTGTCCTCTTCCTCCTCCTCTCCACCTCCTCTTCCTCTCTTCCTCCTCTCCACCTCCTCTCCTCTCTTCCTCCTCCTCTTCCTCCTCCTCTTCCTCCTCTCCTCTCTTCCTCCTCTTTCTCCTCATTTTCCTCCTCCTCCTCCACTTCCTATCTTACTCCTCTCCTCCTCATCCACCTCCTATCTTCCTCCTCCTCTCCTCTCCTCCTCCTCTCCACGTCCTCTTCCTCTTCTCCTCCTCCTCTCCTCTTCCTCCTCCTCCTCCACTTCCTATCTACTCCTCTCCTCCTCATCCACCTCCTATCTTCCTCCTCCTCTCCTCTCCTCCTCCTCTCCACGTCCTCTTCCTCTCCTCCTCCTCCTCTCCTCTTCCTCCTCCTCTCTTCTTCCTCCTCCTCTCCTCTTCTCCTCTCCTCTCCTCCTCCTCTCCACGTCCTCTTCCTCTTCTCCTCCTCCTCTCTTCTTCCTCCTCCTCTCCTCTTCTCCTCTCCTCCTCCTCTTCCTCTTCTCCTCCTCCTCTCCTCCTCCTCTCCACGTCCTCTTCCTCCTCCTCTCCTTTTCTCCTCCTCCTCTCCTCCTCCTCTCCACGTCCTCTTCCTCTTCTCCTCCTCCTCTCTTCTTCCTCCTCCTCTCCTCTTCTCCTCTTCCTCTTCTCCTCCTCCTCTCCTCCTCCTCTCCACGTCCTCTTCCTCCTCCTCTCCTCTTCTCCTCCTCCTCTCCTCCTCCTCTCCACGTCCTCTTCCTCCTCCTCTCCTCCTCTCCTCCTCCTCTCCTCCTCCTCTCCACGTCCTCTTCCTCTTCTCCTCCTCCTCTCCTCTTCCTCCTCCTCCCGTGTCTGGGCTGCCTCTCTCTCTCCTCCAGTGTGTGACAGCAGCCTCCCAGAGATCTGACGTGTTTTTCGCATTTCCTGCGCCAGAGAGAGACGCAGCGCAGCCGCGTCGGAGGGTCTGTCTGTGGGGGGAGGCAGCCAGAGGTATGTCCACCCCGGGAGGAAGTTAGGGATCAGTGCACGAAACCAGGCCGTGCAGCGAGCACCCAGGAGCCGCTGTCTTCCCTCCTACCGCCGGGACCTGCCCCTCCTCTCCGCTGCGGCTCCAGCTCCGCCGATGCGCCGCGTCCGGAGCCTCCCACGCCGCCTCACGGTGCCATGCGACGCGGAGCAGCCACTTCCACGGAGCCCACCGGAGCTTCCGAACCCCTCTCGTGTCCCAAATGAAGCCGTGACGCACGGACTCACATCTGGGGCCTTTGGACCTGTTCGCGTTTCCTCCGTGCGCTTCTGAAGGAGGCGTCCACGCGTCACCGCACCGTCTCTGTGCCGCTGCGGTTTTGTTCCCTGTCACTTCTGAGAGGACGTGCGGACACTTGAGGGTGAGATCACAGCGTCGGCCGGGAGGAGACACAGGGAGGAGCAGCACGGAGCCGCCACTCCGCACGAGGAGCGGCGTGTTGTTGAGGGGGGAGAGGGGACGGGTGCAAACAAGTGTCCGCGCCATGGTGGTGTTCAACGGGCAGCTGAGGATCCGGATCCGCGAGGCGCTGCACCTCAAGCCCACCGCCTGGTCCCTGCGCCACGCCGTCGGCCCCAAGGCGCAGACCTTCCTCCTGGACACGTACATCGCCCTGAACGTGGACGACTCGCGCGTGGGCCAGACGTGCACGAAGCAGAAGACCAACAGCCCCGCGTGGAACGACGAGTTCACCACGGACGTGCACGACGGGCGCACGGTCGAGCTGTCCGTGTTCCACGACGCGCCCATCGGCTACGACGACTTCGTGGCCAACTGCATCATCCCGCTGGAGGACATCCTGCACAACGACAGCAAGCACTTCGAGGACTGGGTGAGACACGCGCACGCAAACACACACACACACACACACACACACACACACACACACACACACACACACACACACACACACACTCTTCATATTTCTTTATTGTTAAAACATCAGTGCAGGGCCGGCTCTAGCCTTTATGGGGCCATATGAGAAATCAGATTTAGGGCCCCCCCCCCCTCACATCCATCTCCAATATTTTTTACTAGCAGTTGTGTCGGTGTGATGATGTTTTCAGACCTTCTCCGAACTCCGGTGAAATGTTCTGGAGTTTCTGAACGTGAGAACATAAATCAGTAAAATGTCAGAGTGAGTCCATGTGAGAAAACAACCGGGAAATGTTCTGGAAACTTCCCAGTGAGCGAGTGGACGTGTTGATGAGGTTTCTAACACGTGACGGACGTGAAACTGGAAGAAGATAAATATCTCAGGACGAAGAAGAGGAGTCGTACACGTAGAAGACGAAGACATCCACTTGGAAAGACGAGGAGGTTCCAGAGCTTTTGGTGATGAGGGCCGACGCCGGTGTGGATGAGCTGTAAACAACAACACCTCCTGCTGCTCTACAGGCTCCGCCCCTCGCCTGAATGTTCCCCACATGTTCCTGTTGTTGTGAACGAGTCGGACCCGGAACAATCTGCTGCTGCTGCTTCACAGGAGAAACACCAACTACAGGAAACGTCCAGAAGCTATTTTACAGACACTTTTCAGAGTTCATGTCTGAAAACATGCTGTTATAGCAGGGATTAAATAATCCTTGTTATCATAATCTTTAGTTTGTTTATGATGAGGTTTGACCATCAAGATGCCTTGTGGGACATTTCAAGTTCTCTCAGGGCTCCACAAGTGACCACAGCTTGAGTTTAGTGTCGGTCTTGAAAAACTGTTTCTTAATCTCAGTGTGAAGTTTTCCAGGTTAAATCAAGTTTAAATAATCTCTTGCTGGGATGGAGACTTGCCTCTGATGGTTTCACACCTCCCCTTGCTTTGGCCCAGATTGATGAATCAGTGACATGTTTCATCAGAAAATATTGAAAAAGTATTTAACATAATTCTGACATCTTCAAATCTGTTGTTTTGTCTAAACATTTTTATTTTTTTATCATGTTTGTCAGAAAAAAATTAATCTGAACAGCTGAGAAGCTCAAACCAGGTAATGTTTTGAAAAGTGACATTTCACCTGACAACACATCGCCTTCAGACGCCGCCTACAAACCAATGCTTCTTAAATGTGAGGGTTTTGTTGCCGTTTCATTTGAGTCATATTTAAGTGAAATAAATTCATACTTTCTTTCATGTTACAGTAACGTGCACTGTTCTTGGAACACAGGCTTGCAGATACACAACAAACACACAGTGTATAGATCCTGTTACCTTTGTTGTGCTCTTGTTAGCTGAACTACTGACCCACAGCAGCATTACAAAAGATGGAAAGAATGGATGATGTGTGTGTGTGTGTCTGTGTGTGTGTGTGTGGCAGGGCACATGCATGATACACACAGCAGCATAAAGAAGCTGTTCATTGTTGTCTGAAGCCGCTGAAGCAGATGAATGTTTGAGTGTTTTATTGATGAGGCCATCAGGTCCATTAGAGGCAGATGCAGAGAGAGAGAGCGAGGGAGGGAGAGTACAAGATGAAAGAGAGGGAGGATGATGATGATGATGAAACAGGAGGAGGACAGGAGGAGGACAGGATGGAGAAAAGAGAAAGCTCGTCTTCCAGCGTTGTCTCCATGGTGTAAATCTTTAAAGTCTTTGGAAGTCAGCGGGAGCCGTGTGACGCTCCACGTGTTCTGACAGTGAAGACTCAGCTCTACACTTTAGGTTTTTTGAAGAAGATGAAAGTGACTCAGCGTCTGGCGCCTTTAATGATCTGGTGTCGAGGTTAAGTCACAGTTCTGATCTGCGTTAGCATCCTACCGCAGATCCTGTGTGAAAAAAAAAGGGTCTGTGTGATTTCAGAACGCTGAGTCGACAACTTTAAGGTGTCTCGTTGATTTAAAGTCACCGGTGTCTCGCTCTAATCCCGTTTCATCCTCTGGAATGAAAGGAATTTTTGATCCGTCTCCTCCGGGCGTTTCGAGCCGTTCCCATGGGCACTGTGGGCTGAACGTGTCTTGACTTAAGCTGTGTCGTGGGTTATGTAATCTCACACAAAGAAAGACTTGACATCACCTTGAGCGAACTAAACGCCCCGTGTAGTTTCCCAGTGAGTAATGCTAACGTAAGCTGCTGAGGAGAGCGTGTGCGGGACGGGGTTTTCTTTCGCCTTTGAGAACATGCGGCTGCAGAAGCTGGACGACGACCTGCTGATGCGGGACATTCCTGGATTCATGCACTCCGGCATGCATGAAATATTGTGAAAATACCAACGTGTGCAATGGAGGGCAGTTGGCTTCATGGTGATTAACACTGGGAAAAGGGAGAGTCAGGCTGGTTTAGCTCATTAAGACCTAATGCACTGAATTATAAACCTCAGCGTGTCTTGAAAACACCTAAAACCTGTTATAACAAAAGTGGCAAACTCATTAAAACATGATGAAAACAGGAGCATCATTCAGGTTTTTGAGTGAAGAGCTTGTGAACAGAAACTTTGAATCCAAGTTGTGACAAGTACCTGGTTTTTACAAAAAACAAAACCGCAAAGAGCAAACCATAATGTCACTGTTCTGCTGCAAGTCTGAACACAAACTGTCAAAAATCAGCATCAGCAGAAAATGATCCCTGCTGAACACACACACACACACACGCACACACACACACACACACACACACACACACACACACACACACACACACACACACACACACACACACACACACACACACACACACACACAGTTGAGTGAATCCACATGTCAGAAATTGAATCATTCATGCAGGTGTGAAGAACAAAATGCTACGACATGAAAACCGTTGTGTTCACGCTCATAATAAATGTGTCTCCCGACAGTTTGACCATTTACTGAGGTGCCAGAAGAATAATGGTCCCACTTGACAACGCAGCGCACTTTTATTTGAGAAGCAATTAAAAAACTGTCAAGCAGAGAGATTCTGCAGGATCGAGCGTTTGTTGTGTCGTTGGTTCTCACAATTCTTTAGTGCGGCGTCGTATCAAACCTCAAGACTTCATTCCTACTGTTTATAAACATCAATTTCCTCAATAAATACCATAAACAGGAAAAGGCATGTGTCCACTAATTAAATAATAATAAATAACAGGATTTAAATAAACATAATCAACTATAGAAACACAAAACCTACAAGTCTAAGAGAGATGTGTAGATAGATAAACAGTTCTGAGACCTTTGAGTTAATCAGCATCATTTCACTTAGCATTCGATGAGTAAAGTCTCTTCTGCTGAGGTCGTGCTTGTGGTTTCCAGTAACAGCCTGATTCTGGTCGTCTGGCTGCGACTCAGAGAAAAAGAGAAGAAGAAGAATAAAAGACATGAAAAAGGATCAGATTCCTGAATCTTTGAGGAATTTCTGCTGGTCTCTGAACAGTGATTTCATGTGTGGGCAGCCGCCTTGTTAGAACATGTCATGGAAGAAAGAAGCGGAGAAAACAAGTGTTTGATTTTACTACAGGACGGACAGCGAGGGAGGGTGGGGGGGGTGGTGACAGAGACAGAGGGGGCGTTGAAGAAAGACGTCTGGGTTGAATGGTGGAGTGACAGAGTGGGGGTGGAGGCGGGCGCTGGTGGAGGCAGCAGCGTTTGATCTCTGTGCGTTAATTTAATCAAAGCTTGTTCCCAGATCAGCTTAAATGTTCAGGACAGAGAAAAAGGAATTCTGGGATCATCACTTTTTCAGTGTCTGTAAATGTTTTGTTGTTGGATGAAGAAGACACGAGTCATGAGTTTGAAAGTGTTGACAGTCGATGTTGAAATCAACCTGGGTGCAGTTCTGTAGCTGTTCCTGTCGCAGGCTTCTCCAAGCCAAGTTAGAGAACACGGCAATTTAACTTAGTGAAATGATTTCCCCCCCCAGGAGGGCAACACTCACACTGCAGCACCTGGTTTTATCATTAATACACTGACAAACCTTGAATTAAAGCCCTGTGCCAAACAGTGTAGTCTCATGCTACATACGTTTGTTTTCCAGGTCATCCTGATATATCACGTTCACAGGAACATGAGGTGACCTTAACCTTTGACCACCAAATTACAATCAATTCATCCTTGAGTCCAAGTGAACATTTGTTGCTAAATTTGAAGAAATTCCCTCAAGGTGTTTTTCAGATATCATGTTCACAACACAGTCCTTCAAGGGGCCGTCTTTGCAAACAAAGCTCCGACTCGGTGTGTTTCCTCCACGACGACGTGTACAAGCAGCAAACTGAGAATATATTCACCTCTGGCTATTTATGTTTGTATAACAGATCCATTAGTACGTTTTTTGTCATTTATATAAATATATTCTTTGCCCGTCACAGAGCTTTTTTTACGTGGGAACCCAACCCAGTGCAGGACTTTCGTTTGAATGGATGCGAAGACGGAGAGACAACCTGAAAACATAATGCCTCCGATCACCGGCTGACGCAGAGAAATCCTTCTGAACTTGAATCTTGAATTTCCATCACAACCTCTTTACTGGGAGTTGTATCCATCTCAGAACGGTGTGAAGAGCGATGAGACGGTCGAAACTCGCTGCGTTTGTGTCATTCATCCACCGCATTGTTTGTGTTTGTCAGATTTCTAATAATCTGAATAAGCTTTAGCAGAACTGACTCCAGTGCTTTTAGTAAACCAGAAATAAATGTCACGTGAAGTGGAGCAGAGATACTGTAAACATGTGCGTGGTTAGAAATGATATGACAACATGAAAACGGGCGTAAACACACTTTTCACATGTTGTCGGTGTGAACTCGATGGTGACGGCCGGCGGAAAGGAGTCGTTCTGCAAACAGAGGAGAGAAAAACACAGAAAGCATTTGTTCTGTTCAGAGTCTGAACTCTGATCATGAATCTGTGTTAAAGTTCGTCCGCACACATCGAGAACTTCCCAGTCAACACACACCACCCACTCAGGTGAACATGAGACGGTGCTTCACATAATTGATTTTTTAAAGAGCTAAAACTCAGTGAGTGGATCAACGACACAGATGTTGTTATTTCTGTCTCCGTTCCCCCTCCTGTGTGTTGTTCAGGTTGTGATCTGAGCTCATTGTAGAGGTTGTATCAGAGTGACTGTGTCAAGTGTGTGTGTGTGTGTGTGTGTGTGTGTGTGTGTGTGTGTGTGTGTGTGTGTGTGTGTGTGTGTGTGTGTGTGTGTGTGTGTGTGCGTACAACTCGTACATTACACAGCTTCAGGAACAGTGAACATCATTCATGGCTGTTTGGATGTTGTGTGTCTGTGGTGAGAGCACAGGATCAGCAACTGACTCACTGTTCATACCTGAAGAGAATAGATGCTATAGACTCACAAAAATGAGGCCAAAGTATCTCTGACACGAGCGCTGCCATCTTGCCCTGCTGACATCATTTGGAGCCAAAGTGGTTGAATTCATCTAACGAGGACTTTGACGTAGGGCACAGTCACACGTACGTGAATGGAGGTAAATAATAACCACCTGCCGTGACACACATGGGAATCGGTTGTGCGGCCTGTCATCCGTTTGAGGTTGTGGTTGTGGCAGAGCAGTTTCTGGGTTGTGAAAAACATTTTTGTCAACGGCCTCACAAAAACTACTTGAGGGTTTTCTACGTAACTTGGGGAAAGGGTTTGGTGTGAGTGAAACTATGAGGTCTGTCTGCGTGCACGATAAAATCGTTATGGACGATAGCGCTGCACACAGCTATACAATGCACCAAAGGAGCAAAACACAGAGTTAGAGATGTCTCGTGTTATTGTGAAAAAAAAAACAGTTTTTGGGTTGTGATGTTGAACTGTGACAAAGTCAGTTTGCCGTGTGGTCGTCCTGTGGTTAGACGAGTCAACGACGGCGGTTCAGCTGCAGGAGCTGACGGCGAAGATTTGTAAAAGTAGGGAAATGTCAGCTCAGTTTTATCTGATGAGACAACGAGTGTGAGGCAGGTCTTATGTTAATGAGGGACGTCCCCGTCACTGTAGCATCGTGTTCAGCCATCGGAGGAATGTGGGACGCTCCACTGCTTCACTGCTCCACTGCAAGTTTTAATTCAGCTTTTGAGACACAGATGCACCAGAAACCTCAAAGCACAAGACCCTCGCACCAGTTCTGCAGCCGGTGGTTCCCTGTTTTTGCTCAAAGGCACTTAAACAAGACAAGCCATTCACCAGGATTTGTTACGTATGCTTATTACCTTTAAATAGACGTAAGTACTCAAAGGCACGTCAGCACTTTCAGTGGCGTCCGTGTTTGGTTTCCTCTGTAAACTCTGGTGCAGACAGAATAGAGGAAGAGCTCCAGCCTGCTCCCTTCTTGACCCTGTTTCCCTGCGGGCCGTCTTACAGGGGTGTCCTCTCTGCACACTGGAGGAAACAGGGGCAGGGCTGTGTGTGTGTGTGTGTGTGTGTGTGTGTGTGTGTGTGTGTGTGTGTGTGTGTGTGTGTGTGTGTGTGTGTGTGTGTGTGTGTGTGTGTGTGTGTGTGTGTGTGTGTGTGTGTGTGTGTGTGTGTGTGTGTGTGTGTGTGTGTGTGTGTGTGTGTGTGTGTGTGTGTGTGAGCCTAAATATAGAGGCAGTGTTTTGAGTCACACGGATTGGCCCTACTTCCTGTTTTCACTGTCCAAGTTACTTCCCAGAGAAAGAAGGGAAGACAGAGGGAGTGACGGCTCCTCAGGTGCCTCCTCTCCTCCCTCTGATTACTTCTCTTATCACTCGTCTATCTGACGTCCAGCGTGTCACTCGCTGTCCATCACGGAGGCGATGCAGTCACACAGATATGTGAGGAATGTAAGATGCAGCACTGGGCTCTTCCTGCTGCTCCTGTCAGCACCACTCAGCATAAACACAACTTCTCACAGCAACACACGCCAGAGAAAGAAAAACACTGTTGTTCAGCAGCTGTTGTTGCTTCAGTGAAGAGATTCGTTTTCTCCTCGATTTAAGGTCTAATGATGTTTTCCTCTTGTTTCTGTCATGTCTCTCTTTACTGTCTATCTCTCCTGCGCTGGTGGATGATTGTAAACGCTGTTAAACATCACTCAATAGAGCGCATACCTCCGTCAAAGGTCAATTCAATTAAAGCCACCGCACTTGATTGCACACGATCATAAGCTGCTTTCAGACCTGCACTGAAGAACACAAGTGTTCCTGAAATGTTCTGGAGGGGCTGAATGTGAGAACACAAACATCTGAGTCAGTGTCTCTGGACATTTTCTGGAACTTTTCCTGCAGCCTCCTAGTAAAACGTCTGGAAACTTCCCAGTGAGCGAGTGGACGTGTTGATGAGGTTTCTAACACATGACGGACGTGAAACTGGAAGAATACAAATATCTCAGGATGAAGAAGAGGAGGAGCCGTACACATAGAAGATGAAGACGTCAACTTGGAAAGACGAGGAGATTCCAGAGCTTCTGGTGATGAGGGCCGACGCCGGTGTGGATGAGCTGTAAACAACAACACCTCCTGCTGCTCTACAGGCTCCGCCCCTCGCCTGGATGTTCCACTCACTGTTAATCAGCTTGCAAATTGATAAATGAGAGATGAAAGTGAGTTGGATGCATCTGTGATGATGCTTGTGGATGATGAAGAGATGTTCACAAGAAGGTACCGAAGGTGGTGATGTGATCTTAACGTGTGTGGAATGTCTGTAACGTAAATCAGCCGAGAGCTTCACACGGCAGAATTCAACTCTCGTCATTTCCTCACAAACAGGATGAGAGGAGAGAAAACACCCTGTCATCACACACACACACACACACACACACACACACACACACACACACACACACACACACACACACACACACACATACAGATTTTTTTATTCAAAACAAGGAATTTGAAGACAGTGAATTAAAAATTAGTTTTTCAGTATTTCCTGATACCAACCTCCTAAATATGTCTGTTTTGTTTGGGTTCTCTCTTGATCAATGCGCCATCATTCATCCAGATTTCATGGAAATCTGTTCTGTAGTTTTGGCGTAATCCTGCTGACGACAAACAAACAAACAAACAAACAAACTATACGGGCATGTTGAGAGCTCCTACCTCCACCATGTTTCATGACAGCACCAGATTTTTCCTGCCATAGTATAGCTGTGTGCAGCTGTGCTGTCGTCCATAAAGTTTTTACCATCCAGCTGCATTTGTGTGCATCAATGTAGTTTTCTCTCTCGCGTGAGAACTTGTCTTTCTCTTATTTGTCTGTGAACCTGTCTCTTTACATCTGTTGCACGAGAAAGCGACGTTTATGTTTGTGCACGTGCACCCCCGCCACTGATTGAATGAATTCTGTGGGAAACGCTGCAAAGAAAGTTAAACTAATTGTTGCATCTACCTTATTTATGTGGATCTGCACCAAAATTTTATGAGTTCTTCTCTGACCCATCCCACATCACGGTAATCTGTCCGGCAGTTTGTGTGTAATACTGCAGTATATATATCTATATATATAAGGGGTAAGGAATATAAGGAGTAACAATTCCATGTCCAATGTCCAGTGCCTCGACACATTCAAGATCAATGTGGTTCAGTGATAAACTGTTTTTTATGGTTCGCACCTTTCGTACCAGCAGAATGTTTTGGTTCAGGCCAAAGATCTGAGGTAGTTTCCCACATTCACCAGTTGATTCATCGTCCCCCTCATGTCCCCCTCCCGTCCCCCTCACGTCCCCCTCACGTCCCCCTCTGTGTGAGTATCAGTGAATCAGTAGCTCTAGTTTCTTTGAGGATACACTCAGCCACATGATTCCAGCTTGACTCAGGCTCATGTGATCTGTAAAAGCTTTGGGACAGCTCTGTGTGTGTGTGTGTGTGTGTGTGTGTGTGTGTGTGTGTGTGTGTGTGTGTGTGTGTGTGTGTGTGTGTGTGTGTGCGTGCGCGTGCGCGTGTGCGTGTGTGTGTGTGAGGAATGCGTCTCAGTTATTGGGTTAAAATGAAACTCATTAAACTTCAGTGGACGACATGTGATGTTAATAATTGAATCTTTGAATTAACTTCAGACACAGAAATGAAAGAGCAGAGAAATAAAAAACCAAGGTGCCCGAACACGGACGCTCCTTCTCTGGGGCTCCTGGTGGCCTTGTTGCCATGGATACTGTTCAAAACAACCAAATAAACAACACAAACACAAACAGGTTATTCACGGCACCTCGACTGGAGGGAGGTCGTCCTTCACATCCTGAAAATCACTCGTGTTACAACTGTAATGTTCGGTAATTCAGCATCATGTGACATGAAGGACAGAGACTGGTCTCGGAGGTCGTCGTGGTTTGGACACGTTTTCCTCCATGTTTGACACCGAGCTCCGTCCTGAACGAGGAAAGTCCCCCTCATCTCTGTGACCCTTCAGATTTGAACCCGAACCCGAATTGAACTGTGAGATTTTCCTGGCTGGTTGTTTTTAATGTCAGAGCCTCGGGACTGACATTAGTTGTTATTGAACTTAATCTGTGGGAATTCCCCGGTAAACATTTGAAATGAAGAAAGACATAAAGATATGATGTGTTTTCTTTGTGGCTCCACAGTTGAGTGAATCTGGCCCCTACTCTCTCTATCAATGTATTTGACTCTCCACCTCTTCCTCTTCTCCCCTGTGTCCTCCTCCTCCTCCTCCTCCTCCTCCTCCTCCTCCTCCTCCTCCTCCTCCTCCTCCTCCCCCTGTATAGGCTGTGTAACATCAGTCATGAGTCGGTTAGAGGTTAATGGACGTTTCTCCTCCATCTCTGACTCTTTCCAATTCCAGGCAATGATCTCTATCTCCACATGCATGAAACCACAAAGTAGCTCTAAGTGACTCATGTTGCACACATGCACATTTGAGCCACTACACAACAATACTGGCAGAGAAGAGCATGTATTTAAATGCTCAATGCAAATGATTTTTATTACATTATTTTTGTGACGGACAAATCATTTGCATGATCTAATCAGATGGATTCTTCCGCCTTTGATGAGGACGCTAACAAAATGTGTGTTACCCAAAAACACCTTGATTATTTGTGTGTGTGTGTGTGTGTGTGTGTGTGTGTGTGTGTGTTTCTTAGCTGCCTTGTTCACAATGCTGAAGCCAGCATCACTTATTCAACAGGGACAAATTAGGCATAGACAGACACACGGCTAAACAGGAGGACGAGCCTGAGTGGCTGCCGACAGGAGACCTCTTTGTGTGTGTGTGTGTGTGTGTGTGTGTGTGTGTGTGTGTGTGTGTGTGTGTGTGTGTGTTCTGTTCTGGTTTGTTTGAAGTAAATCTACTGCATTAGCAGCAGGAGTGAGTGCAGCTGTATAAAGTCACACTCCAGGGCGAGCGAGCGTGTGTGTGTGTGTGTGTGTGTGTGTGTGTGTGTGTGTGTGTGTGTGTGTGTGTGTGTGTTTTATTCATTTATGTTGAACAAATGGACTCGATAAACAGACTGTAGCACATCAACTGTAAAAGGTTTTAACTTCATCACTGCTGGACACTGTTGTGTTTCCACTATTGGACAAAGTAAAAGTACAAATATAGTAAAATACTAAAATACTCCATTACAAGTAAAGGTTCTGCATAAATACTCCTACTCAGTGTTTTCTCTGGTCCTCTCCGTTCTGTATAAAGTCAGTTTATGAGTTCAGACTTGTTTTGAGGTTTAAGGTTAAAGGGGCATTCCACTGATTTCACAGATGTAAATCAGTTTATTAGTTATGGTTAGTTCCACTGAGTCTGTGAAAACAGTTGTGTAATGTCGGCCGTGGTTCCAGAGAAACTAT